>NW_028319132.1:297500-936442 GCF_062004578.1 Staurois parvus
TAATGACTCCCTCCACCAGACACCTTTCCCACCCTTGGAAACAAAAGAAATGTTAATAAACAACTCGCACCTAATTAGCTCAACACATACTGCTGTCTCTGCTTCTACTCTCTGTATTTCTCTGAAACAGTCTGAAATAGTTAATAATTTACCACTTTTCAGTGCATTCTGGGCATTTGGGAGGTTCTCCTGTGCTTATCTTTAAAAAACCCTTCTAAACGCAAACGCACATAAACACATTATGCAAACGCAGCTAAACAGACATTTTCCAGCAGTCCGTTTCCATCATTCAGAAGTGTCCCGTGTACATGGGGCCTTATACTCTATGCAAACTGGCTTAAAAAATGCCAATGCTCTTGGCAGAAAATACTGCCAATTTTGAGCATTGTTTTATACTAGCGTTTAAGAACGTTTAGCGTTTTTGTCAGCAAAATGTTCTCAGTGCTCCTGTGCCACTCCTGAAATAAAATAGTTGGGCTGTATTCAGTTAATGAATACAAGCTTCCTCTGATTTGTTGAGGCAAAAATTGTGATCATCATCCACCCACCTGTTAGGAATGGACTGGCCAGCAATGGTGGGACTCACCTGCCTTTTGATCTGCAGTACCAGGGCTGGCCAGCGGGTGCTCCCAGCAATCAGAGACTCAACCTTTCAGCCAGCTAACACCTGGAACTGATGATGCTGGGGTATTTAAGGGATGGCCAGACCCACAGACTCTGCCTTGGTGTTGTGTTTCTCTTGGGCCCTGTATCCTGTTCCTGCTCTCTGTTCCTGTCTGATTCTCTGCTACCTGTCCTGATCCCTGGCTTGTGACCCTGACCATCCCTCTGCTTGACCCTCTGTACTACGCTGCTTGCTACCTGCTGAACCTGGCCTGTGACCCCGACCATTCTCTGCTTGCTCCCCCTGTACCTACCTGCCCAATTGATATTGACCCGGCCTGCCTGACGACGCTTGCTTGTATGTACTGTTATCTGTGGGTGGTTTGGTTTGTTTGCACTGTATTATGTTTAGTATTGCACTGCGTTTATGTTTGTATGGTTAGTGTTAATAAATTGTATTGTTTATCACATATCTGAAGTCTGCGTTTCCCTGCATCAGTCACACACCTCTGGTCATACCTGGGAGCCCTGACACCACCTTTCCACGACAGCAAGTCAAAAGAAGCTTTGTATTCATTTATAGAATACAAAGCTCCTTGTGAATGGATGAACAGCACTTGGCCCATCCCATATCCCATAAAGTGTAAGGTTTCTCTGCAGAATAGGAAACAGGACGCATTCATCTACTCAGAGGTGAAGATTGAAGGGTGCGATGATCCTTTTTCACTAAGGGCCTGCCTGGCACAGATTTGAACTGACTTTGCACCATATCCAGAAAACAGCTAGGTTTACATTTTGCTGTATCCTCCTATGTAGAGCCAAAAATGTTTTCCTTAAAGAGTAGTTCCACTTTTGTTGGAAAAAAAACACAATCCCCTTTTGGGTGATCTATGTACAGCACAAGGATTTTAACAAACTTATATGCAGATTCCTACCTGTCTGCACTGAAGATATAGCTCTTTGAGTATCTCAACATGGATCTGAATGGGAGTGACTTTTTTTATTATTATTCTGCTGATGCATTTGCAATGTCCTAATGAGGAAAGTTGCAGGGTCTGCATCCCTGTAGAGCTGATTAACCCTTTAGGAGCGTCTCACCAAAAATTAAATTTTGCTGCAGAGGATGGCTAAAATCTGACTTGTATAATAGTGTAGACTTGTAGGAAAATCAGTGAGCCAACCACACAATCATGAAATTACATTTCTGGGGGGTTGCCATATTGCATTGAATTTTACAGAAAATCGCAGTGGGGACAATAGACCTAACCATTGCTTACTCTATCCGAAATGGAAAGCTGCAAACTGTTTTTTCCCTTTGGTTTAAAAGCACGTTTATCCTTTTAAAACGGAGTTCCACTCACCCTCGGTCCTGTGGTGTGTCCCCTGCAGCCCGTTTCACCGGCCCTCCTGTATTCCAGGAGGCCGACATCTTCAGTGTGGGCACCTGGCTGTGATAGCTTGCGTCTTCACAGCCGGGTACCCACTGCACATGCGCGAGTAGTGCTGCGCTTCATGAATTGTCCTGTAGTCTTCTGGGACCTGTCACGTGTCCCAAAAGACTACAGGGAGGGAGGACTCCTTCCAATCGCCTAGGCTATCGGACCTGAAGTGGGAGTAGGTACCTGTCAAATTCGGGTACCTGCTAAACCCCCCCCCCCCCCGCCCCTCAAAGGTGCCAATCCTTAATGGGGAGCAGGGGAGCAGTCATTAAAGCGGAACTTCCCCTTTTGAGTGGAGCTCCGCTTTACTATGGATGTTATCCTAGTATTTACAGTTGCAAGAAAAAGTATGTGAACCCCTTGGGATTACGTGGAGTTTTGCATGAATTGGGCATAAAATGTGCTCTGAACGTCATCTAAGTCACAACAATAGAAGAACACAGTGTGCTGAACATAATACTACACAAACATTAGATGTTGCCATGGTTTAATTGCACATAACATGTAAACATTCACAGTGCAGGGAGGAAAAAGTATGTGAATCTTTGGACTTCATAACTGGTTGACCCTCCTTTGGCAGCAATAACCTCAACCAAACGTTTCCTGTAGTTGCAGATCAGACCTGCACAACGATCTGGAGTCATTTTGGACCACTCCTCTTCACAAAACTGTTTCAGTGTAGCAATATTCTTGGGATGTCTGGTGTGAATCGCTCTCTTAAGGTCATGCCACAGCATTTCTTCTGAGAGCTCTTTTCTGCGAGGCATGGTTCACATCAGACAGTGCTTCTTGAAACCAGTAAACCCAAAACAGGTGTGTGTTTTTTAAGGGCAGGACAGCTGTCAGCAACACATCCAATATCATCACACTGATTGGAGTCAAGGTTGGCTCACTCCTGGCTCCAATTAGCTCTGGGAGAAGTCATTAAGCTAGGGCCTCACATACTTTTTCCTCCCTGCACTGTGAATGTTTACATGTTATGTGCAATTAAACCATGGCAACATCTAATGTTTGTGTAGTATTATGTTCAGCAGACTGTGTTCTTCTATTGTTGTGACTTAGATGACGTTTAGAGCACATTTTATGCCCAATTCATGCAAAACTCCACGTAATCCCAAAGGGGTTCACATACTTTTTCTTGCAACTGTAGTTCTGATTTCATGACCAGCTAATGTTGGTTAGGATTCTATATGCTCTTCTTTTATTGGTTTAATTTGGAAACCTTCATCCCCAGATGGACACAATATCAGGTTAATACATCTGTTGCACGCCAGTCTTTAACCCTAGGAAAACATCTTGCGCCAAACAGCACGCGGCTAATTTCAAAGCATCTTTTTTCTGTTCTTGACAGTTGTAGAATCCATCTTTTTTTTGTAAAGATTAGAACAAGTCCAACATTTTATTGGTGCTTCTGTACAGAAGGCTTCCTTTTAAACCTCTGCGTATCCAGACATAGAGGATTAAGGAGGTTTAACAAGATTTGCCTAGAGTAAAAGGTTTACCCACAGTGCCTGTTTTCTGAGCTGGGAGATTCCACCCCCCACCCCCAGCTTCTGACATAGTTGCTGCTCCCCTTGACCAACGAGTGATTGACTTCATTGTAGCCTTTCCCGAAACCGATTTGGCATAAGAAGCCAGACAGATTTATTTGCTTTTATTTAGGCACAAGTGCATTTTCAATGTCTCATTTTTGCAAAATTGTTTATTTTGAAAACTAAGGGCTGGTTGCTTACTGATATGGAAAAGGAAAGTAAATCTGCTGCCCCTCGCTGATGGAATCTATCACGTTCTCCGTGCAGGATAGAAGTTAACATGTTACTAAACCCACAACAGTAAAATCAGTCTGTATATGCAGTATATCATGCTTGTTATACTCACTGTAGAACCTAAGGGGTTAATCCTCTGCATTGTGTAAAAATGCTGTTTGATCCTGACTTCTATGATCCTCCCCTTCCTCCATTGTCTACCTCTTATCTTCTGATAAGACATATTGTGTGGAGACACTGCACATGCTCAGTTTGGTGTGTATTACTAAAGAGGTTTTTTTTTTCCTTGGGAGAGCGCATGTGATCAGCACAGGGCCAGTCAGCACTGTCCAGACAGAGGACAGGGGTTTTACATCCTCCTAGAGAAAACTCCTCCTACAAGTTTTAACCAGTGCTCGGTTGGACACTGATAGAATTCACAAGACTGCTCTAACTGCTGATGAGAAAAAGTACTTAGCAGTTTATATTTACTAAAATAATTGCACTTCCATGTAGTGTGTACTATGGGAGACCAGATCAGGGGCGGACCGACCATTTGGAAACTCAGGCACTGCCCGGGGTCAGTAGGGGGCCCCATGAGATGTCCCTGGTACCTTTTTCATAGGCTTTTTTGATTTTGGGCAACGACACAGGGGCTCCATGATCCCCTATTGCCCAGGGGCCCCATGAGTTGTCAGTCCGCCCCTGGACCAGATATAGTGAATGCCGGGTCCTGAGTTTAGTAACACTTTAATTGAACAAGCTAAAGTTAGAAGCTGATTGGCTACCATGCACAGCTACACCAGATCTTGGATCTTGGGTCCAGGGTTTAGTAACACTTTAAAAGATAAAAACTGGATTCATTATGCATTTTGGTGTAAAAGTTATAAAATATTTGGCTCTCAAAATCTTTTGAAGATCCAGTTGTCTAAAGTACAAAAGAACAGTGCCAATTTATAGGCTCATTGGACAACCCCTAAAGAATATATACAACTTTAATAAACAACACAAAATTAGGACTGTATATCCCTATAAGAATAGTTAAGTTGTACCAAAAGTTTAAAACCCCTTTCTGAAACAGAACTACACTGTATCTGAGCACCAGATTCGAAGCAGACTCCCCCATCCATCCATATCTCCATGCTTTATGTTGCTGGGAAATTAATTTGAAAAACACCCCCTAGCATGTCTGGCTGCTGCCATCTTGAATAGGGGCAGTAGAAATTTACTTCCTGGAATCCTTCTGCCCTTAACTTAGGCATGCAGGAAGGAATGTGTGATTTAACCAAGAAGACCCCTCCTCCACTCCTGAAGACTCCTAGGATGCATGACAACATTTGCCTAGGCATGGACACAGGAAGTAACTGTAGAAGTGTTAAAACAAGAAACTATGATATACTTTCTTATCTGTTTACTAAAGCTAGCAGGATAAGGATTAAAAAAACAAATCAGTGTTGATTGGGAGAGTTATACAGGTTATACAGTACATATAGTGTTTGCATAGCATAATAAGGCATTCCTATAAGATACAATTCTATGCTGTATTGATTATAAAAGATCATATGCACCTCCAGTGTATGTCCTCTCCAATACTTAAGGAGACTTCAAAGGAAAGAAAAGCCTAAGTCTATCTGTTCCTAAAAAAATGTATGGGCAGGCGGGTGACACTCTAGTTAAAGATAGTTATTTAGAGGTTGTAAAATAAATTACCATATCACCCAGGCGGGTGACACTCCCCTACATGTTCCTCTCCTCGTTGGGTGCCAAGTATGGGTCACATAAAAAGCTTACCCTGCAGTTGGGTTTTTCTGGGTTATGCTAGGCACCTTGAACAGAGTCACTGCCATACAACTGGGGTACCTTTACTGGAATAGATGACTGAACTCTAATAAACTCTCTTGATGCTAGTATACACCACCACAATCAATGTTGCATTTGCAGAGGGACAGCCCAGGGGCGCATTTACAACAAGGCACTTGCCTAGGGCGGCATGTTTCAGGGGGGCAGCACCTCCCCCCAGAAGAAGGGATGAAAGTAGGACACGTTCGTCATGGGAACCAGGTGGGATCCGAAAGAGGCTGCGGGCTGCTTGATGGTGTATGTAGAGCCTGGCTCACGTTCTCGGTGATGTCCGGAGCTGTGAAGATCTTTTTCTCTATCGCTGGGGGGGAGGGGTAGTGGAAGGCTCTCCCGGGTGGGGGACAGTGGTGGTGTTGGTCAATGTCAGGCTCTCTCCTCGGGAGGGGAAGGTGGGGGTTGTGTTGGTCGGTGTCCGTGGGGGCAGACAATTTTTGTGTTGCAGCACAAAACCAAAATATACCAATGGACACGCCAATGTCTTTTCCACCTGTCCTGCTCATCTCCGCTACCCCACTCCCAATAACGGAATGGCTCCCTGCTGTGCACCTAGCACAGACTCCATGTGTGCAGTCACTTAACTCTTCTCCTATATCTGTGCTCAGGCCAGGGACCTCTGAAGTGCTGATCTGCTCCCGTTGCAATAGGAGATGGACCTGCTTATAAAGAGAGTACCGAAAAAAACTCCTTTTGCAAGAGGCTATTCCACTTGCCACATGTGCACGCTTACGATAGGCTGCTTGGTAAACCTGCGCCACTTTACTTAAAACAGTAGTAAATCTAAAAAAAACACTGTCACCGCTGAGTTCCCAGACTGTGGCCACTTGAATGGCCAAAGCCACGATGACGTCACTCGCGTGCCTGCATGTGGGAGCTACAGCCACAGCACTAACTCTGAAGGAACGGCATGGGTATTCCATTCCTTCAGAGCACATGTGCCAGTGATATCACCAGCTGCCGTTCACTAGAATATTTCCTAAATGGTGCACATTTAGGAGATATTCATTTTATCTACAGGTAAGCTTTAATATAAGATTACCTGTAGGTAAAAGTAAAAAAATTTAGTTTACTACCATTTTTAACAACGTGACAGAACAGTAGAACAAAAGCAACAGTATTTTCCCTAAACTAATCCCTAAATAGGCTTGTGGCTGCCCCAGCATACCTGCACAGGACGAAAGTCCATTCATGACAGAATTCCAGCATTGGTGTCTTCAGGTGTTTTGTCAATCTTGGTGCCCCCTTGCTCTGCAGAGATTTTTTGATCCATACATGCTTCGGAATCGGCAGACGGCTGTGTGGACAGATCCCTGTGATGGAGACATGGCACCTACTCGCTCATCACACGCGTGAGTCTCGAGTCCCCTGTCCCATTTTAGATTGTACAGAACTAGTGGGTCAGACCCAAGAAAGCCTGCCAAAAATGACTCAGAAAACATACTAACACTAACCCTCCCAGCTGGGACAGCATAAAACTCAACTTGCCTACCAACAGTCTCGTTTGGGGGTGGAGTCCGTCATTAGCTTGACTTCTCCCAAATGGAAATAACCATAGATGGATCAAAATGTGGACGGTCCCTACTGAAGCGGACAAATTTCCATTTTTCTGTGGCCAGCTTTAGGGTTTTCCTCCACTTTAACTCCCCAAGCGGCCAAATTTCCATTTTTCTGTGGCTAGCTTTAGGGTTTTCCTCCACTTTATTTCCCCAGTGGGTCAGACCCAAGAAAGCCTGCCAAAAATGACCCAGGAAACATAATAACACTAACCCTCCCAGCTGGGGCAGCATAAAACTCAACTTGCCTACAGTCTCGTTTGGGGGTGGAGTCCGTAATTAGCTTGACTTCTCCCAAATGGAAATAACCATAGATGGATCAAAATGTGGACGGTCCCTACTGAAGCGGCCAAATTTCCATTTTTCTATGGCCAGCTTTAAGGTTTTCCTCCACTTTAATTCCCCAAAAATGCTAAAAGTAATCCTGTATCAATTGTCCTCCTTATATTAAGAAATTAAAAAAATGGAATAATCAAGATAGAGGAGATACTTGGTAACTGTGGTCACCAACTTTGGTGAGGTCAGGGCTGTGCCTGCATGAGACCTTTTTTTCCACGCAGAAGAAGATGTCTGATAGGTTAAGATAAAAGTCTGAAGATTGAAGACCAGCAGACCTAAATATACTGTAAATAGAACATTGTGGTAGATTAGTCGTAAGTATTGTGGCCTTGTAGCACTGGGGCTTTGGAGCTCACACCAGGAGGGATTATAGTTGTTGCCTTTCACTATGGCTCCAATACACTTGTGACATATTTATAAAGCCGTGAATTTGACTTTTATCAGATATTCAATGCTGATTAAAGCGGTATTAAACCCAAAGCCAAAAATGTACTATTCATCTTACTAATCATTAGTTGTGTCTGCTGCTTTAATTTTCTTTTTTTATGCTTTCTCCCCTCTGTTTTCCATGGTGACCTGGCAGGTAACACATCTCCTGTATTAGAGTGCCCCCTTTCTGGATATAGGAGCACAGGGGGCACCTTTGGACAGAAGCATTGTCGGTCTGGGTGGAGGGGGAGTATTAGATGTATCAATAGATTTAAATGCACCAACAAACTGAAACCAAACTCTAGTTAATGCTTTATAAGCAATTATAGCAAACATTTTTTTTTTTTCTTTTTGGGATAAAGGTTTTATATAATTAAGAAAAAAAAGCTTTTAATTGTAAGCAGCCCTGTCAGTGTTAAATGGTCTTTCCCGTCTTTGTAACTGATGCATTCTGCTGGAGAGCTGTTTTTTTTTTTTTGTATTTTTTTAAACATCAGACCTACTGGCCAGATCTGCAGATTAATATAGTAGAAAAAAATCCTAAAAAAAAGAAAAATGAATGCAGCCATCACATCACAAGAAATGGTAACCTGCAATATAATAAATGTTTGCTTTTGGGTTTAAGGCCAGGTTCACGCCAATGCATTTTTTTAATGCATTTTGTGTTTTGCAGGAACGCAGTGCATGCCATTTATCACGATGTCCTATGGATCACGTTCACATCTATGCTTTTTTTGCGGGCGTGTTTTTTGGAAAGGGTCAAAGGCTTTTTTTCCCGCAGCAGTTTGCGTTTTAGTCCAACAGACTTCAATGGAGCCGCATTTAAAATGCAAGTACTGCATTTTGCATGTGTTATTGATGCATTTTGCATTTTTGAATCTGCCCAGCAACAAGTTTGCCAAAAAAAAAAAATTAAAATGCATGTGCAAAAACGCAAAACGCACAGCAAATAGCACTGCAGAAACGGATCAAACACAAACTGCATAGGTGTGACCCTAGCCTAATACCACTTTAATCAGTCACTGTAATTCAAAACATTTCTCTGGGCCATTTCTGTGAAAATTGCCTCTTGGGTCTTAATCCCATTGTCATACAATCAGATGGTTGATGAAAGAACGTTTTTTTTTTTTTGTTGGCTGATATGAACTATATGAATTATTAAGCAGGAAAATGACTACGTTGTGCAGAATTTTGAAGATAATATATTGGTACAGAATGTGGGAAAATCTATAACAGGGTCAATGGTCTTGATGAGTTTTTCAATATGGCTCCTGCAGCAACAGCTCAGCACAACTAGTCTAGGTGGATTCATTCTGTAAAGTCGCAGTAGTAAGGTTACAGTATGGGGAGAACATTATTTTTGGCCATCAAGATTATTTAAAATAGAAGTATAGAAAACACTTCTTTTTTTTTTTTTTTTTTTTTTTTTTTTTTTACACGTTTTGGATAAAGTAAGGGTTAAAATGTCTGTCAATTTATTTTGTTGTGATCTTGTAGACACAACAGGTAAGAGGAGAGGAAAGCTCTACATCTCTGCTGTTGCCACGTGAACATTGCTCATATGAACAGTTACACTTTTGTATTGTGATTGTACAGCTCAGGCATTAAATATGAACAAAGCATATCCCTCTATTGTGTGTCTCAATTAAGAGCACTAAGTGTCATTTCTGTCTGCTGCTTTGTTCCTCTGCTATCAGCATGAATCACTTCCCACAAGTTTTCCTGACACCAAGAGAAAAGTGGTGACAGGAGCGGGACCTACAGCAGTGTGACAGCCTCAGCTCTGTCCCTGTGTGCTTTGTGGAGGCGGGGTGTTACAGCTACAGAGGAGGTCTAGTGCTAGAATTATTGCCATACTTCGTGTGATTTGCACACCGTTTACATATGTGGGCATGGCTTACCTATGTGTTCACTACTGCGCGAGGGGCACTTTAAACATTTTTTTCAATTTATTTTTTTACATTTTTTTTACTCTGTTCCCTTAAAAAAAAAATGTTTTTCTTAATCACTTTTATTCCTATCACAAGGAATGCAAACATCCCTTGTGACCCCACATCTCTCCTCTGCAATGTAAAGCATTAGATTAAAAAAAAAAAAGGCATTGGTCTAGTGCTTTAAAAAAAAAAATGGCCTTGTTTACAAGGCGCCGGAACCGGAAGTGACGTAATGACGTCTCTCCGGTCCTCCAAGGGCATAGAGATGAGTGGAGGCCATCTTTCCTTCCCTGATCTCTTTGCCCAGTGCTGGGATCATTGGATGGGTTCTCGGGTAAGATATATATATATATATATATATAGATATATATATATAATGTATGTGTGTCCCAATAGTTGTGCAAGCATATAAAAGTTCCAAAAAAATTTTAAAGTTCCAAAAAAAAACCCCCAAAGAAACCCTCATCCGCATCCAGTGTGAATATTAAGTGATACAGAAGTAAATCTTCTTATCCATAGGATACTACATCATTTAATACAGTGATACAGTAGTAATACTGGGAGTACAGCCACATTGGTGACAGAAGAGGCTTACAGGTATGGCATTTGCATCAAACATTTTTTGTACAAACTATATAGTCTATTATAAACTACTAGCGCCCCTCTTTTGTATGGTCCAGTTTTTGTAAAAGGTGAACTTCGCCTTTAAATGGGCCCCTTTGACTCCATACAGAGCTGTATGAGTCAGGGAAAAAGGGGAGGGTCTCTCTTCTGACTACATAAGAGAGAAGTAAGGATTTACTTGCAATCAGTAGACTCTGGAGCAACACCTTCTGGCTGAAAATGGTAAATATGAAATATTAATGTGCATATAAAGAAATAAAAAATAATTTTAAAATGTTAGACCTGAACGTAGTAAATAAGAAAAATTGTACAAAAATTTACATTTCTTTAAGATAGAATAGATCTCTCATGTCAAGCTGCTGTTGTCCAGATGATCACTTAAAGGATAAGTTCACCTTTTAACAAAAAGAATAAATGCACATTTTTTTGCAGGTAAAAAAATGTTCATTTACTATTGGTTTTAGGAGCCTGTTAAGCGTTGCACCAGGGATCAGCAGATTTGCTGGTGCCATGCAGGTGTCCTGCAGACTGTCATTGTAAGCTGTCTGCTCAGATCATTCAGGGAGGCAGTTTCACACTGACCAGAAGAATCAATGAACTGCCACAGCACTCAACAGTGCCATGGTAGTTCATTGGGAACTACAAGCCGACAGCCACAAAGGTTGTCGGGACTTGTAGTTTCCCATTCATGGAACTCTATGAATGAATGGCTTGAGCGGAGCCCCCCCCATGGCTGCTTTTTTTTTCATTGTGACAGCTAGCGGGGAGAGAAGATCCCCCAGTAGCTGCCACAACAGCAAATCGGGGGCCGGTCCTTCAGTATCATGTTACATGTTACACCGTATTCAAGGTGTACCATGTTCTGAAAGGTGAACTTATCCTTTTAATTTGTTTTTTACCTTTTCCAGTTTTTTACATGTAAGATGAAAAATGACGTTTTGTATATCTGCATTGTGTTGTTTTTTTTCCTATCTTGCTGTAGTGCAACTGACTCAGTGGAGATAGGGCCCTTCAATCTGATCTTTGCCATGAGCCCACTTTTATCCTGACCTGATTGTAGATCCAAGCTGACCCGTAGCTTTCACTGCACTCTGAGGGCTATGAATGTTGTCCTTTCTAGGATGCCCTTCATGGCTTTTTACAGGAACACACAATCTGAAATATGTTTTCCAATATTTCACACTGTCGCACACTATTGTGGTGTTAATGGGGGAAAGGAAAAGAAAGGACAGAAGATGAAAAAATATATAAAATGGATACTATATAAAATAATGGATAACACTTGACTACATTAATAGGGTGGAGAGTAATTGGGCAGCACAGTGGCTTAATGGTTAGCATTTCTGCCTGGCAGTACTATGGTCATTGGTTCGAATCCTGACCATGGCACCACCTGCCTGGAGTTTGCATGTTCTCCCTGTGCTTGCCTGGGTTTACTCCGGGTACTCTGGTTTCCTCTCACACTCCAAGGACATGCTGGTAGGTGAATTGGCTCCTGTCTAAATTGGCCCTAGTATGTGTATGTATGAATGTAAGTTAGGGACCTTAGATTGGACGCCCCTTGAGGGTTAGGGACTGATGTGAATGTACAATATATATGTAAAGCGCTGCGTAAATTGACCTGAAATAAATAAATAATTTGTTTTGCCACACAGCCAGGCAGTGCAAACTGGAAAAGATCTGTTATCACATCCAGATTGATGAACTCCTCCCTCTGCTGCTCAAAGGCAAAGTGTCGATGTGCGGCTAACTTTGCTGCACCTCTGAAAAGCAATCTGCATTGTATTTCTTTTTACAGGTGTTTGGCCGGCGATATGTGTCTCCTCACCACCTGTTTTAACTCTGTAAATTCTAATCCACATTTGCATTATACGTGGTTGCAGGGTGGTTACACCACAGCCCTATATACTCAATTGGGCAGTACTGCCACTAAATTCAGAAGGAGGGTATAATTTTTGCTGCAGCCTATGTACACCCAGCAGCTTGGGAGGGGGTGGGGGGATGGACGCCATTGAGAGGTGGTAAAAATGGAACTCAACTGCATGATTTTTGTAACGGAACCGACCCCAGACTGTGCTTGGATACTTCCATTAGACTACCGCTTCCCTGTCCAAACACCGACAACAGACACCACAGCCGACCATACAAGACTAGATGACACCAGTCTTGAAGTAAACCAGAGTAGACTACTTTATTTGAACACACATACAAGATATATACACTCTGGGGACTGTCCCCCCTCCCTGCATAATGACACAGGGTGGGGCAATCTACATTTAGTAACGAGACACACAGGTATTCAAACTTCACATCAGCAGACAGTCCCATCAGGAGGGAGGGCTGCTGGAGACACCCCCACTAAGCGAATACACATAAACACATACATCCCATAATAGTTTGCTCCCAAGCAAGACAAACAATAGAACAATGGGATGCAACCACATGACATTAAACAATCAACAACCCCCCACCCCAATATTAGGACAGATCACCCTGTACCCCTAACAGGCACAGGGTGATTTACACATAAGAGGGATATGGGGAGCTGAGACAGGGGTCTCCCCACCTCTCCAGCGTGAGCTGGGTTCCATGGGCCCCCCCACCTAAAGTGACTCCCGTCAAAATTTTAGCACACCAAGCCACAAGTTTAAACAAGTCCAAAAGTAGTATTGCACCCCTATAAAGCACACCCCTGACCTCTGCTTAGTGTTCAAAGCTAAATTCCAGGCACAAAAAATTTCATGTAAATATATTCCTCTAAATATAGTACATTAGCCACAAAGGATATAAATTGCTGTACTATACATATCCTGTCCAGAAAGCCAAGCTGTGGGAGGGGCTCAGCAGGCTCCATCCACTGCGGACTGCCTGCAGAAATCTACAGGAATGGGCTGAGACGATACCAATCACCTTGTATAAGGAGAGAGAGCAGCAGGGACCGGTCTTCATTACAGGAACCTCCTTCACAGAGGCAAAGATTAAAATTTAATTATGGCACAGATCCGGAGGAAAACCCCAAGCGCACCAAGAGTCAAGCCAGACTGCATATGAGTTCAGCTTTTAATTGACAATTGTACAAGTTATTTGCTAAATCTATAGCATTATATGGATCAGGATGTCAGGGTTATTTAGCAGGGTAGAAATGAGCAGTACAAAGCTGCAATAAGGCGTAAAATGCAATATCCCATTTCAGCCAATTTCCATCTCCCACTACTGGGGTCAGAATAATAAGAGCGACATTTAATTGGTTCCTATGGGCAGCCTTTATTTAGCATATTGCGCTTTATATATTATTATAGCAATTTTACCAAAAATACTGGGGCAATTTTTTTTTCTGTTTTGTTTTAGGATTATGTATTCATTGTATTAAAGCAGGGGTCTCCAAACTATGTCCCTCCAGGGGTTGAGGAACTGCAAGTCCAATGAGGCCTTGCAAGACTCTAACATCCAAAGGCAAGACACCCATAGGCATGATGGGACTTGTAGTACTTCAACAGCTGGAGTTTGGACACCCCTGTCTTAAAGGATATGTTCACCTTTTGGACAAAAATAATAAATGCAAATTTTTTTGTGAGTATTATTTTTGTCCAAAGGAGCCTGGAAAGCATTGTACCAGTGATCAGTAGATCGCTGATGCCATGCAGGCACTCCTTTATTTAGGTTTTGTGCTGCCCTAGGCAACACAAAAATCAGACCCCCCCCCCCATGGAGAGAGCCTAACATTAGCCAACAACACTCCTGCCCCCCCACCTGAGAGAGCCTTCCACTAACACCCCCCCCACCACCACACACACTCTCCCCTTCACAGCTCATGCCATCCCTGGGAACTAGAGTTGGGCTCTGCATACACCATCAAGCAGCCCGCAGCCTCTCTCGGATCCTACCTGGTCCCCATGCCACATATGTCCCTTCTTCTGTCCCTTCTTCCGGGAGTGGTGCTACACCACCCCCTCCCCCCCATGGAGAGAGCCTGACATTAGCCAACAACACTCCTGCCCCCCCACTTGAGAGAGCCTTCCACTAACACCCCCCCCCCCCCCCACACACACACTCCCCTTCACAGCTCATGCCATCATTGGGAACTAGAGTTGGGCTCTGCATACACCATCAAGCAGCCCGCAGCCTCTCTCGGATCCTGCCTGGTCCCCATGCCACATATGTCCCTTCTTTTGTTCCTTCTTCCGGGATGTACAAGCAAGCGGATATACTGACAGGAAGCTTGAATGAACTACCATGGCGCTCCACAGAGGCGTGGGAGTTTATTGAAAACTGCAAGCCCACAGCCACTAAGGTTGTCAGGACCTGTAGGCACTCATTCACAGAAAACTGTGATTGAGTGACGCAGCATTTTGGGCGGAGCCCCGCACTGCCACGCTGGTTTCAAATCTGAGAGTATGGGGAAACTTCTCCCCATACTAGCTTTTCAATGGAGGGGTGCAGCTGCGGCAATGGGAACATGTTACATGTTCCACCATAAAAACGGGTGGAACATGTAACATGTTCCAAAGGTGAACTTATCCTTTAACTATGGAGTTGAGCTTATTCCAGTTTATCACCAGGTAAACATTTATGATCTCCTAGTTTAATTAAACAGACTGCTTGTATCAGACTTCAAAACTTTATCTTTTTCAAAATTGTTTTTCATATAAAAAGTTAAAATGGTTTCTGGTTTGCCTGTTGTACATGCTGGGAGTGCTTCCCTTCGTTCTCCTTAGGGACAGATTCAGATAAACACCAAATGACCTCATGGGCAGAGCAGGAAGGTTAATCACCAAAGTAAAATTGCAAAAATTAATTACAAAAGAAACGTATGGTGATTAATCTGGAGACCTTACATCTGTTCCACAAGTCTGGTACCCCTTGGGCAGCGCGGTTTATCCTTGGGACAGGCAGAATACAGATCGGCGCTGTGAAATACTTTGCAACATATGGATTGCAGCTATTTATTAATATGTTCAAAGATGTCTTAGCCCTGGAATCAGCATGTGGGTAATTCCTACTATAGCTGGCCACATTTACATATATAGTATATGGCCAGGATATTGCAGTTCTCCCTCCCCGACAGAAGGGGGCATGAAGGAGGACCAGGTCCAGTACCTACATTCAACGTGCACTAGGCACTCTATATAGGAAAGAGTTTTGCTAGACCTAGTGATAGCGTGCTCCTGAAATTCAAAGGTTGTGCATAAAGTTTAGCTCCAGTCATACAGCTAAATACTCATGGTAAATATATATACACTGCTCAAAAAAATGAAAGGAACACTTTTTAATCAGAGTATAGCATCAAATCCATGAAACTCCTAGGATATTGATCTGGTCAGTTAAGTAGCAGAGGGGGTTGTTAATCAGTTTCAACTGCTTTGGTGTTAATGAAATTAACAACAGATGCACTAGATGGGCAATAATGAGACGACCCCCAAAACTGGATTGGTTTTACAGGTGGAGGCCACTGACATTTTTTTCTCTACTCATGTTTTCTGACTGTTTTTCACTAGTTTTGCATTTGGCTAGGATCAGTGTCACTACTGGTAGCATGAGGCGATACCTGGACCCTACAGAGGTTGCACAGGCAGGCACATCAATATGTGCCATTGCTAGAAGGTTTGCTGTGTTTCCCAGCAGAATCTCAAGAGCATGGAGGAGATTCTAGAAGACAAGCAGTTACTCTTGCAGAGCTGGACAGGGCTGTAGAAGGTCCTCAACCCATCAGCAGGACGGGTATCTGCTCCTTTTGTGCAAGGTGGAACAGGCTGAGCACTGCCAGAGCCCTACAAAATGACCTCCAGCAGGCCACTGAATGTCTCTGACCAAACAATCAGAAGCAGACTTAGAGCTCGATTGGCATTTGCCATTGAACACCAGAATTGGCAGGTCCACCGCTGGTGCCCTGTGATTTTCAAAGATGAGAGCAGGTTCACCCTGATCACATGTGACAGACGTGAAAAGGTCTGGAGAAGCTGTGGAGAACAGTATGCTGCCTGTAACATCGTTCAGCATGACCGTTTTGGTGGTGGGTCAGTGATGGTCTGGAGAGGCATATCCATGGTGGGACGCACAGACCTCTACAGGCTAGACAACGGCACCCTGACTGCCATTAGATATTGGGATGAAATCCTTGGACCCATAGTCAGACCCTAAACTGGTGCAGTGGGTCCTGGGTTCCTCTTGGTGCACGACAATACCTGGCCTCATGAGGTGCGAGTATGCAGGCAGGTCCTGGCAGATGAAGCAATTGACACCACTGAATTGCCCCCACGCTCACCTGACCTAAATCCAATAGAACACCTCTGGGATATCATGTTTCGGTCCATCTGACGCTGCCAGGTTGCACCTCAGACTGTCCAGGAGCTCAGTGATGACCTGGTCCAGATCTGGGAGGAAATCCCCCAGGACACCATCCGTTGTCTCATTAGGAGCATGCCCTGATGTTGTCAGGCATGCATACATAATAAAATAACAATATGAATGGGTCCCCACCTTCTACACTACCCACCCTAAATTTAGTGACAATCAAAATTAATTTACCATAAATCTCCAAGAAAAATCTAACAAAATGTGTAAAAATTATAAAAATTAAAATATAATATAATAAAAGTCATTCCCACAAAATATAATATCCAGTGTCATTCAAAGTCCAAACTTTAAATAAATAAAACAGTGTCCAAACTCCAACTTGATATTTCTTTGAAGATGTTTGAGCCTTGCCTCTGGCTCCAAAGGTTAGGAAATACCTCAAACAAAACAAACCTCAGGCATGCATACAAGCACATGGGGGTCATACAAACTACTGAGGACCATTTTGACAAACCTGCTGCATAATATTTTCACTTTGATTTTTGGGGTGTCTTTGAATTCAGTCCTCTGTAGGTTGATAATTTTAATGTCCATAAACGATGGGGCATCCTTACATTCCTAACGCATTACCCATCCATATCAGTATAGATATCCAGCATGAGATTTTTCCCCATTGAAATCTGATGTGTTTTCAAAGTGTTCCTTTAATTTTTTTTGAGCAGTGTGTATATATAAGGGTGTGATTTAACATGCCAAAATGTTAGTCCATCCAGTTCTCAGCTTTACACAGGTCTACCATACTGCACATCTCTATCTTTCGGGTTAGGAGACCTAATTTTATTATACTACAGTTCACTCACGTTCATAGGTCTTCTCCTTCCCACAGAATGTGTCTGGCTAGTGACAGGAGATGTAGCGAATGAAAAGTTCATCTTTCTGTCACTCTGCTCTCTCCTCCAGTCAGAATGCTTCTTGCCCTGCAGGACAGCTGCTTTTGCTGCTTTTCTCTCCCACAGAATAAGCTTTGCTGTACAAGGATACTAAATCACATTTGGGCACTTGCATGGCTTGCATTTAGAAGAGGCACATTTAAGGATTTTTTTAAATGAATATAGAACCATGTTAATTTGCATCACTTATATCTGCCTGGAGGTCAGCTTTAATGTGAATATCTGTATTGGGATGTGCATCATGGTAATTTACCAGATTTCAGCTCCCATCAGTTTTCAGCAGCCAGGGACAAAAAAGCTCCATAAACAGTTGAGTGTAGCTTATTTAGTTGATTTTTAAGGCCTCATGCATACAGGATGTCTGTAAAAGCCCTTTTGAGCACCCGAACTCCTGGCAGGAAAATGCTGCCTAAAAAAAGCTCTAAAATCTGCGTATTACACAAGCATTTAGGTGCATTTAGCATTTGAGTGTTAATACATTTTGTTGGCCAGAATATTCATTTATTCTGACCCTTGGAATACATTAACGCTCAAACACTAGATGCGTCCATTGCAGGGCCATTTGGAAACTCGGGCACTGCCCGGGGTCAGTAGGGGGCCCCATGAGATGCCCCTGGTACCTTTTTTCATAGGCTTTTTTGAGTTTGGGCAAGGACACAGGGGCCCCATGATCCCCTATTGCCCGGGGGCCCCATGAGTTGTCAGTCCGCCCCTGGTCCAGTGTTTAGGTACTTTCTGCTCTTCAGCTCCTCTCCTGAATACATCTTCCATAGGTTATTTTTCCTTCTCCTGCCTGTAAAACCTCTCTTCTCATACCCCTGTAAATGCCTGTGTGTGCATGGACACGCGGCTTACATAGAGGTGCTTTTACAAGCTGAAAAAAAATCACTCAATGCCTGTATAAGCAACTTTTTTTTTTCTTTTTTTTTTTAGCTTTGTGTGCAAGAGGCCTCAAGATGTTTTAGTCCTCATATACACTTGACATTTTTAAAGCGGCTGTTTTTGACTTTTTCTACAGCTAGTAAACCCCCCAGCATGTTGTCCTATGTGTCCATACATACATAGACTCTAATCAACGTTTTTTGGCTGGAAAAAAAAACAGAACTAAGAACTAAGAAATGGGTTTCTAGAGGAGTTTTTTTAGCTGTAAAAACGCTCTAACACAGAAATAAGCAGTAAACCGGCGTTTTTTTTTTGGGGGGGGGAGGTTTGAGCAAAAAAAATAATTTCTTGGTAAACAAAACCGCTAAAAAACGCAAACACGGAAAAAAAACGTGAAAATGCCTCAAAACGCTGCTAGACATTAATGCAAAAAAGCTGAAAAACTCACGTTTTTAATGTGACTTTACACAGCTAACGTTACCAGTGTTATCAAAATGTCCCGTGTGCATGGGGGCTTATGATGCATTTTAGGAGTGATTTGTTGTATAGGAACTTCTTTGGGACAGGATCCACGTGTTTTTGGCTCCATAGACTTTTTTTCATGGGGACATATGAAAGATGTGCATAACACACATATTGACACTTTTTTTTGTTTTGGATGCTGTTTGAAGTCTATGGAACGAAAATGCCCAAATCTGCCTGAAAAGAAGCTCCTGTACTTTTTCTTGAGTGACATGAAGTCCCTGAGTGCTCAGGTGTGAACAGACCCCCATTAAAATTAGTGGTTTTTAGGTTGAATATATGTTAAGGTTTAACAAAATTACAATAAACAACGTAAGATACAGAAGTAAGTGGTTAGCACTTCCACCTGGCAGTACTAGAGTCGTTGGTTCGAATCCCAACCACAGCACCACCTGCCTGGAGTTTGCATGTTCTCCTTGTGCCTGCGTGGGTTTCCTCCGGGTACTAAAGTTTCCTCCCACACTCCAAAGACATGCTGGTAGGTTAATTGGCTCCTGTCTAAATTGGCCCTAGTATGTGTATGTATGAATGTGAGTTAGGGACCTTAGATTGTATGCCCCTTGAGGGTTAGGGACTAATGTGAATGTACAATATATATGTAAAGCGCTGTGTAAATTGACGGTGGAGGTTGTTGCTCAAAATCTCACAATAAATGGCCCCATTCATCCTCTCCTTAATACAGTGCAGTCATCCTGTCCCCTTCGCAGAAAAGCACCCCCAAAGCATGATGTTACCACCCCCATGCTTCACAGTAGGGAGGGTGTTCTTGGGATGCAACTCATCCTTCTTTTTCCTCCAAACACGACGAGTGAAGTTTAGATCAAAAAGTTCTACTTTGGTCTCCTCTGACCACATGACTTTCTCCCATGCCTCCTCTGGATCATCCAGATGGTCATTGGCAAACTTCAGACAGGCCTGGACATGTGATAACTTGAGCAGGGGAACCTTCTGTGCAATGCATGCTTTGAAACCATGACGGCGTAGTGTTCTACCGACAGTGACCTTTGAAACTGTGGTCCCAGCTCTCTTCATGTCATTGACCATCTCCTCCCTTGTAGTTCTGGGCTGATTCCTCACCTTTCTTATCATCAGTGATACCCCACGAGGTGAGATCTTGCATGGAGCCCCAGTCCGAGGGAGACTGACAGTCGTCTTTAGCCTCTTCCATTTTCTAACAATTGCTCCAACAGTTGATCTATTTTCACCAAGCTGCTTGGCAATTGCCCCATAGCACTTTCCAGCCTTGTGGAGGTCCACAATTTTGTCTCTGGTGTCTTTTGACAACTCTTTGGTCTTACCCATGGTAGTAGTTAGCGTCTGACTGACTGTGGGGTGGACAGGTGTCTTTAAAGAGCTCAGACAGGTGCTACTAAGTTATATTAATGAGTGGAGTAGAGGTGGACTTTTTAAAGGCACAGTAACAGGTCTTTGAGTGCCAGAATTCTTGCTGTTTCTTAGGTGTTCAAATACTTATGTTCAGCAGTGCAAGACAAATACATTCTTTAAAAATCAGTCAATGTGATTTCCTGAATTTTTTTTAAATTCTTTTCCTCAGAGTGGGAATGCACCTACAATGTGAATTTCAGACCCCTCCATGATTTCTAAGTGGGAGAACTTGCAAAATTGCAGGGTGTTCAAATACTTCTGTTCCTCACTGTATAATATAGCACATGCATTCAGTGGAACCCAAAGCCATGATGATGCATGGGAGTAAAGTACACTAGTTGCAATAATTGGTATAAAAGATATGAGCCCAAAAGCCAAAATGTGGGTTTTTTTCATGTTGAGCATTTTGCGGCTTTGCTTTTTAAGCTACGAAACACTCAGCCATCAAAGTGGCCTAAGAATATTTTTCGGTGGTCATGATTGTTTCTTCCCAATGCACACTGCATCTCGCTCTAATTAAAATCCCAAGGAGCATATTTAATTAAGCATTGCAGCGACTAAATACAAAGTGCAGCAATCAATCAGATTTCAGATACTGAGACAACAGGAAAGCATATAAACAGGATCAAGGCAAATGGATGTGTTCTGAGATTAGCTCTGCTATTTGAAACTTGTTTTTTGCAGACATAATTTTCTATTTAATGTCCTGTACTGGGGGGATTTGTGATCTGATTGAGAATATTGGTTATTAGAGATGGCTTTCTGCATTTTTAATGGAGTAAATGATTATCTACCAATGACAAGGAACCGCCACTGATCTACCTATAAATAGATGTCAGATTGGTTGCAGCATTTAATTGCAATATTTTCTGTTATTAAATAACATCCTTGTTTGGTTTGATTCACTGAAAAAGCTGCAGACCACTGATCCAGCATACAAGGCATGGCACAATGTGATTTTGCTCTTCCTGCAGTTCCCTAGCAACTGTGTCTGTCCTTACAGAAGCTCCCGTGGGTTTCACCCAAAATAGCACTCGGTGATGGCATGTGGATGCCACTCCTAGGGCCTCATTCTTAGAGTCCGCAAAAAAAAACACATTCCGGCAAGAGCCTTTGTGTTGCCTGCATTTCATCACGGCTACCATCAGCTTACTATGACAGTCATTCAGAAATTCTATATGTATAATAGGGGCTCTTGTTACACCCGGGGTCAGAGGAAGTGATGGATCTGCCATGAAATAATGCCTTATTAATTCAGGCTTCATATAATATGGCTTGTGTGTTCTACCTATAAAAAAAGCATCTAGCCACTGAGCCATATAGCGAGGTAGGATTTTTAGAATGGGAACATTATTCTAAATTATAGCTGCAGCATTTTCGGTCCTTTCATGCCCTTGCCATAAACCAGCTCTCTAATTCATATATGAAAATACTGATCAAATGCATCCATCATACAGACTGGATTGAAATTATAAATCCGAAGCAGGGGTCTAGAATTTTAAGGAGGAAAGAGGCAGCTATTTTATACACTTAGTGTGCCAAGCTCACAAATGTTCTTAAAGCGGAGTTCCGCTCACCCTTTCAAAAAATAAGTCAGCAGCTACAGTATTTGTACTTTAAAAAAAAAAGCCACTTACCTGTCCCTCGGTCCCATGGTGTGTCCCCCGCAGCCCGTTTCACCAGCCGTCCTGTATTCCAGGAGGCCGGCATCTTCAGTGTGGGCACCTGGCTGTGATAGCTTGCGGCTTCACAGCCAGGTATCCACTGCGCATGCGCGAGTAGCGCTGCCCTTCATGAATGGTCCTGTAGTCTTCTGGAACCTGTCACGTGTCTCAAAAGACTACAGGGAGGGAGGGAAGAAGGACACCTTCAGCTTCCGATCGCCTAGGTGATCGGACCGGAAGTGGGAGCGGGTACCTGTCAAATTCGGGTACCCGCCCCCCCACCAAAGGTGCCAATCCTTAATGGGGAGCGGGGGGAGTAGTCCTTAAAGCGGAACTTCCCCTTTTGGGTGGAGCTCCACTTTAATATTTGGATTGGCAGCTTTTGAAGTGTAACATGGGTTAAAGCAGAACTATGCTCACTTCAACAACCTTTTTTTAATTGTATCCCTCCCTCTTAAAGAAAAAAATGAAATATATTTTTTTTACGTTTACATATACAGTGGGGATCGAAAGTTTGGGCACCCCAGCTAAAAATTTGTATTAATGTGCATAAAGAAGCCAAGGAAAGATGGAAAAATCTCCAAAAGGCATCAAATTACAGATTAGACATTCTTATAATATGTCAAGAAAAGTTAGATTTTATTTCCATCATTTACACTTTCAAAATAACAGAAAACAAAAAAATGGCGTCTGCAAAAGTTTGGGCACCCTGCAGAGTTAATATCTTGTACTGCCCCCTTTGGCAAGTATCGCAGCTTGTAAACGCTTTTTGTAGCCAGCCAAGAGTCTTTCAATTCTTGTTTGAGGTATCTTTGCCCATTCTTCCTTACAAAAGTCTTCCAGTTCTTTGAGGTTTCTGGGCTGTCTGTCACGCACTGCTCTTTTAAGGTCTATCCATAGATTTTCAATTATGTTGAGGTCAGGAGATTGTGAAGGCCATGGCAAAACCTTCAGTTTACGCCTCTTGATGTAATCCCCCGTGGATTTCAAGGTGTGTTTAGGATCATTATCCATTTGTAGAAGCCATCCTCTCTTTAACTTCAGCTTTTTCACAGATGGCATCAAGTTACCATCCAAAATTTGCTGAATATTTATTGAATCCATTTTTCCTTCTACTCGTGAGATGTTCCCTGTGCCACTGGCTGCAACACAACCCCAAAGCATGACTGATCCAACCCCATGCTTAACAGTTGGACAGAGGTTCTTTTCATTAAATTCTGTGCCCCTTCTTCTCCAAACGTACCTTTGCTCATTCCAGCCAAAAAGTTCAATTTTAACCTCATCGGTCCACGGAACTTGTTTCCAAAATGCATCAGGCTTGTCTATATGTTCATTTGCAAAGTTCAAACGATGATTTTTGTGGTGAGGACGTAGAAGAGGTTTTCTTCTGATGACTCTTCCATGAAGACCATATTTGTACAAGTATCTCTTTATAGTGGAATAGTGTACCACAACTCCAGTGTCTGCCAGATCTTTCTGGAGGGATCGTGCAGTCAAACGTGGGTTTTGAATTGTTTTTCTCACAATCCTGCGAGCTGTTCTGTCTGATATTTTTCTTGGTCTTCCAGATCTTGCTTTAACTTCCACTGTTCCTGATGACTGCCATTTCTTAATTACATTCCGAACAGAGGATATTTACATCTGAAAACGCTTTGCTATCTTCTTATAGCCTTCTCCAGCTTTGTGAGCGTCAACTATTTTCAGTTTCAGTTTTCTAGACAACTGCTTAGAAGAACCCATGGTGCTGATTGTTGGGGCAAGGTCAGATGAGTCTGGGCATTTAAAACCTTTGAGATTAACATCACCTGGTCTTCCCAGGCGATGATTGAGAACAATCCATGACACTGGCAGGTCTCAGCTTGGCAAAGGGGGCAGTACAAGATATTAACTCTGCAGGGTGCCCAAACTTTTGCAGACGCCATTTTTTTGTTTTCTGTTATTTTGAAAGTGTAAATGATGGAAATAAAATCTAACTTTTCTTGACATATTATAAGAATGTC
This sequence comes from Staurois parvus, assembly GCF_062004578.1. Lineage (NCBI taxonomy): Eukaryota > Metazoa > Chordata > Amphibia > Anura > Ranidae > Staurois > Staurois parvus. The sequence continues at coordinate 321,722 of NW_028319132.1, forward strand.
TAATCTGTAATTTGATGCCTTTTGGAGATTTTTCCATCTTTCCTTGGCTTCTTTATGCACATTAATACAAATTTTTAGCTGGGGTGCCCAAACTTTCGATCCCCACTGTATGTCCTTTCTGCAATGCAGCACTTCCAGGTTTTCTAGCCTGGGTCAGGTTCTGCTGCCTCCAAGGATAGGTACATCACAGCTATCCCTGGAGATAGTGGAGGGAAGATTTACTAAAACTAGTGCACTCAGAATCTGGTACAGCTGTGCATGTCGGCCAGTCAGCTTCTGACTTCATCTTGTTCAATTTAAGTGTTACTAAACCCACAACAGTAAAATCAGTCTGTATATGCAGTAAAGCATGCTTGTTATACTCACTGTGGAACCTAAGGGGTTAATCCTCTGCATTGTGTAAAAATGCCATGTGATCCTGTCTTCTCTGATCCTCCCCTTCTTCCATTGTCCCCCTTTTATCCCCTGATAAGACATACCGTGTGGAGACACTCTGCACATGCTCAGTTTGGTCAGGTGTGTATTGCTAGAGAGGTTTTTTTTCTTTTGTTTTTCTTCTTGGGAAAGTGCATGTGATCAGCACAGGGCCAATCAGCACTGTCTAGACAGAGGTCAGGGGTTCTCCATCCTCCTAGAGCAGAAAGTAAACTCCTCCTACAAGCTTTAACCAGTGCTCAGCTAAAGACTAATAGAATCACAGGACTGCTATATACTGCTGAGGAGAAAAGGTATTTAGCAGTTTATATTTACTAAAATAATTGCATTTCTGTGTACTGTGGGAGACCAGATATAGTGGATGCAAGGTCCTGGGAGACCAGACATAGTGAATGCAGGGTCCGGGGAGACCAGATATAGTGAATGCAGGGTCTGGGGAGACCGGATATAGTGAATGCAGGGTCCGGGCAGACCGGATATAGTGAATGCAGGGTCCGGGCAGACCGGATATAGTGAATGCAGGGTCCGGGCAGACCGGATATAGTGAATGCAGGGTCCGGGGAGACCGGATATAGTGAATGCAGGGTCCGGGGAGACCGGATATAGTGAATGCAGGGTCCGGAGAGACCAGATATAGTGAATGCAGGGTCTGGGGAGACCAGATATAGTGAATGCAGGGTCCGGGGAGACCAGATATAGTGAATGCAGGGTCCGGGGAGACCGGATATAGTGAATGCAGGGTCCGGGGAGACCGGATATAGTGAATGCAGGGTCCGGGGAGACCAGATATAGTGGATGCAGGGTCTGGGGAGACCGGATATAGTGGATGCAGGGTCCAGGGAGACCGGATATAGTGGATGCAGGGTCCGGGGAGACCGGATATAGTGAATGCAGGGTCCGGGGAGACCAGATATAGTCAATGGAGGGGCTTAGGTTTAGTAACACTTTAAGCTTTGACAAAAAACCTGGAAGCTGATTGGTTTCTATGCAGAGCTGCACCAGTTTTAATAAATAACCCCCAGTGTGTTAGTAAGCCGCAACTGTGAAGCACATTAGTGCACAACGGATTTCTGTGTGTGAGCACAAGTGCTGCTGGACGGTGTACTGGCAACCAGCAAGAAGCTGGCAGCGCTTGTGCAGAAGAGCGCTGGGATTTCTCTGCATGCGCAAAGCCATACATGCCCTGCCAGGTCCTAGATACTGGTGCTGCATATATGCACACACACCACTGTATTAATGATTCTAATGGAATTTTTACATGCAATCTTTTTTTTCATTACATACTTTTTAATAGACTCAGTAATATCAGCACTGGGTCTTAGTGCTTTTCTATGCAATTGAGGTAGATCGTGACGGGGGGAGGAACTGACAGGGTGCTGTACATAGCTTTCTAAAAAGAAAAAACTTCACAGCACCTTGCCTCAGTTCTCCTCTCAAGAGCTACCAGTCCTGATGCAAGTAGTGGGCTGGCTCTTGGGGAGAGTTGTTCAAGTTTCAAAATGCCTTGATGGATGCCCATCTAAAGAGATGGATTGGCTTCTCGGCTTTTGGCTAAGATCATGTAGTATCTGTTCTTATTAGTGTCCAGTAGGGGTGCTCTGCCATCATTCTTGCCTTTTGGTTCAGAATGGCTGGCTGTACGGTATGATGGGGGCTCTGAAGATCAGTACCAGCTGAAACAAAAACCGAGGAGCCCACAGGCTGCTGGGGCCCGGGAGTAATTCCCCTGGGAAAACCAGAGGGGGCCCAGTTCCTCTTAATCTGAATGGGTCTACCTTGTCTGGCCAGGGGACTGGGGAGGCAGAGAGTCTGCGGTGCGGCACCCCCTGGGAGTGGTCGCCTCAGGGGTGCTCCTAGTAACACTTGGGTGTGGGACCGCAACGTGTGCACATGGTCACAGTTCCAAATACTGTGCCTTTTTAGGGCTAGGTCTTTTGGCTAAGTCCGGGGCAATTTTTGCTACCAGGCCTCAGGGCCTAGTCAGTGCAGTAGTGCACAGCCACATAATTATTTCCCTCCACTGTTTTGGCACTTTCACCTGTGTGTGTGTTTTTTTTTTTCTTTTTCACTAGGATGGAGAGCATGAGTCCTCAAGGGGGACCATCTTCAGGAGTGCCCTTTGATCTAGTACTCGGTGGTTGGCTTTGGCTGACCACAAGGAGAGGGGTCCGCCAGGCCTTTTGGCTAGGCAGACCATGTTGGAAACCTTGTCGCTGTTAGGAGTCTTGCGCCCCGGGGGACCAGGGTATAGGTCCTACCCCTTTGGGGGGTTGACAAAGCACACCTCTAAGTGCACTTTTTTGTGTGGGTTGTACACTTGCATGCTTTTTATACACTTACTGGGTTTTTCTGTTTTTTTGCACCTCCGTGGACATAAGAAAGAAAAAAAAAAAGACTCTTTCAGATGTGATGCCCTTTCTGAGCCCTCCTTTGTGTAGTTTCATACACTCACCTGAGGATCAGCAATCATACATCAGGAGGTCCCTCTCTTTCCCCATCACCTATTCCCCCCAATAATTCCAGTGCATGCACGATGGAATAAGTATCCGAGGCAAGCAATGCTGTTGTGGTAGTAAAGCGTTGTTGGGCCGGAGGTGGAACTAGGGTAGGAAGCATGTAATCGGCAAGATGACCAGGCAGTTTAGTGTATAAGTATAATTAAAAAGCACACTTTTTGTTGTACTATCATTATGGTAGCCTTTTATAAACAGATTTTATTATTTTGCCTGTAGAGATACTTTGAAGTCCAACACGTAATACAAGGACATCGGTTATATCTGTCTCCTGTGGAATGGAGGTCCGTCTCTGGTGAAGTGAGTTTTGGTGGGTCATTGAAATAGGATGATGCTTCCCTGGCGTAGGGTCAAGTGAGGGAAACCATGTTTCTTTTTCATGGATGTCAGATAAAGGTTGGGGCGCATATCTAGCTATGCTCCTATGGTAGGTAGATAAGTGTGTTATCCTGTTCTTTTTCCTGATTGGTCATTTGCTGTTACAGATCTAAAGAGACAAGGGTTAATCAATACAGCAATGCATAATGCAGAGGTTGTGGATAAAGTGCAATAACCCATAGCAGCTAGTTAGTGCTTACTTTGCTGGCATCAGTCCTGTGGAATATCACTTATTGGATCCTGTAGGCTGCAGAACTTTGCAGATAGCCTTTGTCTTAGGCTGGCCATACACTATACAATTTTCTGTCCAATTTCTGCCCAATTTTCTTTAGATTTACCTTCAACTGTGTAGTGCAAGGGCCTGCCTAATTGGATACAATTGAAAGTGTTGTTTAGGTTTGACCTCATATTATATGGTTTTTGGTAAATCTATAGCAATTTTCTAAAGAAAATTGTGTAGTGTATGGCCAGCCTTATTGTCCAAGCCTGTTCATATGTTTTGTTGAACATATTTGTACCAAGACAGGTGAAGTGTTAAGGACCTGCCGGCGGTAGCCTCTGGCGTTCCACAGACCGGAATTCCCCAAGGCGCGGAATCAAAGCCCCGACCTGCTTGTTCACCAAGGCCCCTGATGGTGGGGACTGACTTGGAACAGGCCGAAACCAGGTCGCGGCCCCTGGGTGCACCCAGCTGTGGTAGAAGCACTGGCCGGAGGTGTATAGCAGGTGAGAGCCTGATGTAAGGAGGTAGAAAAAGCAGAGTCGGGCAGGCCGGGTCAGTAGCGGTGGAGGTAGAACGGTACAAAACAGTAGACAGAAGGATAAACTGGTCACAAGCCGGGTGTGGTAACAGGTGATCAAAACGTGCAGGATTAGACAGGAGAATGGTCAGGCAAGCCAGGGATCAGAGCAGGAGACAGTCAGCAAATCAAGGTCAGGCAGGGTCAGCAACAAAGCAATCTAATTCAGGAACACAGGATACAGATAAGACCATACGGCAATTAGTGCACAGACCTGACCTGTTTAAATAGGGCGCCCTGCGCCCTGATTGGTGCCAGGCGTGCGTCCGCGATCACGAGTGTGCATGCGCGACCGCCACTGCTGTCGCGGGTGCCCAGATCCCAATGCTTGCACGCTAGTGCGGCCGGGCATACCGCGCATGCGCAGACCCGTGCGTGATCGTGGAAAGATCTAGGGTCCCTGACACTAAGTATAGTATATAGCCTGATTCATGCTTTTAAATTCTTTATGTTTATATAGGAGTTCTCAGGTGCCCAAAACTCCTCGCCTACAGCTCATAAGGTACGTGAGCTATTTTTTTTGAATATGAAGCCAATCAACCGTCTCCTCCTCGTAACTAGCTTTCCATTGGCTAAAACAAAAATGCTCTGGACTAACCTAGCCTGAAAATATCTGAAAAAAAAAATGCTCCAAAATCAAAATGCTCATCATCATAAATGCTAATGTTTAAATGCACCTTAAGGTGTAAGTTCACCTTTAAAAAAAAAAAAAAATACATAAAGTGAACTAACACCTTACTGGTCCTTGTTGTACTTCACTCCTTGAGTGGTGAGTTGGTAAGTGCCCATGCAGCTGGTGCAGCAATCCGGGGGTTTGAGATCTCTGCACTTCTCCCCCTTCTTGCTGCAGAGCTGCAGGGAAGAATCAGATGGACTCTGAATGGTCAGTACCATCACAGAGCATCACTCTGATTTATCCCAAAATCCCTGCAGAAAGAAGGGGTAGAAGAGCGTGGATTTCAAATTTCAGGACCACTACACTGGTGGCAGCATAGGCACTAACAGCTTATCACCCATAGAGGTAAATACAGTGGGCACCAGCGTGGGTGACGAGGCTTTTGGGAGTGTTCACCTTTTAATTTTTTCTGAAAAGGTGACCTGACCTTTTAAGTGTTTGGATTGGTGGCATAACAGTCATAGCAGCCCAGGTAGCAGTTATTGGGCCAGGGGGTAGAAGGGGGTTCCGATTAGGATGGTTGTTGATGCAATTTAAATATGGAACATCTGTGTGCATGTGAAGATAACACAAATCCAGTACTACATGATTAGGCCCCTTTCACACGGGCTGACTGAAAAATGGACAGGCAGACCCGATCGGACCATCCATTGCCCTCCTTCCATGGGAGGTCCATTTACATCTGACCACCCATAGAGGACAGTGGGCCGTGTCCACTCTGTATAAGACCTGCTCACATGGACCTGTCATCTGCCTGCTCAGTGAGGAGCAGCGGACAGATCGCCCAGCTGACCAGGCGGATCCGTTGGCATAGTCCGTCCATGTGAAAGGGGTGTTAAGATTTGCAGTTGCTATTGACAATGATCCTGTGACATTTACAATAAAGAAACGTGGACGTTGGATGTACAGCAGGAAACTTTAGAATTGTCACTAGTCACAGATCCCCTTTCCAGGCTGTGCAGTGAGGAGAATTTGTTTAGCTGTCTTGTTAGTGCAGATTTATTGCCCTCAGAGCTTCTGATCATTCTAGCCAGCACTCAAATTAAGCCAGTATGCCTAATGCAGTCTTCCTCGGGCAGTAAAAAAAAAAATCAGTGCGTGTCTGACAGCTGTTTGTTGTTCTACAAATTCAACAAAGAAAGTTGTGTTGGAGTTATAGAGTAATTGTAAGCTAACAGTAATTTTATTGAATAAAATATTGGCATGGTCATTATTGCTACTGCCACTTTTGGTTTTTTTTTCTTTTCTTTTTTTTTTTTTGTTTGCGGACTGCTAGACCACTTATTTCTATTTCAATGGTTTTTATTAATTTTTTAAACAGTATAAAACAAAGGCAATAAAACACGCCCACGCAGGGGCTATCAATTGCACAGATAAAATGCAAAATAAAAAAAAAGGAAAAACAGTGCTCTAACGCCAACAGGGCAAAAGGTACGCCCACGCAGGGGCTATCAATGGCACATAAGTTACAAAACATTAATGTAACTGACTATAACAACTAAATGCAGCTGTCCAGTCACACCAAAAACAGAGAGAGAGAGAAAAAGGAAGAAAGAGGAGAAGAAAAAAAAAATAAAAAGGGGGGGGGGGGCAAAGAGCAGGGGTCCAAGAGCGCCAATACCGAACGCCATTACATCCCCAGACTAGCCGGGGGGAATGAGGGAAAGGCATATTGCAACCACGGCTCCCATATTTTCTAGACCACTTATTTCAACAGCTTGCTGTGGTGCGGGATGAGCGAGCATAACATTTGTAAAAATCAAAAAGTTTGCATGCTGAAAAACTGGTGATCTACTAAGGACAAAGGAGTTGGCTTTAAAATGTATGTAATGTTAAAAGTAAGTTCCCCGCATTGATGCTCACCTCGTCCCTGGCAACGTTTGTCCGCGGATCTGGTGCCTAGTAGTGTATTAACTATGCAGACAGCTCTTCTTCTGCCTGTCCTTGATTAAATATATACAAGGTTTATATTAGGATAAATGACAGCGGGGAGGATGCCGGTTGGGGTAGGGGGTGCACGATCCATAATCACTGGTGTAGATCTGTGTTCTCTAAACTATGGCCTGCAGCAGACTTGCACAGTCCCCACATCTCCACTACCCCCCAACAGTAACTGATATAAGGCAGGACTTTGAATGGGACCCTAATGGGGACATTGAAGGGGGGGTCTCTGGTGAAGATACTGATGAAACTGGGCTTTTCAGTTTGTTTTTGCTAAAGTTCCTTCTCTTATTCTGAATCATATCTTGCTGATTACAAAAGGAATCTAAGTAAAATGTATGCATACATTTAAATTTTGTTTTGTAAACTATTTTTTTTTCAGCTCATGAATATATGTTAAATATAGAATGTGGCCCTCATACTAAAAAGTTTGGAATCTCCTGTTCTGGATCATACTGGGATGTAACTACACTGAAATATGCAAAGAAATAGTATTCAAACACTGAAAACTATGGATACTGTTAAACACAGCAGTTTTCCTTTAGTCATTTGTAAACCTTGCATTGCTTCGTTCACCACTGTTAGCCACTCTGTCATTCAACAAGAATGACTATGTGCCCATTATACAGGGCAACCATTCATCTGCCAGTGTACTGGATCTCCTCCCCTGGGGCCTCTAGTCTTGTACAACATTCTCAGTTCCTGCCAAGTATGTATCCTGACAACATCCTTGTTTTAATTGAACAGGATATGCCTCACCCTTTACAGACGCACTGGGGCGCCACTCTCTCTTCAAGAGGGCATCCCTTACTTTGGAAAACAAAAGGGTTTAGCCTATCCTGTGCCAGGCAAGCATATCATCCTGTCACCATCTGTCATGCCTTCTTTATTGCCAGATGTCTTAAGGAAGTGGAAATATTTGGAGCCTTTGATGTTTCTATGTACAAACTGCTAGGAAAAAAAACTTTTTCCTTTATGATTATATCAGTCAAAGTTTAACCAAAAATAAAACAAATGTTATCAGTAATGAAAAAAAAGTGAAGATCAGGTTCATCATAAAAGAAAAGTTGATCTTAAAATATCCTGATCTATATACAGTTAGATCCATATATATTTGGACACAGGCACAATTTTATTTTTTTTCGGGTATTTACCAAAACATATTCAAGCTATAATTATGTAATGGATATGGGCTGAAAGTGCACACTCTCGGGTTTAATTTGAGGGTATGTACATCTAAATTGGAGGAAGGGTTTAGGAATTACAGCTCTTAAGAGTAGCCATCCCCCCTTTTTCAAGGGACCAAAAGTAATTGGACAATTGAATCAAAAGCTGTTTCATGGCCAGGTGTGGGCTACTCCATTATTTTTTCATCAATTAAGCAGGTAAAGGTCTGGAGTTGATTCTAAGTGTGGTATTTGCATTTGGAATCTATTGCTGTGAACCTACATCATGCGTTCAGGCTGTCCATACAAGTGAAACAGGCCATTGTAAGGCTTCACAAACTAAACAAATCCATCAGAGAGATAGCAGCAGCATTAGGAGTGACCAAATCCACAGTTTGGTACATTCTCAGGAAAGAAGAATGCACTGGTGAGCTCAGTAACATAAAAAGGCATGGACTTCCACGGAAGACAACAGTGATGGATGATCGCAGGATCCTCTCTATGGTAAAGAAAAACCCATTCACAATATCCAGACAAGTGAAATACACTCGCCAGGAGGTGGGTGTATCATTGTCAAAGTCTACAATCAAGAGAAGACTTCACAATAGCAAATACAGAGGGTTCACCACAAGGTGCAAACCATTCATAAGCCTGAAGAATAGAAAAACCAGATTAGACTTTGCCAAAAAACATCTAAAAAAAGCCAGACCAGTTCTGGAAAAACATTCTTTGGACGGATGAAACTAAGATTAATCTGTACCAAAATGATGGGAAAGAAAAAAGTGTGGAGAAGGCTTGGACCAGCTCATGATCTAAAGCACACAACGTCATCTGTAAAACATGGTGGAGGCAGTGTGATGGCATGGGCATCCATGGCTTCCAGTGGCATTGGTGTTTATTGATGATGTGACAGAAGACAGAAGCAACCAGATGAATTCTGCAGTGTTTAGAGATATACTGTCAGCCCAGATTCAGCCAAATGCCGCAAAGTTGATTGGACAGCGCTTCACAGTACAGATAGACAATGATCCAAAACACACTGCAAAAACAACTTTTTTGATCTTTTGAAGGAAAAGAAGTGGAATATTCTGCAATGGCCGAGTCAATCACCTGATCTCAACCCAGTTGAGCATGCATTTCACTTGCTGAAGGCAAAACTAAAGGTAGAACCCACAAAGAACAACAGAAGACAGCTGCAGTTAGAGCCTGGCAAAGCATCAGAAATGTGAAAACCCAGTCTTTGGTAATGTCCATGGGTTCCAGACTTTAAGTAGTCATTGCCAGTAAAGGATTCTCAACAAAATATTAAAAATAAATATTTTATTTATGATTATATTTGTCCAATTACATTTGAGCCCCTGAAACTGAAGGGACTGAGTATAAAAATGGTTGCAATTCCTAAAATTTGTGATTGATATTTATGTTCAACCCCTTGAATTAAAGCTGAAAGTCTGTACTTCAGATTCTTTTGGATTGCTTTGCTTTAATTTATTCCGGCGGCATACAGAGCCGAAAGAAAGAAAATTGTGCTTGTCTCCAAATATATATGGACTTAACTGTACACTGGAAAGTGGTTATGCACAACATGGTTAGCAATGAATATTCTAGTACAAATGTAGTAACGGTTTGAAGAATGGGAAAAAGAGGAGAGAGCCAGAAGTGCTTAAAAGGATCAAGATTACAGTTATATCTGCAAGTGTTGGATTTATGAAGGGGAGTGTTGATAAGGCCCCATTCACACCTGAGTGTTTTGTAGGGCCGAGCTTAAATCTCCAAAATGTTCATGGACAAAAAAATCAATTATTCTTCATGGAGATGGTTCACATCTCCACTCCAAGTTACCTGAAGCCAAATGCCTGAAATTCAAAAACGTTTTGGAGCAAAATTTATAGCTTGTTTCTCGCAGATTGATGTGTTTTTAAAGCATTTTCTTCTACATAGAGATGCATTGAAACACTTGATTTGCGCATTTTTCTGCCCAAATGTAGTACTTAAAAACAAATAGTAATAAAGGAATAAAAATGAAATAACATAAATGAATAATATTCATCTTTAGATAAATAATATATAAATTAATCCCTAACCCTAACAAAATAATAAATAAATAAAAAAATTACCCCCTAAGCAAAAATTAATAAATAAAATAAATTAACCTTTAACCCTAAACTTAACCCCAAACCAAAAATAAATATTCCCTATGCCCATTTAATCCTAACCTCTAACTCTATCCTAAACCTAATCCCTAACCCTAAGAAATAAAAGTTAATAAAAAATGTATTATTTACTCTTAATTATTTATTTTAGTACATTTAGTGATTAATTAACCCATAACTCTAATCCTAACCCGTAACCCTAACCTAAAAATTATTAAATACAAAATAATGAAGAAAAGCTGATGAAAAAGCTAAAAAACATGGTAACAAATGATGAAACAGATGATATTTTTTTCTATTAACTATTAAAAAAAAAAACAAAACAAAACACTAAAGCTCAAAAACACCGTAGAAAAACGTGCATACAAATGCATTGAAAAACGCTCAAAAGCGCGACGCTCAGGTATGAATGCAGATTAAGTGACATAGAAACTTTCTGGTTAGGTGTGTTGTTGGAATGGGTGTAATAATGTTGAGATTTGTATACTTTGAAGGGTCAAATATCTTCATCATTACAAAACAAGCTGAATATGCATTACACATATCATGCGCTGTAAACCACATGCTGGTAAATATGGTTAATATGAAAAATGGGCAGGACAGCAAGAGGAGAAATTAAAGCTCCATGTAGTTAAAATGCATACATTTGAAGATCAAACATACATTTTCTCAAGCACATCTTTACGGAAGTAATCCATCATACTAGCAAACCTTTTCAAAGAGCTTTAGAGGTTTTTGGGTAAACGCCATAATCCATGAAGGGAACTACTCTGGATGCATATGACGAATCACTATGGACCTGAGGTAAGAGCTAGAATCGGCATCTGCTCATCCCTGATATGAGTGGTGGGGATTGGTGATCTCTTCATACATGAACAGCAGTCTTAAATTGTATTTAAACCCAAGAACAAGAATGCAGTTTACCAGTCCTTGTGGTAGCTTCATTCATTTTGTAAGGCTTTTTCCCCCTTTATTTTCTTTGGGTGGCTTTTTCCAGCAATATGCTCTCTGTCTTAGGGTGACAACACTCACTCACTCACTGTACTATATGGGCAAGCAGCCATGCCACCCTGGGGTAAGCAGGGTGCTGGGACAAAACACCTCTGCCTCTCCTTCTCTTCATAACCTTCTTCATAGGCAAGGTGTTTGTAGTCCGCAGAGAGTAAGGCTGGTAACATTTTTTGAGATTTCAGCACAGCTCAACATTGAGATGTTCATAAGTGGCTTAGGTCATTGTAGATAAAGCATTAACTAGTCCAGGGATGTCAAACTGGCGGCCTTCCAGCTGTTGCGAAACTACAAGTCCCATCATGACTCTGCCTTTGGGAGTCATGCTTGTAACTGTCAATGCCTCATGGGACTTGTAGTTGGGCAACAGCTGGAGGGCCACCAGTTTGACACCCGTGAACTAGACCATACCTGTGGTGGGACCTTTATTATATTAGGCATGATGAAATAATGGTACCCTCCTTACACTGGATATCCTAGACCTCCAAGAACCATGAACAAGCTGCAGCTTGTCATAATTAACATGTTTGTTTAGTAGCTGCTTTTATTGCCACAGGATAAAGCTAATATGGAGCACACACCAGGCTGGTTCTAAAATGCAGAACACCTACACAGTAATGGTCATCATCAAACATACCAAAATAGTGTTGCGCTAACTCATATAAACATAATAGTCCATAAACAGATTCAAACATGATAGTTCAATCAAAATATGAAATATAAATATAAAGTGCTTGAATGGTGAAAATCAAATAAAGTGCTTGAATGGTGAAGAATCACTACGATGTGCTCTGGATAATCTGGAGCACATCTTGGTGATTCTTCACCATTCAAGCACTTTATATTTATAAAAATATAATAAACTTGCGCCACAGAAAAATGATATGTATACTACAATCAAAATCTAAATGCTGAGTTTCAAGAAAGGAAAAAAAACAATCAAATATAAACACTCCACAGCGCAAAAAAAAATTAATGTGAAAAAAGTCCAAATAAAGTCCCAAAAATATAAAAAAAAAATTATATATAAATTGTGCTCAATCCCAAAAACAGTGCTCAAATCTTCAACAAAAATGTGCTCGCACCATCCATGATTGCTGCTCCAATCCCCACTCACCAGATGGAAAGGACTCTTTGCTGGTATGGCTAAAGAGTCAAACAAGCTTTATAGACTGGGCATATCCTCCCAAGATAACTCTGTACTTGATATCCTCCAAAAATGACTTCCACGATTAGATGGCAATGAAAAACAAATAAAAAGGGCAGCACAGTGGCTAAATGGTTAGCACTTCCGCCTGGCAGTACTGGGGTCGTTGGTTCGAATCCCAACCACGGCACCACCTGCCTGGAGTTTGCATGTTCTCCCTGTGCCTGCGTGGGTTTTCTCCGGGTACTGCGGTTTTCTCCCACACTCCAAAGACATGCTGGTAGGTGAATTAGCTCCTATCTAAATTGGCCCTAGTATGTGTATGGACGTAAGTTAGGGACCTTAGATTGTACGCCCCTTGAGGGCTAGGGACTGATGTGAATGCACAATATATATATGTAAAGCGCTGCGTAAATTGACAGTGCTATATAAGTACCTGAAATAAATAAATAATAATAATAAAAAGACACAAATAGTGCAATACTGTAAAAAAAAGCTCTTTAGTCTAAAAAGGCTGCCTTTTATGCACTCACATTATAAAAGATATGTTCGCGCTCATAATAGGCCCAAAGGCTCATATTATATTACACAACTCCGTATTTTGCAGAAGTGGACTGGCAGTGAATAATATGAATTCCCCTCAAGGAAAGCAGGAAGTCACTCCAGAGCGCTGCACACCGGCGTGCACCCCACTCACCGGACGTGACGTCACCACGCATCCACCAGAACCAGAAATACGTTTTTGGGATTGAGCACAATTTATATATAATTTTTTTATATATTTTTGGGACTTTATTTGGACTTTTTTTCACATTAAGAATCTTTTTGTGCTGTGGAGTATTTATACTTTATATTTATATTTCATATTTTGATTGAACAATAACGTTTGAATCTGTTTATGGACTATTATGTTTATATGAGTTAGCGCAACACTATTTATGTATGTTTTATGTTTTAAGTGTGGGATCACCTTTCTGTTTCAATATTTTTATTAAGAAAGTATTGTTTTATGAACACAACAAGCTCAATATACACCCACGCAGGGGCCGAGCATAACAATAACTCAGGAACAGGTACAACTTGCTGACTTGTATTAGCCAAATAATAAAATGTTCAATAACAGCAAGAAAGGACAGTAAACAGCTGAACCAAATATTATTGGCAGTAGTCTAACATAATACCGTAAAGAGAAGAGGAAAGAAAAAAGGTTAGAAGAAAGAAAAAAAGAAAAGGGAATCAGAAAGAAAACATAGAGGAAAGGAGACTAGAAGAGTCACGGATCCAGGGCTAGCACAGGCAGCAATTATAAGGGGTCATAACTAGTAAGCGGCAGGGATGGCAAGGAATATCCTATCCAAGGTTCCCAAACCTTAAGAAATCTCTGATGAGAATCATGAAGAATGCTGGACTTCTGTTCATTGATCAGCATATCATTCATCCGGGTGTGGGATCACCTTTTAAGTGTCATTGCAGCGGCTCTATTTATTAGTTTATTCACTAGTTTGATAGCGCACATTGTTTTTTATTTATGTAATGGCCATCATCAGCATTCAAAGAAGCAGAAAGCCACTTGTAGTTTTTTGGACCACCGATTTGGGATCAGAAGGCATTGCTCCTAATATAGCTATAGTAGACAAGAGCTAATAGTGGCGTGGTTTAGCTTGTAGAGACCCGTACAAAGTGGTCATTTAGTGCTAGTCTCTTTTTAGGACTCTGTCCACTTTCCCAGGCTAAAATACCCAGCTCATTTCTGTCCAATTTTGTCTTTTAGCTCTGCACACGAAAATACAGTAAATGGGAAATTCAGTTTGTGGTAAGGTGCTATGCATAGAGTGGTGCCCAGGTTACCCCAGCCGCAAGGCATTGATTAGTTCCAGACTTTAGTAATTAGGTCCAGCCTGCACATCCTTCCTGTCCATCCTGCCATCCCGCTTCTTCATCTGTGCATCTGCTGTAGTGCATTCCTTCATGTCACTCCCCAACCCCCCATCTTAAACATGTTCATAAATGTGTTTTTCATGAAATATATTAAAGCAGCGACATCAGGTGCAGGGATTTCATCAATCTCCAGTCAAGTGAGCAAATGCATAGTGATGGCTGTGTGTGCAGGTTGAGCTTCAAACAGCCGTGACTGTAGCATTCGGTATTTATGCAGGGCTGGAGTGTTGCTTCATCTAAATCGTATACCTTGTGTACCCTGTGATGTAGAGAACACACAAATCTTACATATAGTCAGCTGTCTGCTTTAGCATTTTGCAGCCATTCACAACACTTAATCATCTTTCATACATTTTGTAGATATCCGTTGTACAATTTTGTATTTCATTAGTAACTACTGGAGAAACAGACACATGGAGGTGTTCCCAAAGTAACCATTCAAATTAATTTTTATTCTTAACCCCTATATCTATGAAAATTGTAGCATTTGATAATTGGTTACTATAAAAAAAAACGCTTAGGGGTCTCTTTTTGAAGGATTTCCACTGCAAATGTTTGCTGAACGTTCAGTCTTTATTATCGTCAGTCTTTATTTTACAGCATCTGGTTATCCTCTTCGGTGAGGATTCACCATATGTGTAACGCCACAGCTGATGGGCGAACCTTGTTCGTAATTGGGGTCGCTCTATTATGTTGTATGCTGATGAGTGATGTCTTGTTTCATGGTAAATGTGACAGGTGAACTGTGCTTGTAATTGGAATCTCTTTATTATTTGTTTTGCTGATGGGTGAATCTTATTTGAATTTAAAAATGACAGGTGAATCTTAGTAAATGGAATCTTTCTATTAGGTCTGGTTCACATCTGTGCGGGTGGGGGAATCATTGTGAAACAGTAAAAATGCGCTGCTGTTTGAAAACGTGCTGGGCTACCATTTATTCTGAATGACCTCCCACACGCATCTAAAAATGCAGCGCAGAAGCGGGAAATGCATGGAAATTTATCTCCCTCTGCGTTTTTAGGATGGTGCAGGAACCTTTTTCCTGCGGGAAACTTAGGCACGGCAGCCCCTTTCAAATGAATAGGCTGCTGTACCCGCGCAGATGCAGGCCTCAAACCCATATAGATATGAACCAGGCCTTAAGTTGTATGCTGACAGACCAGTACTCTTTGAAAATGAGAGGCAAATCGAGTGAATGAAAGATTAATCCGAATTACAAACAGTTTTTGCCCATTGTCTCCACATTATGCATATTGTGAACCATTTTTTTAAAAATAAAAGAATTCTTTAAAATATAGACAAAAAATGTCCATCAAACGTCCTTTGTGCACAAATATCATGATCTATCTTTTGTGCCAGTCGTTTTTCTGTAAGTTTCTCTTTTACCTAATACAGACATATTGGCAGTCATTTTAGGGTGGATACCCTGAACCTGTTGGTTGAATATGAGGAAACGGCAAGACAACTTGTATATAATAGGAACCACTTGTGCTTAAAACTGAGGTGTTGACATTTCCCCTAGTAGTCCATTATTAAATTCCACACTAAAAAGTCACAGGGCCTTCTACTGTAAAAAAAAAAAAACATCATAGGGTCAATATGATTTTGCAAAGAGCTCAAAGCATTAATGATTGAGTGACTCAGCTGTTCATTTAACAGTTTCTTTTGAGACAGAAAGCTGGTGCAATTAACCAAAGTTTGGCATCAAACTACCTACTGAGATCCTAGAAAGAGTGGTTGAATTTACGAAATGAGCTCAGCTGGCCCAATAGGCCAAGGGCACGAATAGAAATATCAACAAAATCACCAGCTTGCTACAACAGACCAGCTACTATAACAGAACAGAGGAGTTAAGCTGAAGTCGAAAAGATGGAATTCGGAAAACCCTAAAGCAAAAAAAGACAATTGGAGAAGGAACCTTTCAAACCGTGGACTTACTCAATGGAAGAAGGAAGTCTTGGCCAAAGGACTAAACATTTCTGTGGCAACTCAATGTGTCTCTGTTATAGAAATCATCACAGTTATAGAATCTTCTATTCATAGCAACCACATTTTGGTAGAAGAAAGTAAACCGCTCTTAGAGGTTCTGTCCTGTGCCAAATCACCCCTTCCAACTTGACCCCACTATATAGGAGGGTTCTCACTTCACTAAATAGGGACCTGAGCATTATCATCCTGCCAGCAGACGGGGAGATGTACTGGTCATGAATACATCTGAAAACCATTCTAAGGTGATTATTCTACTCAGTAATGCCAATATGTATGAACCACTAAAGAGGGACCCCACTAGCTGTTACAGGATAAAAGGTAGTAGACTGTTAACCACAGCTAAAGAAAGTAAAAGCCATTGATCGGATTTTGGTATAATAGGTCAAAGAGTGTCAAATGAAAAATTCTTATGAGTCCTAAGTCTTTATTGTTCTACTGGGTACTACAAGTAGGCTGATCTCCAGGCAGAGGATGTTATAAACAGTCAGTGCTGGTGTGGATAGTAAAAGTAGCACGGGGGTTTTAGTTTTTATCCCAGGGAAGGCACACCATGCCTGTACAGACTCCACAAGATACACAAAGTAGGTGCCCCCTCTAAGAACAATTGTCAGCAGCATCAACTCAATGGCACATTACATTGCTAAAGATCTGGCTACTGTCCTGTCACCCTTGCTGTACAGTACACCATGATCAGAACTCTAAAGAATTAGTCAACAAGGTATATGGATTGAAGTTAGAGGAAATAATTGTGGCCTATGATCTTACACCCATTTTCACTTGTATACCAACTTTAGAAGCACTTGAGACAAACATCTGAAATGAGGTAAGACTCTTGAAGGTCGAAGAAAACTCAAGCCAAATCAAGTATGTTCCTTGCTAGAATTTGGAGGAGCTAGAGAAGAGAGCCTTGAACCTTTTTTGAGGGAGTAACAGCAAGTCATTAGTTTAGGTATGAGTATGATACGCAAGTCAAGGTTAGAACATCAGAAATACACGCTTTTAGTGAACAAAGCTATTAATAGTGGGCACAGAATACAAAGTAACTCTTTTTGGACTGTGTTACATGTCATGGAGGGTGGAGGATGTGGACACTGCAGTTGACAGGAGACCTACCCACACAGAGCAGTATCTGCTTTTTGATCCCCGCCACCCATGGGAACACAAATTGGGGGTTATTAGAGCTCTACAACACTGGGCTGAGATAGTAACAACAGAGTCTAAAGTCAAAGAACACGTGAATCTCAAAAGTGCTTTGAAAGTTTATATTCACCGAGTCTGGGGATTTTTTTTTAACCACTTCCAGTCCGGACACTTTTACCCCCTTCCTGTCCAGGCCAATTTTCAGCTTTCAGTGCTATCGCACTTTGAATGACAATTGCGCGGTCATGCAACACTGTACCCATATGAATTTTTTAGCATTTGTTTGAGACAGATAAAGCTTTATTTTGGTGGTATTTATTCACCACTGGGATTTTTATTTTTTTTGCTATGTAAATTACAAAGTCCAAAAATTTTGAAAAAAAGTGTTTTTCTTATAAAATTTTGCAAATAAATAGTATTTTATCAAAAATCTTGGCCAAAATGTATTCCGTTATATTTTTAGTAAAAAAAAACCCAAATGAGTTTATAACCAAAAATTATAATTTTAAACATTTTTTTTTACTTTTTTTATATTTTTTATTTTACATATTGTCACCCTAACAGTAGTGTCACCTTGGTGACACTGTACTACTTGTGGAGGGTGATGATTTTTTTTTTTACACTGATTGCTTTTACACCCATAAATGCTGTAAAAGCAACCATTTCTCCTTCTCTTTAGCTGCATTCTTGCAGCCATTGAGAACTACTGAGTGAGCTGTGATTGGGCACAGCTTGTCACATGGTACAAGGCTGTTGTGAATAGCCTTGTACCATGTGACCTCTGTGATCATTGACAGATTTCACACGTAGTAAGCAATGATGTCACAAGTGACATCTTGCATACTACTCTGCATGTGATCACTGATTGGCCAATCAGTGATCACATGATCGGGTCCTCGTACAGAGGTCTCGTCCGACGATCGGTGTTTCACTGTGTCTGAAGGATGCAGCGGGCACCGGATCGCGGTGCTGTGTGCTCCCAGAGAGCGCGCACAAGCAGGGTGCGGGGAGGCCGTTTATAAACGGCCACCCGACCCTGCACTGCCACCGTCCGGCCGTTTATATACAATGGCCGGACAGGAGGTGGTTAAAACATCCACAAAGTCAAGCAAAAACTGGGACAATCTAACAGAGGGGAGAAGCAAAACACATAGTGATGTAGCCATCTTCTATGTAATTGAAGTATCGTAAAAACTCAAAGCTTTTTAACAAACATTGCATCACTGTGTCCTTCAAGCCCAGCAATATGTTGAGACACAGGCTTGTATATTCAAAAGACCCAACCACAAGCAAAGGAACTTGGTATTTGCAGTTCAGTGTAGTGAAGAATGCAAAGATCTGTGCATTGAGGAGGCAAAACAACCTCTCGGCAAACAAATGGCCCAACATAGGAGAGCAGATTCTACAGGCAAAGGCCCAGCAGTTCCAGAAAAGTGACATACTGTGAGGACGGAATTACCGACTCTGCCCAAATACTATTGTCAAAAAAAGAAAATTCCCTTTGCTAGAATCTCCAGAAGGGGATTTAACCTACCTTTTACCAATCTAGAAACATAACCATATATTTTGGGTGGAGTTGCCCTTTTAGAAGCTCCATCATAATGTGTTGGGTAAACCAGTACATTTTCTGCAGCTGGATAGCTTGCTAATAGAACAGAAGCTTCTTTTAATAGTCCACATTGAAGCTAGTCCAGTTCAGCTTTTCTGTTTTTATTGTTTTTGATTATCCTTCTAGTCTCTAGGTTAATAAAGAAAGTGCTGCGTTTGCAAGATGGATTACTTCAGCAGTATGACTGAAAGAGAAACGCAGTCTTGGTATTTATGTCAAAAAGCCAACGGCTGCATTTCCTTAAACACAGCGCAATCAATAAGTTATTTATGGAGTAGAAGAACATGGGAAAGGCATACTGGAAATGCATTTGCTGCTTTGTGGTTTATGGTGCTCTGGCTGCATAGTTACACCTGTGTCACAGATAGCAAGATTAGCAGAGCGAGTGGGCTGTACGTAGGGCTCTGCAGCTAGAATTTTGGAATTCTGCCTAGGTAATGGAATAGATATAAAAGTGCAAATTTCCAGGAGAAATATTTTATGTGCCAATTTAAAGGCGGTCCTTCACATCGCTTCGTTTTCATTCATCTTGCTTAGAGTGGACGTCAAGGCATTCATTTTTTTTCATCTGCAATACTCCTTACCCTTAATTGATGTGCCTTAGCTTTTACGATATTGCTTTGCAGATAGCATTCCTAATATATAAAGCACTAAATCACAGTCTGCTGTGAGTAACCATTATGTATAGTGGTGGCACTACAGTGAAATTAAAAGGAATCTGCCGTTTCCTGTGTCCTACAGCTCCTCTCCATCACTTCTACCACCCATAGAGGCCAATTGACAACGTAATGCCTTCCTGTGCCATGTGACTGTTATCTATTAGAGCAGCGGTTCTCAACCTGTGGGTCGCGACCCCTTTGGGGGTCAAACAACCATTTCACGGGTCGCCTAGGAGCATCGGAAAACACATATTTACGATGGTCTTAGGAACCGAGACACTGCTCCTCTATCCATCTCCAGGCAATGTGTGGATGACATGCCGCCCCTGTCATCTGGCCACACCCCTGGGATCACTCAAAAGCTCTGCCTCCTCGCTGGTGATTGCCCGCCAGAACTGTAGCTCAGGAGAGGCACACAGGCGGCCAATCATTGGCGAGGAGGTGGAGCTTGGAGAGGAGGAGCCGAGCGGCAGCGTGAAGAGCAGAGGTCAGCAAGGTAAGTATCATTGGTGTCAGTGGGAGGAATAGTGCCCCATCATTGGTGTCATTAATACCAATGATGGGGCACTATTCCTCCCACTGACACCAATGATGGGGCACTATTCCTCCCCCCACTGACACCAATGATGGGGCACTATTCCCCCCCCCCCACACTGACATCAATGATGGGGCACTATTCCTCCCACACTGACACCAATGATGGGGCACTATTCCTCCCACTGATACCAATGATGTGGCACTATTCCTCCCACTGATACCAACGATGGGACACTATTCCTCCCACTGATACCAACGATGGGACACTATTCCTCCCACTGACATCAGTGATTTGGCACTACTCCTCCCACTGCAAAATTACAGTTATGAAGTAGCAACAAAAATAATTTTATGGTTGGGGGTCACCGCAACATGAGGAAGGGTTGCGGCATTAGGAAGGTTGAGAACCACTGTATTAGAGGTTTTGCAGCAATTCCCTCAACCCCCCCCCCCCCACCTCTTGGGCTTAGAAATAGAAAGCAAGGCAGCCAAGAAATAAGTTCAATTTTAGAGGACACAATTGTGAAACTTTTAAAATGTTTTTTAAAAGTGAGGGAATGGATACCGATAACCAGCATTTTTGCAAGCATTAAAAAAATTACAAACCCCCCAAAAAATGGCTGTTTTCTTTTTGGATGGCTTAATCAATAAACTTTTAGGTTTTTAGGTTGAATATATGTTGAGGTTTAACAAAATTACAATAAACAACGTAAGATACAGAAGTGGTTAGCACTTCTGCCTTCTTCAACAAAAATGTGCTCGCACCATCCATGATTGCTGCTCCAATCCCCACTCACCAGATGGAAAGGACTCTTTGCTGGTATGGCTAAAGAGTCAAACAAGCTTTATAGACTGGGCATGTCCTCCCAAGATAACTCTGTACTTGATATCCTCCAAAAATGACTCCCACGATTAGATGGCAATGAAAAACAAATAAAAAGGGCAGCACAGTGGCTAAATGGTTAGCACTTCCGCCTGGCAGTACTGGGGTCGTTGGTTCGAATCCCAAACACGGCACCACCTGCCTGGAGTTTGCATGTTCTCCCTGTGCCTGCGTGGGTTTCCTCCGGGTACTCTGGTTTACTCCCACACTCCAATGACATGCTGGTAGGTTAATTGGATCCTGTGTAAATTGTCCCTAGTATGTGTATGTATGAATGTGAGTTAGGGTCTTTAGATTGTACACCCCTTGAGGGTTAGGGACTGATGTGAATGTACAATATATATGTAAAGTGCTGTGTAAATTGACGGCGCTATATAAGTACCTGAAATAAACTAAATGAAGACCCCTTTTTGAGAAGGCTCTGTGTTGTCATGATGTTATTCAGCATTTTATCGGCATCATATGTGTGCTAGTGTCCTAAATGGGGAAAAAAAGTTGGAACTGCCTGAACTATTGTGCAGAGAGGTCAGAAAAACTGGTCTATGGAAAGTATTCCATACATTTGAATTTTGGCTGCTTGGTGGTGCACCGAAATTTTAAATTCCAGTGCTGAAAACAAAAATTCAAGATGCACTTGGCCCCGAGTTTTTTAAAAAATAATTAAAATTGAATGTGGCTGGCATTTTTGCATTGAAGTCAATGGGACGCGATTTTGCTTAGAAGTCAATGGGACGCGATTTTGCTTAGAAGTCAACGGGATGCGATTTTGCATAGAAGTCAATGAGATGCGATTTTGCATAGAAGTCAATGGGACGTGATTTTGCATAGGAGTCTGTGGGACACAATTTTGCATAGGAGTCTGTGTGGCGTGATTTTGCATAGGAGTCTGTGGGGCGCGATTTTTGCATAGGAGTCTGTGGGACGCGATTTTGCGCAGGAGCCTGTGGGACGCGATTTTACGCAGGAATCTGTGGGCGCATTTTTGTATTGAAGTCACTAGATGGCATTTTTGCATTGAAGTCTATGGGGCACAGCATGTCACTATCGGCACCTTTTTTTTTTTTTTATTGGCAAAATGCTGATAACCCTACTTTCAGCTGATAATTTCGGTGCATTCCTATTCAAAATGATACGTATGAGTTCTAATATGCCTGTTTGATCATACATCACCATGAATCTTTACTTCAATATCTCTGCAATAGAGGACAGTTTCATTCTTCAGAGTCTTGCTTACAAAATTGACAAACAGTACTTGGATAGATGAAACCTATTTTATCTGTACCAAGGGCGGACTGACCATTAGGAAATTCGAGCACTGCCTGAGGGCCCGGGGTCAGTAGGGGCCCCCATGAAATGCCCCTGGTACCTTTTTCATAGGCTTTTATGAGTTTGGGCAAGGACACAGGGGCCCCATGATCCCCTATTGCCCAGGGGCCCCATGAGTTGTCAGTCCGCCTCTGATCTGAACTGAAAATGCATGCAGAACGGCATGTCGGCCTGGCAGGCTTTAAGAAATCCCATGATGTGTAGAACTCCTAAAAATAGTCTGAACCGACCAGAGAACCATACCCGTCGCTGGAACACACCCTTTTCGTGGTTTCCATTTGATGCTGTTCTTCATATTTTCCTTCTCTGAGCTTGTTTGGTTTTTTTTTCCCCTTTCCTATTCATTTTTTACACGTATCTTCAGCTGGGCTCAGGCGGCTGGGAGATGAAATGTTGCCACGGTAACGAAGCTCATTAATTGAGCTTCTCTTGAGTCTGCACCCAAGTGCTTTTCTGGTGACGAGGACAGAAAGGACTGCTATTTAGTTCTATGGCAGGCCAGTGGCCTGCAGCTTTCATATCAGTCCTGTATGTCAGATTTGTGTTTTATTTACTCCTCCAGATATGAAGAAGGCTTTATAACTGCACTGCACATTCTACACCACATGTTAGATTGTTTTATGGAAAAACATGGCCCAGATGTAAAGAACACGTGAAGGGCAAGTAGAGGGTGAAGAACTAACCCCCATTTGCACCTTTACTATCTCTGCAGCTGATCTTTTTCCTGGCGCTGACTTACCATGTCCTGCTCTCCGTCTTTTTGAATGATGCCCTTCACGGTATGCAAAGTGCAGAGGGTGTGAATGAATGTCAGTACCCCTCATCCACTCATAGAACACCTTGTATTTTGTTTAAAATATACAAGGACGCTGCCCCTAAAACGCCAGACCTCTTGTTGCTGGGGGCCCTGAAGCATTGCAGTCCTCAGCTTGTGAGTGGTACTAGGTTTCAGCTGCTGTGCTTGTATGTACAGATACACATTGTGACTCTTGTGAGCTGCTATGCATACACTAATAAAATATAATCCTTATGTACTATGCACACCCCAATACAAATGTGTTCTAACATGGGCAGCACAGTGGCTAAGTGGTCAACACTTCCACCTGGCAGTACTAGGGTCGTTGGTTCGAATCCCAACCACGGCACCACCTGCCTGGAGTTTGCATGTTCTCCCTGTGCCTGCGTGGATTTCTCAGGGTACTCCGGTTTCCTTCCACACTCCAATGACATGCTGGTAGGTTAATTGGCTCCTGTCTAAATTGGCCCGAGTATGTGCATGCATGAATGTAAGTTAGGGACCTTAGATTGTTCACCCCTTGAGGGTTAGGGACTGCTGTGAATGCACAATTGTTATGTAAAGCGCAATAAATAATTGAAAACCTCTCAAAAAGTGCCCCGCTTCACCCCCCCTATTCACCAATCAATCCTACCATTCAATCTCAATTTCCAAAATTATACATGTGAATCATGCGATTCTAAAATGCCTTCAAATAGTTATACATAAATATGCAAACTAGAAGGTCCAGAAACAGTCCAGAAAATCCAAACAATCATTTGAAAGCTTCTTCTCATAAGGAATGACCTTCAGGTGTTAACGATTATTCCAACACCTCTTGTGCTTGCAACTAATATCCAAATGTGATATCAAATGCCCTCCACCAGATAAGATCTCACCTGGTTAATGTTACCAAACCGCTAGGCGAGATCATATACAGCTTGTACCTTTCTATTAGGACTGCTGCTATCATCCAGTTTGGATGGGTCTGCACGCCCAAATAATTCACCTTTTCTCCTCCTCATCGATCCTCCTCAGGCATTTATGCATAGGGGAAAAGATCGCCAAAACATAGTGCTCATCCTTTTAAAACATTTATGGAGAGGGCTTTGACGTCATGACGCTTGGTAGTATTTGGACACGGTAACACGATAGCTATCTACAGACTATCTGTATGGATGTGCATTTTGCAGTACACAGCGATATTTATAGTGTGGTGTGCTCAGACACATAAATGTCAGTGTAAAATTGAAAATTATTTTAAGCTAATAAATGTTTTAAAAGGATGAGCACAATGTTATGGTGATCTTTTCTCCTATTCATAAATGCCAGAGGAAGATCGATGAGGAGGAGAAAAGGTGGAATTATTTGGGAGTGTAGACCAGCCTTTCTTAACCAGGGTGCCTCGAGTTTTCTTCAGGGTGCCTTCGCAAAATGTCTAAAAATTGCACAAAACTTGTATACAAGCCAGCAGGTGGAACATGCCTGCCTTTTAGTTACACAAAGTCACAGATTTTCATTGTGCACCATTACGACCTTCTAGCCGCTGGTGTCCTGACAGCCAATGACATCATCATTTGATAAAAGATGATGTCAGTTGCCTGCACAGCATCCTAGTTTGACCCTCCCCTGCCCCTCTCCATCAGTGCTGGGGTCACATCAGCTCCATGATGGAGAAAACTGAAGGAGAAGAGAAACCTTGGAATACTAGTCAGTACCAGTGTGCATCATTTTAGAGGGTGCCTCAAGACTGTCCATCATTTTAGAGGGTGCCTCAAGACTGTCCATCATTTTAGAGGGTGCCTCAAGACTGTCCATCATTTTAGAGGGTGCCTCAAGAATGTCCATCAATTTAGAGGGTGCCTCAAGAATGTCCATCATTTTAGAGGGTGCCTCAAGAATGTCCATCATTTTAGAGGGTGCCTCAAGGCTGTCCATCATTTTAGAGGGTGCCTCAAGACTGTCCATCATTTTAGAGGGTGCCTCAAGGCTGTCCATCATTTTAGAGGGTGCCTCAAGACTGTCCATCATTTTAGAAGGTGCCTCAAGGCTGTCCATCATTTTAGAGGGTGCCTCAAGACTGTCCATCATTTTAGAGGGTGCCTCAAGACTGTCCATCATTTTAGAGGGTGCCTCAAGGCTGTCCATCATTTTAGAGGGAGCCTCAAGACTGTCCATCATTTTAAAGGGCGCCTTGGCTGATAAAAGGTTGAGAAACACTGGTGTAGACCCATCCAAGCTAGATAATAGCACCAGTCCTAATAGAAAGGTACAAGCTGTATATGATCTCGCCTAGCGGTTTGGTCATGTTAACCAGGTGAAAGCATATCTGGTGGAGGGCATTTGATATCACATTTGGATATTAGTTGCAAGCACAAGAGGTGTTGGAATAATCGTTAACACAATTGAAGGTTATTCCTTATGAGAAGAAGCTTTCAAGTGATTTTTTGTATTTTCTGGACTGTTTATGGACCACCTAGTTTGCACATTTATGTATAACTATTTGAAGTCCTTTTAGAATTGCATGATTCACATGTATAATTTTGGAAATTGAGATTGAACGGTAGGATTGATTGGTGTATAGGTGGGTGAAGCGGGGCACTTTTTGAG
Organism: Staurois parvus; assembly: GCF_062004578.1. Taxonomy (NCBI): domain Eukaryota; kingdom Metazoa; phylum Chordata; class Amphibia; order Anura; family Ranidae; genus Staurois; species Staurois parvus. The sequence goes on from NW_028319132.1 coordinate 347,405, forward strand.
AAGTTCACATTGTGTTCCTCTGCTATATTTACAAAGATCTGGAGACCTTGGACTGCAATGTCCTCTGCCTCTCAGCAGATTTCCTTACCTAAACAGAGTGCTGGTCATCTCTAAGCTATACCTCAAAATATACGTTCTGTATCTCCATCTCTCTGTTATTCAGAATGTTATGTAGAGTTGATCTCCAGTATTTGAGGATGTGTGAATTGTGTCTTATTTTGTATTTTGCAACCTGTAAATTACCATTAATTGTTATAAGCTGGGTGGGGGGATTTACTAAAACTGGAGAGTGCAAAATCTGGTGCAGCTGTACATGGTAGCCAATCAGCTTCTAACTTCAGTTTGTTAATTTAGGCTTTGACAAACAAAAAAACTGGAAGCTGATTGGTTTCTTTGCAGAGCTGCATCAGATTTTGCACTCTCCAGGTTTAGTAAATCAACCCCAGTATTTTTGGCAAATGAAAAAATGAATACCTTTCCAAAAAATGATATTCAAGCAGTTTGTTGAATATATGAGGGGAAAAAAAAGGGGTGAAAGGGATCCTTTACTGCCGCAGCTGTTCTCTCTCAACCTTCGTGCCATTGGAAGATCACCTCTGTGTGTACTATCCAGCTTCACAAAAGGAAGGATTTGTACAGTAATCAACAGCCAGCAGGAGACAGGACACTCTTCATTAGAGGTAAATTATTTGACTGTTGCTGTATCTCCCCAATTTTTTTTGTCTTTTTACTGGAGTTCAGCGTTAACATTTCCTTAGGTTTCCTGTAGCAAATCTACACTTTTGGAGCTTAGGTCCATTTTAATGACAAAGAGCAGTTGACCAACTGCAATAGCCTATAGCAATCCATATTAATTGCTTCAATGGTTTTGATAGGATGAAAGCTGAACTTGCGTTGCTATAGGTTGTTCCTCTTTGTTACTAAAACTAGCATATTAAAAAGCCCTATGGTTCTGTGAAGTGAAGCTTATTTTCCTTTTATACCTATTGGTCACACTTGGTTTTTTCTTGTCATTAGTAGAAGGGCAGGAATCTCATGTAAGCGAATTCACACAATTACTCATTTCTGAACCGGATACGTCTTTACAGAAAACAGGGGGGGTTATTTACTAAAGATGGAGAGTGCAAAATCAGGTGCACTTCTGTATACAGTTGTGACCAAAATTATTCAACCCCCAATGCTGTAAAGGGGTTTAGGGACTATAGTGTACATTTGGAATTGTATTCAGAATCAAATCCTACAAGGACGTTGTAACTACCCAAATGCAACTAAAATGACATCAATTGTTTATGTAATACAGTAGTAAATGGTTCTTATGTGGTTTCTTCATTGCCACAATTATTCAACCCCTTAAAGACTACCACTCTGAAGAACAGAGGTTCATACAGGTGCTTTCCATCAGGTATTGAAAACACCTGTGGATGTCACCGAGCAGCAATCAAGCATAATAAGCACCAATTAGGCAGCTTTAAAATGACTGTGATACTCAGCTCCTTCTAGACATTTACTGGTGTGGTTACAAACATGGTGAAGGCAAGAGAATGGTCCAGGAAGACAAGAGAAGAGGTGATTTCTCTTCACAGGAAGGGCAATGGCTATAAGAAGATTGCAAAGATGTTAAACATACCAAGAGACACCTTAGGAAGCATCATTCGCAAATTCAAGGCAAAGGGCACTGTTGAAACGCTACCTGGTCGTGGCAGAAAGAAGATGCTGACTTCGACTGCTGTGCGCTACCTGAAGCGTAGAGTGGAGAGAAGTCCCCGTGTGACTGCTGAGGAACTGAGAAAAGATTTGTCAGATGTGGGTACAGAAGTTTCAGCCCAGACAATAAGACGCACACTGCGTAATGAAGGCCTCCGTGCCAGAACTCCCAGGCGTACCCCCTTGCTGTCTCCAAAGAATAAGAAGAGTCGACTGCAGTATGCCAAAAGCCATGTGGACAAACCACAAAAGTTGTGGGATAGTGTTCTGTGGACTGATGAAACAAAATTAGAACTGTTTGGGCCCATGGATCAACGCTATGTTTGGAGGAGGAAGAACAAGGCCTATGATGAAAAGAACACCTTGCCTACTGTGAAGCATGGTGGAGGGTCAATCATGCTTTGGGGCTGTTTTGCTTCTGCAGGTACAGGGAAGCTTCAGCGTGTGCAAGGTACCATGAATTCTCTTCAGTACCAGGAGATATTGGATGGAAACGTGATGCAGTCCGTCACACACCTGAGGCTTGGGAGACGTTGGACCTTTCAACAGGACAATGATCCCAAGCATACCTCCAAGTCCACTAGAGCATGGTTGCAGAGGAAAGGCTGGAACATTTTGGAGTGGCCATCGCAGTCACCAGACTTAAATCCGATTGAGAACCTCTGGTGGGACTTAAAGAAAGCAGTTGCAGTGCGCAAGCCTAAGAATGTGACTGAACTGGAGGCCTTTGCCCATGAAGAATGGGCGAAGATACCCGTAGATCGCTGCAAGACACTTGTGTCAAGCTATGCTTCACGTTTAAAAGCTGTTATAACTGTAAAAGGATGCTGTACTAAGTACTAAGATTGAATGTCACTTGGGGGTTGAATAAAACTGATAATGCTGTGAGCACAGAAAAGACATTTGTGGTTATTTCATTATAACTGTTATGTTATATTTGTCTGACCTACAAGTGCCTCTTTAATGTAAATGTAAGCAAGATGACTGAATGATCAAAAGCAATGTCAAACTGGCCAAAACACTCAATTTCAGTGGGGGTTGAATAATTTTGGTCACAACTGTAGAAACCAATTGTCGTCCAGGTTTTATTGCTAAAGCTTATTGGACAAGCTGAGGTTAGAAGCTGATTGGTTTCTATGCAGAAGTGAGTATGATTTTGCACTCTCCAGCTTTTGCAAATAAACCCCCATGTTTTTTGGTTCATGTTGGATTGAGGTGCTGATGGACCTTACTAAACTGAAACATAACGCACATGCCATGCATTATGATGTGCTGCATTAAAAACAAGTACAGATCTGGTTTATTCTGCTGCTTTTGTAATGGCATGCCGTTCAAAATGTATGGGCTGCTTTAAGACCATCTAAGATGACACATAAAATATCAGATATGACAGCCTTTCTCAACCTGGGGTGCCTTCAAGCTTCTTTAGGGGTGCTTTCAGGCTTCTTCAGGGGTGCCTGGCAAAATGCCCAAAAACTGTATACAAGCCAGCAGGTGGATCAATCCTTCCTTTTAGTACACAAAGCACAGGTTTTCATTGTGCACATGTATGACATTCTAGCTGCCTGCATCCTAACAACCAATGACATCATCAGTTGATAAGGAGGACATGGGGTAGTGCACATCATCCTTGTTTGCCCCTCCCCTGCCCCTCAACATCAGCACTGGAGTCACATTAGCAGAGTGAGGGAGAGAACCTGAGAGACACACTGGAATACTAGTCGGTACCAGTGTGCAAATGTGGATTTGCTTTGGAAAAATAAATCACCTCTAATGTTGGGTGTACATTTTAGAATGGGGTGCCTTGAGAATTTTTTGCAGAATTTTGCAGGGAGCCTTGACTGCAAAAGGGTTGAGAAACACTGAGGTGTGTTTGTGTGTGTGTGTCACACCCCACAACAACACGTATGAGTAAAGGGGACCTAGGTGGTGGTCCTAGCAGGGTATGTCTCCTTTTTGGTAACAAAGGATGAGTGCCTAGAAGCTCAAGTGATGGAAATCTAGTCCTGTTTGTTGGTAAAGAAGATTTCACAATCTAATGTGCTTATCTAGCATTTTAGTTCCTCTTCAGTTTTGTGTGTCTCACTATGAATGGCAGAGGCAGAACTTTCATTCATCTGCCCACCCTCCATTCATAGAGGGAACCAATAGTACGGCTTCTATGAATGGCGCATTGGGGTAAAAAGGGCAGGTATAGTCGGCAGTTTTGACAAGTGCCTGGCATGGGTGCAGCTGCCCATAAATAACCCTGCAGCACCAAAAGGTCATAGCTGTGGAGGGATCTGGAGGCAAAGGACTGAAGATTTTAACCTAGCACAGCAGCCATCACTACTCATTCATTGTACTTGCCATCAACAGTGCTGTTTAAAGCTGTTTAAATCTCAAAAGTAAACATTTATTATATTGCAGCTTGCCATTTCGTAGATGTGATGGCTGCATTCATTTTCTTTTTAGGCTTTCTTTTTTCTGTTTTCTGGTGATCTGGCCCGGACATCTGTTGTTTTTCAACAGAACAAGCTCTCCAGCAGAATGTATCAGTCGCAGAGACAATGCAAACCATTTAACACTAGCAGGGGTGCTTACAATGATCACCTTTTGTTTATACATGTAAAACCTTTATCCCAAAACGGACTAAAAGGTTAGCCAGAAACATTCTGCTTCTGACAGTGATCAAGTACAAAAAAAAGCTTCCTGACCCATTTTTGGTGCAGTCCCTATTCTTGACCGTGTATGTAAAGACATATATAATGACGTAGGTATCGAGATGTAATAGTAAGACTTAACTACACACAGGATTCAGTTTTCTTCCATTATAAAAAACATCTTTCTGTCCTTCCGACTGGGGTTTTGCAGGTTCTTTCTAATGATCGGATCAGGAGAATGGTCTATTCAGTGTTCGATTCTTCTGAATATTTCCATGTAGAAGTGTCTGATGTTCAAAAAATTATGCAGTTTAGGAATTCTGTCAGTCTTGATTCATTAATTATCTGATTCTCCATAGAACGGACAAATCTTTTTTCATCTATTCGAGAGAATACAAAAATTAGCAGTTTGCCAATTGACCTGGTTTTCATGCCCATTCACTCATGACTAATTCAATAACCTTTTTTTAGGATCATATTGCTTTTTGCCTTGGGAACACTTCCCAATCTAATGTGCTTACAATACAATCAAGGTGTTTGGATTTTTTTTTTTATCAGACTGTGGTGTGTGTATGTCTATAGCATGCTATACCACTCCCTTAGAAGACCATGCAAATACTAAAAGGCCCAGCGGTGATGGGAGCCACTTTGGGTGGGGGTCCCATGGAACCCAGCTCACTTTGAAGAGGTGGGGAGACCCCTGTCTCAGCTTCCCATATCCCTCTTAAGTGTATATCACCCTGTGCCTGCTAGGGGTACAGGGTGATCTGTCCTAATATTGGGGTGGGGGGTTGTTGATTGTTTAATGATATGTGGCTGCCATTGTTCTATTGTCTGTCTGGCACGGGAAAAAAACTATTATGGGATGTTTGTGTAATATCTTAGTGAGGAGATGTCTCCAGCAGCCCTCCTTCCTGATGGGACTGTCTCCTGGTGTGACGTTTGAATACCTGTGTGTCTCTTGTTACTAAATGTCGATTGCCCCGCCCTGTGTCATTATGTATGGAGGGTGGATTGTCCCCTGAGTGTATATATCTTATATCTATGTTCAAATAAACTAGTCTACCTCCTGGTTTACTTCAAGACTGTTGTCGTCTAGTCTTGTATGGTCGGCTGTGGTGTCTGTTGTCGATGTTCGGATGGGGAATGGTATTCTAACGGAAGTACTCAAACGCAGTCTGGGTCAGTTCCGTTACACCAGCTATACAGGGGGCTGCCCAATATGTATTATGCTTGATCCCTAAGCAAAAATTATGGATACATTTATCCAATACACAGATGCATCATTTTGAAATTTAAAGTAACATTAAACCTTTTAGTTCCCTGCTGTTGTTCCAGGCTCCTCCTCTCCGGAAAGTGCCCCCATGGAAAGTTACTTTCCATGGGGGCACCAGTGCAGGCTTTCTCCCATGATACCCTGTCTGTGTCTATTGACACTGAACGCTTAGCCCCCACCCCCCGCTCCTTCAGCACAGCCAATTACTCCCACTGCTATCAATCTGCCCAGTGAGGAGGGAGACAGCGGCTCTCATGCACATAGCTGGATAAGGCTCAGGTAAGAGTAAAGGGGTGGGGCTGGGGGGATCCTGCAGCACAGAAGGGTTTTTTTTTTTTACCTTAATGCATTGAATTGACTAGGTAATTTATTGTGAGAATTTTCCAATATGGAGTTTCATTTTTCAGTAGAAAAATTTGTCCTATGTATGGGTTTTAACTTCCAGGAAATTGAGAGATGGAGGTTTCCATACTTGGGCCATGGTTTGTTTGGTAGCCTTGAATTTGTGTTAGAAGTATACAGCTATGACAAGGGATGTCAGTAGGTTTATATAGGATGGCCTCCCAAGGATTATTTTGGATTTCGATCCTAGATTTAATTATTCATGGTATAAACCCTTATCCATAAGTGGCTCCACCAGATGTGGGTCATGTTGCCAATCTCACGACACCCTCTAAAGCAAGAAGCAAGATAAGATGGATAAACTTGTCAAGTCTCGCACCAGCTGCTTACCCGCAGAAATTACCCATCCCGGTATTGTTTTTTAGAGCCAGCGGTCGGCTTGTAAAAGCAACCTAGCAGTTAATTAGCCACTGAATTGCTTATCTTGGCTCTCTGGCTCTCTCGTTCCACCTGGTGACCAGAGCAACCAGCCAGTGCTTCCGCCGGCTAACCATAAAGGTAATCTGGGACTGGAATGGCTCTGATGATATCTATGGTATAGGAAACCACAAGCAATGAACATTCATCACTCCTGGTTCTCCGGAAGTAAACAGCATAATTTTTAAATTAGGAAAGCACCTGATCACATCAATCTTGGTGTGATCAGATGCCATGAAGGGCAGAAGAGGGATCTAGGGTCCAATAGACCCCAGATCTCTCTGTAAAGAGTACCTATCACTGCCTATTGCTATCATGGGGGATATTTATATTCACCTGTGATAACCATAAAAGTGATTAAAAAAAAAATGTAAAGCGACCGTGTAAAAATAAATTAAAAAATTTAAAACGCCCATGTCGCCCCATACTCACACACACAGGAGAATGCATGCATCGGTCCCGCACCAGACCTCCTGTGTAAATTTTAAAGCTGGTAACCTGTAAAGGTTTTTAAAGCTTCCACTATGGATCATAAAACTTATGTCGTTTTGACGCCATTGTGCAGGCGTGCGCAGTTTTAAAGCGTGACATGCTTGGTATCTAGTTACTAAAATTTTACCAAACAATTGGGTATTATTGTGTTTGTGTGCATTAAAATTAAAAAAATTGTATTTAAAAAAAAAACTGCATTTGAAAAGCCGCTGTGCAAATACCATGTGACATAAAAAAATTGCAACCCCACCATTTTATTCTCTAGGGCCTCTGCTTTAAATAAATATGTTTGGAATTTCTGAGTAACTTTCTAGTAAAAAATACTTTTTTTTCCTGTTTTGTTTTTTTTTACATCTGAATAAAAAGTGTCAGAAAATGCCTGATCTAAAAGTGGTTAGAAGATTTTTTTTCCATTGCTTGCACGTTTTGCAAGCCACTTGAAACTTTTCTTTATTAAATGATTGCAAAAGCAGTTAAAAACTCTGGGTTCTTTATAGTTCTGTAGCCCTTGACAACAAAATCCCCTTTATTTCTTGAATGAATGACAAAGTAAAATACAGTGAACAATACACCCTTACTTTTCTTTTATGCTAACATTTGTAAATATGAAAGACCTTCATAAAGTGAACATTCAAAAAAAAGTTGAGTATTGTAGAGACACTTGTACTTAAGTATACCTGTTAATTATTCAGACATGAAAGAAAAGCACTTGTGGAGAAATGAAAGAAAACAATTTTGAGTTGAAAATTGGGAATGCCTTGCCAAAAGAAAATGCTCTTCTTTTCAGCTGGAGTGGATTCTATACAGAAATGTTGTTAGTCTTGGTCTGCATAACTACCCCTCAATTTGTTTTCATGAAATGGCCCCCTACTCCCATATTTCTAGAAGCTGGCTAGACTGATAGCGAGGCTCAGTTCTCCGCCAGGAGGGGCTCTAAGACAGCACATGGGGGACAGGAAGCAAAAAATTAGGCCCAATGAAAGATATACATTTCAAATGCAAATCATGCCCAGTGTGCCCAGGGAGGGGGGATTTGTGTTAAAGGTTAGGCCCAGCGTGAAATGCCCCCTGTAGAGGGACAAGTATAAGTGTATTGCTTCTCACACACAATTAATTGGACTCTGGGATCTAATGAAGCCTCACATTCAGGTGTCAAAGGCATTTTTTGCTCTGACAGGCATAATATAGAATGATCTACTATGGAAGTGATGTAATTTAACTCTTTTCTCCCAGAGCATTATCAAATTAAACTATTTTTTTTTAATAAACAGTCTTTTAAGAGAGCATTTAGGTTTTTAAATACACATATGCGTGTATATATATATTATACATATATATATAATTTTTTTAATATATATATATACTGTATATATATATATATAATTTTTTATATATATATATAATTTTTTATATATATATATATTTTTTTTAATATATATATATTTATATATAATTTTTTTTAAAATATATATATATATATATATATATATTTTTTAATATATATATATATATATATATATTTTTTTTTTTTTATATATATATATATATATATATATATATATATATATATTTTATTTTATTTTTTTTATATATATATATGTATATTGGTTTTGTATACAGAGGGGAAAGTATTTAGTAAAAGGACGATCAACATTTCTTTACTAAGTGTAGCTTGAAGTACATACATGACAGATTCATGAGACCCTCCAAATGTTAAGTATGGTTACCAGAATATCTTGCTCACCATACAGAACTGGCCGAGTGGTGATGTCTACACACAAAATCTTCCTTTTCATCAAGAACAGTCAGGGTCAGTGGAGTTTTCTGTATAGCATTGAAATAGTTAAGTTTTAAATTTTAGAAATTGCCTGAAGATTTTCTAAAATGTCCAGCGATCTGCTGACTTTTTCTGATACAGTAATTTTCTGCCTTGGTATGGTCACACTGTCACAGGACCAAGCCAGGAGAACATGAACCATGAGAATCTGACTTCATATAGGTTAGTGTTTTCATTGACGGGGGACGTTGCAGAATATTTCAGAAGGGCTTTTGTTCTCCTCTGAAAGGAAAGCACAATCAAGAAAAGAGGCTCTTTGGATACTTGAGTCATGATGCTTTATATTGTGGATTTGATTATCTCACACTTTGCTGCATTTGACGTCTCACATGGGGAAGCAACTGGATGTCACACAAAGATTTTGCTGGTAGTTTAAAGTGGTTGTAAAGGCTGACGGTTTTTACCTACATGAATTCTATGCATGAACGTAAAAGAAACTTTAGTGTGCAGTTCACCCTGCAGCCCCCCTAAGACTTACCTGAGCCCAATCTCAATCCAGCAATGTGCACGAGAGCCAAGGCTTTCCTGGGTCTCTCTTTCATTGGCTGAGACACAGCAGTGGGAGCCATTGGTTTCCTCTGCTGTCCGTCACAGCCAGTGATGAAGGATCTGCTTGGGAAGAGGAAGCTCTGGAGTGAGCATGCACAAGTGCCCTCAGAGCAAACGGCTTGCTCTGAGGACACTCAGCAGGGGGAGGGGCTAGGAACTCCTATGGGGCACCTGAGAAGAGGAGGATTTGAGCTGCTCTGTGCAAATCCATTGCAAATACCCATTTTAGGTGAGCTCCAAGAGCTCCAATAGCTTTTGTTTTGGGGGGGGGTTGTTTTTTATTTTTATTTTGAGGTTTTTGAACCTCAGCTTTTCGCGTCCAAATTGGCAGCTAAACCTAAACTTTTAGTATGAACCCAACCCCTGAACCCAAACCCTATTTTTACCCTACCCTATAACTATTATGTTAAATCTATCACAAACCTGGGAAATTCAAGCTAAGAATACTAATAAAATAAAGTACATACGCATAGCTTATGGTCAGTAAAAACCCTAGGTCCAATCCATTGTGAGGCCTAGAGCTATGGACAGCTGAAATGATATGCAACTCTCCGACTTTTCCTGTAAGACCATCTTGGCCTTGCCCACTCTTCCTTATTGTCCTTTAATGAACAGACTTAATACGCAATAGTGAAGCTGACTATACAATGTTTTTATTTTTCTTCTCACATCTAGCGGACTGAACGAAAAAAAAAAAAAACTAGCAGATTCCTCCATCCACACAAACAAGGTTGATGGAGGAATCCCCCTGCTGGAACATTGTGTCCTGACAGCAGGACTTGCAGCTGTCAGAATGCACTGATCAGCAGCTGCAGCCAGTTGGCAACATGTTCCAGGAGTGATTTCCACATGCTGATTGAAATTCTGGCAGTCCCTGCTAAACTGGCTGGATTTCAATCCCTGTATGGCCAAGTTTAAGGCTTGGGCTGGTGGGGGATTAGGTAAATACAAATTTTTACAGAAAAATGTCAGAATGCACTGATCAGCAGCGGCAGCCAGTTGGGAACATGTTTCAGCAGTGATTTCCACACACTGATCGAAATTTGCTAAAAAAGGCTGAATTTAAGGCTTGTGGGGGCTTCAGGGGGATTAGGTAAATACAAATGTTTACAGAGAAAGGTCAAGAGTTTCATATAAATTCAGCTGGTTAATCCCATTAAATCTGGATCTCCTGATCACATTGGCATGTGTTTTTAGTGAAAGTAACCACCATGTTTGCACCTTTTATTTCCATGCTTAGTTTGAATTGCCTAGGTCTCCAGCAAGGTATTATGCAATCTCTGTGTCTGCAGTAGATCTTTTCCCGTAGCGGTACTTATACAGTAAGTGCACCTGTGTGGTAACAATAAAAACTTTTTTCTTTCCATGGTAGCTGATTTAACTATTTCCAGTCTTAAAATCGTAATTTATGTAGTCTGTCTTTTTCCATAGACTTAGCAGTGCTTAGTTTTTGTACACGTAATCAGAGAAAAGTGCTGCAGTAAGGGGAAGCAGAGACTAGCTCCTTGGGTGATCTCTTATCTAACATGCATTTTATTTCTCTCCTTCACAGGCCGACGCCAAAATGGTGTGTGATGTGGTGAGTCGCATGGAAGATACGGAACCTTTCTCTCCTGAACTGCTCTCGGCTATGATGAGACTTTGGGCAGATTCTGGAATCCAGGAGTGCTTCAACCGATCCAGAGAATATCAGCTTAACGACTCTGCTAAATAGTAAGTAGCCAGTTCATGTGGTAGAACAAATGTTTTCATCAGAAAAGAATGGGGTTTTACGGCAAACATGTATTTTGGATGGGTACTTTTCAGTGGACCTGTGGTGGCATACAACATGACTTGCTTAGGGTCAAGAATAGAGGCGCTAAGGCTGTTTAATGTATTGGCCCCAAATGTAAGTATTCTGCTGAATCCTACAAAAATGCCATTTGGGCTTATGGCTCCTAGGGTTGCATGGCTAGGTTTAGAAAGTGTGTGGTGGGAAAAGGTTTCTGATTCATCGTTACATACAGTTACATAGTTAGTCTGGCTGAAAAAAGACAAAAGTCCATCCAGTTCAACCATAGAAAAAAAAAAAAGTTATAATCCTATACCCACAGTTGATCCAAAGGGAGGCAAAAAAACCCAGCAAAGCATGATCCAATTTACTCCTGCTGGGAAAAAAAGTCACTGCAAAACTTTTCATTACTTGTAACAGGTAAGGCTACATTGATATTCCACTTTTGATAGATGCTGGCACAGTGGACGCTAGGCAAGGTAGAAGCCTTGGCTCCTCCATCCCTTGATTGACATTGATGAAGATTGCAATAGGCACAGAAAAGCTGCCCCATTTGCATTGAATGAGGAAAGAACAAACAGAGGGCACACAGGCCTAGTGCATTACCGTAAAAAATGTTTAATAAAAAATAAAGTAGGTGTTGTACTCACAAACGACAATAAAGTCAAGGCACATCATAAAGAACAGCTGGATCAACACCGTGCTGAGTAACAGTCCGCAATAGGGAGTGTAGACATCCAATAGGCTGACGCGTTTCGAGGACTTGCCTCTTCCTCAGAGCCTATTGGATGTCTACACTCCCTATTGCGGACTGTTACTCACCGTGGTGTTGATCCAGCTGTTCTTTATGATGTGCCTTGACTTTATTGTCGTTTGTGAGTACAACACCTACTTTATTTTTTATTAAACATTTTTTATGGTAATGCACTAGGCCTGTGCGCCCTCTGTTTGTTCTTTCCTCATTCAGTATATTTGGATTCCCCCGGTCTATTTGAGGGCAGCAAGGTGTGTATGTTGCAGGACATTCTTAATGTGGTTGTAGCCTGCATCGAGTCCACCCCCAAGCGCTGGAGCATTTGTGTTTGCTGGCCCCATTTGCATTGTCTGTACTGGCATGGCACGCCCCATCCGATGCCAACTGACTCCAAAGCGTTATCCTTTGTGAAGTGGCAAGCAGGTGCAGTTATGCTACTTTCCTGGTTTACTGCCGGAGAATGAAGGTTTTTGGGGAGGTCTATGTGGTTGAGGTCCTGGATCTGCACACCTGCCATGACCACATTATGGGCTTCATGCATTATTTGTTGGTTTTATTTTATGGGGAAGATCACAAAAGGTGCTGAAACAGATATAGATGGTCAGGAACATCCAAAACTGAAAGGTGGGCAGGAACAGAATTTGAGATTTTGGGAAGGATATTCCCCTGTCAGAGTATGCAGGTGATACAAGATGTCATCAGGCTTCTCCTCTAATAAAAATATTAAAAGTCAACGCCACCTTTTTTAACATGTTACATGCTACACCCACAGACTTAGACTTGTAGCTCCCAACGAAATACAAGCGCAGTAATCACCAAAGTCTTAGTCCATTGACATCCAGTTCTCCGCTTGAATACCTGTAGCTCTGTACAGGCAGGGAGCAGTAGGAAGAGCAGTGCTTTGCAGGCTTCTGTGTAAAAAAATAAACACGTTTTATTCCTGCAAACATGGTAATTTATTATTTTTAAGGTGAACCTAGCCTTTAATTTTGAATGAACTAACTTGTAAAGGGATTATTCGTCAACCTAAAACATATGCTTCATTTTGTGGTAGATACTGTTTTAATCAGCCCCAAGTATTTTTTTTGCTCTTCTGGAAGTGCCATTACCTGACCTCTGAGGTCTACCCATCTGCCGCTTTGCCTATAGAGAATACAGATACATTTGACTTCCTTACGCAAGAGGAGTGAGACTCCTAGGCAGGGGAGGTACACAGAAGAACTGGTTGAGTTTTTAGATCTGTCCACTGAAGTCTTTATGTATTAAATAGAAAAAAAGTTGGTAGGTGATTCAAGTTGGCAGCTTCTGCTAAATACTGGATTATCTGCTATGGGTGGACTGACCTTTTACATTTTAGCCTCCAGCATGAGTCTTCTCCTTGTTTCAGAAATCTGAATGACCTTAAATGCATGTTACTTTATTTAAGAGGTACTAACCACAAGGATTGGTGTAATGGAGTAAGACGCCAGTGTGCCTTCCAAACATGATTAATGCCATTTAATATCATGGGGTTTCTATTCTTAGACAGTTATTTAAGATATATTACATTCATGCAATTTTCCTTAAAAGTTCAGCTTATTTACATTTGGGGTAATGCTCTGGCAAAAAAAATCAATCTGGTATTTAACCTCTTGTTTAAACCTGAGATATGGGTTGTACAAGGTGCTAACTAGTGTCACTCTCAGGCACTCACCTCTCTAGTGCTCCCTCACTGCTCCTTCCTCTGTCCTGGCCTCCACCATGATACCCGGTTTCGGCTAGTGTCAGAATTCATAGATGACAGTGATTTCACCTTTTCCATCATTTGTCTTTGCCGAGACCTAATGATTCACCTCCATGCCTGAGTACGGTAGCATGGGAGGAGGTCACATGCTCCCCCATAACTGGAAGCAGTGAGTATTATGCAGTGGAGACTACTGAGGTGGGTACAAAGTGGTCACAGGGCAAAGCAACAGGTTCATCTGCCTTCCTTTGCTGTTCCATTCAACCGCCAGAGCTAAAGGTATGTTGTGTAAGCATGGAGTCGCTGGAGTAGTAGCTTACACAGGTCCATGGACTATGACTTGCCCAGTACTGTCACATGGAGTGAGTCATGTGCTGCTACATACCAGAAAGTACTGGGGTATATCTTTCAGTTCATGATGAGTGGGACAGAGCGTGAGGGGTAAGTATATGCTACAGGGCATATTACAGTGGTATTAAAGCCAAACATTAACTATTCTTCACCACTTCAAGTCCGGACACTTTTACCCCCTTCCTGCGCAGGCCAATTTTCAGCTTTCACCGCTGCCACACTTTGAATGACAATTGCACGGTCATGCAACACTGTACCCATATGGATTTTTTAGCATTTTTTTTTAGACAGATAAAACTTTATTTTGGTGGTATTTATTCACCACTGGGATTTTTTTTTTTTGCTATATAAATGAAAAAGTCAAAACATTTTGAAAAAAAGGTTTTTCTTATAACATTTTGCAAATAAATAATCTTTCTTCATAAATCTTGGGCAAAATTTATTTAGTTCTCTTTTTAGTAAAAAAAAACCTCCAAATTAGTTTATAACCAAAAACTAAAATTTTGCAGAATTTTCTTTTACATTGTTATTTTTTTTTTTTTATATTATTTGTTTTTTTTGAACATACTATCACACTAGCAGAACAGTGTCACCATAGTGACACTACTACTTGTGGGGGGTGATGAAGATTTTTTTTTTTTTGTTTACACTGATTGCTTTTACACTCATAAATGCTATAAAAGCAATCATTTCTCCTTCTCTCTGGCTGCATTCTTGCAACCATTGAGAAATACTGTGAGAGCTGTGATTGGTCACAGCTTGTCATATGGTACACGGCTGTTGTGAATAGCTTAGTACCATGTGACTTCTGTGATCATTCACAGATTTCACTAGTAGTAAGCAATGATGTCAGAAGTGACATCTTGCTTACTACTATTCATGTGATCACTGATTGGCCACTAAATGATCACATGATCGGGACCTCACACAGAGGTCCCGTACAGCGATCAGTGTTCCGCTGTGTCCCCCGGGAACCGGATCACGGTACCGCGCACTCCCAGGGAGCGCGCACAGCTTGAAAATGCGGGCTCTGTTTATGAACGGCAACCCGCTCCTGCACTGCTCCTGTCCACCCGTTTATGTACATGAGCCGGACGGGAAGTGGTTAAAATGTTCCCTCCCCTTCCTACTTATCCTGCCTTTCCTGTGTAAAAAAGATGTCTGTACTTACCTTTTTTAATCTTGGTCGAGTGATCCTGTAGCTCCAGCTCCTGTGTCATGGTGTGCTCGACAAAATCACCCATAGGCTCCCATGGCTCAGCCATTCTCAGTGTTCCCTCCTCTACCCTGCAGCAGCTGCTTGCTGACAAGGGGGAGCTGGAGCTACAGGATCATGTGACTGGGCCAGAGCAGACTAAAAGAAAGGTAATAAAGATAGAAGAATAGGTAGGCTATTTATTTATATATATATATGTATATAATCAAAATACAATATAGAAGGGATGTGTATATACAAATAAATATTCCCTATAACTAATCACTCTATATAGTGTAAGGCCCCCAAAACTTGGGCAAACTGTAGTGACCCTAGACAAATTTTGTCTCAATGTTATTCTATTCTAAGTGAAGCTGCCCCTAATTAAAGCGGAGTTCCACTCACTCTGTCAAAAAATAAGTCAGCAGCTACAAAAACTGTAGCTGCTGACTTTTAAAAAACAGCCACTTACCTGTCCCCCGGTCCAGTGGTGTGTCCCCCGCAGCCCGTTTCACCGGCCGTTCTGTATTCCAGGAGGCCGACATCTTTAGTGTGGGCACCCGGCTGTGACAGCTTGCGGCTTCACAGCCGGGTACCCACTGCACATGCGCGAGTAGCGCTGCGCTTCATGAATGGTCCTGTAGTCTTCTGGGACCTGTCAGGTGTCCCAAAAGACTACAGGGGGGAGACCTTCAGCTTCCGATCGCCTAGTAGTGGGTACCTGTCAAATTCGGTTGCCCGCCCCCCAAAGGTGCCAGTCCTTAATGGAGAGCGATGAGCAGTCCTTAAAGCGGAAGGTCCCTTTTGGGTGGAGCTCCGCTTTAAGTGTGATTAACACTTACAGCATGCAAATAAAATATAAATAGATAGGCGCTACATTTGCCCAAACAATAAACTTCATATAGT
The DNA here is from genome assembly GCF_062004578.1 of Staurois parvus. Classification (NCBI taxonomy): domain Eukaryota; kingdom Metazoa; phylum Chordata; class Amphibia; order Anura; family Ranidae; genus Staurois; species Staurois parvus. The sequence goes on from NW_028319132.1 coordinate 363,424, forward strand.
GCAATAAGTACAAGATTAGTACCACCCGAGGGTTAACTCCATTTTGGTCCATGCAAAAAGATTTTAGCCTACAGCACCTGATGTGAAAAAAAGGTAAGTATCTCGATTTATTTATTTTTACAGGGGGTGTGCAGTAGGAGGGGGGCAATTCACCACTTTAAAGGTGCTGGAGACATCGATTGGGCAAAGCATAGGTTTGCTTTAGGAACAGGGGCGGACTGACCATTTGGAAACTCGGGCACAGCCCGAGGGCCCAGGTTCAGTAGGGGGCCCCATGAGATGCCCCTGGTACCTTTTCCTTTTTCATAGGCTTTTTTGAGTTTGGGCAAGGACACAGGGGCCCCATGATCCCCTATTGCCCGGGGGCCCCATGACTTGTCAGTCCGCCCCTGTTTAGGAATATGTTTAACCAATATACTGTATATTTTATTTTTGTTTAATATATACTGTACAGCTTGAATTTATTTTCTACTAAAAAATGCTGGCATCTCCTTAGATCTCCCAGTGTAACGTATTTCATTACAGAGGCTGTTCTTGGAAATAAATGAATTTCATCAGATACTGTAGGACTCTAGGAAATGAGTGGGTCATACCTGCCTATTAGTACAGGAATATGTGTGGCATTTATACTATACAGATCTAGCGCGGGGTGGTGCTTTAACGCTAGCAAACACAAATGTTAATATAGGCCTTCAGATGACATGTAGAGAAGATCCTACTGCATCCCATGTACACCGGAGAGAACAGCTCCTCCATCATTCAGCCACTCCCTTTCCAGCCACCCACGTATGTGCAGGCATCACTCCACCGCCACTTCCTCGTCATTCCTCTGTTCTCTCATTCTGCCCCCCCAATATTAAATGGCATCAATCATGTTTGGAAGGCACAGCGGTGTCTTACTCTGTTACACCAATCCTTGTTGTACAATGGACACGGAGACAGGAGATGCTGCCTGGCTGTATAACCTCCATGCTGGAGGCTTCCCCATTGCTCGCAGCCAATCCTTCTGCATCTCCGTAAATCCCTGGTTTCCATAGCAACCCCAAGATCTCTGCCTGCTTATGCTGCTGCTCAATGCAGATCATATCAGAAGATGGCAATCTATGCGTACAGAGTGCTGTGTCTCTATGTAAAGTCAGCGGACCAGGGATAGTGCGTGTGCAAATGAAGTGTGTGTGTGTTTTACCCGTGAGATAGACTTTTTTGTTATAATATAATGCAAAATCCATTAAAGTGTCGCTATCGGTGATGGACATTTTCTGTTGAGCTGCTCATGATGTGCCAGACTCGTTCAAAGGAACTGCAGACTTATATTTGTATATAACCAGCTACGGGGAAATAATTGATTCCACATACTGAATATAGGTGTGCAGCGCAGGGGTTGCTGGTACATCAAGGGAAAACAAGCCTTTTCTAGTGACCTGTATTTTTTTCTGCACTGGAACAATGCAAAGCACTGCAAGAGCACATAAAAGACAACTGGTTTCTATATGCCCTGTTCACACTAAAGCAGGCCATACAGGTAACAAAATGAGATTAGCAGCACTCCCTTTAAGAGACTGCTTCTAATCTCAGTTTGTTACCTGTATGAAAGACACCTGGTAGCCAGAAATCCTGCTGAATGATAGGGGATCAAATACTTATTTCCCTCATGAACATGCAAATCAGTGCATCATTTGTTAGACATGCATTTCTTTTGAATTTTTTGTTGCTATTCTGTCTCTTGGTGTTACAATACACCTACCATTCCATTTTTAGACTGATCATTTCTTTGTGAGTGGGCAAACATTCAAAATCAGCTGGGGATGAAATATTATTATTATTATTATACAGTATTTATAAAGCACCAATAGTTCACTCAGCGCTGTACATTACAAAGGGGGACAGAACATGTGACAGAACAATACCAATACAATGCAAAACATGAGGGGATTATTTCCTTCAATATATATTACACAATTTTATTTCCTTTAACCACAGGTTAAAGGAAATAAAATTGCTTGATTTCCCCATAAACACAGTCAGTGTTGATGATTATTATTTTTATTATACAGGATTTATATAGCGCCAACAGTTTGCTCAGCACTTTACAATGTAACGGGAGACAATACAGCAACAATACAGTTCAATACAAGAGGTTTGGAGGGCCCTGCTCCTTGAAACTTCCAATCTAAGATGAGGGTATGCCTCCTGCAGCGCCATTATGTTCTGCCAGCCTTCCCCGCTGGCAAAATACAGTGATCACAGCTAGCCGCTATAGCCGCCGACAGTGATCAGGTAAGAGCTGATTCACACATGTGCGGTGCGGATCGAAGCTCAGGTTTCACAGCTAATTGATACAGTAGTTGTTCAGCGGTTCAGGACAGGATTAGCTCAGGATTTTATCCTGTTCACACATGTGCAGTTTAGAAATGGTACCCATAGAAGTCAATAGCCTGTAATCCACACCTGCACCAGAACGCACTGCTCAGAAATTGTAAATGACTCTTTTTCAAACCACACTGAATCCACACCCCCAGTACACTGGACCGGACTGTGAATAGGCACCATAGGAAGCAATGCATTTTCACATGTCATGTGGATTGGATGCGGTTCAAATCGCATCCAGTCAGTGGTGTATTTAGGTTTCGTACTGCCCTAGGCAACACAAAAATCAGCTCCGCCCGCCCCCCACACAGAGACCATGACACTGACAAACACCCCCACGAAGAGAGCCTGACTTTGACAAACAACACCCCAGCCCCCACCCACTCCCAAGAGAGCTTTTACTACTACCTCCCCCTATACACTGGCAACCCCCCAACCCCTGCGAGAGAGAAGACACTCACCTTCACAGCTCTGGACATCCCTGGGAACAAGAATCGGGCTCTGCATACACTATCAAGCAGCCCGCAGCCTCTCTCAGATCCCAACTGGTCCCCATGCTGCGTGTGTCCCTTCTTCTATCCCTTCTTTCGGGGCCCCCTGAAAGATGCTGCTGCCCCCCTGAAAGATGCCACCCTAGGCAAATGCCTTGTTTGCATTGTGGTAAATACGCCCCTGCATCCAGTCCACTTATATTTGGACCGGCACTAAAAAAAAAAAAAAGGCTGGTTGTACTGAAGTCGATCGATGGATCAACTTCAGTACATCCAGCCTGCTCATAGATTTGGCTGGTTCTTGCTGAACAGACTGACCTGTCTACGGCCTTCTTAAGACGTTGGTATGATGTGCAGTATGGACATGCTACATTTTTCTGCAGGACGCTGCTGTGCGGAAACATGAGTGGAGTGTAAAATTTGTACCCTTTCAACAAAGCTGGGGGAAAAAGGTGTAAAATACAAGATATCGCTCAACACGACTATTACACCATTCTAGAGTGCAGCCAGTGCGAACATACTCGTGATGGGGAGCTTATGTTAGAATCGGGATAACGGAGAGGTTTAAGAGTAGAGGGAAATTTAGTATAATTGAGGTCTTCAGGTCATCACATTCTGTGCCACTTCCATTGCAATCATCCTGACATGTAAAGCTTATATTTTTAATTTGGGAGGTACATAGTTGTAGGGGTTGGTAAAGTGATTGTAAACCCTCACTTTGTAAAACAACCCATTCAGGTTAAAATAGGAAAGAAAAGCAAAACATTTGTGTATAAATTAAAAAAAAAAAAACATTATAAATACTTTATTTCCCCTCTTTCTTTTTTTTTTTTTTTTTTTTGTGATCAAATTCTCTCTGTACTCAACTGCATAAAAACTGGAGGAGGAGAATCAGCAGTACAGTGATCTTCCCAGTGAAAGGCAGTGCAGGGTGTGGGGGAGATGTCAGGACATATCTGATCAATGGAGGAGAGCACACTGACTTCCTAGGACAGCTAGAGAACTGGCCACATTGTGCTGTCATGCCCAGTGTGGTCAGTTTTAATAGGAGAGCAGTGGGATTGGCCTGTACACCAGGGATTTCACAGAAAGGAAGCAAAACAAAAAGATCAGGATACTTTTTTATACAAGTACATGGCACAGCAGGCAAATATCAAACAATATGAAATGTTGGGTTTACATATTGTGTAAGGCTGAACTACAGGTACAAAAATAATTAAATATATTCCTTAACCTCTTTACCACGGCGGCCGAACGCAAATGTGCAGCCTCTCGGCGTCGGGGCCTAGATGCAGAGCGACCGCATATTTGCGTTCTATTAAAAAAAAAACATGCTGAGAGCGCATGCCCTGCGCGCTCCCAGCACACATGTCCGGTACTCACGGAAAGGTCCCGATCTCCTTTCCCGATCTTGTGACCGCGTGTCACGGTAGTCACATGAACCTAAACCCTGCTCCGCCTCCCAGCTTCTGAAACCCTTAAAGGGCCGGGAGGCGCCGGTGCCAAGGGATTAATAGCCATTAAGGATATAAATCCACTGTGTGCATTAGATGCCTGTTCAAACCCAGATATTACCTTGTGAGAGTAGCAGTGACGTCATCACTGTATTGTACATAGCCTTTGCGGAGAGTAGACCTGTGGGAGGGACCAACAGGCTTCGCCCACTACAGGCTTCCTGCAAAAAACTACAGGAGGAGGCGGAGACCAGACTAGTCACCCTGTGAGAGCTGCAATGGCTGGTCTTCATTACAGAAATCTATACAGAGGTAATGTTTCACACTGGATCACTGAACAGATCTAGAAGAAATACACAAAGCACACCAAAATTCAAGAAAGGATACACATGACTTGTGTATTTGTTTAATATTTCTTTATCTCCGTTCAGTTTTTAACTATATGAAAAAATGACATTGTTTATGCAGTCTGGCCAGGCATGCCTCTGCACCTTTAAGGAGAGATGGGGTGTTCTTTAAATGAACTTGGTCTCAGTTTTGATCTTAGTAAGGCCCTTTAAAATGGGGCAGATTCCGTTTTGATCAGCAGGGGATCTGTGAGCTGATCCCCTGTTGATCGGAGCAGAGCTGGGGGATGACACATCCGTGTCCTCTCAGTATCTGCAGATCCTGCACTGCCCTATATGTGGCCGGCAGTAAATAGACTCCACTTTCTGTTTAGAACCCTGATACCTCTGATTCGTTCTCCTGTTTGTTATTGAACCTGATTGGACTCGGAGGCAGACGGGCATAAATGGACTTGTGTCTGTTTACACCTGCCTGTCCATAGAGATGATTAGACCTTTCCGATCAGGTCGGCCTGAAAAACTGACAGAATGATTTGATCAAAACGCCCGTCTGAAAGGGGCCTTAGGGTTTGTCTTAAAGCAGAACTCTGGTTAAAAATGTTATTTTCCCATGCAGTGAGGCTGTGCCCGCACTATGTGGGATAAGTATTTGCTTGTCAAGCATTTGCTTGTTTTTGTCTAGGGACTCTGTAAAGCTGTACTCATCCATTCCTCCGATCCTCAAAAAAAACGCACTCCCTACATCTAGCGGTGGACTGTTTCTGCCATCCTCACGTCCAGAGCTGGTCGATGTCAGGAACAGCCCATTCACAAGACTGCTAGTGTGCAGGGGGGCAGGATCAGCAGGGACCTGACTTGCTTTTGGAGGATCTGCTTATTAGGTATGTATATCTTTACTTTCTGAGCTCCTAGATAAAAATGAGCTTTTAACCCATGCAGTGCAGGCACAGCCCCACTGCATGGGAAAATAAAAAATGTGGCCAGATTTCTTCTTTAAAGGGGTTGATTGCTGGAGGACACTTCTATTTTCTGTATGATATTAACCACATCATAGTTCAGTTGTTGGTTGGTTGAGTGTTTGATGTATTGAAGCTGATGTATGAACAGACTCTATTCATGTGAACAGCGTGGATGGACAAAGACCCTGCTTCTGCTATATGTTAACTGCCGACCCCAACTGTTGATTGGATGCAGACACTTTTAGGCCAACAATTTTCTGTTGGACTCCCATGATTTTTTTAATCAAGGGATGTTGGGTAGAAGGAGACCAACAAGGCCACCCACTATGCAAATTTTGTCTGGTTCCTCAGGAACTGGTAGAAATTTGTAGTGGACAGTTTGTAAAATTTTATTTGTTTTTTTTCTTTCAAATTAATCTTTCCTTCCAGGACACTTAACACTAGATAACTAGCTTTAAAGAGACTATTATTTTGCCCAATCTGGTCTCTGTACACACTACCCCTTCATCAGGGCTGCTAAACAAGAAAAAGGTCTTGAATATAAAAATGAACATACAAGTACAAATATAACATAAAAATCAATGGGTATATACCTATTTGCATATAATATTGGATTCCAATAAATAGCAGACTCGAAGATAATATCTTGCATACAGACATCAAAGGTCACAACGCTTCATTAGCAAGCAGTAAAATGAATTTGGCGCTCCCAAAACAAGACCATATTTCAATCAACATTGGCCTGTTTTTATTGAGATGTTGTCTACCATTTTATTTGTTTTAGTGTTTGCTAATGAAGTATTGTGACCTTTGATGTCTGTATGTAAGATATTATTATCTTTGATTCTGCTATTTAATGAAATCAGATATTATGTGCAAATGGGTTTATACCATTAGATTTGTATATTACTTATTTTTAACTTGTATGTTCATTTTTTTATTCATGACCTTTTACTTTTATAAATAAAATAAACATGACCTTTACATTTTATACAAGGACCTTTGTATTTAAGTGGGGGTCTGTTTGGCACCTAAAATCTGTTGGCTTTTTCATGCTATGAATTAGTTCTATCATTAAAAACCTTGGACTTTTGGGTGCCTGTTTGGTGCTCTCATTGGACTGTATATATGTGAATTTTCATCTCTGGGTTCTTTCTTTGTTTCTAAGGGAAGTTCCTGTTTTGTGAACTGCTCCCGAACCAGAGCCAGTGTGCCCAGTGACAACTTCAGTGACCGTTAAAAAATCTAAATTAGGTCCACGTTTGTTTTTTTTTGTTTTTTCCCCCAAGTTTCTCTTGTTAGGGCACCTCTACACCCAGCGATATTTGTCTTTGTGCCACTCCCTCCCACCTTCCTCACCAACGTGACGGTGTTCGGGCCTTGGGATTTCCGCATCTTGGGAGGAAGGGAAGGTCACATATTCTCCCATATCTGTAGGTACTAGGTATTTCTGAGTGCTCGGACAAACAAATGGATTGGTGGGGAAATGGTGCTGGAACTAGCAGAGATGAGACTTCCCATGCAGGGATATGAGACTGTCTTCCCCCCCAGGTAGGCGATTGAAGGAAAGAAAATTGCTGAATTTCCCCCATCAACACTAACTGCGCTATTGTATTCTGACAATTGGAGGTTTCTCTTTCACCAGAATACAGTGATCACTGCTGGCGGTTATAGCCACCGGCAGTGATAGCAAAAAAGAAACTCCAGACAGGTTAGTTCCACTGAAGTAGATCGATTTCAGTACAACCAACCTGCCCGTAGATGGATCAAAAATCAGCCAGTTCCTGCTGAACCGCCCAAATTTCAATCCATCTATAGCCAGCCTAACAGTCCATCCACCTTACAGCCCATTATAGTCAGCACCCATTCACACCTAATGTGTATGTTACCACACACAACACATGGCAACATACGTTAAGTGTTCTGGTGCAATGTGGTGTCATTGATTCTGAATGGCATCACAATGCACCTTCCTATAGCTGTGCGCATATTAATGCAAAGCAATGCATTCATGCACCATTTTTTTGGCATTGCACTGCAATGCAAATTAGTGTGTTTTTGTGTAATCTAGGCATAACTTGCAGTGCCACTCTAAGCAGAGATAAGGGACTTCCGGTTGCAGTGAAGGGAGCAGGGGCCTATAAACCATTCACAGGTGTAGAAGTATCATCAGAGAAAGAAAGAAGCACCGCTCACTGACACAGTGCATGAATATGTGGATGAGTGTGGCCTCAGCCAGTGCCGCTCCATCCAGGCCCTGCAATGGCATTGACTGAGGCCACACTCATCCACACATTCATGCACTGGGTTGGGGAGCTTTGCTTCTTCCTGTCTCTGAGTGTGTTGCCCCTTCAATATACATCTACTGGAAGATGCGTCGGGATGCCATTCATAATGAAAGCCACCAGACTTTACCAGCACAATTAATGGGCTTTGTGGTAAAGCACACATTTGCAAGGGGGGCACTGTCAGGTAGGCTGTACAGGGCCCCATGATTTCTAATGGCGGACCTGCCTTCAGGGCGTAGGGGTGGGAAAAAAAAGCGCCCATGAATTTAAGGGTTGGGATCCTGGTAGGGCCATGGTTTGGCATTTTGGCGAGGTCAGTGTGCCAGACTGCAGTGGTCCAGGGAGATTAGTGCACAGTGGTTCTGATTTAAAAAGCGTTTAGAAAGGGCTGTCACTTGCTGCTGCCTTGTGGATGGGGACTCAAGTATAAAGGCTCATGTACACTGCAGTGGATAAACTCATGTTTAGAAGCTGTTCAGCATTTTTTGCAGCAGCCCCTGAACTCACCCGGTTTTCGTATGTGTCCATGTACACATTTTCGTTTACAGGCATTTGGGTTTACAGTTGTTTTTTTGAACGCAGAAAACTTGCATTCAGCTGTCAATTTTATCAGCATTTCAAATGCAAAATGCTTATAAGCGTGGCAAATTGTGTTTACAAGCGTTTGCTTTTGAAATTTTTTTTTTTAACTCTTCCAGTTCCCTATGCTGTCCAGAGCATTTTTTCATCATGAAAAATGCATGTAAAGCATTTTCAAGGTACTGAGATGGACAAAACACTGAACACAGGATGTTCCTACCAAGCTTGTCACACATTGTAATGACCAATTCACACCTCAAACCTCTCCCACCCTTGGGAACAAAAGATATGTTAATGACCATTCAGACCTCAAATTCCTCATGAAGACCCCCTGCCAGATGGCCTTAATGACTCCCTCCACCAGACACCTTTCCCACCCTTGGAAACAAAACAAATGTTAATGAGCAACTCACCCCTAAACTAATAGCTAATGTAAACACATACTACTGTCTCTGCTTCTACTCTCTGTATTTCTCTAAAACAGTCTGAAATAGTTAATAATTTACCACTTTTCAGTGCATTCTGAGCATTTGGGAGGTTCTCTTGTGCTTATCTTTAAAAAACCCTTCTAAATGCAAACGCACATAAACTCGTTATGCAAACACGGCTAAACAGATGTTTTTTAAGTACTTTTTCCAGCAGTCCTTTTCCATCATTCAGAAGTGTCCTGTGTACATGGGGCCTTAGAAGTCCTTCGGTGTGATGTATGGGTGTCTGTGATTCAGCAACTCTGCCATGTTTAGTCAGCTTATGTTACTGGAATTGTTCAGCCAGTGTACAGCAATTCAGCAATTGAGCATAATTATTAGGCAACAGGGGTGGACTGACAACTCATGGGGCCCCCGGGCAATAGGGGATCATGGGGCTCCTGTGTCCTTGCCCAAACTCAAAAAAGCCTATAAAAAAGGTACCAGGGGCATCTCATGGGGCCCCCTACTGACCCCGGGCCCTCGGGCAGTGCCCGAGTTTCCAAATGGTCAGTCCGCCCCTGTTAGGCAACATCACACGTTCATCCGGTCATTCGCCCCAGTTCACTGAACTAATACAGCACATTCATTTGCCTTATTTTCCCACTTATTAGCCAAATTAGACAACATGCTGGCGCAAGCACATGTGGCAACCAACAGCCCTCGGTTTTGATTCAAATTATATCACATTCATTACACTTTCAAAGGAACATCGAGGTCTCAGTAATATTCACCATCTTTGTAACATGGTGAATATTTCAGTTTCTTTCATTTAAAGAGATGTCTATTGGTTTTGTATAATATATAGTTATAGTTGTGTGTGTTTGTGTAAACAAACATAAACATATTTTGAATATTTTCAGCCGGAAGGTGGCACTGAAGGCTCCTTTTCACGTTTTTTTGGCTATCCTCATCTGCTTTGCTGAAAAAAATCTGTCTACAGAGCTCAAAAACTGCGAAGCTGAAAATCTGAAATTTACACACAAGTAAATGATTTAGAACAGTGACTGCTCCCCGACTGCTTTCTATGTTCAATCCAAGCACATATTCTGTCCCTGGGAATATAGTGTCATGTTTGCATCCTGTCTTAACCGTTGGTCCATTTTATAACTCAACTCTCTAATACACGTTCTTTATGGACCCTAATCTAGTTCTTTAGATAAGGCTTTTAATCTTAAACTACCGTTTTTAATTTGCCGCCATATGCGGAATACATGGCAGCTAAATGGACATGCTGCTTTTGAAACATATATGTGTAATGATTGATGGTGGGGTATGGTTGCCCACCTTCTGTAATATTTTGGACAATCTGTGAAATTGTTTTTAAAAAAATAGGCATCAATGTTGCTTGGATCACCCAAAAAGAAAACCAGAAAAAACACTGCTAACTTTGAAGTCACAGCAGTAAGTAGACTTGCTAACCTTACACCCCCCCATGCACAAATAAAAAATCCCACGAAAATACTGAGTAGCCCTAAAATTGTGAGACTCTCCTGCACCACGTTCAAGGGTCATTAGGGCTCATTCACATTTGACTGTTTTTCCAACTCTTGCCAAACGCCCCTATAGCGTTTGACAAGCGTTGGTCCGGCGTTTACGGTGCATTTTTAACGCTCCGCAAATGCCGCATGCGCGGTTTAGCGGAAGTTGCTAGGCGTTTGGCAAGCATTAAAAACGCCCCACAAATGCCTATAATGAAGTTTGAATGGTGTTAACGCTCTGCAAACGCCCCACAACCGCGTCGCCGGGCGTTTTGCGGAGCGGCACCATAGACTTGAATAGGAGGCTTCAACGCCTCCTGACTCGACCAGAGGCTTCCTGTTTGCCGCGACGCTAATGCTCCCGTTTGAACAGCACCATGTGCTGCAATGTGCAGAATTTTCCCAGGCGTTTGGGAAATGGTAAAAACACTTCCCAAACGCCTGTCTGCCGCTTGCTATCAAGGCTAGTGTGAACGTAGCCTAAACTTGGCATTCCCTGGAATTTCACCGGATGGAGTGTATGATGCTATTATCCAGGTGCTGCAGACAGAAGCTGGGAAGAACAAGTACAGTTAATATTTCTTTTTTTCTTGCATGGAGGAGGGAGGAGCACAGGAAATAAGCAGACCTTGCTTTTTCTGGTGCAAGATTGGCTCAACTGCTATTGTGCAGACTTGCCTGATGCCCCATAACAAATAACATCTGTGTGAGGTAGCCTGTGTACTCTGTGCATGGTGCAGAGTGTTTTTCCTGCTCCAGCTCACTTTCACAGCGTGGCTTTCCTTAGATTCTTATGCTGCTGGGCAATCTTGCATTGTGTGTGTCAGTTACAGTTTCTGACCGGCATGACAGGGTGACTGTAGGCCAGCTTGATGTGACTATATTATGTTGTTCAAATCTGTTCCTATGCATAAATTTATTTCTATATGTTCATGGGGAATCCCTTTTTGCCTCATTACTTTGCTTCGCATTGCTACAGTACAGAATTGTGCATTACTGCTCCTGAAAATTAAGTATATACGTCCCCTGACTAATTGGAAACAGTGAACTACCTTTTAAGCTAATTTCTTATTTCAGCAGTTGCAAAAGTGGTTGTAAACCCTTTAATTTAAGCAGTGAATTGATTAGCCTCAGATGATATACAGAGGTGAAACAAATTCTCCAGTACCTGTTTATCTGCTGCCATGTTTTCTGTACAGCCTTTTACAACACACCAATGAAAGCATTTTTCTCAGCATCAGAAAGCAGGGGGTCTGACCTCGCACACACTGCAGAGCTAGAGCACAGAGTGTAATCTGAGAGCCTATGGGAGGAAAGAAACCCCCACCCACGCAGGCTAGAGAAACTTAGAGCTGAGGGTCCTCTGCTGTGTGCTGGATGGGGACGAGCCATCTCCCAGGACGCTGTCGGCTTTAGCCATGCAGATAGTAGAGGGAGACATGCAGATAGTAGAGAGAGGAGAGGTCAGAAAGGAACCAGACACCATGTTTTGGATTTAGATTAGTACAGACTGTAGTGGGATATACTTTGTTCATTTTTCATGTGTATGGTTTACAACCACTTTAAATGATTGCACTGACTGACCCACTAGGTGCTAATTTACAAAACCCTATTCCTTACACAATAACAAAAATATGGAAATGTACACATGTAAATATATGGAAATGTACACGTGTAAAAATATGGAAATGTACACATGTAAAAATATGGAAATGTACACATGTAAAAATGTTTTAACTTTTAACCCCTTTACAATCACCCAACACTGATAAAGTGCCTAATGTTTGTAACCCTTTACAATCACCTACTACACATAGATTAATGCCTACACGTCTCACATATGTGTCGTTGGGCTGCTGATATTTCTGTGCTTAAGAGCCGGCTCACCTCAAGCTCCCAGCTTAGAGACCAAGCTGGGAAAAAATGCTCTTGGTAACCGCTAATGATCAGTAGTTGTTGGGAACGGCTACATAAGCTACTTTCTCTTTAGTTGAAGTATTGGAGACCTTGTGAATGCAGTAGGGTCCAGCAAGACAGGGTACATTGCAGATTTGTAGTGTAATAAAATTAAAGTTATACAATTTAGACTTCTCTTTCAGAATGCTGTAAAAGAAATTCATATTTTGTAGTGTTAAGTTTTAGAATGGCCAATGTTTTAGTATAATGCATTTGTCTTTATTTTGCAGGTTGGAAGGCCAGGGCACCCTATAATGATTTTTCTAATGACATTTGCGGTTACAAACCACAATGACCCTTTCCCAGTCACAGAATGAACGTATAACCCTACTAAGTGGTGCACCGAAATGAAAATTCTGGTGCTGAAACCAAAAATTCAGGATGTACTTGGCCGGGGGCTCAATTTTTTTTTTTTTTTTTTTTTACTTTTAATGTGTATTTTTTTTTTTAACTTATGATTTTATATGCTAGCACATAAGGGACCAATAGTCCCCTTTGTGATAGCATATAAGTGACAGGTCCTCTTTGTAGTGGGAGGGGGTGGGGAAGGGGGCAGTGTGTAAAAGGAGAAACGCAGTGTATACAGACAGGCTCTCTCACTTGCTGCCGCTAAATGTCATTGCCGGATTTTAAATGCAATTGCTGGCTTCTTCTTCTTTTTTTTCTTCACCTTATAGCTTCTAGAACAGTGGTTCTCAACCTTCCTAATGCCGTGACCCTTTAATACAGTCCCTCATGTTGTGGTGACCCCCAACCATAAAATTATTTACCCAGTAATTATAATTCACGAGTGACCTTTTACCTCCAATACTGCTGCTTTCAACACAGTAGCTGCTTTTAACAGAGTAGCTGCTTTCAACACAGCAGCTGCTTTCTACACAGTAGCTGCTCTTTACACATCGGAAATATGTGTTTTCTGATGGTCTTAGGGGACCCCTGTGAAAGGGTCGTTCGACCCCCAAAGGGGTCGCGGCCCACAGGTTGAGAACCACTGTTCTAGAAGGAGCTGTCATTTGCCCCACCGCTAAAGTAAACAAAGGAGCGGGGTCACGGGGTAATGTCACTTAAAAACAGGCAATGACATTTAATGGTGGCAAGTGAGGGAGCCTGTCTGTATACTCTGCTCCCTCACTGTATACACTGCTTACCTCCTCTCCTGCCTTTCTTCCAAATCCCAAGCTATAAGGTGAAGGAAAAAAAAAAAAAGCCAGCAATTGTATTTAAAATCCAGCAATGGCATTTAGCGGCAGCAAGTGAGAGAGCCTGAAAAGTAATAGGGGAGAAATATTCCAATGGGGACACTAGCTCTGGTGACCAGGTGGTCCCCAAGGAATTCCCTCAATTTGTAGGGATTTCCTGCCACTTCCTGTTTGGCTGTGGGACAGGAAGTGAAGGAAAACCTCTGCAATGGGACACAGATGGCAAAAAAAAAAATATGACAGGTTATAACTCTGCCTTGCTCTATCCAAGTCTATAGTTCTACTTTTAAACTTTTTTTTTTTTTATTCTGCTTCTCTCCTAATGGGATGGTTTCCCTTCATTTTCTACTCCACAAACAAAGCTGGAAACAAATGTAAAAAATGGTATAAAAGTGAGCGCTCTTGAAGGGTAAGCTGCTGGACACTCAAGGTACCCAAGTTAAAACCCTAATAAAACTTCATTACAAAATAGTGCAGCGCTATGGGTATGATGTAGGTCATTCAAGACTAAAAGTCAAAATATCTAAACGCACAATAGCACATGTCAGTTAAAACAAGACTAAAAATCAAAATGTCTAAACGCATAATATCACATGCAATAAGTCAAGGCAAGAAAAAAAATTATATAAAAAGAGTTCAGTGTTTTCATTAGAGTCTTATAAAGTGCTTTTCTTATAAAACCGTGGTGGTGTTCCAAGTAATATAGGGGGATTGTGCACTCACCAGATGCACAACAAAAATCCACAGAAGCTTCCTTCAGGATCTGGTCTGGAATAGGGGAAGTTGTCCTCCCTCTGGATGATTGGTCTGGTCAGGGACACCTGGAATAAATCCTCCCTCTAGGTGGGTACTGACGGTGGGAACCCTCAGGGTGGTAAGAAGAAGATTCAATAGGCTGGAGGTCCTCTTAAGGGATAGATGGATGTAGGTCTCCTGGGTGTAGGATCTCCCTTCTCCAAAATCCTTGAAGATGTTGGATCCAGCAGGAGCTATGAATAAATAAAAGATAAACGGTTAAAAAGACTCATCGTGTGGTAATTGGATACAGGTGGGACATCCAGCCGTCCAGCAGCAAGCTATGCCTATAGGATCAGGAAGTAGAGTCCAGGATGTGCCTCAAAAATGAAGCTTGGAGAGCAGAGTTAGATGTAGCAGGTGAAAGGCTGGAAGCAAGATGAGATCTCTCAAAAATAAGGGGATAACCCCTTGTAGGCGGTTGTCACCAGAACAGATTTCCCAGTGGAAAATTTTCCGTCACCTAGTGTTCTTCAGACAACTCAAACATTTTGGGGGCAGTTCTCACTAGAATCAACAATCAGGATGAATTTCAAAGGTGATGAAGTAAGAAATTTTGTTAGATGAAGTTGGTGTTTGCATAACACAGAACATTTGTGTTTTAGACTCCCGTGTTGCTCTAGAACAGGGGTAGGCAACCTTAAAAAGGTGGAGATCTACGGGAACAACATGGGAGAAGTCAAAGATCACCAGGCACAGTATCACCTCAGTACATCTAATTTAACTTAAGTGCCTTACTACTGTGTTTAACCACTTCAATACTGGGCACTTTTACCCCCTTCCTGCCCAGGCCAATTTTCAGGTTTCAGCGCTCTCACACTTTGAATGACAATTGCGCGGTCATACAACATTCTACCCAAACTAAAATGTTATCATTTTCTTCACACAACTAGAGCTTTCTTTTGGTGGTATTTAATCACCACTGGGGTTTTTATTTTTTGCTAAATTAACAAAAAAAGACCAAAAATTTTGAAAAAAACATGCGGTTTTCTTTGTTTCTGTTATAAAAGTTTGCAAATAAATAATTGTTCTTCATAAATTTAGGCCAAAATGTATTCTACTACATGTCTTTGAAAATAACCCAAATTAGGATGTATTTTTTAGTTTGTAGGAAAGTTATAGAGTTCACAAACTATGGTATAGATCTGAATATTGATCAATCCTGAAGTACTGACAGCCAACCTAATTTCTTGAGGTCCAAGAATGTCAGAATAGTACAGATATTCCCCAATAGTACAGATATGACCCCTTTTTGCAAAGTAGACAGTCCGACGTACTTCATAAGAGGCATGGCGAGTTTTTTGAAGTTGTATTTTTTTTGTCATTTTTTGGAAAATTAAAAAATTAAAAAAATTATTTTCACTATTTTTTTTTTACATACTGTCACCAGTGCAGTACAGCGTCATCATATAACTGGCATGGCGGTGAACAGGGACACTGACTGGTGCCAGTATGAAAAAAAATAATAATTTTTTTTAACTTTTTTTTTTTTTATTATTTTTAATTTGTTATATTTTTTCTTTTTTTTAAGACTTTTTTTTCATATTTCACTATGACCAAAGTAGTACAATGTTACCATGGTTAAATCAGGTGTTGAAAAGTAACACTGTACTACTTTGGGGAAGTGATCAGTATTTTTTTTTTTTTTACACTATTTGCCTGTAGCAAAGAATTACTTTGCTATAAGCAAGCATTTACCTGAATGAAATCGATTTATTCAGGGGTTTATTTTTTTTTTTTGTGCTTAGCTGTGATTTGGCCACGGCTAATCACATGACACAGCTGGGCTGTGATTGGCCCAGCTTGTGCATGTGATCACTGTGACCATTCACAGCTAGACACACTAGTATACAATGGATGGCATGAATGAAGCCATCCATTGTATACAACTGTCATGTGACCTGCTGTGATTGGTCACAGCAGGTCACATGGTACCGGCAACGGGGCCGGTACTCATATCTGTCATCGGCCGTGTCCGAGGTACACGGCCGGTGACAGATCGCGCCGCTGCTCGGCTCTGCAGGCGCATGAACTGCGCATGCTCGAAAGGACGCCATATGGCTTCCACCCGGGAAGGTGAGGGTTTTTACCGGCCGCCATTCGGCCATAGGCTGGGCGGGAAGTGATTAAATCAGGCAAGCATTGGTTTAAATCAGGTGTTGAAAAGGCAATATCGTGATCAGATCGTCCATGTGAAAGAGCCCTATGGAGCATTTTTCATTTACGCATTGCAGCCTAAAAATGTTTAGAATAATATAATGTAGACAGCTTGGTTTTTTTTTTTTCTAAAACTACACGGTACAAAATCTGGTGCAGCTTTGAATAGATACCAATCAGCTTCCAGGTTTTAGTGTTGAAGCTTAATTGAACAAGCTGAAGTTAGAAGCCAATTGGCTACCATGCACAGATGCATAATATTTTGAGTGCACCGGTTTTAGTATATCTCCCACAGTATTTATTTTCTCCCACAATACCATAACGACTCTGGCCTAATTTTTAAATTCATGTAAATATGCACTAAGCATCCTTTCCCAACTGGGATGTTGCCTGGGTTCACCAGAGGTTCTGCAGCATTCTGGTTGAGGAAATGTTTCAATAGAGAGTTGAGGCGGAGAATCAAGGAACTGTATGCAAGTGTAGACTGGAAACCATGACATTTGTGTGCCAATCAAATCTAGGCCTGAGCAAGGGATTTGGGGAGGGTGTCTCTTCAGTCCCAGCCTTCTTTGCCTCCCAGCCTCTACCTTGCAGTACTGTGTAAACACACATTGCACCCGACTTTATGGGCTCATTTGCCACATGCCTTACACTGGTGGCAAAGTATCAGGAGGTTTAGCTTGAAAGTGATAGTCCACCAAACGGAGAAGATGCCTGGTACAGTAAATCTGTTTTTTTTTTTTTTTAGAAAGCCTATATTTATGTGGATGGAGTCCTAGATTGTAAGCTGGAAAGAGCAGGGCCCTTGAACCCCTTGTGTTTTGTTACTGTATTGTCTCATGTTCTGGTCCCCACTATAATGTACAGCGCTGAGCAAACCTTTTAGCGCTATATAAATACTGTATAATAATGTGTGTAAATGTATGCAAGTGTGTATGTGCATGTACATTATATTGCCAAAAGTATTGGGACAGCCCTCCAAATCATTGGATTCAGGTGTTCCAATCATCTCCATGGCCACAGGTGTATACAATCAAGCACCTAGGCATGCAGACTGCTTCTATAAACATTTGTGGAAGATTGGGTCGCTCTCAGGAGCTCTGTGAATTCAAACGTGGTACTGTGATAGGTTGCCACCTGTGCAATAAGTCCATGCATGAAATTTCCTTACTACTAAATATTCGACGGTCAACTGTTGTATTATAACAAAGTGGAAGCAACTGGGAACAACAGCAACTCAGCCATGAAGTGGTAAACTACATAAAATGGCAGAGCGGGGTCAATATATACTGAAGCGCACAGTGCGTGGAAGTCACTAACTGTCTGCAAAGTCAATAGCTAAAGACCTGCAAACTTCGTGTGGCCTTCAGATTAGCACAACAACAGTGTGTAGAGAGCTTCATGGAATGGGTTTTCCATGGCTAAGCAGCTGCATTCAAGCCTTACATCACCAAGTGCAATGCAAAGCGTCAGATACAGTGGTGTAAAGCATGCCACCACTTGACTTTAGAGCAGTGGAGACGTGTTCTCTGGAGTGACCAATCGCGCTTCGCTGTCTGGCAATCCAATGGACGTGTCTGGATTTGGCAGTTGCCAGGAGAACAGTACTTGCCTGACTGCATTGTGCCAAGTGTAAAGTTTGGTGGAGGGGGGATTATGGTGTGGAGTTGTTTTTCAGGGGTTGGGCTTGGCCCCTTAGTTCCAGTGGTGCCAGCATGCCAAGACATTTTGGACAATTTCATGCTCCCAACTTTGTGAGAACAGTTTGGGGATTGTTATTATTATTATACAGTATTTATAAAGCGCCAATGGTTCGCTTAGCGCTGTACATTACAAGGGATGGCCCCTTCCTGTTCCAGCTGCGTACCAGTGCACAAAGCAAGGTCCACAAAGACATGGATGGGGTTTGGGGTGGAGGAACTTGACTGGACTGCACAGAGTCCTGACCTCAACCCGATAGAACACCATTGGGATGAATTAGAGCGGAGACTGTGAGCCAGGCCTTCTCGTCCAACATCAGTGCCTGACCTCACAAATGTGCTTCTGGAAAAATGGCCAGATATTCCCATAGACACCCTCCTAAACCTTGTGGACAGCCTTCCCAGAAGAGTTATAGCTGCAAAGGGTGAGCCAACTCAATATTGAACTCTACGGACTAAGACTGGGATGCCATTAAAGTTCATGTGTGTATAAAGGCTAACGTCCCAATACTTTTGGCAATATAGTATATGTGGGTATATGTAGGTGTGTGTTGTCAAAATGTCTCATAAGAGGTATTGCTGTGCAATGAATTGGGTGGAATGAATCCTCGGGGGTGCTGTTCTGTGTATGTTAAATTCTTCTGACCCTTGTACTCTGTTCACTATGATGTACATTACAAACAGTTGATTAACAGTGTTCTAAAGCAGGAGTGCTCAACCTTTTGAAGAGCAAGGGCCACATAAGTGATTGGGTAACTGATCACAATGAACGATGGGGTTTTACCGCCCCCAAATTGGGTGTGGTGCACTTTCTAAAACCACTCCAAACCCTCAGGATATGATAGAAGTCTATGGCTTAGTGCAGCTAACCTGCAGGGAAGTTTCAGGTGCACTGTGCTACACTTGTGGATCTGTATAAAAGCAGCCTAATAACTGTTTTTTCTAATATGCCCATTGCAAAAGTGCTGTCTTTATGATGTTTAATACCTTGACCCTTTCTCCTCTTGCAGCTTCTGCTGGCATATCTCTCCAGGCTGCTAGAAAGGTCCCAGGTGAAGTGCACTTGGTATCACTACGCCTGGGACAGGAGCCAGCACTACAGAGGAAGCATCAGCTTATGCGGCTCCTGCTCACTGCTGGTGCTGACTCCATGCACTTTGATGCTCTGGGATGGTGGGTTGGCAACCCATTGATCATGATGTAGGCTTGCCAATATGCCATCCATGGACATATACTTCCCTGGTTTGAGGTCGTAGGTCATGTCAGAGGGCTCCGTGGGCCCACGGGATAGGCACCACTGTTCTAAAGGAACCACATGACCTGTCCCTGTATGTTCGGCAGGAACACAGGACTCATTAAGACGGGTTCAGAATACAATTTGCATTTCTGACTGCAAGATCATTGAGGGAATATGCGGTCCACAGGTCTTATGTAGCTGGAAGATGTGATTGTAGTTCAGTTACTAACTCCGTGACTACAATGGCAATAATAGCATTCTTCACAGAAATTTTCCACCTTGCTGTAAAAAAATCTACAATTAGCTATAAGGTTGGGCCCCTTTTGATTTTAATATCTATCTTTCAATCTATATTTGTCTATAACAAATTTCTTCCTTACGGTAGGCTACCTATCCTACCTATACTAAAGGTAATTGTTAAGAGGTTATCAGTTAAGTTATCATGTCACCCAATATTTGGTTTCTATTCAGTAGCCAAAAAAGGCATTCAAAAAAGAGGGGTTTGTGAAAAGAGATTCACAGAAAAGCGGCTACATAATGAATAGAACGTGACACTCAGAAAATTTCCAAAAATTATGCTTTATTACACATATATAGATATGACATATGGGCATATGCCCTGGTTTACCATCACCTCAGTATGAGACAATAACACACAGACCTAAAACCATATAAAATGACATCAAGACCGGTCTAAATGCATGTGCAACAGAAAGAATGACTACAAGAGTCTAATACCTCTGCAGCGCAAGCACATAGGTGAACACTTCCATGGGGAGGTGTATCCAAAAATTGTACCATAAGTATACCATAATATTGAATATATAATAAATGACAATATCAATCTGGTGAATCCCAATAAGGGAATCCAAAAATTATACTATGGATATATATATATATCACATGTATGCAAGGCAGCAGCACAAAAAGCGTGAAGAAGAGAACAATAGGCCTAGGGCCTGTATGGAAAAAGACATAAATGTCCAATATATGATACAATGCATTCCTGTGCCAGCACACGTGGTTGGGGCCCATTCATCTGTAATATGAACAGCTGTATCTCAGAGCTTTTGAATGAAAATAAGCCCCAGTTATTCCCAGGATGGGAGAAAAGATGCAAATAGCAACATTCTGCTTGAAATGGTGTCTTCACCACTGTTTGTGGACTACACACCACCTTTTGTAGAAAAAACAACAAGACATATCCCAAGGTATCTTCTGCTTGTAGAAATATATATGGTGTTATATCTTGTGTCCTACATAAAGCACCATGATGTCCCCATCCTGTAGTAAAACAAATAATGTGGGAAGTCACTGACAGAGCTTACACTCAGTAAGATATATAGATCATATAGATCACAGAGGATCATATATCTAATGTCCCGCAACAATCCACTCACCACCTGTGCTGTGGAAAATGAGAATAAAAGAAATGTCCTTCATGGGTATTGCCATACACGGCCACAGAGACCAGGGAGCCACCGCTGACATCCACCGATATACCGCGGGCTCCAGCCCCCTCTTGGCGCTTGTGCTGCTCACACTTGCCTCATGGCATGTGAAGATGGCTTCCTCCTCATGGACCAGCGTGCGTTCCACCTAGTGCGCATGACCGGAAGTGACGTAACTGACGTATGACGTCAACGCGTTTCGCCGATGGGCGTATCTCACTCAGCTTCGTCAGGACCAATGAGATAACTGCATTTCAATATCCTATTTATAGTGGGTAAGAACCCACCCATTTATGCAAAAGAGGATGACCTGCAATTATTCTAATGGGAAAGAACAAGGGGGGGGAGGCTAAATACTTAGCACAGCTGCTGGTCTTAATAAAATTAAAAGAAAACAGACGGCTGGAGTCAACAATGAGGGGAGAGGCTGAATATTATTTACCGATATACATATTGATCACATGGATCATAAATTATATATATCTCTCAATCTATTAAAGCCTTTCATACATTCCTGCCAATAGATAGTGATATAAATCAGAGAATCAACAATTCCATTCACCAAATCTGGTTACTTGAAAATCAATGTCTATTATCAACAGGTATCCTATATTACCTAAAACCACCACAAGATGGCAATATAACCTGAGAATTCACATAAGGGTCATTACAACTAAAATATCCCAATTTTTTAACAGCCATCTCATAATGTGATTATTGTACAAAGAAAGGAAGTACTAAAGATCATTTGATCAGGCCGTAAACCCTTATACATTATACAGGCTACATGAAAGTTCATATCATCAGATCATCCCTACTTGTATAAATATTCCCACTGTATATAGTGTGGTTAATGAGATTAGTTGATCACAATTCCAACCACAAAGGGGGATGGAGAAATGCCATCAACTAACCGTCACATGGTAGTGAACCAGTACATAGTCCCATAGATCTATTTTTCCAAAAACACTTGGAGATCACATTCCACATTTAACCCCTTAGGGTACAGTGTATCAAGTTTATATATCCAATATTTCTCCTTTTTAAGCAGTTCTCTATCAAAGTCACCCCTCCTTTGTGGGAAGTGCAATGCATAGAAACCTTTTACCTTGGTACCATCCAATTTGCCTCCATGGTATTTGGCATAATGTTGAGCAAGATTACTGTCAGGGTCATTAGATCTAATATCTCTAAGATGTTCACCTATTCGTACTTTAAGTTGTCTTTTAGTTTTACCTACATACATCTTTTTACAGGGACAGGTTAAAATATATAGTACTCTTACTGTAGAGCAGTTTATAAGACTCTGAATTTTATAGTGAGTATTATTTCCTGAGTCGTAAAAAGAATCTGTGCGATCCACATACTTGCAGATTTGACATTTCCCACATTTAAACATTCCCTTAGTACGTGATTTTAGCCATGTTGTTTGTTTTAATGGTTGATAATCTGAATGAATAAGGAGATCACCAAGATTTGGTGCTCTTCTTGCTACCATTTGGGGACGTTCACCTACTATCTTACTCAACCTGGGACATTGGGTGAGAATCTTCCAGTGTTTTTCCAATATCAATTTGACATCTTGCCACTGGGCTCCAAATTGGGTTATCATTCTCACAGGCTGATCACTCAATTTGGCCTTTTCTTCCTTTTTGGTAGATAATAAATCCTCGCGGTCAGTTTGATATGCCCGCCTCCGAGCATTTCTAATTTGGGAGTGGGAATATCCCCTTTCTCTAAATCTTTTGTAGAGGTCCTGAGCTTCTATTTTAAAATCATTGATGTTTGAACAGTTTCTTCGACATCTCAAAAACTGTCCCACAGGAATCCCTGAGATCAGTGAACGTGGATGGTAGCTTCTTGCCTCCAATAAGGTATTGGCGGCTGTGGGTTTTCTATATGTCTTAGTGAGAAGTCTTCCATTTTCAAGTCTAATCTCCAGATCCAGAAAAGAAATGCATCTTTCATCAAATATGTATGTAAGTCCAATATTAAAGGAGTTCTGATTCAGTTCTTCCAGGAATAATTTTAATTCCTCAGATGTTCCTTGCCATACGAGGAACACATCATCTATATATCTTAACCAGATCTGGACATTAGCTAGGAATCTTGATGATCTAAATACTACTTGTTCCTCCCAAACCCCCAAATGGAGACATGCGTAAGCCGGAGCCCACGGTGCTCCCATACTAGTACCTCTAGTTTGCTGATAAAAGGTATTATTAAATTGAAAGAAGTTATGTTTCAGTGCAAACTCCAGTAACTCACTAATGAATTCGTTCTGTCCTCCTAAAGTGGGATATGTTTTGTCAAGGAAGTAGGAAACTGATCTCACACCACATTCATGTGGGATAGAGGTGTAAAGTGACTCCACATCTATTCCCACTAGAATGGAGTTGTCCTGAATAGTCATATTTTTGATTTTAGCCAACACATCTTTAGTATCCCTAACATATGAGGCGAGATTCGGAACCATATCCTTAAGAAACAAGTCAATATATTTCCCTGTTTTGTCTAGGGGACCATTGATGGCAGAAACAATAGGTCTGCCTGGAGGGTTTTCTTGGTTTTTATGTATTTTTGGGATAATGTAAAAAGTAGGGTGATTGAATTCTTCAGTTCTCAGATAGTCATATTCTTTTTTTGTTAATAAACCCACTTCTTTTCCTAATGTTAAAATGGAATTCAGTTTTTTAACCACCATATGGAAAGGATTCGCAGTCACTTTCCTATATGTGGATGAATCACTCAATAAACGTTTCACCTCCCTAACATAATTTAGTTCTTTCATAATCACCACATTACCCCCTTTATCACTTCTCTTAATGACAATGTCTCTAGTCTCTTTTAATTCTTTTAGAGCTTTTCTTTCTCTTTTAGTAAGGTTATCACCAATTGGCATTTTCCACTCAAGATTTTTAAGATCATCAGCAACAAAGTCTAGAAATGTCGAGATCCTCATATTAGAACGAATTTTCGGCATTTTTGTCGATCTAATGTTTAGATCGACCTTTCTAATAATGTTGTTAAAATTATCCAAATCTATTACATTTTCATCATCATCCTCATTTTCTTCTATGAGAGATATCAACATATCCAGCATCTTGCGATCCATTTCAAGCAGAATGTTGCTATTTGCATCTTTTCTCCCATCCTGGGAATAACTGGGGCTTATTTTCATTCAAAAGCTCTGAGATACAGCTGTTCATATTACAGATGAATGGGCCCCAACCACGTGTGCTGGCACAGGAATGCATTGTATCATATATTGGACATTTATGTCTTTTTCCATACAGGCCCTAGGCCTATTGTTCTCTTCTTCACGCTTTTTGTGCTGCTGCCTTGCATACATGTGATATATATATATATCCATAGTATAATTTTTGGATTCCCTTATTGGGATTCACCAGATTGATATTGTCATTTATTATATATTCAATATTATGGTATACTTATGGTACAATTTTTGGATACACCTCCCCATGGAAGTGTTCACCTATGTGCTTGCGCTGCAGAGGTATTAGACTCTTGTAGTCATTCTTTCTGTTGCACATGCATTTAGACCGGTCTTGATGTCATTTTATATGGTTTTAGGTCTGTGTGTTATTGTCTCATACTGAGGTGATGGTAAACCAGGGCATATGCCCATATGTCATATCTATATATGTGTAATAAAGCATAATTTTTGGAAATTTTCTGAGTGTCACGTTCTATTCATTATGTAGCCGCTTTTCTGTGAATCTCTTTTCACAAACCCCTCTTTTTTGAATACCTATCCTACCTAACCTGCAAAAAAGATCTGTGAATTTATATATGATTAGTCCACTGCATCCCGTCCTATGATCCTGCAGCTCTGGCTCCCTTGTATCAGTTTAGGAAGAAAACAAACTGGAAAACACTGAACACCTTTTGTTTTGATGCACCTGAAAAGTATTTAGCAGATTTCAGCCAAGGGTTCATTTGGGCTTTAGCCAACTGGTGAGCTCATCTCTGGCATTCTGCTTTCTCCACTTATCAGCATGCTCCTTGTATGTACATATATACTGCAGCACTGCTGACTGGCTCTTGTGCTACTTCTCCGTCTCCTATTCTGAGCTCTGCTGTACAGGGAATGCAAGAGGCTGATACAAAGTCAAATTAGGTACTTAACACTGCTTATATTAAGAAAAATAACATTTTAATGATTTATTAATGAATACAGTTCAACTTTATTATCCAGCTACTTAGACAGGAATAGTAGCACTAGACCTAGATTTTACCATTGTGCTATAGGAAACAAAATTGTTTTTAATGCACAGCGTTGCATTCAGACTGGAAAAGAGCAAATCTTTGCCTTTCTAATTCACTACAATTTTAATCATTGCATTAATTAATCTAATACTTTAATTTTATGGGGAATTTAATATCCTTTCCTCTGGGGATGTGCTGATGTTAGTTAAATTATTGAGAGCTAAATGAGGTCACTTCATAATGGACACTCCTTTAGAACAACTATTATATTAGTGAAATGTGATGCTTGCTCACTGTCCTTTGCCTTTTCTATGAAATGCTATTGCTCAAACCTGAAGCAGCCAATGAGAGAACTTCTTTGTTTGCCCAAACAGGCTAGGCTGACTTTTTTTTTTTCTTTTTGTAATTGCATGTTGCTATGCTTTGTCCTGTATTTCATACAATATTAATGGAAATACATTTTTTTCCTTTTAGCTACCTAGACAGCTTAGATCGGATCGGAGCAGCAGATTACCAACCTACAGAACAGGATATCCTGCGAACCAGAGTGAAGACCACTGGCATTGTAGAAACTCATTTCACCTTCAAGAACCTCCATTTCAGGTTGGTGTGATACCTGGGCTTTCACATGTTGTGGCATCTTCTATACCATGATATAATCAGGAGGTTAACACGAACTAGAGTATGGACAGATAGGTCTGTATAGGTGCAGTTTGCTAAATTCAGACAGATTGGGATTTATTTACTAAAGCTAGAGTGTGCAAAATCAGGCCTGCTTCAAGCCTCACCTTGTTCAGTTAAGCTTTGGCAAAAAAAATCTGGAAGCTGATTGGTTTCTATGCAGAAGTGAGTCTGATTTTGCACCCTCCAGCTTTAGTAAATAAACCCCATTTTGTCAGGAATCAGCAGCAGGGATGGATAGATCTGTTTGGCTACACTCAGGAAACTGGGACCAAGCTGCATATGCTTTTAGTGAGATTTATTTACAGCTAAACAAAATCCATCCTAACACCAGCACACAGCAGATATAAAAACATAAGTGAACCAAAACCCAGTAACCGAATACCTGACTAATAACTAGCAAACAGAAGCCTAATTAACAATTACCTATATAAAACATATACACAATGGGGAACACATGCAGGGAACACACAGCAAGGAAAACTGGGGTTACAAGGAGCAGATGGGAAGGGGGGAACAGAAACTGGGATCTGGAACAGAGCAGATACAAGACAGCAGGATACAGGGTACAGTATACAGCATACAGGGCAGGAATCTGACAGAATGCAAAACACTGGAGCGAGAAGCACTAGTATGGGAGGGACTAAATACCTTCCCAGCAGCCAGCATCAGATGGAAACTGATTACTCGGATCTGCTGGGAGAAACCCACTGCTGGACATTGGAATTACAACCCTCTTCCTGGGGAACCACAGTGCCACCAGCAGGTGATCCTTTTCCTGACTAATTTCCTTGTAGCTTTGCTTTGTGTGTTTCCCTTTGCAATGGTCAGAAACACACCCTAATTTGTAGGTTCCTGAATAATGTTACCATTTTTACCCCAGCTAATCACAACTACATCTTGTTTTAAGAACCATCACTGCTAGGTAATTGAGCCTGTTGATTAGAATGAATGGCATATTTTGTCATATTTATGCCTCACGCACACATGTTGTAGCACAGGGTTACCAGACGTAAAACAACATGCGTTGCAGCACATATTTAATTTTTTTGGCACACCAGTATACATACATAGACCACACAAATCCACCAGACCACACGCAATAAGAAACATTTGCCTTGTCTTGCAGTTTACTGGAAAATATAAGTCTGGATCACTTTTGGTATGTGGATACATGTTTTGCAGACCCATTGAAAATGTTTGCGTACCATAAAATACATGTCAATATGCTCAAAAACAATTGGACCTTTTTAGGGCTCTTTCACATCATACATGCATGGAAACTGATGCACAGATTTCACTTGCAGGGACATCAGTTTACATCAGTTTTCATGCACACCTCCATGAGTTCTATACATGTTACAGATTCCTGCACAGAAAACATCTGCACATGTTGTGGAGTGAACAGGGTACATAGAGAACAATTGATTTCATTGTGCCCTTGCAGAACGCATGCCGAAAAACTGACATCTCTGCATCAAGGTGTCAACCAGTTCAAGATTACTCACTTTCATGAGAGTTTTAGCCAGATTTCATGGTATTCATTTAATAGGCAGGTTAATAGACCCATACTAAAGGTATTACAAAAACCTGGACACTGGCTGGCCTGCTTGCAGAGTGAGATGAGAAAATCTTTGGAAAAAGAAACTCACTAGAGAGAAAAAAAAAGAGGAAAAGCAGGATGGGTAATACTGGATTAATGCAGATGGTAAAAAACCATAGTGGACATGTATGGGAAATGAAATGTTGTGACGTGCATCTGGCGAGGTTGCAAGTGACCATAAGTATACGCACCCATGTTGTGGCGCTTGTGAAGAATCTGAGGTCTGTCCGAAAAAAGGCCAGCCATTGTAAATATAGAACAGTTTGCACAACATTGAAATAACCTGACAGCCAAGGAGAGTGAATTGGAATACGCCTTCGTGAACAATGATGACTTCACTGTACTAGTCAGTAAGGGTGGTTGACGCCATTGAGTGAGTATGTGTACTGTGTGGCCATTGTATTCAAAACGACTAAGTGAGTAGAGCAACAAATCTGCATCAACTTTTGACCATTCCTTCGTGGAAACTATTTGGATGGTTCAGATGACTTTCAGGGATGATGCAGTGGGTGCGCAGTGCAAATATTATTATTATTATTATACAGTATTTATATAGCGCCAACAGTTTACTCAGCGCTGTACATTATAATGGGAGACCGTACATGAGACAGCACAGTAACAATACAATACATGAGGGGTTCGAGGGCCCTGCTCCTTGGAGCTTACAATCTAGGAGGGAGGGGATAGTGGTACAGGAGGAAATAGCTGTGGGGGATGGAGTGGTGGGAAGAGCGGAGGAGATGGGCAATTAGGTGAGGGCGGGGTAGGCTTCCCTGAAGAGATGGGTTTTCAGGGTGCGCCTAAAGGTGAGGAGGGTAGGTGACAGTCTGATGGATTGGGGTAGTGAGTTCCAGAGGATGGGGGAAGCCCTGGAGAAGTCCTGGAGATGGGCATGGGAGGAGGAGACCAGGGAACTAGAGAATAGGAGGTCTTGTGAGGAGCCGAGAGTGCGTTTTGGGTGGTAGATGGATATCAGATCGGTGATGTAGTTTGGGGCAGTGTTATGAACAGCTTTGTACGTCAATGTTAATAAGTTGAATTTTATGCGTTAGGCAATCGGAAGCCAGTGGAGGGATTGGCAGAGGGAGGAGGCGGATACTGAGCGGTTAGTAAGGTGGATGAGTCTGGAGTTGATGAGTCAAATAAAAGTGTCACATGCGCTTCAAAGATGGTTGAGAATCTGTTGGAAGGCCTGCAACAAACAGAAGACCTGATAATGTTGAATGAGTACGGGCTGCAATCAATAAAGATCGGTGACTGACATGCAAAAGCTAGAAGCTGATCTGGGGATAACAAAAACTACTGCATCTGAAATTTGGTGTGAGGACCCAAGGTGCCTACTTTGTACATAGGACAATGATGCCTTCAAAGTTTCTTGTATCTTCAATAAATGTCTCTATTTTACATATTGCATGGCTGGATACTTTCCAGGCGGACCTTGTATATCTGTCTCCATGCAGAGATGAAGGAGATCACTGTTGATGCTCAGAGGAAATCGAACTCTAGGCCTTCTTAGGAGACATAAGGATGGTTAGACCTACTCGGTTCTGGTAAAAACCCCAGAGTATTCTTGTGAATATTGGAATTATCGGTAATGGAAAATAAATTCTGACGAGAAGCCGTAATCTTCTTCAACCTTTTACAGTACAAGCATTTTATTATGAGAAATCATGGAAGCTAAAATTGCTGACTGGTTCTGTAAATGTTAGTTGCCTGGCTGTCGTGTCAATCCTCTGGCTTCATTCCTTTGAGACACTGGCTTGAAACAATCATGCATAGAAGGACTTCTGGACTTTCAAGTTCGGTACTCTTGTCCTATGTCATTGACTGAGAATGTACTTATGCCCGCAGGTCGGGGTAATGGCAGGACATCTAGGAGGAGGTCAGCAATAGTAAGCTATTCTCATGAACTATTTCTCATGAAAGTTTTCCTTTAATACTTGGTACTTGGTAAACTCTTTTTGGAACAACTCTGTTGCGGGATCAGGAAGGAATTTTTTTCCCAGCAAGAACAAATTGGATCGTGCTTTGCTGTGTTTTTTTTTTGCCTTCCTCTGGATCACCTGTGGGTAAAGGATTATAACTTTTTTTTTTTTTTTTTCTATGGTTGAACTGGATGGACTTTTTGTCTTTTTTTCAGCCAGACTAACTATGTAACTATGTAACGATACTTTTCTCATGGAAGTTTTCCTTTAATAATCAGTACTTGGTAAACTCTTTTTGGAACACGCTGTAAATGTCCGTGGGCACCCTACTTATAGAAGAAGAATGCTGTTATAAGGAGGTGAAATTCATCTTCCCCTATTAATGTCATCTAGATGACAAGCAACCAATCTACCTTAAATTATAATTGGAATCTGACATTTTTGAGCTTCTTAATTTCAAATGAATCTCTCCATCTTCAACCAGCCGTCTTCATTGCGTAAAATCCTTTGTCTTTATCAGGGGCGGGCTGACAACTCATGGGGCCCCCGAGAAATAGGGGATCACGGGGCCCCTGTGTCCTTGCCCAAACTCAAAAAAGCCTATGAAAAAGGTACCAGGGGCATCTCATGGGGCCCCCTACTGACCCCGTGCCCTCAGGCAGTGCCCGAGTTTCCATATGGTCAGTCCGCCCCTGGTCTTTACATAATTCACAATGGAACCAATGGGGTGAATGACAATTTGTTTAAATTGCAGTTGAGTTAGGAAGAAGCAGAGTTCTTAATTTAAGGTCAGCATACATATGGGGCATGTAAGATCTCACTAACAAATGTAGTATTTGCGGACAAGGAGTCATATTTTTCTCGGGGATTTATCCTATCTGACATTGTTGTAAACTTCGTTAGCTAAGAGTAATCTCCTTTGATGGGCATATTAACTTATCTTAATGTTCTATAAAAATGTCCCCTAAATAATCTTCACTGGAGCACTTTGTACAAAAAAGGCCTTTACAGAACGGATTAATGCATCAAAGTTACGCAGAGAACAAAGTATACATTGTGATCATTTCGTGTCCTTCAGTGTGCACAGTCAGTGGCTCCATCTACTGGTCAAAGTCAGAAATTACACATGTAACCATTTCTGTTTTAGTTTGCTAGCAACCAAGCCCTGCTGTATAGAACATATGAGCAAAGGAAGGAAAATGTTTTTAGAATATAATATTAATTCTTGGCAAACATTGCTATGTTTCGCATGGATTTGCTGAACTGTTGAAATTTCTATAAGCTAACACAGTGATTACAAAATGATTATAAGGGGTCTCACTGCTGGATACTTTAAGATTAATGTAATATTATTTTAGGTATCAGAAGAATGAGATAAGAGAGGGAAAAATTGGGGGTTGAGCTGATTCTGGCAGGGTAATTTTACTGCTGGAGGACTCTGAGATTTATTGTGGATCTATACTCTGATGTTAGTTTGAAGAGAACCAACCACGATTGGGCATATTCTGAAACCTGAATATTTAATAATTTTAACTAGGCGGGCTGGTTTCCCCATTATTTCGCTATGTCACCATGTCACACTAGTGATTCTGTTGCTAGCAGCAGTTGAAAGGATCACTAAAGTGAAACTTGCTCCTATGGTGTCAGATCCTTGCTGGTGGAGATGCAGAATCTCAAATGAGGGGGCAGTGAAGGAGTGATGCCTTGCTGGTTAAAGATATACTAAAGCTTTGGGGGGGGTTAATAAAAAACATATTTACTTGCTCTGTTGGTTTAGCACAGAGGAGCCCCAATCCTCCTCTTCTTGGGTCCCCTACTGGCACTCTTGTCTCCTCCCCTGTTGAGTGTCCAAACAAATGAAACCAGCGCTCAAATCCTCATGCAGACCAAAGACAATTCTGAATGCCAAACGAAGAGGTGCTGCCCTTCAAAGATCGGGGAATCTAGACATGGTGAACAAAAAGCAGACAAGGGCGCACTCTCATCGGGGATTACCGTGGTACACCACGTATTAATTGTGTAGACAAATACATATACACTCACATATATACTCACAAACCAAAGGAAATTAAAAGCAAATGATGTAGTCCGCAAAGACAATCAATAATGCTCTGCCCTTGATAGGGATAAGCTGAGGAGACGAACCCCTCAGCTCTGAGGAAGGGGGTTCGTCTCCTGAAACGCGTCAGATTATCCCTATCAAGGGCAGAGCATTATTGACTGTCTTTGCGGACTACATCATTTGCTTTTAATTTCCTTTGGTTTTATTAGTATATATCTATTTGTCTACACAATTAATATGTGGTGTGCCACGGTAATGCACGATGAGAGTGCGCCCTTGTCTGCTTTTTGTCCACCATAGTAATCCTATAGGGGTTACCCCTGCAGGTTCGCTCCTGAGCTGGGCTGTTTCATCTGTTCAGACACACATCTTGGCTTGGCCCTGCTCTTTGGTTACAGGTTTTGACTGACAGCAGCAGGAGCCAATGGCCTCCATTGCTCTCAGCCAAGCCTGTAAGAGCAGA
The DNA here is from genome assembly GCF_062004578.1 of Staurois parvus. Classification (NCBI taxonomy): domain Eukaryota; kingdom Metazoa; phylum Chordata; class Amphibia; order Anura; family Ranidae; genus Staurois; species Staurois parvus. The sequence goes on from NW_028319132.1 coordinate 395,316, forward strand.
GAAGAACTGCTACAGATGTGCACAGCACTAGACTGAGATCAGGTCCAGGTGAGTACATAGGAGAAGATGATTGTAAAAGGTTTTTGACCTTAATGCAGAAAATCCATCAAGGTAAAACATCTTTTACCTTTACAACTATTTTAAGTCATGGGAGTAATGTCATAGGATCAGTTACGTTCTCTCAAAGCCATCCTGGAGCTGGTGTCATGGGCATATTGTCTGCACTGATCTTTAGCTTGAATGTCAGATTGCTGCATCACCCGAGTTCTTGACAGCTGCTGCCTGTTACTTTCCCAGACTTTAATATACTGCAGGTGTAGTAGGTGCAAGACGATTTGTCAGGCAGTTCATTTCAGGTGACTTATGACCCCTTCATTGCCTAGGAAATGGAAGCTGTTTTTTTTTATCCCTGTCAAACTCTTTTTAAAACAACATTGACAGTCTTGTTGGGGTGGATAAATGAAGAGTAATCGAAAGGCTGAAATATTTACCTTTCCTGGAGAAAACGCTTTTTCTGGCTCCCTCTAGTGCTGGCCAAATGACCAAAAACCTAGGCCTCTGATCAACTCAACTGCTGAAAAGAAAATATCTGAACTTTGACCTCCTACCTCTCCACAAAGAGATGGCCAATTGAGCAGTAATGGTGGTAGGAACCTGGAGCATTCTTTCTCCTGCAAGGCATTGAATGTATTTCTGCCCTTTTATCACTTTTTATCTGTTGCAGCAAAGCTATGGTTACATTTCAGGTCCTCATTGGGTTTACTTGGATCAGTCTTCAATAGGTGCATAATTATTATAGGTAGAATTAAACTATAATTTCACAACTAGAAGTGATCAGTTATTACAAAAAAAAACAAAAAAGAAAGTTATGTTGTGTATGTATTATCTGATGTCATTAAGAAACTTTTCTTTACCCCTTCACCTAGGCTGTTTGATGTCGGGGGACAACGGTCAGAGCGGAAGAAGTGGATTCACTGTTTTGAAGATGTGACAGCTATCATTTTCTGTGTTGCTCTGAGTGGGTACGATCAAGTTCTTCATGAAGATGAGACTACGGTGAGTGTGATATCCTAGACTGCCAGTCACTCTATATATATATATATATATATATATATATATATATATATATATATATATTTGCAATTCTAAGGTTCTAGTGATCAGCTGGCTATAAATGGATGGAAGCACTTGTTCACTGGGGTTTGTATATCTTTGCAGCTGTAGATTTTAACACTTTGACATGCCAGTATGATATTCTGACTTAAGGTCATTTTTTGTTCATGGTGTTGTGTGACTTCAACCAGACTAACCACTTGTGTAGGATCCCAATTACCAGTGTCAAAGTAGATGTCTCTCACGCTGGAAAGCATTGGGTACAGCAGTTTAATGTGCTAAGTATAGGTTGTATCTGCATGGAAATGTTGTTGGTAACATTACATTGAAATGAAATGGATATCCAGTTTGTACAAAGCTCTGCTAACTTCTGTGGATCCTCACTATAAACAATGAAGGTACTGTATTGCCAGCACTGCTGTAAAAGTTCATTGGATAAAACTCTGTAACCTAAATTGTATGTTCTTACAGGCTGGTCCTACTTCCCTTTTTGTTTCCATGTTTGTTTTGTCAATTAAATCTGTCGACATTATACAGGCAATGGTAGTAATGTGCTTATATACAGTCGGTGTATACAGTAAGGTGGTACTCCTCCAAAGTCTCTAATATGGTTTGGAGTTTCTGGAGTCAGCTTGGTGTAAGATGGATTTTGATCTATTGCTATGAAGTACTGACCTTTTCATATTGTTCTTTGCTGAATAAGCATATATGTAAGTAAAGGAACATCAACAGCAAAATCACCATCAACTAGTGCTGTAGACAGGATGTATCACTGTGGTTCTTGGCCCCAGGGGAAGAGGTGATGACATGTTTCCAAAACCTCAAAAATTGTGCCGCGCTTTCTCCTTAAAACACTAACATCCCCAAACTCCTGTGTGTCATCAAATTTACCACATACCTGTGTATATAATCTATTCACTATAACAAAAAAATGAACATGTAAAAAAAAAATAAACATAAAATGAAAATGTTTTAACCACTTCCTGTCCGGACACTTTTACCCCCTTCCTATCCAGGGCAATTTTCAGCTTTCAGCGCTATCACACTTTGAATGACAATTGCGCGGTCATGCAACACTGTACCCATATGAATTTTTTACCATTTTTTTGAGACAGATAAAGCTTTATTTTGGTGGTATTTATTCACCGCTGGGATTTTTTATTTTTTTTGCTATGTAAATGAAAAAGTCAAACAATTTTGAAAAAGTGTTTTTCTTATAAAATTTTGCAAATAAATAATATATCATCATAAATCTTGGCCAAAATTTATTCCGTTTTTATCTTTTTAGTAAAAAAAAAAAGACAAATTAGTTTATAACCAAAGATTATAATTTTTAAACTTTTTTTTTACATTTTTATTTTATTTTTTTATATTATTATTTATGTTTTTTTGGGGTTTTTTTTTACATACTGTCACCCTAGCAGTACAGTGTCACCATGGTGACACTGTACTACTTGTGGGGGGTGATGAAGATTTTTTTTTTTTTTACACTGATTGCTTTTACACCCATATAGGATGTAAAAGCAATCATTTCTCTTTCTCTCTGTCTGCATTCTTGCAGCCATTGAGAACTACTGAGTGAACTGTGATTGGTCACAGCTTGTCACATGGTACAAGGCTGTTGTGAATTGCCTTGTACCATGTGACCTCTGTGATCATTCACAGATTTTACACGTAGTAAGCAATGATGTCACAAGTGACATCTTGCTTACTACTTTGCATGTGATCACTGATTGGCTAATCAGTGTCCATCAGTGCAGCCTATCAGTGCCCATCACTGCAGCCTCATTATCGCAAATCAGTGAAGGAAAAAAATCACTTATTTACAAAATTGTATAACAAAAACTAAGAAAAAAATTTTTTTTTTCAAAATTTTCAGTGGTTTTTGGTTTGTTTAGCAAACAATAAAAAACCCAGAGGTGATTAAATACCACCAAAAGAAAGCTCTGTCTGTCTAAAAAAAAATTTATTAAAATTTCATATGGGTACAGGGTTGCATGACCGTGCAATTGTCATTCAAAGTGTGACAGCGCTGAAAGCTGAAAATTGGCCTGGGCAGGAAGGGGGTATAAGTGCCCTGTAGGCTTGTGGTTAAAACATTTTTATTTTATGTTTTTTTTTTTAAATGTTCATTTTTTGTCATAGTGAATAGATTATATACACAGGTGTGTGGTAAATTTGATGACACATATGAGTTTGGGGATGTTCATATTTCGATGACACATATGAGTTTGGGGATGTTCATATTTCGATCACACATATGAGTTTGGGGATGTTCGTATTTTAAGGAAAAAGTGCGGCACAATTTTTGAGGTTTTGTTAGAAAACATATGATTATGTGTAAAGTGTGAGCAGCTTTCGCATATTGGATATTGGGTAAGAGCTGAGTCTAAGCTGCTTCACTTATTTATTGATGACGTTTCCATCTTACCAAGAACTGTATTGACTTCAGTATAATCACAGGTCCTGTTCAAGCTACTCATATTGACCCTTCTCAGACAGTTGTTTTTAAAGCTTTTATGTTAATTAAAGTGATTTGCATAATATAGAATAGAATAGAACAGTACAAAATCACCTTTTTTTTTTTTTTTTTACATGGGTACAGAGAATGTAAATACTATTTAGCAATGCAGTAAGTAAATGATACAGAGTGAGCCAAGCAAAATACAGCCAGGTAAGGTGCTAATGCTGAAAGCAACACGTTTTATACAAAGTAGTTAAATGAAATAGTGCCTTTACATTAATGGGATCACAATGTCTGTGGAATACAATGTCAGTAGGACTTATCATTGGCAAAATACAAATCCGTGTGTCACCCAATTTGAATAGTCGACCAGCCAGAGGCCTTATTGATCAAAAATATCTGAATACTTGTTTTCAGCCAGCTGTAATAAATGACCAGTTCTTGGCATGCACAACCTGAGTAATTGCACAGTACACTTTGGGAGAGATTTACTAAAACTTGAGAGTGCAAAATCTGGTGCAGCTGAGCATGGTAGCCAGTCAGCTTCTAACTTCAGCTTATTCAATTAAGCATTGACCAAAAAAAAATCGAAGCTGGTTGTTTTTTTTTTGCAGAGCTGCACAAGATTTTGCACTCTCCAGTTTTAGTAAATTGACTCCTCTGACACACAGGAAACAACCCCCTTCTTTCCATCCTTTATTCAGTCCCTGTACTTCTCCAATATCTGCCTCGGATAGAAAGCTGCAGTGTACAAACACACATTTCCCTCAGAAGGTTGCTAAAAATATTTTAGACTTGTGCAGTGGTTTAGCATAGAGCAGGCCCGATCCGCCTCTTCTTGGTCCCCCGCTGGCTCTCCTGGCTCCTCCCTCATGACCAGTGCCCCCAATAGCAAAAATAAGGATATAATACTCATGTGCTGCCACAAATTAAATGATAAGCTGCTGCAAGCATTTAAATATGTTCCCACATCAATAAAACTTCCCAAGAATAGTGCTGCGCTGCCCCCTAGTGACCCAAACCCCCCCCACTAATAAACACCCTCCTGAGCATCAAACCCAATGTGTAATAGAATAAATCTGTGAAACAAAGTTAATAGTAAATAAAAAAAACTGTCTGAGCCACTGCAACCAGATGATACATATATAAAAAATAAACCAAAATCAAGTAGCAATAAACACCTGGCTGAGCTGAAGAATACATAGTTACATAGTTAGTCTGGCTGAAAAAAGGCAAAAGTCCATCCAGTTCAACCATAAAAAAAAAATAAAAAAAAAGTTATAATCCTATACCCACAGTTGATCCAGAGGAAGGCAAAAAAAACAGCAAAGCATGATCCAATTTGCTTCTGCTGGGAAAAAAATTCCTTCCTGATCCCCCGAGAGGCAATCGGATATTCCCTGGATCAACTTTACCTATAGAGTGTTATAAAGTGTTAAAAAAACAACAAAAACAGTAAAATATGTGAAACGTATATCAGAAATAAAACATGATCACAATAGCAGTAAACACCTGGCCAAGCTGTAATAAACACCTGGCTGCCCTAAAGCATAAAGTGTGAAAATCAACAAAAATTATTTAATCCATATTAAATAATTGTAAAACAAATACCCAGCTGAGCAAAAAGCCCCCCAGTGAAATAAATATGTGATGAAGTAAATGTTCAACTGGGCTCGATATTCACCAAATGTGCGTATTAAAAAAAATAAATAAAAATAAGCAGCTCTACTGAATATACAAAAAAAACAGATAAATGATGTATGATAGATAACACTTGAAGTGCAAAATGCAGTCCAAAAGTAATATAACAGTGTCCTTCTTCCAACATTTAAAGTAATGCACCAGTGACTTCAGCAGGTGTGCAAATCTGTCGTGCCCCTCCACCTTCAGGCATGCACACTCACCTAAACAGCTGACCCATAGAAAATATAGGTCAACATGTGCTCAATATGAATCCCACTGGATCCTCTGCTTCCACAGGTCTCTCCAGGCACTCTCAGGAACAATCATTTACATCCTCACTCCAATGGATGAGGAACAAGGAGCTCCTCATAGTGTAGTAAGGCTTTATTACCATAAAAAAATTATAAAAAATGCCACTCACATAGATACAAGGTTCACAGAACCTATTGCAAGCATTTAAGGGAAAAACAGGCTGAACACAGATGGCTCTTCCTGCATGCACCAGAAAAGACGTCACAAGCTTCCATCCTACGCGTTACGCCACAAATCACGTGGCTTCTTCAGGGATAGAAAGTGAGTGACAAACGTTGACTTGTATAAGCAATGATAATTGATATGCAAACAAAAAACAAATGCAATAGCAGAGGCCATTTTTGCATGGACCAACCAATGCACTTAGTAGGGAAAAGGTATATCCACATTAAGAGGCAAAAAGATAATAACTATTAAAAATAGCGGTGCCCATTTTTGTGTACTTAAAAAAAGGAAATCTACACATTACATGGCAAAAATTCTAGACAAAAAAAAGTTACAAACTAATATACAATAGCAGCGGCCGTTTTAGTGTGGACCAACCACTCTAATGTATAAAGAAATGCAAACATGTGGCAGGACGCTAGGCTATGATTGTCAAAATTCATCCTGAATCAATAAAGGTTATTCAGATGATCCATATTAAGAAGGTTAAATATGTCATATAAAACCAAAACTGGCAATCCTAAATAAACCACATAAATAACAGAATATATAAATATATAACAGTGAAGTGACGAGCGGCGACCAGATATGATTATTGCACCACATCCCTTAAAATGGCAAATATTCAATAGAGAAGATGGGACTTTCAGGGTGCATGAACATGAAGGGAGGACGAAACATGTAGGGAGTAACTACAATTACATAACCAAGTTTGAATCTCAGTTTTACTCTTAGTACTGAAATTGTTTTTATGTTTCTGTATTTTTTTCTTTCTTGTTGTGTTTTTTATAAACATACGAAATAAAAATTATACAACTTTTTAATATGTTTGGTATTCATGGTCATGCACCCTGAAAGACCCATCTTCTCTATTGAATAAATATATATATATATATATATATATATATATATATATATATATATATATAAATAAGCTAAAAACGAATAGATAAATACCACATAAAATGGATAAATAAAACTGACACATAGAAGGAAATAAATAGATATTGAGAAATAATAAAAAAATAACAGTAAAACCAGAGATAACAGATCCCTATAGTGAGCAATGAATAGTACTAATCCTAAAAAAATTCTCCTATATGAAATGCAACCTAAAATGTAACTGAAATGAACTAAAACCAGAGATAACAATTCACTAAAGTACTGGATAAAAATAGTAATAAATATCCCTAATAGTCACTGATGAAACAATAGCAAGCCGCCTGCTAGCAGGGCACTGATACCTGCTTGCTCCTGAACTCCACTCTGCGTCCATAAAACAAATAGAGCTGTAGTTCAGACCCGCCCCCACTCTCTTCTCATTGGCTCACTGGCTGTCATTGACAGAATTGGGAGCCAGTCGCTCCCGCAACTGTCTCAGCCAATATAGAGAGGGAGTCCCGGGGCAGCTGAGGCTCTCCTGCACATCACTGAATCGAGATGGGGCTTAGGTGGGTATTGGAGGGGTTGTGGGGGAGCAGCACTCAAAAGGTTTTTTAACCTTCATGCGTAGAATGCATGAAGGTAAAAAACCTTCAGCCTTTACAACCACTTTAATACATGGCATTTTCTGGCTTTTGCTGTATAAATGCACTAAAACTCAGGTCCAAACTGACTCAGCTGTTCAATCACACTTTGGCTAGATCTGATACAAGACAACACAGTACTGTAGTCTACTGATGGACAACTAACTGATATAGCTTCACACATTTTAATTCTTGACTCTAGTGTTCTCAGGCTGGAATATGTGTGTTTGTTTTTGTACAGCCGGAGGAGAGAGACTGCATGCAGACATCATCTGACTCATTTGCACAGGACATCCTTCAACATTGCATAACCTAACTCAACAAATACAGTCCTATTGTCTGCTGCACACATCTTATTCAGTCTGAATCAATGCCTTAACACTGCTGGACACATTTTCTCACAACTGCATACCATACTTCAAAATCATTTTGAGCTTCTATAGGAATACATTTGAATGTTTCAAAAAAATATACAATTTTTACATGTAGTTGAAAGGCTACTAACTAGAGATGTAATGAATCAGAAAGGGGCCTAAATCCAGAATGTAAAAAGATGTACAGAACTCAGGAATGAGCTCCAAATAATGCTGCATGTTAAATGGCTCTGTGTGTTTACATTTTTAATCACAAAGGTGTCAATAGGCCCTTAAAGGGCAACTATACTTTGACATTAAAGTCAAACTCTGAACAGATTAAAAAAATATATATATCTTTTGCGACGGAGCTGTGCCTGCACTGCAATGGTTAGTAGCTTGTTTGGTCAAGGGGGGAGGAGAAACTGTTTTACTTACCTGAACCTCATCTCCCCGAGGTGCCTCCCCCACATTCTGGTGATGGACTGTCCCTTGGTGTCCTCATGTACAGCAGGGCTATGGACCCAGGTCTGGTCAAGATGATGTCAGGACCCTAGAGTGCATGGGTGCAGAAACTGCAGGAGGAGCAGAGTATTGGATAAGTAAAGAACGAAGTTCGACAATTTAATACCCAGAATTGTCTGGCAATAACCCTATCAAACACCTCTGAATTCTTCAAAAGATCTAACAAATTTGAAGACTACGTTCTTTATGATCTTCTGTCAAGATTTGAGGCACCAATCTTTTTCATTCCTAAATCCTCTGTTAAAATCTGTCGCACCGTTTCCATGTTAAGTTCTTCTCACATCGTACACACACACACACTCACACACACTCACACACACTCACACACACTCACACTCACACACACTCACACTCACACTCACTCACACTCTTCGATCGGTGCATATGAGGGTTCACACTCGTCCACATTTGCATCTGTCCTTTGCATTTTTGGCTGTTCACTTCTTGTGTCATGTTGGACATCTTTCCACCTATGCCATTCAAAAACACTTGATTTCTTCATGGGATGTTCACCATTAGCCTGTTGTAACAGAGCTAAAGTCTCACTCACATTTTTGCCAATTTTCACGTAAAAGTTGATGTTAATCTACTGCTGCAGATTCCTGTCACTCATTTTCTGCCAAAAGCGCAATGCACACACGTGTAATTTCTTCTACTACACTGTAAAGTCAACTGGTCTACGACCCAGGAGAGTTAGAACATGTCAGAACTCACTTGAGTGTGAGTGACTGTGTAACTTTCCACTATAGTGCTATGCCGCGGGCATTCCGGGAAATAAATTGTCACACCTCATTAACCTTTTTATTGTTCCCCTAGACATATACAAGCAATTAATCCTTTCAGTGCTGGCACAGCTCCACTGCAAGGGATCATTTTCTATAAATCCAGAGCTGGGCTTTAAACGTCTCCAATCTATCCTGAAATTACCTGCACTAACACCCCCACCTCACCTCACCTTCATATCTACCTCTGTACCGGAGCTAAATTCTGTGCAATATTTTCCTGTTTTCAGGCAGAATTGCTCTTTGGCATCAGCCGTACCTATGCACTGTAAGCACTCGTAGATTTTTATGGGGCTGGCCCAGGCACTGGAGCTGCTTTCCGGGATGACCCTGTACAAATATATGAGGGTTTGCAGGTATGCTCGGTGCTGAAGAAGCTCTCTACACAAAGGGAAGAAAACATTTGCACACAAGGCACGAAGGTAAGAAAGAAGCTAGGGTGGAGGGTAATAGTGCAGGTTAGATTAGCAAGGGTGGGAGGATGGATTAGTTCTGCCTTGATCAACTTTTTTTTTTTTTTTACCCCAGAGGAACCCTAAAAATAGTTTGGAGGTTTCCGAGAACACCTTAAGTTATTGTTGACCAATTGGAAACATGCTTCCCTTACAGTGTTGGTTTAAAACATGGCTCTCACAGATGGCTAAAAAGATCTCAAGTGTTATGCACTGGACTGTGCCAAGTGGCATTGGCCGTGGAACTATGCAGGAACTGTCAAATTGAAGGTTAGTGTGCCACAGGTCAAGGAACCCCTAGCAACCTCTGGAGCAGGGGCGGACTGACCATTTTTTGAAACTCAGGCACTGCCCAAGGGCCCGGGGTCAGTAGGGGGCCCCATGAGATGCCTCTGGTACCTTTTTCATAGGCTTTTTTGAGTTTGGGCAAGGACACGGGCCCCATGATCCCCTATTGCCTGGGGGCCCCATGAGTTGTCAGTCCGCCCCTGCTCTGGAGGAACCCTTGGGCTCCACAAAACCCTGTTTGAGAATGGCTCGATTAGTTAAAACATACAGGTGTCATTTAAACACATTAGTAGGCCCTTTAACCCCTAAGCTACCCCCCCCCCCTTTTATTTTCATCCTTTTTTATGTCTTTTACATTAGCTGTCAACAATCCATATTGAAGATACATTTCGTAGAAACCCACTGAAAGCGCAGCAGGCAGGATTTTAGCAAATACCCACACTGAAAGGCATAGATCTACTGCACCTAAGGGATTCCGTACAAAGGTATTAGACTTTGAGGGAAGTCAAACATATCTTACTTTTTCAAGTGAGGTTGAGTTGCTTCAGACATGTTTTTATGCTCTCCTTTCTTTACACCCTTTTGTTTGCATTCATATTGTATGCAGGATAAAAGATGGAGCATGTTAATGCTGCATTTACCAATACCTGAATGAAGCAAATAGGACCTAGTTCAAAATTAAGACATTGCATTCTAGTTCCTTCTAAACATATGTTAACGTGTTACTAAACTCAGGACCCTGCATTCACTATATCTGGTCTCCCAGGACCCTGCATTCACTATATCTGGTCTCCCACAGTACACACAACATGGAAATGCAATTATTTTAGTAAATATAAACTGCTAAATACCTTCTCTTATAAGCATTTAAAGCAGTCTTGTGGCTTCTATCAGTGTCCAGCTGAGCACATGTTAAAGCTTGTAGGAGTTTTTTCTTTCTGCTCTAGGAGGATGCAAAACCCCTGACCTCTGTCTGGACAGTGCTGATTGGCCCTGTGCTGATCACATACACTCTGCCAAGAAAAGAAAAACCTTTTCTAGCAATTATAAAAGACGGGGATAAGCGAATGCTAAAAGTCTGTAAGCTGCTAAACACCAAAGGTACCAAATACCTCTAAGATAAACAATAAATAGCAGGGTGTAGCGCTAAAATAACCACATAAATGATAGGTAGATGAGCAGAATCAATAAAAACATAAATAATAAATAAAAAAGCCCCAATAAATGAACAATAAAGGGACTTATTGGTAGCATTTAAAACGTGTAGTTAATGTCAAGACAATTTACACATATACACCCTAAATGTAACAGGTTACCAAATGGGTGACCACAGTGATACGATGTTTGCACATCAATAAAGTGATGAAACAGTGGTGTATTATGTCACTATGTAGTGACTATTGGTGTGCAAAGTACCAAACTCTAAAATAAGGTGCGTGGGAGATCGTGATGATCTTCAGGATCCAGTAATCTGATGTAATAAGATGGTGATAAATCTCAGGTTATAAAGATTGCACACTCACCAGATACGCAATCAGTCTGCACATTTAGAGATAACAATCTCAGAGAACTGAAGGTCCCTTTAAGGTCTGGTCAGGTCTGGTCTCCCTCACTATCCAACATCCGCTGCCAGCAAAGGTACAGCCGTTCTGTGGGTGGTTAAAGTTAACGGATCTGATCAGACAGGCCCTTGCACAGTTTCTGTAGCTCAAAAGCAGATTGTACAGTCAGATTGCAACGTGTATGGTAAGGTTTAGAGGTATACTGAGTGGTTTCTAGGAAAGACAATTTATAAATGACTGATAGGGGGAGATTTACCAAAACTGCAGAGTGCAAAATCTGGTGCAGCTACACCTTTCTAGCAATACACACTAAACTGAGCATTTGCAGAGCGTCTCCACACAATATGTCTTATCAGGAGATAAGAGGGGGACACTGGAAGAAGTGGAGGATCAGAGACGTCAGGATTAAACAGCATTTATAAACAATGCAGATGATTAACCCCTTAGGTTCCACAGTGAGTATACAGTCATGCTTTACTGCATATAAAGACTGATTTTACTGTTGTGGGTTTAATAAGACTTTAAAAGGGAAGACAAACAAGAAGTATCCAAACCTTTACAAGTGATATACGATTGAGTGCAGTGCAGGGGCAGACTGACAACTCATGGGGCCCCCAGGCAATAGGGGATCATGGGGCCCCTGTGTCCTCACCTCAAAAAAGCCTATGAAAAAGGTACCAGGGGCATCTCATGGGGCCCCCTACTGACCCTGGGCCCTCGGGCACTGCCCGAGTTTCCAAATGGTCAGTCCGCCCCTGGTGCAGTGTTTAGAGATAGGAACATTTTAAATATCTATTTGCAACTTTGTTTATAACGAAGACACGAGACATTGAAAAATAAGGCATTTGTCCAGCCTGTAAGTCGGTATCGTTGGTGTTTATTATCTGTTAAATGGGTTAATAAAGCTTTCAAGTTTTGAAGTAATTATCTTTAGCCTTGGTGGATGATTACATTGACCAGCATTATCCTCTGTAGCGGCACTTCACAGAACGTTTGTGTCCTATGTTCTTGACATTAAAGGGTTTGTGTATATACCATGTGTACATCTGGGGGTATTTTAGGTCATAACTGTATCATATTTATAGCTTTTCTACTGAAGAATGTCTTTATCTAAAGCTAATCAGGGTGACCTCATTTTAAATGATCCCTTAGATGAATGTCTGCCTTTCATCTAACAAGTGAAGAAAAAAAAATGCTCATCAATGTACGTTACTAAAGTAAAGAATATACTGTGTTCTGCTGTCTCCCCAGCTCCACCTTACGCTTGCCTGAGCCGATCTCGATCCGGCACTGTGCATGAGAGCAGCAGCTCTCCCCACGCTCTCCCTCCTTATTGGATCTAAGACAGCAGTAGGAGCCATTGTCTCCTTTTGCTGTCAATCACAGTCAGTGAATGGGGGCTGAGTTGTGCTCTTTGTGTCAGTGGACACACAGAGCATGGCTTAGGAGCGAGCCTGCATGAGTGTCCTCATTCAAGCAGCTTGCTGTGGGGCACTCGGTAGGGGGGAGGAGTCAGGAGTGCCAACAGCGGGGGACCTGAGAAGAGGAAGATCATGGCTGATCTGTGCAAAACCATTGCAAGGAGCAGGTATGTATGACTTGTTTGTTATTAAAAAAAAAATTGTAAGTTTACAATCACTTTAAAGATGTTGTTTGTATCAATGCTCTTATCTGTTGTGTTATATCATATTAAAGCTGAATTCCAGGCAAAGCACTAAAAATGTAGTTGAAATGCCTATATATGACCAGGCTTACTTTTCAGAGGATTTGTATTTCTGGCCATCCAGTCTGGAGATTTACACAACCTTTCAGACAGTACAGTCAGCCTGGTGAAGATACAAAGCTAGATGACCTCTCCCTATCTCTGGACAGTGTAGGAAAAGCAAGTCACTGAGGTCATCTAACCTACTCCTGCCTCCAGTTAGCATGTTTCTTAGCAAATGTGGATGCAGGATACTTGGTTGGCCCCAGTGGTGCATGTCCATCTCCCAGTCTTCATGCTGCAGCATAGGAGAGTTCAAGAGGCTTAATTCAAGTCAAATTCAAGTACAGGCGTACCTCGGTTTACAAACTTAATGCATTCTGCAGGACTTTTTATATTGTAAAAAATTTGAACACCGAAACGTGGTTTCCCATAGGAATACATTGAAAACCAATTAATTAGTTCGAGGTCAGAAAAAAAGTTTAAAAAAAAAAGTATTTTATCTATTCATAACACTTTATAAAGTGCACTTTAAAGGCATAGTACTGTACAGGGACATGATTTAAAAAAAATTTGTAAATGCATTGAAAACTAATTAATCCGATCATATTGCAAAAGAAATTTGTAAACCGGGGCATTATTTTCAATGGATTTTCATTCGTAAACTCAGGTAAGCCTGTATTTATATTCGCTGAATTTAAAATATATTTCATGATTTCTAATCAATAAGTGCATTAAAGCCTACCGCTCGGAATTAGAATAAATCTACCTTTGCAGTGGGCCCAGGGGCGTATTTACCCCAAGGCAAACAAGGCATTTGCCTAGGGCGGCATTTTTCATGGGGGGCAGCAGCATTTTTCAGGGGGGCAGTACTGCCCCCTGAAAGAAGGGACATACACAGCATGGGGACCAGGTGGGATCTGAGAGAGTCTGTGGGCTGCTTGAGGGGTGTATGCAGAGCCTGAATCTTGTTCCAGGGGATGTCCGGAGCTGTGAAGGTGAGTGTCTCGCCGGGGGGGGGTTGTCAGTGTATGGGGGGCGGTGGTAGTGGAAGGCTCTCTCGGGTGGGGGGGGCCTGGGGTGTTGTTGGTCAATGCCAGGCTCTCTTCGTGGGGGAGGGAGGTGTTGGTCAATGATAGGGTCTCTCCATGGGGGGGTGGGGTAGATTTTTGTGTTGCCTAGGGCAGCACGAAACCTAAATACACCACTGAGTGCCCCCCCCCTTCACATTGCAAGTGTTATATGCTGGTTATGTCTAGGAGGTGGAGGAACAATCAGTACTACTTACCCTATCCTCCACTCCAGCCGGCTCCTACGCTGTTCTCTTCTCCTTGAAGCTCTGGTCTGTGAATGGTTCCTCAGCAGCATCACATACATTGATGGCTATTAACCCTGCATTATACGTGGTGGAGCAAGCATGTAACCACAACCAACAGCTGCTTAGAAAGGAGTTTGCGGGTGAATGGTGGTACTGCTTCAGAGATTCTGCTGGAGCAAGGAGTGAGAAGTTGATGTTGAGCTTTGATTGATTTTTTTTTTTTATATCTGTCTATAGTCCAGAGATATTCACATCTCTTTCATGAGGGGAAGTAAACATAATTTACTGCACTTACACTTAGTGGTCCTATCATGCAACAATGAAAGCTCCCTGGAAAATAAAGCTGCATTGAAAACTATTCCTTCCATGACAAATGTCGCCTATTACTCTCCTATTGATTCCCACACGTCATATCAGGCACTGATACTACCTGCCGAGAAACCTCTGCATTGAGAGCGAGGTCTCCTCACTGGAAATTTTTATGTACATGTAACATTTTATGATATGCTCTCAAGTTATGATAATTAAAGTCGTATATTGGTGTATTTTGTGCACAAAAAAAAAAAAATCATATTATTAGCATTGGGTTTGTTCATTCTTGACATCTGCATCTTAGGCAGCACAGTGGCTAAATGGTTAGCACTTCCGCCTGGCAGTACTAGGGTCGTTGGTTCGAATCCCAGCCACAGCACCACCTGCCTGGAGTTTGCATGTTCTCCCTGTGCCTGCGTGGGTTTCCTCTGGGTACGCCGGTTTCCTCACACACTCCAAAGACATGCTGGTAGGTTAATTGGCTCCTGTCTAAATTGGCCCTAGTATGTGTATGTATGAATGTGAGTTAGGGACTTTAGATTGTACGCCCCTTGAGGGTTAGGGACTGATGTGAATGTATAATATATATATGTAAAGCGCTGCGTACATTGACGGCGCTATATAAGTACCTGAAATAAATAAATAAATAATCTGCAAACATTGTGACACTGCTTGCCAAATGGCAACTTTTATCTTACATAGTGAAAAGAAATCACACCAGACCTAAGTCTCCATGCACACGGGGTGTTTTGATAACACTGGTAACATTAGCTTTGTAAAGTTACGTTAAAAACATGAGTTTTTCAGCTTTTTTTTTTTAGCGTTTTTGCCGCATTTGCGATTTTTAGCGGTTTTTTTTGGGGGGTCCAAAAAAGTCCAAAAACTCTGATTTGCTACGTTTTTCAGCAATAGAGCTAAAAGAAGGAGTCACGGATATTCTGCATAACAACTATATTGACTTTATCACAGGAGTAACGGATATTCTGTATAACAAGTTTATTGACTTTACCACACTTGTCACGTTTTATATCCCACCATATTGGGATTCAGCGCCTGTTTTGATATATATATCTTGATTTTTTGATTACTTTCCGTAGGTTTACTAGCGCAGCACAATTTATACTTATACCAATTTTGATTTGTGGGTCCTTGAGGTTTGCCTTCTTATGCTAGCAGCTACTTCATTACTCACCCAGCGCTCCATTATTTCTGTTTTACACCTCAATAAAAGTCTATGTGGCCATGCACACATGGGCTTTTACCAGAGTTTATAAGCAGCAGCATTTAGAGGCAGTAAAATGAATTTTGGTGGAAAAACATGTGACGTGGCAAAACGCGTGTAACTACGCCTTAACGTTAGGCACATTTAGCATTTATTAATATCAATGGGCAAAATTAAATTATTATTTTGGTCAGTAAAATGAATTTACGCTCAAGTGCTTGACAAGGCCTAATGTGTTCACAAGCGTCAAGTGTTTTTTTGCTGCCAGGAAAAAGGAGTGTAGGGAATTAGTTAAAGAGTGTCCAGTATGCATGAACCCTTAGGCTGCTTACACATTGAGAAGTTTCTGAAGCATTTTTGCGTTAAAAAAACGCAAGAAAAACTGAAGAAAAATGCTTCCCTATGTATGTCTATGTATGTTTTCACACTGATCCGTTGCCCTTCCATTGCGGTGTAAAAAATTCTGCTTGCTGTATATTTGGGGCATACTTGGCTATTTAAAAAAGACACTCCAAAAATGCACCACCCCATTGAAAATGCTGCAATACTGGATTTTTGATGCCATTTTTTAATCACACGTCCTGTTAACAATGAACTGCAATTGTGTTTTTGCTACTTATGAGTGTGAAAGTGCCCTTACTGGACTAAAGTTGTATCTGGACCTCCTAGCCGTGGTGAGATGCTTCAATCTCTATTTGTGTTACATTACCCTACAAGCCAAGGAGACAGCAGAGGGGTGTAGAAGCTGCCTGCCTGTGAATATTATTTACATCAACATCAATACTTTTAGATAGCGATACCAATAAGATAATCTCATGGGCCCAGTGCTATTTCTCTACTTTCTTCAGCTTTGCCACTCAAGGCAGAACAACAGGTTTTCTACAAACCACCTTCTTTAGCATATATTTACTTTTTTACATCTTTCTCCCTCCGCTCTACTTGGAAATCAATACTTTCTGCTATTAAAGAGCATGCGATTTGCTGCTTTTGACAGCACTCATCCAATTACCTATTGTTACAAAGGGAGACCCAACTGTGTAAATGAAAAAATGCAGCGCAACAATAAATATGTATATATATATATATACACACATACGTACACACACACACACATATTTATATATAATGTAACAATATATATATACAAATTATGTCTTACATTGTTGCGCTGCATTTTTTCATTTATTTATGTTTTACATGTGGGAACACATATGCTAGCCGCACAAGTTCTTTAGGGGGTCCATAGCATTGAGGGTTTTCTATACACAGTCTCAACTGTGTTGTGCTAGATTTTTGAAAGTTTTGCATCCAGACAACCAAAAAACACAACAGAGCCTAGCCCTACAAATGTAATTTGTATTTATGTTGTAAGCACACACAAAGTCTGACTGAGATGCTAGTCACTGGGCTCCTCGGAATTGGATATGTCATAGGTAGGGTTCTAAAAAGGCTGTCTTGCTTTGATACCTTCTGAGTCATTGCTCTAGAACAAATATCCAGCAAGTGGACTTGGAGAGAAATCAATTATTTTTATCAGCATATTTGTTCCAGGTAAGTCTCTCATAAGCTTTCATGCTAGTGAAAAAGTATGACAGACAGGCAGTTGGAGAGAGGAGTCTGCAGTGGCAACCTACATATCGTTTTCAGAATTGGTTTACTTTATACGGGACATTGAGGTCTGCTTAATATATCAGGGACACACTCCCCATAATAAACAGCAGCTTTAAAATAAAAATGAATGTACTTACCTTACCCCCAGCAATCTTACAAACCAGGAATCCAGTCGCGGTTCATGAATTGAAAGAGACTCTGCTAATTGTACAAAACATCATGCATATATTCTGAATTCTGAGAATTAAAATATTTCCAATGTGCCTGGTTTTCAACAGGTTCTCTTATAATCAGATGTAAAAAGAGCAGACAGGTGGCGCACACACGTAGTGCATTATCCAATATTTATTCAAAGATATAAAAGACAAAAACATGCTCACAGACAAAGCATGTATAAAAAGCAGGCAAGGTCTTCCAACTGTCAGTGCGGTCAGGAGGCTGATCCTTTTCGGGGACGAGTCCCTTTCCTCAGAGCAGCTCTGAGGAAAGGGATTTGTCCCCGAAACACGTTAGCCTCTTGACCGCACTGACAGTTGGAACACCTTGCCCGCTGCTGCTGCCATCTCCATTATGCAAAAGCTTTTTATACATGCTTTGTCTGTAAGTATGTTTTTGTCTTTTATATCTTTGAATAAATCTTGGATAATGCACTAGGTGTGCGCGCCACCTGTCTGCTCTTTTTCCAGTGGTTGATTCCCCCGTCTGAGGAGGGCTGCACCCCTGAAGTATTATCTTTAGGCCACCTCTGTCCTGGTCCCCTTGGCATCCCTTTGGCAATTAATTTCCTGGAGCACTGGAGAGTACACACGATAATCAGATGTAAGTCTGTGTTGACCCATGGTTTTCAAGGTATGAATGTGAACATGGCCTTATTGTTCTACTAAAGCACTTTGAATTTGACTCCAGCTTTGGTTGTGTTGGCTCATTCTGTATGTTCACTCCGGAAAGCACACACAAACCCAAGGAACAAAGACATGGGAGCATGATTGAAATTACAGTTAGCATTTGCAATCTATTGTCTCTTTTCTGTTGCCATAAGTGAAAGTGCATATTCCTTGGCTTCTAAATTTTGTGCTGGCTCCTACCTTAGCCAGCCTAGTTCCTAAAGTCTACAATAATGTTTCCAAGTGCCTGCTTCTGTTCTGTTTAGGAATGAACCTCATGGTGACAGTTGGAAGACACTCTGCTTAAAAATGTATGTAACGGTATGATATATGAATGCATTGGAAGAAAATGCATTTCAGAAACTAAAGTATTATAAAATTGGGCTTACAATTTTGTGTTGCTTTTCCAGGAGAATTTACTTTGTTTCCGTTTATGCCTAATAATTCGTCTTTTTTAAGGTTTATAGTTTGAAATGTGAGAGCCTGCTAAATTCTATGCTGACTTCTCTATGTTGTTTGTTATCTAGTTATGTTGTTTTGTTTGTTTTTTTTTGCACATTTATATCACACATCATAGGGGCCCTCTTATATTGGTGTTGAATTTCAATTTGTTTTGTATAATTTTAAAAAAGTTCTATCAGGAGTAAAACATTGAAAATGTACTTCAGAGTGTTGGGTTGCTTTACACTTTTCTTATATAACACATCATTTTAAAAGTTTAAATGTTGGCCTGCATACTATCCATTTACCTAGTCCTATAGAGCAGATTTATAAGGGAATACAAGTCTCTTCATCCTTTCAGGATTTCGTCACTAACCACAAGCTGTAGGCCTGCCACCTGCTGTTAACCTCATGACTCTTTGGTTTGCTTGGTACCTCTATTCACTTGCTTTCCGCTCTCGTGGTCCTGCTGGAGAATTGTCCGCACAGCCTGCACAGTCCTCTCTCTCCAAACACCTCTGCGTCTTCAGCACTTGAAAACTTTTCTTCCTCTGCCGTCCAGCCTTTCTAACACCGCTACCTACCCAGCAGAGACTGAGAGACTCTTCAGTTTCAGCAGGTATGAACCTTTTTGTTAAAATAACGATGCAATGAAATCCACCATAGAATGTGACCTGTTATGGAGGATCTTGTCTTGCATTTTAAGGCCTGGCACAAAAAAGATTGGGCCTAACGAGCTGTTTCTGCTTTGGCTTTTTTTGCATGAGCTTTAATCTTGAGTCCTTGCTTATTTTCCACCTCCAGCTCTCTGCATTTTCTCAGCACTTGTACACCATGTAGGAAAAGCAAGACAGATTCCATCCCAAGTCACGGTTCCCATTATAAATTCTAGATGTAGTAATTCTAGGGCCTGGGCTTCTGAAATTAGCGTAGATTTCAAGCTATAGACATACAAACACTTGTACACCATGTAGGAAAAGCAAGACAGATTCCATCCCAAGTCACGGTTCCCATTATAAATTCTAGATGTAGTAATTCTAGGGCCTGGGCTTCTGAAATTATTGTAGATATCAAGCTATAGACAGACAAACAAAAACACAGTCTGTGCTCTGCCAGATTCTTAAAATAATATCATTAATTTAGCAATTTATGAGCAATATAATAACCTGAAGTGGAACATCAGACAAAACGTTTTTCAGACATTTTGGATACGGTGGGGAAAGGTTAGAATCTCTTGTTTTAATTGATGTACATGTCCTGATTGGAGAGCTTTTTTCTCATTACTTGTTCTAAATATATACAGAAACTGACATTTTTTTTTTCATGAGAAAATTGGTTCTTTTTGGGGGGTTTTCCCTCTGTTCCCGTTCCGTTGATGACTATAAATTTTAAATTTTTTTGTCATTTGTTGTCAAGGCATGAAAGTGATCATTTTCTTAACCGGGATAACCAGAAAAAATAGGCCAGAGGTTCTAACAATTTTACACATTATGCAAAATCAGAGGAAACTTTTGACTGGAGCTGCACTTGAATATGAAGGGCAGCAATATGCAGAAACCTATAGCAACATGTTAACATTTATTAGTTGTAATTATTCTAATCAAGTCTGATTTCTGATGAAGGGAAGCTTGATTTATTGTATTAAATTGCCTATTAAGTTAATGAACTGTTAGAACAATATTCATTTTGGAAAGGGAGAGAATAAAATATCAATTCTAAGTGAGATGGGAACCAAAAAGAATTGGGGTATTATAGTTGGATGAAAGATAGTTGGCCAAGTGGTTAAAAGCGGGCATAGAATGAGAATTTTGGAGCACAGTAAGAAGAACATTACAAAGAAGTCCAGATGGCCCAGAGAAAACATGGTAAGAATCAAATATGATAGTGTGAGCATGTCCAGTTTTACCTAAATGAGCATGTCCATTATCAGATGAACACTGCAAATGGAAAGAGCCATTTTCAGAGGCCCACAGCCCAAATTGCTTTTTAGTAAAAAAAAAAGTATCCACAAGAGAGTTGCAGCTAAGCATGCATATTTGAACTGCACAGCAAAGCATGAGCACATGCTAGCTAGTTAAGGAACATGAGCAAGATCTCAGAATAGCATGTTGGGTGTCACAACGTAAAGCATGAGCATGCAATCAAGGAAAAGATTACCAAGAGTAGAAATGTAAGGGGAAAGCTATGAGGGAGGACTATGGCCACTGTAAACAAAAAAAGACACCAAATTGCATGTGCTATACCAAAGGAAAAATCTACAAACCACATATATGTGCAATAGTAATCTTTACTATGTGAACCTTGTGTTGCCGGGTGCAAATCAGTGTGGAGCTCCTGTGACATACGGCTCTTATTTGTATTGCAGAACCGAATGCATGAATCCCTCAAACTGTTTGACTCCATCTGTAACAACAAGTGGTTCATTGACACTTCCATGATCTTGTTCCTGAATAAGAAAGATATCTTCAAAGAAAAAATTCCAAAGTCCCCACTTACTATCTGCTTTCCGGAGTACACAGGTACAAACTATAGAATAGATAGCACTGCCAGTATGACATGAGATAAGATATCCAGACTGTAATATTCCACTTAATCATTGTAATTGCTTGCCGTGCTTTCATATACAGGCATATATAGGACGCGGAAACTACACTGGCATGCATATCGTTATAGTCATGGAGTGCAGGCATTTACTTTGTCAGCATTTCCATTATTCATTAGAATGTATTGCATGCTGTAGCAGTTTTGCAGTTTGCAAGCAGATTAATAAGCTTCATGCTTTTGATCAAGAAATGTGCTCTCCACTGTGGATTGGTAGGAGGTACTTTTGAAAATGCTCTGCCCTTCGTGATGGAGGGATGAAATAGTGATTGGCAGTGTTATCTAGCTTTATTGTCATTAATATGTGGCACAACACTAGGACTGAGTACATCTAGGACCCCAAAATTGGCATTACTGGGGTCCAAAGATATCTGTGGCCCCATGGTTACTCCATGGCATCTTGTTCACATCTACTGCTTACTGGCTTTTTCTGTGCACTCCCAGCATAGGATAAGAAAGCACATTAGTTATTTCTGCATCCTTTAGCCAAGCAGGCATGCATGGTATTTTTTACCATATGTTTCAGGGAGTAATAGGCAAACCCCCCACCCTATATATTGCACCAGCATCCTCCAAAATTTGGAAACAGGTGACCAGTTAAGCCAACCAGGAGGTCTGTAATCTTAGTCTCCTTGGTTTCAGAAGTGAGGCTTTACTTATGAATGGATTATATATTTTCTCCAAAGCCATTTATAATTATTTTATAGATTTATCACACCCAATGATCACTGTGAATTTCATGGGTTCAAGAACCTAACTCCAGAAGCATCAGCGTTGCTGGCATTCTTAAATGTATTGTCTGTTTGGGCTTTGGGTTGAGCAGCGTAGTCATCTTGCTTTAAGTGGCTGATCTTTTAAGGGACACATTGTAGTAGTTATAGTGACAAAGGACCTAGGACAGCCTATGTGAGGTACTAGAGGGAAAGAGACTCTATGAAAGAGGGCTTGCCACCAGGACAACTATGCTTGGTGCACTAGCATTTATTAACACTGTATTCTTGATTACTAATACAGCTATGTGAAAAAGTTTAAATTGCTGAAAAAACAAGTAGTGTAGCTACAAAGGCAACTTTTCATAAATATGCTAATGTATTGAATGTAATTAATTTTTTTATGTGCCCAGTAATGTGTGAATGTGTCTGGGCTTTCCAAATCTCAGAATGTTTCATATGCTAAAAAATTAGTGAACAAACATGTTCTTTCCATTCTCTTGCAGGTCCCAGCCTATTCACTGAGGGTGTAGCCCACATACAGTACCAGTACGAGAGTCGGAACAAATCTCCCCATAAGGAGGTTTACACTCACGTCACCTGTGCCACTGATACCAACAACATCCAGTTCGTGTTCGATGCTGTCACTGATGTCATCATTGCCAATAACCTACGGGGTTGTGGCTTATACTGATCTGTTGGCTGTATCAAAAAAATCAGTGTCCTTGGGCCTTTAGCTTTTGGGATCTACAGAGAGATTTGTCCCCTAATGAATATTCTGGAACATCTCCAGTGGCACTTTATGCATTTTGACTTTGGCCACCACAAATATTTGTACAGCCATTGGCTATGTGTGAAGTTGGCTATGTATAATGTTGATGCACTTTGAGCACAACATGGGGTTGTGTGCGATATTTGTGTTACACGCTCCCTGTGTATACTGTATACTTTGGTATCTATTGATGCCCATGAATGTGCCTTATTGTGCTCTGTATTCAATGATCTAACGTCAAAGCACAGATCTGTATAATTCTTTTAAAATATCTATTTAGCATGCATTGTGAAGAAATTCAAAAAGCAAATCATAATGTATGTTTGCACTGATCTTGTCTGCTCAGTGGTGCCAACAGTAAAAGTATTCCCTTTAAATGACCAGTAAACATAAAAAGTACTTTTTCGAATTAAGTACTCTTTTAGATTGTAATTTATGTGTGCTGGCCTTTAAAACATGTGCCATAATACTGCTGTTGTACTGTTCAATGTATTTTTGCTAGCATGAGCTGTAATTTGCATATTAACTGGTTCGTATCGATACCTAAACTTGCACAAATCTCCAAACTGTTTCCTGTATGTATATGGAGTAAAGATTGGAGGTAAAATCTTATGTGCCAGTCTTTCTTCTGATGCCATTTCAGAGTTTATATATATATATATATATATTTAAAATTTCTTATAGCTTTTGTTTTATGTTGAACTGAATTTTATGACACTCATGACAATTCAAATAGGTATATATTAATGTTAATAAACTTTTAAAGCACTATAACAGTAAAAGGTTTGGTTTGTCTCTAAGGCTGTAGATTGCTACAGTTAATTCTCTTCATTATGGATCAATAATGAGCCCAATAATTAAGTTATTTCTTTGTGACATTTATTATTTGATTATCTAATGTGTGATCGAAGGGTACAAGAACAGGCCTATAAAAATGTAATTTTATGTTGGTTGTGGTGGTTTATCAATTTACGCTATGTATGTCGTTTATTTGTATGCATATGATATATTCGTATGTACAAAACAAAATGCAGCTAACTGGTGGTATTATTATTCTCAACTTGGAATCTAGCATTGCATATAGATGTTATATCTGGTTTTTCAAAATGTCAATCCTCATCGATGTAACCTTTTACAGTGACTGTTGCTATGGGATAAAATAACTTTTGAATCCTTCAAATTTAGGTTGATTTTACCATTAAAGTATATATAAACCATATATATATGTTTTTTGCACACATGACTGTAATGTCATAAAGTTTAATCCATTTTTTAATGCCTTGCTTTTAATGAAAGCAGACAAGCATCCACAAACATCTCTTGTCCTAGGATGACAACGCCTACTTCTTTCAGGTGCAGCGTTGTCACCATCAGTTTGGAATACAAGCAGCCAAGGTGATGCTCAGTGTGCTGACATTATGCTGTTGTCTCCTTTTGTATTGTTAACCTGCTGGTCTGGAACACACACACACATACACGTATCTACAGGAATTTCAAACACCCTGCTGTTAGGTTCACACTGAAGCACTGAAAATTCCTACGGTTTTCAAGTGCGATTCTAAGAGCACCTGCAGTACGATTCAGCTTGGATAGCTCTGCATTTTTCATGCGGTTTTCATACAGTTGCGATTTTGGATTAATGTCCTAAGGGTGTGTGTCTGCCTGTATCGCCTCTTGTGAGCATGGGACTCTGCAAAGAGCATTGTGCCATTTTAGCTCCCCTCCTCAACATTGCTGACACTTGGAATCGCATTGCATTACAACTGATAAAAACGCACTGGAATCCTGTTACATTTCAACAGATAAGCGTTTTCCATTCAACTCTACTGAGCTCAAATGCGTATCGCTCCACTTCAAACTTGCACAGGGCCCTTTTTCATTTGCACTGTGTATGGACTGCATAGATATGAACGCCTTCCATAGGAAAAAAATTTATTTTTATTTTATGTCATGCGAATCAGAGCGGTCCAAAACGCATCTAAAATCACATTAGTGTGAACCAGGGCTACAGGATCTGTACAGTACAGGGAGAGAAAACATGTCCAAAGTGAAGTAAAAGCTGTACTTCTGTAACACAAATGAATGGCGTTATTTACGGTGCTGTAAGCTAAGATTTTTTTGTTAGAGTTTAGTTCTGCTTTCAAAATATACAGTATATAACCATTAATATCAATGATATGTCATAGGTTATAAATTGACGGCCTTTTCCAAGAGGTGATAAAGATTAGGGCTGTGGTTGTATGTCATATTTGCCTAACAGTAGCATGCCTCAAATATGTGGTATTCACCTTTTATACATCACATTGAGGTTATGATGACTATAATGAAGTATTGAGATTGCGTCAGTAAAAGTACACTCCTGCATGCAAAATATGGTACAGTGGTCCTGTGGAGTTGGCGGCCATAGTGAATAAAGGGACCAGTATTTGTAGACCTCAAATTCTGTGATTCACTATTTAACCTTTTGAAATATAAATCTTCTTGGAAATATATCCTATCTTTTATAATTTCTTTGGTTATTTGCTGTGGGCAAAATATATGCTGTAGCTTCTTTCTGAATCCATGTACAATTGATTACAAGCACTTCTTCAGGAAGCCATAGAATTTAATGTAATGTCCCTTTTTTTTCTTTTGTTTTACACTGGTAATCATTCCTCTCTCCTCAGCCTAACTCCTTTTCTCCTTTTCTTTCTGTCTTCTGTCTCCTTTTTCTCCTGCCTCCTCGCTTCAGAACCGAATGCACGAGTCTCTAATGCTCTTCGACTCCATTTGTAACAACAAGTTCTTCATTGACACATCAATCATTCTCTTCCTCAACAAGAAGGACCTGTTTGCTGAGAAGATCAAGAAGTCTCCACTGACAATCTGCTTCCCAGAGTACACAGGTAGGAGCTGAATTTACATTTCTGAAGAAAACAAATTAATTTCTCCTTAACAGACTAGTGTACGGTGCAGTTAGAAATGTTAGGTATGGAATCCACTGTTGCACATTTCATATAGAAGGCAATTGGACGACCTTATTTTATACTTGATGGCACAACAGTGTGTGGTGATGGGACAGGGCCATTGCAGAAAATTACAGCATTTTATTATTATTATTATACAGGATTTATATAGCGCCAACAGTTTGCTCAGCGCTGTACATTATAATGGGAGACAGTACACGAGACAGTACAGTAACAATACAATTCAATACACGAGGGGTTCGAGGGCCCTGCTCCTTGGAGCTTACAGTCTAGGAGGGAGGGGATAGTGGCACAGGATGAAATAGCTGTGGGGGGTGGAGTTCTAGGAAGAGTGGAGGAGATTGGCAATTAGCTGAGGGCGGGGTAGGCTTCCCTGAAGAGATGGGTTTTCAGAGTGCGCCTAAAGGTGAGGAGAGTAGGTGATAGTCTGATGGATTGGGGTAGGGAGTTCCAGAAGATGGGGTAAGCCCTGGAGAAGTTCTGGATACGGGCATGGGAGGAGGAGACCAGGGAACTAGAGAGTAGGAGGTCTTGTGAGGAGCGGAGAGTATGTTTTGGGTGGTATTTGGATACCAGATCGGTGATGTAGTTTGGGGCAGTATTATGAACAGCTTTGTACGTCAATGTTATGCTGTTATGGTCAAGATGAATGCTTGTTTATGAGCTGTGGTTCCTATATGCTAGCAATCTCACAGTTTGGGCATTTGGAGCACAATCCAGGCTAATGGGTTTGGTTAATTTGCACCTTGCGAAAAAGATGAAGTGTAAATAACCTTTGCAAGAAAATAAGGAAGAGAGGATTTTTGCTTACACATGATTGGATGATTGATGTCAGCACAGCTTCGCCTCATTCCTGAAATGGTTCTAAAGACTGAAGGTTTTTCACCTTCATGCATTCTATACAAACCTCCAGTGTGCTGCCCCCCCCCAGCCCCCCTAAAACTTACCTGATCTTGAGCTAGAGATGTGTGTGAGAGTGGAGGCTCTACCAGATCTCTGGGCTCTTGCTGCTGTCAGTCACAGCCAGTGAGCAAAGGGCGGGACTGAGCCACCTCTGTGTGTTTCATAGACACAAAGAGGTGGCTCGGGAGCTAGCATGCAGGAGTGCCCCCAGAGCGAGCAGCTTGCTCTGTGGACACTCTGCAAGGGTGATGGGCTAGAAGCGTGAGCAGAGGAGACCCGAGATGAAGAGGATCGGGGATGCTCTATGCAAACACGCTACACAGAGCAGGTAAGTATGAAGTGTTTGGTATTTTATAGAAAAAAAATTGAGCCCTTAGAACTACGTTAAGCTAGTGAAAATTTTCTTTGCAAAGTAAATATGCTCTACATGTTCAGTAAATCAAACCCAATGAGTCTGATCCACAATTTGGGTTTGAGATTTGCTGCAATCCTTTCCTTATAGTTTGCTATGGGGGATTTTTTGGTTTGAAAATTGGAAACCAGAGCAACAGATGAAATACAACGGTTGCATGTTGTCATTATTTCACCCTAAGCACTTGTGTATGAGGATATCTTTTCATATCTTTTTCACCATCCATACTGTGATTGTTCTTATGGAAAATATAGAAATGCTGCAATAGCATTTAAAATAAAACCTTGAGATGTATAGAAGGAGCACAGCCTACATATCTGTACTGCAGTTTTTCATCCATGTACACATATAGCTCATCAATACAGCCCAGCCCTTTCTTATGTAATCTGGTGATGTGAGAAGACCTGCTTTTGATGCAGGATAGGAATTCATGACACAAACAATACAGGCTCCTTGCGGTCTTTTACATAGGCCTGTAGAAGTTGTTTTGCAGAACCAAAAATCTTCTTTAAAGCGAAACTTTGCTTATAACAACTTAATAAAAAAATGTGTTCTTTCGCAAGAAACATATATTCCACATTAATAATTTTGCCGACAAAATTAGGGTGTGCTGTAAATTGCCTCCAGAATTGCTCCTGTTTCGTCTTGCTGGAGGATGCCATTTTGCTGAAGCCCTGAGCAGCAATAAATCTTTAGATGTCTGAATTGGCCTCTAATGGCTCTGATTTTTGGCACAATGCCATACATGGAGAGAAACAGAGCTTGTGCTGAGTAGGGTGACACATTGTATTACTGAATTTTAAACAGTGTAGGCATTTATTTCAATGTGTTACATTACATACACCTGCTAAAAGGGCCAGTCTGAAGTGATCTAATTTTCTGACTAACGTTCCACTTTAATCATGCTTTTTTTAGTTTAAATGTGGTTGTTGATAGCAAAGGGAGAGGTAGTTACGCAATGATTTTCAGTTCTTACATTCCCAGTGACCTGTGATAACCTGGAGTTTACAGACAACTTTTAAAAAGTGGCCATTCTCACATACGCAGTGTTTGCTCCTGGCATTAGTAACTCATATTAATCGAAATATTCATTGTTACCTTTGGCTGTTGCCCAAGGAGTTTTGGGGGAATAAGAGCTCCACATTGATGGCACTTAATCATACATTAGGGGACACAGGATGAAGTGTTAAACTACACGGAATTATGTTGATCCCACTCCCCACTACCTGTTTTTTTCCTAGAGTCCCAAAGAAATGGGAAGAATGAATGTTTTCTCTTTTCTGAGAGAAAATTTATCAAGTTTCTTTTTCATTTAGCAAGTTTCTTCAGGTGCTGCAGAGCCAGAATGGAGGTCATTTTGAAGCTTTCCATATAGGCTGATCCTCAGCATTGCCGCAAAAGCTGTACCCAGACCATTTGTGAGGAGAAAAAGAATCAGGACTAGCCTTTAATGTGTTATTTTACACTGGATTCTGTTGAGAATGCTTGCCTAGGTATTGATGCGTGAGGCAGCCGCAAAGTGCTTTACAAGTTCAGGGCCATGGTGCATTTAGCTAGTGGAACCCTGTCCCCGAAGATCCCTTAGGGGGTATGTCCTAAGTGAATATGCAGTGGGGTGAAGACTAGCAGAGTGGCATGTTTGCTGAAGCCTGCCTTTCTGTTTCTGTGTGAGCTTGTTGGAACTCCAGGGGCTTCTGATAGCCTCAGTTGTGGTGAGTATGACTTTTACCCTATTTACAGGAAGTATGTTGGTACTTATTTGTCCGATACCTCTAATGAGTTAAATTACTGAGGTCCAGCTGTGACACTTGTGGTTGCATAACGGTGAGAAGAGAGAGCTGTGCCAGATTTGAACTTTGGTACTTGAGAAGTCTGTACTGCAGCTGCCCAGGCTCATTGACCCTACTGCTCCTGCAAGTCCCTCTCCTGGTACTTTTACTGTGCATTCACACACCTTTTTGCTGGTGCTCACTCCTCGAAGGTAAGGCATTGAACTCCATTCTGCCATAAGTCCTCAGTGCTCAAGTTGCCCTAAGTCCACTAACCAGAAGTCCTTACAGTGAGGGTTCTCCCTCACTTTTCAGAATGTGGAGGACACTTGTTGGCCTTTGCGGCCAATTGGTAAAAGGACGTCTTATTCAGAAGCTACAAGCTAGATTTTTGCTCTCTGCCTCCACCCCACTTCACGCTCTAAAACTTGCCAGCTTCCCTGCAAAGATTGGTGGACATCCACACTGCTCTGCTACAGCTGCTCTTTCAAGGGGTCATAGCCATTGTTATGGAAGAGGAAAAGTTCCAGGGTCTCTGTTCAAATGCTATTCCCCAGTTTTAAGGGAGGGAGGAGGTGCTTCTACCATACTGGACTTGATGATTCTCAGACTGTTCCGAACTCTACGAAGAGTCCAAAGAACCTACAGAATTCAGAACTAGACCTCCCTGAGCTCATGTATCTGATCAGGGATACGGCCCTCTCAAAGTTTTCCTTCCTCAGGACCAAGTTCAGACTCTCCACTCCTAAGTTTGGACTCTGCAATCTAGAAGTCAACTAACCCTCTACTTCTACGTAAGGCTTTTGCACCTATTGATGGCCTTCTTTGAGGCCATTCTATACACCCAATTTCACTCCAGACCATTGCAACATAACATTCTGTTAGTGTGGGTAAAGAGGGTGCAGTCTCTGGACTATCCCATAAGCCTGATCGAAAAAAACAACAGACTTGCCCTAGTTTGGTGGGTCAGGAGACCAGTTTTGATGTCTTGGGGATCCTTCTCCTATTGATTTGCATGGTTCTCATAATGAATGTCAGCCTTGTCAATGTGGAGGTGGTACTCAGACCTTGTCTAACTGCAGGCAGATCCTTTATGGGCCCTGCCAGATCATTGGGATCTTCTATTCCAAGGGCAAGTGTGCCATTCTGTTTCTTGGTCATTGTACTTCATGGCCTGGCTGTTGAAGCCCAGGTCCTTAGGTACAGGGGCCTGTGAGATTCAGTTATCCCTATGACTATATCTCTTGAAAGCTAGGAAATAAAGTTCAACCACTACACTAGGAAAGTGTATTTCTCCTGGTGTAAAGCTAATGGATTCCATCCCAGGAAGCTCTCTGTGGGACAAATTCTGTTTTTTCTTTCATTCTGGTCTGGACCAACATTTAGATCTTTTTTAAAGACTGCTTACCTTAGCAAAAGTCTTTGCACAGGTTGCCACTCACATTCTTCCCAAGATATTTCTTCCTTTCACTTTAGTCAGGACTTTGTTCTACTATCTCACTGACCAATTATTCTGAAACATCCTAAGAAGATTTCCCTTTATTGTCTGGATGTGGTATGTGCTTTTCAAGACTTTCTCTCGCCCCACCATCACCAGGTGGATTCAACAACTCCTCATTCAAGTCTATCGCTGCAATCGCAAGGTACCCATTTAATGCTAATACACACTCCACCAGATCAGCTAGTGTTTCTTGAGCTTTTCAGGATCGGGCAGCTGTTCCCCAGATTTGCAAGAGCGCCACTTGTTCCTCTGTTCATGTGTTCATTACAATTTATCAGCTTGGGGTTCAGGCCTTAGCTGATGCCAGCTTTGGTCGTGAGGTTCTTCAAGCTCTGTTGAGCCACTTCTATCAATCTATTGTTTTGTGTGTGCCCTTTAGGCTTTTATTGCTATGTTGCCTACCCCTTATTTGGACTGCTTTTGGATCTCTCCGTGTACCCAATATTTTATTCAGAGTTGCTTAATGTAGGAGTAAAGAAAAACGATATATTAATCATACAGGACACAGGCCGGATATTAATAGACCCTGGTTTATAGGCTGCTAGATTCAGGTGACACTATCAAAACTTTTGGTCACGTCTCCTGGGTGTACCCATACCCCATGCCATGAGACCTCTGACTTTGTGCTAGTGTCCTTAGATGATGGGCCTCTTTTCCCCTATGGAGATGTTGTCTGTTTAACCAGCATTCTTTGTTATTTTTGGATTTTTCAGTGAACTCTTTGCTGCCTTTTATTATAACATTAGATACAGTGTATCTGTACTCAGACATCCTGTAATGTTGTTTTGGGTACAATATCCTGCATAGGAGGTTATACTTACTTTCCCTTGTGCAAGGGTAATGCACATAACAGTCCCTTACCTCCTCTTTTGGAGTTCCTTGCCAGCTGTGTCTGCTCCTCCTTTCCTGCAGGTGCTCTCCCCAAAAGCAAACAATATGCTGAGGGGGCACTCGCATGAGTGTGCTCCTGAGCCGTGCTTTGTACATCCATAGACACACATCGCTGCTCAACTATGCTTCTTGCTACCTCCTCACAAAATTTGGCTGAGAGCAGCAGGGGCCTGTAGCTCTCACTGCTCAGTGTGGCTTATGAGAAGTGGAAGAGAGGAGAGTGGGGCTGCAGATGGGATAGGTAAGTATTTAGGGATGTGGAGGGGAACAAGTAGGAAGGATTTATTTAAATTTAATGCAGAGCCTGGCATCTGTTATCACCACCTTCCATGAGCATGAAATGAATTTCCAATTCTAAAGGTTGGTTTGGAAATCCACCAAGTTAGGAAGTTCTTTGCTTGGCTTGAGAGAAGCATAGGAAGATTGAAAGGGTGTATGTTTGTATCCCTGCCAACAACTGAATGTTGTGCCAAAGAGGTCATGTGTGGTACTTAAGATACAATCCGTACTTCTGCGTTCTCACTCCACCAGATCAGTTAGTGTTTCCTGGGCTTTCTGACGTCCAGGTTCTGTTGCCAAGCTTTGTAAGGCCACCACTTTTTCTTTGGTTCAGACCTTCTCCAAATTCTGCCAGGTGGCTCTCCAGGCCTCTGTGGATGCAGCCTTCAGACACAAGGTTCTGTCAGTGGCACCCTGTGTTTGATTTTTGACCCTTGTTTTGTTGGGTTGAGTATGAGGGATGCCTAACTGAAGTCACTGCACCCATTCTGATATACTCTGTTCCTGACTGTACGTTCAAATGTACTTGTCATCTAGGGCCTGCTACATACACCCTCTAGTTTAGACTGTACTGTCACTCTAAAAGGTTTTTTTTTAAGCAAAGATAAAATGGCTTACCTAAGCTCTAGTGAAAGTGATGACTCTTCTCGGCAGCCGCCAGTTACTCTTCATTCGTTTTGACTTTTTATTTTACCCACACAAGGCAAAATGTAGCAGATGGTCAAATTTATTAATAAAAAAGGTTGTGTTTGATTTTTGACCCTTGTTGTTTTGTTGAGCATGTTCCCACTGTTCTGTTTGCCTTATTGTTGTCCACCCCTATGATTGATTGTCTGGTCATGTAAAAGGGTCTATGAATATATAGCCTGTGTCCTGAACTCTGATTAAAATAAAAGGAATTTTGGCTTGTCAGTAAAATCCATATCCTGGAGCACAGTACAGAACAAGGCACCTTCTCCATTATTCCTATGAGGTTTCACAGAGTTGGGTAAGGTATAGGGGTACTCCCAGGGAGCATGTCCAAAACCTGCTTAGTGTCCAGTCACCTGAAGGTAGCAACCTATAACATAGGGTTTTTGATTACCTAGCCTGTGTCTACAAAACTGAGGAAGGCTGGGACTAAATACAATGACGAATAAACCAGCCGCGAGAGCAAGAGTAAACTTTCAGTGGTTGCATTTTTACCGCCAAGTCTGAAATTTGAAACACTAAACTGACACATTTCGTTTCCTGATAGTATTTAGAAGACCCTTAAAGTTGTTCTAAAGTCCCAAAGTTTTTTCACCTTAATGCATTCTCTGCATTAAATTAAAAAAATCCTTCCTACTTGTTCCCCCCACATCCCTAAATACTTACCTATCCCATCTGCAGCCCCACTCTCCTCTCTTCTACTTCTTATAAGCCACACTGAGCAGGCCCCTGCTGCTCTCAGCCAAATTTTGTGACGAGGGAGCGAGAAGCATAGTTGAGCAGCACTGTGTGTCTCTATGGATGCACAAAGCACAGCTGAGGAGCACACTCATGCGAGTGCCCCTTCAGCATATTGTTTGATTTTGGGGAGAGCACCTGCAGGAAAGGAGGAGCAGACAGAGCCAGCAGGGAACTCCTGAAGAGGAGGTAAGGGACTGCAATACCATTGCACAGGGGAAAGTAAGTATAACCTCCTATGCAGGATAGAGTACCCAAAACAACATTACAGGATGTCTGGTTTGGTGCTGCATCTTCTGACTTTGTTGCCCTGAGTGCTTTTACAGAATTTGAGGAGTGTACTCAGTTGCAAAAGGGACAGGTTTTTTACGTGATATGTCATATTTCAAATTATGTGATTATTTGCTGCATCTGTCTTTTTTTTGTGGCCATTAAAATATTAAACCTAAATGAAACTTAAAGGATTAGTTCACTTTTTGCACCACTTTACATCAGTATTTAGGGATTCGTCTCCCATGCAGCTGCTGTTACATTGAAAATCAGCGTTATTCTTTTTCTGTGATCTGTGAATGGATGAGCTATAAGTCCCATCTCCCATTGCAGCAGTTCTTAATGGACCACCAATGCAGTAAATGCAGTGACAGTCCGTACAAAGGTACAGACAGAGCTAGAGTTTGCAGAAAACTGACATCGCAACTGCATTCCACTGATTGGATGGTCTGCAGGCTCCTGTAAAAACAAATAATAAATGCACATTTGTTTTTAACATGCAAAAAAGTGCATTTTCCCCCCAGGGTGAACCTAGCATTTAGGCTAATGATACTTACATAAAGCACCAGTCCCTTTATGTCTGTTAAAAGCTTACATAGGCAAGCTGTGTCCACAAGATTGTACTTCACAAACATAAGTTCAACATGGATCATGTTTTATTGCGGACAGAGTAATTATACATTTATCTTCACAGTCCATGCCTGAAATAGAACTGTTCCTGATGATTAATAAGAAACCATTCACTAGTGTATCTCATCAATTTCTTAATGCATGTTCCTTCTCAAGGGCGGACTGACCATTTGGAAACTCGGGCACTGCCCGAGGGCCCAGGGTCAGTAGGGGGCCCCATGAGATGCCCTTGGTACCTTTTTCATAGGCTTTTTTGAGTTTGGGCAAGGACACAGGGGCCCCATGATCCCCTATTGCCCGGGGGTCCCATGAGTTGTCAGTCAGCCCCTGTTCCTTCTTGATGCTCCTGACCCTTTAATACCTTTTTAAAGCCGAGATCCAGCCAAAACGTTTTTTTGTTTTTTTTTGCTTTTGATAGTGAGTCAGAACCTTCTGTCTGTGTCCTTACTGGGAAGATTTTTTTTATCACTTCCTATTCCTGTGACACTTGTAAAAGTAGTTCAGGGTGTGACCACCTAGATTTAGAGAAAGTGGGCTGAATGTCACTGGCCATCTTTTATACTGGAAGACTGTGGGCATCTGGAGCTGGACAAAGAAATGTATGCTAGGGACAGCTCCAGATTGAACATGTATATTGCAACAAAAGTTGCTTTTTTTTTTTATTTATTTCTTTTTATTTGTTGTTTTTATTATCATTAATGTATTTTAAGTCTTAGGCACTCTATATTCCAGATGGCATCAAAACCAGTTTATTGTGGTTTTGTGAAAAAAAGTCATTTGCAAACCAGGAAATGGTTAGATAAGGGGATAGATGGTCATAGATCAGTTTTTGAGATTTGATTTGCTTTGCCCTCTAGTAATTCTGCATATAAAATAATGGTTGCAGATGACTGTATATTGCTAAAGTCTGTCCAGAGTTAACATGTGAAACACTGCAGTGGTGTTATGTGAAGAATCTCTTTCATTCACTTTTTAAAGGATTATTTTTACCTCCCTCAGAATAAACATATGCTTTATCCACTGAAATATTCTAATATCCAGAAATAGATTAACACTTGAGTAGGCTTTGGGCAAAAAAAAAAACAGTTCATTGTGATCTGTTAGTTTCTCTGTAGAGACTTTTCACTGAGGATTTAGCTCAGCCATTTTGTTAGACCTCTTTGCTAGATGAAGGCCTGCGTCTTTGATTAAACATTACTCTGCAGGTTCTTACCACCATTCATAAGTCATTTTAATTCTGAAGTGTTTTCACAAATACAGGTATGCCTCGGTTTACGAACGCCTCGGTTAACTTAATTTTCGATTTACGAATGAAAATCCATTGAAAATAATGCCTCAGTTTACAAATTTTTTTTGCAGTACGAAGTAAGTTTCCCCAGGATGCATTGCGCCTGGGAGGTTTATAGTGCTGGCCCCGTGCCTTTAAAGTGCACTTTATAAAGAGTTTTGAATAGATAAGACTTTTTGTGACTTTTTTCTGACCTCCAGAACGGATTAATTGGTTTTCAATGCATTTATAAATTAATTTTTAATCATGTCCCTGTACAGTATTTGTTTTTTAAAGTTCACTTTATAAAGAGTTTTGAACAGATAAAATACTTTTTTTTTACCTCTGGAACTGATTATCTGGTTTTCAGTGCTTTTCTATGGGAAACCGCGTTTCAGTTTTCGAATTTTTCGCAATACGAAACGTCCTGGAGAATGCATTAAATTTGTAAACTGAGGTACGCATGTAGTTTGTAAGTGTGGCTTAGATGTAAATTTGCCATCGTACCACTAGATGAGCCGTTCAGATGTCTACGCTTTTTAACCTCTTCACGACGGCCAAACGCAAATGTGCAGCCTCCTGGTGTCTGGGCCTAGACGCCGAGCGGCCACACATTTGCGTTCTATTAAAAAAGAACATATGTGCTGAGAGCGCACGCCCTGTGCGCTCCCAGCACACATGTCAGGTACTCACGGAAAAGTCCCGATCTCTTTCGATCGGGGCCTTTCCCGATCATGTGACCACCGTGACGGCATGTCACGGCGGTCACATGACCCTAAACCCCGTCCCGCCTCCCGGCTTCTGAAACCTTTTAAGGGCCGGGAGGCGCTGGCGCAAAGGGGTTAAGTTGTATATCATACATATATATTATATGCCAATAATACATTTAGGACAATTCTTTGGCTGCAGGTC
The DNA here is from genome assembly GCF_062004578.1 of Staurois parvus. Lineage (NCBI taxonomy): Eukaryota > Metazoa > Chordata > Amphibia > Anura > Ranidae > Staurois > Staurois parvus. The sequence continues at coordinate 431,342 of NW_028319132.1, forward strand.
CCTTTAAAACTACCTGCACCTAATCCAAGCAAGCATTTGTGCCAGTTTCGGGAATTGTTCCAACACGTGCAACAAAGTCGGTTGTTCTTACTATTACTGCTGCAACTTTAAGAACTCATTGCTATGGCTGCAATAGATTCTTAAAACATTACCGCAGTTCGCAGGTTAGGAAACCGGTAATCATTAGGACCAACTCCGAGGTAACATGTAGAAAGATGCTGGTGCTCAGAGTGGGTAGGTCTGTGATGAGAAGTTTGGTATATTAACCATACCGCACCTTCACCTTTCACACCCTGCAAAGGGTGCATGGCCAATGGAGATGCCTCAGGGAACCAGTGACAAAAAATGGCTAGCACACTAAAAAGGTAGATCTCAAGTTTTTACCGAGACCTTAGCAGCAAACATGGCTTGCGAACTAAAAAGCACACAGTGTTTTCTACTGCACAAGCTATGTTTTAGAAACTAGGATCTCAATAAAAATATAAGATCTCCCTTTTTTTGGCATGCTGGCCATTTTTTCTCAATTGTATTGGGAAGCTGTTATGAAGTGAACTTTTAGAGAATCTTTAATGACTGACTCTACCACTTGATTGGCACAAGGCCAATGTGATATCTGTATTTAAAAAAGAATCAAAGTATTTACCAAGCAACTACAGACTGTTGGTTTAATCTTTGTGTTTAGGAAGATACTCAAGAGTTTGATAAAAAAATATACAGGTGAAACTCGAAAAATTTGAATATTATGCAAAAGTTAATTTATTTCAGTAATGCAACTTAAAATGTGAAACTAATATATGAGATAGACTCATTACATGCAAAGCAAGATAGTTCAAGCCGTGATTTGTCATAATTGTGATGATTATGGCTTACAGCTCATGAAAACCCCAAATCCACAATCTCAGAAAATTAGAATATTACATGCAATCAATAAAACAAGGATTGTACATAGAACAATATCGGACCTCTGAAAAGTATCAGCATGCAGCATGCATATGTACTCCGTACTTGGTTTGGGCCCCTTTTGCAGCAATTACTGCCTCAATGCGGCGTGGCATCCAAGCTATCAACCTGTGGCACTGCTGAGGTGTTATGGAAGACCAGGATGCTTCAATAGTAGCCTTCAGCTCTTCTGCATTGTTCGGTCTCATGTCTCTCATCTTTCTCTTGGAAATGGCTCATAGATTCTCTATGGGGTTCAGGTCAGGCGAGTTTGCTGGCCAATCAAGCACAGTAATCCCACGGTCATTAAACCAGGTTTTGGTGCTTTTGGCAGTGTGGGCAGGTGCCAAGTCCAGCTGGAAAATGAAGTCAGCATCCCCATAAAGCTCGTCTGTGGAAGGAAGCATGAAGTGCTCCAAAATCTCCTGGTAGACAGCTGCGTTGACCCTGGACTTAATGAAGCACAGTGGACCAACACCAGCAGATGACATGGCTCCCCAAATCAACACAGACTGTGGAAACCTTACACTGGACTTTAAGCATCTTGCAAAGTGTGCCTCTCCATTCTTCCTCCATACTCTGGGTCCTTGACTTCCAAATGAGATGCAAAAGTTGCTCAGAAAAGAAGACTTTTGGACCCCTGAGCAACAGACCAGGTCTGTTTTTCTTTAGCCCAGGTAAGACGCTTCTGACGTTTGTTCAGAAGCGGCTTCACAAGAGGAATACGACATTTGAAGCCCATGTCCAGGATCCGTCTGTGTGTGGTGGCTCTTGATGCACTGACTCCAGCCTCAGTCCACTCCTTGTGAAAGTCCCCAACACTTTTGAATGGCCTTTTCCTGACAATCCTTCCACATAACTTTCTATTAATGTGCGTTGATACAGCACTTTGGGAACATCCAACTTCTTTTGCAATTACCTTTTGAGGCTTTCTCTCCTTACGGAGGGTGTCAATGATGGTTTTCTGCACAACTGTCAGGTCAGCAGTCTTTCCCATGATTGTGATTGCTACTGAACCAGACTGAGAGACCATTTAAAGGCTCAGGAACCCTTTGCAGGTGTTATGGCTTAATTAGCTGATTAGAGTGGGACACATTGAGCCGAGAATATTGCACCTTTTCACAATATTCTCATTTTCTGAGATTGTGGATTTGGGGTTTTCATGAGCTGTAAGCCATAATCATCACAATTATGACAAATCATGGCTTGAACTATCTTGCTTTGCATGTAATGAGTCTCATATATTAGTTTAACCTTTTAAGTTTCATTACTGAAATAAATGAACTTTTGCACGATATTTTAATTTTTCGAGTTTCACCTGTATATAGAAGAGTTTTGGGAGAAAACAATATTTTAGGCAATAGTCATAGATTCACAAAAGAAGTAGAAAAAAAAAAATCTGCTTTCTGTTTATGATGAAGTAAGCAAAGGAGTAGCTGTGGATATTATATACTTGGACTTTGCAAAGGTGTTTGACATCTCAGCTATGAGGAAAGATTACCTGGACTGAATTGATATTCTCTTGAGAAGAGGTAATTAAGGCCCCTTTCACACAGGCGTTCCATTTGTTTCAGTTCAGTCACATTTTTTCAAAGAAAAAACGGATTCAGGTTACACCAGTTTTGCACCAGTTTTTATATCAGCTTTTTATATCTACTATCAATGCAAAAAGGGATCATTTATCCATTTTACATCAATTTTTCATCCCTTATGTTTTTTTAATGGAACAAAAATAAGGCTTTGATCTTAAAAAAAAAAACAAAAAAAAAAAAAACGGTTGTTGACGGATGTGGATAAAAAACATCTGTTTACGTTAGTTTTTCCATAGGGATGCATTAATGTCCATTTTTCATCTGTCAACTGATAGATGAAAAATAGAACGCCTGTGTGAAATGGGCCTAAGGGGGGATATGATCACCATGAATAAATATATCAGTGATCCATATAGTGAACTTGGTGCACAGTTATTCACTTTGAGATCATGTCAAAGGAGATGAAAAAAGCTGTGAAGTTTTGGAATAGACTCCCCCAAGAAATGCTTCTGGCCAGCTCAGTAGATAGTTTGTTTTAAACAAGAGCTGGATACATTCCTAAATGCACAAAATATATTTGGATATTAACATCTATAAATAATAACTCCGGACATTATTAAACCAAGGAATATGCTTTCCTTCAGAGGATCAAGAAATTTGTTCATGCTTTTATAGGATTTTTGCCTTCATCTGGATCAACTGTGGGAATTTGGTTCTGTATATGGAGATTTTCAGTTTTATTATATGTTTTTCTATTGGTAGAACTATATCAGGGGCGTCAAAGTCAGTTTTATTGCTGGCTGCATCAGCATTATAGTTGGCCTCAAAGGGCCAGGTGAATCTGTAAGACTAGATGTTCAGAGAATAGACCAGACAGCAAAAATAAACTGTCACTATATCCAAAACATGGGGAAAAATGGTTTTGTACATACTTTATACCTAAGGCTGGCCATAGATGAAGCAGTTTTTTTCATTAAACCTGGTGGAACGGAAAAAAACTGGCCCAATGGGGGAATCCTCCCTATTGTGTCTTGGTATTCTGAGAGCAATTATCAAGTGGAAATTTTCCAACAGGGTGGTTAAACAGAAGTCAGTCAGTAGCAGGGGCGGACTGACCATTTGGAAACTCGGGCACTGCCCGAGGGCCCGGCATCAGTAGGGGGCCCCATGAGATGCCCCTAGTACCTTTTTCATGAGGTGAGGACACAGGGGTCCCATGATCTCCTATTGCCCGGGGGCCCCATGAGTTGTCAGTCCGCCCCTGGTCAGTAAATCAACTTCAGTTTAACCACAGCAGCCATACATGGATCAAAATTCTACCTGTCCCAGCTGAACCAACTGAATTTCAATCCATGTATGGCCAGAGTATTCTTGAGCTTTTTACTGATGTGCCACATCTCATGTCATATTCACAAAGGGAAACACTTCTACAGTTAGGGTTGTACTGCAGCATATCAAGGCTGCCTAAGCTGCACTGTGAATACCCCAGTATTCGGTGCACCTTGGCATTTGTTTCAGCACTGGATGTTGCTTTCAGCATTTGATGTGTATTAAGAGCTAGGAGAATTCAGTACAGATATCCGCTTCCATCAGTGCAGTTTATTTTCTATTAGAGGTTGCTCATCCCAGGCTGTTGTACTGAGTGCAAAGGTGCTGCGAGAAGGAAGACAAGGCTAAGTGATTTTCTCTGTAACATTAATCCTTAATAGTGAACTCATTTCTGCAGTAAATATGTTGTATGTATGATTCAGTTTTAAACAAAAAGACAAGAGCAGAGTTAGGTTCTTTAAACAAAGTGTTAATTTATTCAGTGCAGCAGTGCGCAGAAGGACATTTTCTGTATGTGTGTCAGATGAATCAACATCCTAATATTGAAAAGAAAAAATGTGTACGTAACACAGGATTTTCTATTAAATGTCTTTATGGTTAATAATGAGTTGATGTGACTCATGGCACACTTTGACATGTCCCGAAATGCATTTCCATTAATATCAATAGAAATTGCATCAAATAAAAATTTATAGATTTTAATAAGCCCTTAAGGAAGCCCTAGTTATAAGCTACACACATTATAATTTATTGAAAGAACCCTGTTCTGAAAGAAGTATTGGAATTGCCATTGCTTCATCTCCTTATATAACACTGATATTTTGAGAAATTTTTAGACATTTTGCCAAGGCACCCCTGAAGAAACCTCAAGGCACCCCAGAGTGCATGGGCACCCTGGTTGAGTAAGGCTGAACTAGACCCAGTGCCCATGCACTCTGGGGTGCCTTGAGGTTTCTTCAGGGGTGCCTTGGCAAAATGTCTAAAAATTTCTCAAAATTTACCAGCAGTGAGTGGAACAAGCCTGCGTTTTAGTTACACAAAGCCACGGGTTTCCTATGTGCACCATTACGACTTTCTAGCCGCCAGCGTCCTGACAACCAATAATATCAGTTGATAAGGAGGTTGTCAGCTGCCTGCAATGCATCCTAGTTTGACCCACCCCTCTCCGTCAGCACTGGGGTCACATTATGTCAGTGATGGAGAAAAACTGACGGAGAAGAGAGATTGGAATACTAGTCAGTACCAGTGTGCAAAAGTGTATTTGCATTGGAAGAATAAATCACCTCTAATGTTGGGTGTGGATGATGCTGCGTTATATAAAACTATTAGAATAGTTTTTCCCATTTTAGAATGGGGTGCCCTTTTAAAATTATGGGCCGTCTAGAAGCACCCCATTTTAGAATTGAGTGCCTCCAGACTGTCCAAAAAATTAAACGGGTGCCTTTGGACTGTCCATAATTTTAAAGGGTACCTTGACTGAAAAGAGGTTGAGAAACACTGGTCTAGTTGTACTTTCTCTGCCCCTGATTTGGAAGAAGCATGCAAATTAGAAAGTCAGAACCCTTAATTTGCATATGTTTTGAGGTCAGTGTCTCATAGTACACATTGGATAGGCATACTAGCCCAATATCCCACCTTTACACACCTTGTTAGTGCTCTGCTCAGTGCTCTGTTCCCCTGCTGCCTCTGTACTGCTTAAGCCATCAAAAATAACAAATACTCCTGGGTACAGAAAAGCATATGCAGCCAATTGCTAGATTCAAGCACTGTCATGACTTAAGGAGTGGCCTTACCTAGCTTTTTAAACACTGTCACTTTGCCCTGAATGACTAAGGTGACTGTGTCTCTTTCAGTATTCTGTCAGCAGAGTTTGAAAAGGGAGTGCAGGCAGTGTGGTAGAATTTACCATTAGTAGAGATCTGAAATAAGGGCACTATATGTGTGCTGTCCACATTGTTCTGGAGTATCAAATTAGAATAAATAATGACCAGAACAGTACAGTGCCTTGCATATCCTATTATAGTGGTGATGGAGAAAAATATGGACATCTCGACTGAATGGCTTCGTTCACACAAGCATACTTTAAAACGGTTCTATAGGCTAAAGATTTTTTACCTTCATTCATTCTATGCATGAAGATAAAAACCTTCAGTGTGCAGCTCCCCCCTCCTAATACTTACCTGAGCCCCTTCGAGAGCTCCTCAGCTCTCCCGGGTGAAGCCTCAGCTCTCCTGGGTCTCTCTCTTGTCATTGGCTGAGATACAGCAGTAGGAACCATTGGCTGCTGCTGCTGTCAATCACAGCCATTGATGAGGGATCGGGGGATGAGATTGAGCCATGCTTTGTGTGTCCCATAGACATACAGAGGTAGTTCGGGAGTGAGAATGCACGAGTCCCTCCAGAGCAAGCAGCTTGCTCTGGGGACACTCGGCAAGGGGGAGGGGCCAGAAGCATCGGCAGGGGACTCAAGAAGAGGCGGGTCAGGGCTTCTCTGTCCACAACTGCCACACAGAGGAGGTAAGTATGTTTGTTATTTAGAAAAAAAAAATGGAACCTTTAAAATCACCTTTTAAGTATACACCCATGCGAGGGCCATGTTTTGCCTACGTGGGATGCAAAGGTGTTCTATGGATATGTATGCAAGCAGTCCCATTCTTGTAAATTGAGGTGCAGTGTCTGCACAGACACAACCGCTGCTCCCCATTTGACATCCATGTTGGTGAGTGTTCCCTAACTCCACCCACATGGTTGTCTAATTGGAAGCAGCGGCTTTGTCTGTGGAGCCACTGTGTCCCAATTGACAGGAGTGGGACTGGCTACATGCAGATGCATAGAATACCTGTGCATTCTATGCAGGCAAAAGACAGCCATCACACGGGTGTACGTTCACAGTACGTCCATGTAAACCAAGCCAAAAGACATCATAGAAGTCTATGGGAAAGTTCAGCTAACCTGCACAAAAACCACGTGTTAGCTACACTAATGACCAGAACAAGCAAAATATAAAAAACAGGAGAGCAAACTTGTTCTGTGAGCGTACCCCTGAAGACGTGCATGCACACGAAACACGTTGGGTGGAGCCGCACTTGCTGACGTCACACCACCGTTGCCGAAAGTCGGAACAGCGGCCATCTCCATACTCCATTTTACCTTCATTCTTACTTGTTTCCACGTGGATTGTCTTTTATTCATTATTTAATAAAATACTACACTATATACTGCTTTTGGCTCCTGTGGTGAGCTATTCCTCATAGAAGAGGGTCCACCTGCATTTTTTTGCCCTTGGCTGAGCATCCCTTGCAGAGGCTTCATTGCTGTTACCTGCACCCAGATGAGATGTGCTTACATGCTGTTGACCAGTAGATGTCTGGTGAGTGTACATCTGACAGAGGTGGTGGATTCCCTATTGGATCACTTCACAATATTTCACCTCGATTGCCGTCCTTACGGACAACTTCTAGCTTTTACTCCACTGATATTTTATGTACTTTATATATTCTCACTTTTATGCTGCACTTTACTGTTTCACATTTATTGAATGATTTATTGAACGTTTTTTTATATTTGATTTTTATATGCTGCACTTGACTTCCGCTGATCAATTTTTTTTTCTCTATATGTCAGATTGACTTTGCACTTTATTTTCACTATAATATCATTCACTTATTTTACACTGCACCTTCTATATATTTATCCATAAGGAGTTGTTACCTATACCTTGGTGCTAGCTGCTTTATAGTTTCAGAGCTCGCCTACACTTGATATTTATATTGTTCTGCTGCCAGGCAACGAATATGCAAAAAATAAAAGCAACAGTAGTTAGTTGCTGGAGAGAGATGTTCTTGTCCACTGAAGGAAATTAGAAGATCAAGAATTTGTCACAGAAAGTTCAGATTTGTAGACCACTCATCAAACCTATTGCTAGAAATGCAGCATAGGCCTCCATGCTAACAAAAGCAGAGATGGGTGGGCTAAATGGGAGGGGAATTCATTGTGAAAGAGAACTGAACTGGCTAGAACTTTTTTTTTTTTTTTTTTAAGGTTTTTGATATCCTTTACAGTTCTTCCTCAAATGAGCAGTTTCTTTTCACAATATTGCTTGGCCATCAATCTCTCAGCATTTTTAACCCATGCTATAACAGTTGCAAATCATTGTAATTAATCCTCATTTATTAATGTCACGGTTTAATAAGCATAAAGCTTGCTGATGATGAAAAATTGGATAAGATGCTGAATGACCTTGAGATGAGTAGGAGAAAAATTGAATGATCACATTTTTAAGTATGCCAATCGCTACTAAGCTATGGATGGAGATATTTTGTAAACTCGTATGTCAAATCATGCTGCCTACCAATTTACTATAAACTTGTGACATCATGATAAAGGTGTTAGAAACTGATAGAGACAGTGGAGCACATAGTGAAAGCCGAAATGGAGACAGCCAATTTCTCCTCTCTCTGTATAGCCAGCAATAGACGGTTCAAATCTCGGCCAGTTCAACAGGGGTCCGGCTGAGATTCGAACCATCTATGGGCAGGCTGATTGTACACAAACCAATTGTTGTATGACTTGGGTACAACTAGCCTGTTGAATTTTTAACACGATTATTGCCAGTGCCTATAGCCACTAGCAATAATCACTGTGTTCTCCCAGCGGGGGCTGCTTCGTGGTTGCAGGAAAGAAAATTGCATCATTTATGGCCGACTTAACGATGGTGAACTATACAGATCTGGTTTCTGCTAGCCTCACTATGCCTGGAAAAAGCCTAGGACCAATGAACGATGAAAGTAGACATGTTGGAACAGGTGCAGTGAAAGAGCTTGTGTCAATAGGAAAATGCAGAGTTCTTTAATAACCTTATTATGTGAGTGTATAGTTACAATATGTTCTGGGTTTTTGTGACAAAAGGTCAGTTCACTGAGAGTCCCACTGGAAAGAAGGCTAGAGTATATGGAGGAATTATAAGTAGATAGGGTAAAACAAAGGAGAGAAGAGGGAGTTGGGTAACTACCAAAAGGGGCAACTGTACCACCTAGGTTATGTTGGAAGGAGCAATGATGTCATAATTGGTTTCTGAAGTGGTCATTGCTCACATAGTGGATCCTATTGCTCCAGGTGGCAATATATTGAGCAAACCTATCTCAAAGGCAAACTGTTAGTTCTCTTGTGTGTTGCAAATAGATACAGTGAAGGAAATAAGTATTTGATTCCCTGCTGATTTTGAATGTTTGCCTACTCATAAAGAAATGATCAGTCTAAAAATCGAATGGTAGGTGTATTGTAACACTGAGAGACAGAATAGCAACAAAAATTTCAAAAGAAATGCATGTCTAGTAAATTTTGCACTGATTTGCATGTTCATGAGGGAAATAAGTATTTGATCCCCTTCATAAAACATGATTTAGTATTTGGTGGCAAATCCCTTGTTGGCAATCACAGAGGTCAGACGTTTCCTGTAGTTGGCCACCAGGTTTGCACACATCTCAGGAGGGATTTTGGCCCACTCCTCTTGGCAGATCCTCTCCAAGTCATTAAGGTTTGGTGACTCACGTTTGGCAACTCGAACTTTCAGCTCCCTCCACAGTCTGGAGTTTGGCTAGGCCTCTCCAGGAGTTTAATGTGCTTCTTTTTGAGTCTCTCCTTTGTTGCCTTGGCCGTGTGTTTTGGGTCATTGTCATGCTGGAACACCCTTCCACGACCCATTTTCAATGCCCTGGCTGAGGGAAGAAGGTTCTCACCCAAGATTTGGTGGTACATTGCCCTGTCCATCGTCCCTTTCATGCGGAATAGTTGTCCTGTCCCCTTAGCAGAAAAACACCCCCAAAGCAGAATGATTCCACCACCATGTTTGACAGTTGGGATGGTGTTCTTGGGGTCATAGGCAGCATTCCTCCTCCTCCAAACATGGCGAGTTGAGTTGATGCCAAAGAGCTCGATTTTGGTCTCATCTGACCACAACACTTTCAACCAGTCCTCCTCTGCATCATTCAGATGTTCATTGGCAAACTTCAGACTGGCCTGGACATGTGCTTGAGCAGAGGGACCTTGCGGGCACTGCAGGATTTCAGTCCTTGTCGGCGTAGTATGTTACTAATTGTTTTCTTGATGACTGTGGTCCCAGCTGCCTGGAGATCATTGACAAGATCCTCACTATAGTTCTGGGATGATTCCTCACTGTTCTCATGATCATTGACACTCCAGGAGGTGAGATCTTGCATGGTGCACCAGACCTAGGGAGCCTGACAGTTGTTTTGTGTTTCTTCCATTTGCGAATAATTGCACCAACTGTTGTCACCTTCTCACCAAGCTGCTTGGCAATAGTTTGGCAGCCCAGTCCAGCCTTGTGTAGGTCTATAATCTTGTCCCTGACATCCTTGGACAGCTCTTTGGTCTTTGCCATGGTGGAGAGTTTGGAATCCGATTGTTTGATTGCTCCTGTGGACAGGTGTCTTTTGTACAGGTAACAAAATGAGATTAGAGAACTCCCTTTAAGAGACTGCTTCTAATCTCAGCTTGTTACCTGTATGAAAGACACCTGGTAGCCAGAAATCCTGCTGAATGATAGGGGATCAAATACTTATTTCCATCATGAACATGCAAATCAGTGCATAATTTGTTAGACATGCATTTCTTTTGAACTTTTTGTTGCTATTCTGTCTCTTGGTGTTACAATACACCTACCATTCCATTTGTAGACTGATCATTTCTTTGTGAGTGGGCAAATATTCAAAATCAGCAGGGGATCAAATACTTATTTCCTTCACTGTACTTTCAGAAACCCATTTCTTGATGGAAGGAGGGTCACTGGATCTCCCAATGCCTTGGTATTACTGTTCTGGATGCAACAAGAAAAATGTGGAGCAGGTCTTTCCTGGCCTTTGACACTGATCTGAGAACCATAGAAAGAAGGACCATTTCAGCTGTTTGTCTAATGGATAGGCTCATCACCTGTTCATATATCTGAAAGTCCTGCATCCAAGAGGGTGAATTCAGGGAGCAGTTCCACTAAATGTGCACCATCTGCCTGTCAGACAACACCAGTAACAATCTGAGATAATTTCTTATCTCTGAAAGGGGGTGTAGTGATGAAAAATGTTTTCTCATTTCCCTTTAACCCCTTCATGCCAGCCGAACGCAAATGTGCGGCCTCCCAGCGTCTGGGCCTAGACGCCGAGCGGCCGCACATCTGCGTTCATGTAACAAAAAACATATGTGCTGAGAGCGCGCACCCTGCGCACTCCCAGCACACGTGAGGTACTCACGGAAAGATCCCGGTCCGCTCTTTCGATTGGGACCTTTCCCGATCATGTGACCACCCGTGACGTCACGGCGGCCACATGACACTACGCCCCGCCCCACCCACCTCCCAGCGCAGGAACTCCTCTTCACGCCGGGACGATCCGGCGTGAAGGGGTTAAACAAGGTTAGAGTAGTCTAATGTTAAAGCAATGTAGGCTGCTGACCATTGCTTTTAAAAACTAAACAGTTGCTTGTCCCCTCTCACACAGGTGATCCAATCAGGTGTGCGTGTCAGTTTTTAAGGCGGACCTGATTGGATGGTCCATGTATCCCTATGGACCGGTGGGTGTGAACAGTTGTGTCCGTTCAATCTGGTCCTCTTAAAAAAAAAAAAAAAAAAAGTGATCTGTCCCTATCTATCTAGGCAGATCGCACTGGAAGGCAATTCGGTTGGCAGTCCATAGAGTAGAACGGGCTTGGTCCATTTCCCGCTCTGCATAAACTGAGCTGACACGGACCTGTCATCTGCCCGTTCCACTCTGCTGAGCAGATCCCCTGCTGAGCAAAGCGACTTTCGCCCCATGTGCAAGGGGCCAATTGCTGATTCAAATGATTTACCTCCTTCTGAGTCACCAACCTACAGTTACTTTCCATATCAGGGGGTCTGACTTCTCTTTCTGTTGCTGCATGCTTGTTCAGTGTCTGTAATTTAAAGTACTGAAGACAGAGACAGCCAGGCAGCTAGCATGTTTAGATGGTGGTCAGCAGTGGCAGGTTTCCTGTAAATGTTTGAACACCTGTATTACCTTGGCATCACAAGATATTGGTACCTCAATTATTGGAGTGGGTTGCTGACTTCCTTCATTCCGGCCAGCTGGTCTTCAGAAGGATAGTCACATACCCAACCCTGGATGCCTTCACATGTGGCAGCTTAAGAAATGTGAGCGGAACAACGTATTTCCTTTCACTATGTTATGTCGTATTTTGCACCCTGGCTTCTTGCTGTTTAGGGATTACTTTATTATTTGCGGAAGCAGCCTCCCTAGAAATGGTAAGGTGACCCCCCAAGAGATCGTTTGCCTTTGCAGTTGCTACTTTTGTTGGAGAGGCCTATGAAGTTGGGATGTTTATCTAAAGCTACGGCTTAAAGTCCAGCCAGTGAAACAGATTTAGCAGAGTATAAGCCTTAGGTTGGCCATACACTAAACAATTTTCTTGAGAATTTAGATTTACCAAAAAAACATATAATATGAGGTCACACCTAAACAACACTTTTAGTTATATCCAATTGGGCAGGCCCTTGCACTACATAGTTGAAGGTAAATCTAAAGGAAATTGGGCAGAAATTGGACAGAACATTGTATAGTGTATGGCCAGCCTAAGCAACCCTCCAATGCCTGCATAGTAGCAGCTCTCGATTCTGCCACACTAAGAAGCTTATGTCAATGTTCTTGTCAGACACAGCTATTTCCATTTGAACACAGTGCTGCTCAAACACATGCGTTCAAATGGAAAATGCAGAGCTTGATAAGAATAGGCTGTTTGACCTGCTTTACTTGCAGTTCAAATAAACTTCAAAAGGACATGCAGTTTCTGAAGAAATGTACCGTAAAGAAGGTCATATGCAGCCTCTGAACTGTCATGTATCCTTCTCAATTAAAGTTAATGGGAATTTGCATTTAACTCATGTTTAATGTGTTTCAAAGTAAAAGTAATGCCTGTGTACTTGAACCCTAACCATGGTAAAGTAGCTAACCTGTGCTACAGTAATATACTTTGTTTTCTGACCTTGGATTCCAGCTATATTATCCAGGGTTGGCATTTTTGTCAGGAAGCAAAATCCCTGAGGTTGGCCCTGTGGTCTTTTAAATATATGGTTTTTTCCTTGGGGTTTAAGTTTATCCCCCACAGGGGCGGACTGACCATTTGGAAACTCGCGCACTGCCCGGGGTCAGTAGGGGGCCCCATGAGATGCCCCTGGTACCTTTTTCATAGGCTTTTTTGACTTTGGGCAAGGACACAGGGGCTCCATGATCCCCTATTGCCCGGGGGCCCCATGAGTTGTCAGTCCGCCCCTGATCCATTTAAAGTACAGTGAGGGGCGGACTGACCATTTGGAAACTCGGTCACTGCCCGAGGGCCCGGGGTCAGTAGGGGGCCCCATGAGATCCCCCTGGTACCTTTTTCATAGGCTTTTTTGAGTGTGGGCAAGGACACAGGGGCTCCATGATCCCCTATTGCCCGGGGGCCCCATGAGTTGTCAGTCTGCCCCTGAGTACAGTACATATATTTTGGAGGTTTAGAAATCAAGGACTGTCTAAGTAACTTACTTTTTTTTACGTTTTATGCCTTGAATCCTTTTGTACTTTCTTTTTCCTCTGTTTTCTCACCTCTTACTTTTATCTTTCTAGGTCCCAACACTTATGATGATGCTGCCGCTTACATTCAAGCACAATTTGAGAGCAAAAACCGCTCACCTAACAAAGAGATCTACTGCCACATGACCTGCGCCACAGATACGAATAACATCCAGGTGGTATTTGACGCCGTCACCGACATCATCATTGCCAACAACCTCAGAGGCTGCGGCTTGTACTGATTCCTCTGTATAGCAATTTATCTGCTGGTGAAAATAAAATGCAAGTTGGTAAACCGAGAAGGCGAAATGAAAAACATATATATATATAAATATATATATAAAACCAATCTTTTTAGTTTGTCTCAAAGAGCTGTCAACAGAATGGATTTCTCTGCCTCCCCTTTCTCTACCCCCAAAGTAGAAGAAGGTTCTTGATTTTTAAGAATCTCTTCGGTGTCCCATAATTTACCTGTTTATGTCTGAGAGAGTCTGAGCCGTAATTTCAACCTCTCTCCAGAATCGATGAGGGTACTAAAATATCTTAGATAAAGGGGAGATCATAAATCTATTTTAATCCTTTTTTCAAGGATTTTTGTGTTGTTCCAATGACCACACTCTGCTTCCCCATTAAACCTAAAAAAAAAAAAAAAGAAAAAAAAAAAAAAGAATCAGCTACATCCTTTCTGTTCAGCTCTTGGGTTACAAAACAACAAAAGTAAAAACAAAACATTTTCCAAACCAGGTAGAAGTGTTTGTGAGACTTGCAGGACAGTGCGCTCAACATTTATTTTTTTTTTTGTGGGTGCTGTAACTGTATGAGGGTCTGTGAGGGTTCAAGGGATGCCCCTCTAGTTTGTTAAAAGCAAAGAAGTGGGCCCCTTTTTGTCTTGAAAAGGTTTCAGTGCCAACCCAAACTGCGGAGTCAGGGGAACAGTCTCCAAGAATCTCGGGGGACCCACCCCGCTGTCCCTCATTTCTCCGCACTGCTCTACGGACCCTCAAATTGACGTTCTGCTGGTAGCATGACCTTTGGCCTTTGTAATAAAAAGACAAAAACAAAAAAACACAGCCTTCCTTAAAAGTTGATGTGTAATGTTATCACTGAATTAGTGGCTGCATAGGATGCTGTAAATCTGGTTTAGCTAAGTCTGTACATTTAGAAGAAACTAAACTGTTTTCTTTTTTTTTTCCCACGTGCTTGTAGCTTAACAACACCTCCCTTTATACTATTAATATCATTTTTATTTTCTTGCACCAGTTGTAAAGAAACATCTTTTTAATTGTCTGAGACCCCTTTCACTGCCAGAGAGGTCAGCTTGGCCTCCAGCAAAGAATGGGATCATGGAAGTCCATGTTCTTTTGGGGGAATTGGGGTTATTTCTGTTGGACTTGAAGCCCTACGTAGAAAAAAAAAAATAAGAACCCGAAGACACAAAGAACTTTCTGGGGTTATAGAATTGTACAGATCTGATTCTGTTCAAGTTTCCGTACTCTGGACTGTATACCATGCACTCTCTCTGGGTTTGTATAGAAAAAGCACAGCTCTCACTAAACCTCCAGCTGCCAGAATCTTTCTCCTATTAGGGATTTTTGCTCTCAATTCCGTGTATTACGAATAGCCTTCTTTTCTTTACAATCTCCTTTATGTTCCCAAGTGAATGCTTTGTGCTGCTTCTCTCGTCCCTCCCCCTTTCCCCTCTTTCTCGCCCCACCCCCTTTTAGTGAATGGTGTTTTTTCCTCTCATGTGGGATGTTTGTGCTGCGAAAAAAAAACTTTAAAAAAAGCGGAAAAAAATACAAAAAAAAATAAATTTAATCGAATGTAGTGTTTACATTAAATCCACAGTTTTCATGACCAAACCTTTGTCATTTCTACTTTGATTAGAAGTCAGACTTCTTCACCATTTCACTTGCAAACTGAAGAAGAGCGGTCACAAATGTTAAAGAAAAAAAAAATAATGAAAAAAAAAATTTCAAAAAACTTAAATGATTCAATAAATGAGCGAGAAATGAAGCTGGAGTGTGTTCTTTGTATTGCAGAGCGCTCAGTTTGGTGCTGCCAGCCACTCTCGTAACTAATGGAAACTCGTATGTAGCTTAATAAAGAGAATGTTTGTCTGTACACACTTGTCTCCAAAATTCTGCTCTTTTATCATCATATGCTGTTTGATAACTACATCATGCCATTCATTCACAGAGCATCTCCAAGGTAATTTCATGTTGGGAAGTTGGTGTAGTGTGTCAATTAATTTGACCATAGATATATAAGGGAGTCAATCATGTAGGTGTGACGCTCACAGCTGGCCTCAACCTAAATATGTGGATCCAGATCACCAAACCATTCAACTCAATGCAGAGTGGGTACCTCTCAGTGTTTGACCTTGGCTATCATGGTTTGATAATGTTTTTGAACATGTCCAGTTGATCTTTCCCCCAGTCAGCCAGGTGGCATCTGCATTTGGTGATCATGAGTTTGGCAAGAAAAGCATGGAGAACTGGCCAGATCAAGTGATTCCTCATGTCTTTCGGCTACTCTTGCCTCATGTTTTCTTCCATGTACCTGAACCTCCACTGTGCCACCTTTTGTAAAAGCTCCAGTAGGGTTTGGTCAGGAGTGAGGCTGGATCTGAGGGACTTCTTTGATCCTGCTGATGTTGAGAACTGTAGGTTTAGCAGTGACAGTATAGTCATTTAGGCTGCTCCTAAACGAGGCTTATCCTCTACCATTTGAGGGCCCTTGGGTAAAGACTTGAAGAAAAAAAAAAAACTGATAAAAAAAGAGGAATTGATGTGGTGGATAGGTGCAAATTAAGTTATCATCTTTTAAAAATTCTCTATTGCTTTAATTTTTTTTATTGCATGTATTTATATAGGGCCAACAATTTACATTGCGCTTTACGTACAGGGGTTAGACAAAAGGGATGGAAACACTACATGATTTGCAGGTGTGAGTGACAACATGGTTTGCATTGAAAGTGGAAGTGATGAGACACCTAGCTAACAGGTGGGAAGCCTCATATTCATCATTCACTGCATGCGCAGTAATAGTAATACAGAGTCATGTCAGAGCTTACTGAGCTTCAAAGAGGTCAAACTGCTGGTGCCCGCTTAGCTGGTGTCTCTGTGACTGAGGTTGCCAATGTATTTGCTGTGTCGTGAGGTACAGTATCAAAAGTTACGATGGCATATACAGTTTTTGGTAAAATCTTGTCTGATGGGCAACTGACCGAAAGAGACAAAAATACATTGCGCAGGATTGTGACCCTTAATAAGAAAACAATTGCTGCAAAAGTGACTGCAGAGCTCAATCTCAGTCCTGTGAAGACTGAGATTAAGCTCTGCAGTCACTTTTGCTTCTCAAACAAGGTTTTCCCAGAAACTGTGTATGCCACCATAACCTAGATACTCTACCTTGCAACACAGCAAATAAATTGGCAACTTCAGTCACAGAGGCACCAGCTAAGCAGGCACCAACAATTTGCTCTCGTTGAAGCTCAGTAAGTTCTGACATGACTCTGTACTTGCAGAACATGAATGACGAAAGCGAAGCTTCCCACCTGTTAGCTAGGTGTCTCATCACACAGCAGAAGCAAAAGAGTGTTGTGTATCTTCCACTTTAAACTTGAAACATGTCGTCACTTTCACATCTGCAAATCATGTTGCGTTTTTGTCCATCCCCTGTATATTGTACATTCAAATAATTTCCTGCCCTCAAGGAGCTTACCATCTAAGGTCTCTGACTCACATTCATAAATACACATATAGGGCCAATTTAGACAGGAGCCAATTAACCTACCAGCATGTCTTTAGAATGTAGGAGGAAACCAGAGTACCCATAGGAAACCTAAGCAGACACAGGAAGAACATGAAGACTCCAGGTAGGTAGTGTCTGGTAGTTGGGATTCAAACCGATGTCCCTAGTGCTGCCAGGCAAAGGTGGTAACCACTTAGCCACTGTGCTGCCATTTATTATCCTATCTTACCTGCAATGATGTTGCCTACACAACATGGCACTTCATTGCAGGTAAGATAGGATAATAAATGGATCCTATGAAAATTTTTGTGCACGGATGGCAAGTCTTCTTCCTGCTGTTGAACTTTTGGTACTGAGGGAGTTAGCTTTGAGTCTTCTGTGACGATTCATTGAACAAGCTCCCAACTGAGATCCACCTCCTGTGTTGGGAATAGTTATTTCATAGTGGACCCTGCATGTACCATGATCTCTGAATTGGGATTAGGCTGGTGTATCACATGATTCTCTCCCCCATTCAGATATTGTGTTACATGCAGTGAAAACAGTGAAGGCACGCCTCCCTTTGGGGACAGATTTCTGTCGGGAGATTGTTCACTGACTCTTCAGTGAAGGATCAGAATTATTAAATCCCTCAGCAATGGAAGTGCAGCAGCCGGACATCACTGCACAGCTCTATGCAAAGTTTTTGGGGTTTTTTTGTTTTTTTTATTATTGAACGTTAGCTTTAAATACATATTTTTTGTCAATCATGAAGAAAGGGAATTCTTTTACCCCTATAATGTATTTGATATCAAACAAAATAATTTTTGCCTATTTCATCCAGGTTTATCCTAAAAGCCCCAGTCGCATATTAAGTTAGAGCCGTACATTAACTTATTGGCTTTCTCATTTGCAGCACCCAGTCTCAAAATACCGAGTTGCCAGACATTTACCCATGGGAAATGTCGTCAAGGCAAGCCAGACCGGGTTAAGGAAATCCATAGAGAAACCCCAAAGTTCAGGCTATTGCTATAAATAATTCTATCCCTATGACACCCAGCATCCTTTCACTTTCAAAATCGGTTGTCATGGTAAATTTTGTGGTTTTACAGTTGGCAATCAACTGATAAAATTTAGATGGTGGACAATAGGAGTGGGGGGGGGCATGTACATGAAAAACACAGAATTACATGAAATAATGGGCCCAGGATGTGTTGAGAGTGGCTCCAGCCTCCTTCTTTTTTTTTTTTTTTTTTTTTTTAAGATGTGTATCAGGATTGGCAGGTAAAATTCAGCAGCATTCGTTCATTTTCTTTTTTGGACACGCCAATGAAGTAAAATTGCACGCTAAATTTTTTTAAACATGGATTGGAAGACTCTTTGGTCTCTGCAGTTTGCAAGATTTCCATATACCATCTAATTACAATAAAATAGTCTGCAGATATGATTTGGCCTTTTTTTTTTTTTAAATAAGAGGCCAACATTCAGAATTTTGTTTCTGTAATTGTAATTATGATCTTTTTGACATTATGTAATTACAAATTATGTATTTTCCTGTGACTGCCACTTGTTACACACCAGTGGCAAGACTTTGTGGGTCTTATTACAGATAAGTATTAGGTGTGTCCAAAGCTGAAACTTTTCTATATAGCACATTGAGGGTTAATACCCCTGTCAAGTCTTTATTGCTGTCCCCAGAGGGGAGATGCTATTGGTCCTCTGTCCATTGTCACCAGTATGCAAAATTAGTTGCCATTAGAACCCAAATAGGGGGACATCTTCAAATGGACACACTTGTTCTGGTGACAGCTGTTATCTTAGGATTTTCCTGACTTTGTGGAGATTTCCTCTCACTTCCTGTTGTTACAGGAAGAGGAATCACCCCATTGGGACACAAAGGACAAAAAAAAAAAACGGTTTTAATCATTCCATACTCTTTGCTAAACTGCAAAACGTTTTGGCTTTATATTTACTTTACTAGATCATCAGTAGTGTTCTATAGATACTGGTTAAGCTGAAAATGTAATTGTGTGAAAAATGTGCAAGCATAGTAAAGCATCACAAAATATAATCTTTAAAAAAAAAAGACAGTTACCCCTATGTACATAAAGTCTGAAATAGTAATGAGTATTACATTCTTTCTGGGCAATATCTATATTAGAATAAATGTGATATACACTCACCAGCCACTTTATTAGGTACACCTGTTCAATTGCTTGGTAACACAATTTGCTAATCAGCCAATCACATGGCAGCAACTCAATGTATTTAGTTATTTATATGTGGTGAAGATGACTTGCTGAAGTTCAAACTGAGCATCAGAAAAGGGAAGAAAGGGGATTAAGTGACTTTGAACGTGCATGATTATTGTTGGTGCCAGATGGGCTGGTCTGAGTATTTCACAAACTGCTGATCTACTGGGATTTTCACGTACAACCATCTCTAGGGTTTACAGAGAATGGTCCAAAAAAGAGAAAATATCCAGCGTACGGCATTTGTGTAGATGAAAATGCCTTGTTGATGTCAGAGGAAAATAGGAAGACGGGTTCGAGATGATAAAAAGGCAACAGAAAGTCAAATAACCACTTGTAACAACCAAGGTATGCCGAATACTATCTCTGAATGCACAAAACGTTGAGCCTCGAAGCAGATGGGCTTCAGAAGACTACACCAGTTGCCACTCCTGTCAGATAATAACAGGAAACGGAGGCTACAGTTTGCACAGCCTCACCAAAATTGGACAATAGAACATTGGAAAAACATGAGTCTCGATTTCAGCTGTGACATTCAGACGGTAGGGTCAGGATTTGGCATAAAGAACATGAAAGCATGGATCCTTCCTGCCTTATATCAACTGTTCAGGTTGGTGATGTAATGGTGTGGGGGATATTTTCTTGGCACACTTTGGGCCCCTTATGACCAATTGAGCATCATTTAAATGTCACAGCCTACCTGAGTATTGTTGCTGACCATGTCCATCCCTTTATGACTCCAGTGCCCCCATCTTCTGATGGCTCCTTCCAGCAGGATAATGCACCATGTCACAAAGCTCAAATCATCTCAAACTGGTTTCTTGAACATGACAATGAGTTCACTGTACTCCAGTGGCCTCCACAGTCACCAGATCTCAATCCAATAGAGTACCTTTGGAATGTGGTGGAATGGGAGATTCGCATTATGGATGTGCAGCCTACAAATCTGCAGCAACTGCGTGATGCTATCATTTCAATATGGACCAAAATCTCTGAGGAATGTTTCCAACATCAACATCCAACACCTTGTAAAATCTATGCCACAAAGAATTAAGGCAGTTCTGAAAGCAAAAGGGGGTCCAACCCGGTACTAGCAAGGTGTACCTAATAAAGTGTCCGGAGATTGTATATGGTCAGCCAACTTTCCTAATTCTGCATACTGTTAAAGATGTTTATCATCCTGAATTGGTTCATTTAATTTCTATATCTTTACTGCTGCCCTAGACCCTAGCAGGAAGATATTTCCACACTCCTGCTTAATTGCAACATGGAGCTGGTAACTATGTAGCTAGTTTATTAAATTCTCTAGAGAATCCACTGGACCAGGGGTCTCCAAACTTTCTAAACAAAGGTTCAGTTTACTGTCCTTCAGATTTTAGGAGAGCTGGACTATGGCCTTTGGGAGTAAATATTGTCCCATTAGTGGTGTTATTGGGAGGAATTGTGCCCCATCACTGGTGTCATTGGGAGGAATTATGCCCCTTTGTTACTGTCAGTGGGGGGAATTATGCCCCATTGTTGGTGTCAGTAGATGAAATAGTGCCTCCTAAAAGCAAGCAAAGGGCCAGAGTTTGGAGAACACTGCCCTAGAGGGTAGATGATCCAGCTTTGCCATCCAAGGCCTCATGCACACTGAAGCTCGAAGAAGCTGCTCCTACAGGAGTTGGACCTGTTTTGAGCTTTTATTTTTCTCTACCAGTAAACCCCCCTCCATGTTAACATATGTATCCATGCACACTATAGGCGTTTTCAGGAGTTAAGTGGCAGGGGAGTTTACAAGCAGAAAAATAAACCTTCACTTGTGTATTCGGGAGAGGAGCTTTTGAGCATAAAAACCTTTCAAAAGTGAAAAAAACGCACATTAGTACGCATTATTGTATTCTAATGGACAGAATTTTAACCAATAGAATGCATTAACACCAGACATGGGAACACGCATTAATGCACATACAAAAACGCTGCTTTTATTTTTTTAACCACATTTAGTTTCATCATAGGGATCTATCAGATATTCACTGAGGCCAGCAACTACTCAAGTTTGGCTAAAAGCTACTTTGCACCATCTTACTTTGGTCCTGAATAGCAGTAACATGGTACAGGGAGAGCAAAGTGTGCTCATCTCGAACTAAAATGTAAAGGTAGACCTGTGAGATCTATTATACAAAACTGATTTTTGAAAGACGATCCACAAAATAAAAAACAAGGAATTTTGCGTCTGTGTTGTGAGTGAAGCTAAGCAATTTAATGAGGGTGGAAATGCCGAAGACACTGTCAGGAGCACAAAGGTCAGATTCTGGTGGGTTTTTTTTTTAAGAAATGAATGCTCTATTTTTTTATCTTTATTTACAGGTATGGAATAAATAATATAAAAAGTTCTCTTGCAACAATAAGGTTCCATACATTTAAAACAGAAATCTAGACGGTCTATTCTTAGGCTTTCTGGGTGTCCTAGTATGTTAAATTTTGAATTTAAAGTGATACTAAACACACGCTGTTTAATTTATGTTCTCCCTTCTATTTCTGTATGGGAATTATGGCACTGTAATTATTTTCATTAAAACAAAAATCTAAGCACCTTTTTCCTAATTGATATACAGCTGTCACTTGACCCAGATCTTTCCCAGCCTGTCTGCAGGGATTCATAAGCAGGAGGAGCTTCTAGTCCTCTGCTGCTGGTCACATGTTCAGAATTAAAAAAAAAAAAAACAGCCTTTGGAATGCAGAGTAAAAATAAATGATATTAATAAACTGTTTTAAATTGTCATACAAATATGCATTTGAAATTATATATTTATTATAACACGGTATGGGCGGATTTCTGCCAGATGTGTCACGCCTCTACAGTCTATGTGTTAGAACAGTGGTTCTCAACCTTCCTAATGCCGTGACCCTTTAATACAGTTCCTCATGTTGTGGTGACCCCCAACCATAAAATTATTTACCCAGTAATTATAATTCATGAGTGTCCTTTTACCTCCAATACTGCTGCTTTCAACACAGTAGCTGCTTTTAACAGAGTAGCTGCTTTCAACACAGCAGCTGCTTTCTACACAGTAGCTGCTCTTTACACATCGGAAATATGTGTTTTCTGATGGTCTTAAGGGACCCCTGTGAAAGGGTCGTTCGACCCCCAAAGGGGTCGCGACCCACAGGTTGAGAACCACTGTTTTAGAACAACAGGGAGGTGAAGCTTCCATCAATGTATCCCTCCCCCATTGTATTTAGCTGGTTAGTGGGCATGGAGAAGGAGGGAGGGAGTGGGCTGTCACATGGGCTGCTCAAATATGATAGAGCGGAAATGCTCAGCATAGAAACTCACTGAAAACTGAGCGTGTGCAGAGATGCCAACACTACTCTGCAAAATCCCTAGCTTAATTGGAGACATGGACAGAAGGTGGAGATCTTCTGGTGGAGGTGGAGAACAGTAGGATCAACCATCAAAAAGATTTTTTTCAGAATACAGAAAAGGAATCTCATAGTATGAACAACATGTAATGCAGCATTTATTGGTTGTTTTTTTATGATGTGGGTTTAGTGACACTTTATTTCCTTGAAACATTGTGCATATTGGCTTAATGTGATGTCATCCTCTTTTTAGAAAAATAGATCTGCAAAAACTTCAAAAATATACCCTCAGACATGCCGAATGTAATTGTTATAGAAGAATCAATCTGCAGCTAGGGGTGAAAAACCTGAAATAATTCTAAATAAGATCACAGCCACTTTTTTTAGGGTAGCCACAGTTCATGTTTGAAGACACTTTCAAGTGAGCCTTGGTTTACACTGATGCGGTGCGGAATTTGCAGCGTTTTCTGTACGAATTCCGCACTGCATCAGAATCGCACCGTGTATGTGAACCGATGTGAGTGTGTACGTTGAGTTTGTTAACAACACCCCGAAAGCGGTCCGCAAAACGTGGTGCGATGTGCAAAATCAGATTGCGAATACCCATGCAAACCGATTCTAGTGCGGGCCTGTTTTTGGTGCGGGTGCGGTACGATCAGAGCCATTTGAAAATGTATGGCTCAAATCGCACCGCACACAAATCGCATGTTATTCGCACAGGAATGCGGTGCTGTTCCTGTACGAATCGCATGTGATATACCGCACCGCATATGTGAACCCAGGCTAAAGCAATGTTTTCCCTGAAAGGATTCTTATCAGGTAACATATGCAGAATTCCTTCTGTGTAGTGGCTGTGTATATAACGCAGATGTTGTGTAAGAAAATTGGATGCAGGGAGTATACACTGAGGGGTGGTGCTAGAAGAGATAAAACATTCTGATTGACCTTTGTTGTGATAGCATATTCCCAGATTCTATAAAGAAATCCCAAACCTCGCTCAAGTCCACCATTCAAGAAAAGGGATGTACACTAATCAACAGTGCAAACACATATGAGTTTAAACACCTGGGCACCCAAATTATTGGTATTTTTTGTATTCTTTATGTTTACATGCTTTTTATCTTGTTATCATTGCTGGTTTCAATTTATTATTAGTAATAGCAGAAAATCCTTTAGTTCCGCAATTATGAGCTGTGCTTTTAGATCTTTAACCACCCATCCATTATTTATTGATCATCATTGGGAAAGGTTCTTAAATCCTAAAGCCCCATATACACGGGTCAAATATTGGCCGAATTCAGCCTTTACAACAGAGACCAGCTGCATAGTTAGTACAGAGGCCTCAGTTTGTTTTTTTTGTTCAGCCCGCTTGGCTGAACAAGGCACAACTCTAGGTTTTCTTTCACTTTAGATCGTTTGAGCCAAGCTGAGATTCCCTTTATTTATACTGGTGACCATTGTCCAAAAAGAAAGTGAGGGGAAATCCAAACTTTTACAGCTGTCACCAGAAAGGAGTAGGAGGGCAATCTTCCAATGATGACCCTTGTTTCAGAGTCCACTATCCCCTCACTTTGGTTTACTCTAACTTATTTTTGTATCTCTAGGACAGCAGGTGAAGGAAAATTTCCCTAATGCTATAGAGTGGGGAAGAAATGGATTTGATCCCCTGCAGATTTTGTAAGTTTGCCCGCTTACAAAGAAATGAAGGGTCTATAATTTTTTATCATAGGTGTATTTTAAATGATCGAGACAGAATATCAACTAAAGATCCAGAAGAAACACAATACAAATGTTATAATTTGAGTTGCAGTTCAGTGAGTAAGTATTTGATCCCCAAGCAAAAAATGACTTGGTACTTGGTGGAGGAATCCTTGCTGGCCAGCACAGAGGTAAGATGTTTGTTGTAGTTAGTTACCAGGTTTGCACACATCTCAGGAGGGATTTCAGTACACTCTTCTTTACAGATCTTCTCTAAATCCTTAAGGTTCTTGGCTGTTGCTCGAAGTTTCAGTTCCCTCCATAAAATTTCTATAGGATTGAGGTCTGGAGACTGGCTAGACCACTCCATGACCTTAATGTGCTTCTTCTTGAGCCACTCCTTTGTTGTCTTGGGGATATGTTTTGGGTCATTGTCATGTGGGAAGACCCATCCATGATCAATCTTCAGTATTCTAGCTAAGGGAAAAAGGTTCTCGTCCAAGATTTTACAATACATGGCCCCGTCCATTGGCCCCTCAATGAGGCAAAGTCAGCCTGTACCTTTAGCAGAGAAACAACCCCAAAGCATGTTTCCACCTTCATGCTTGACTGTAGGGATGGTGTTCTTAGGGTCATAGTCAGCATTTTTCTTCCTCCAAACAGCGAGTCGAGTTAATGCCAAAGAGCTCAATTTTGGTCTCATCTGACCACAGCACTTTCTCCCAATTCCTCTCTGAATCCTTTTGATCTTCAACTTCAGACAGGCCTGTACATGTGCCTTTTTGAGGAGGGGGACCTTGCGGGTGCTGTAGGATTTCAATATATGGTGGCATATTGTGTTACCAATGGTGTGTTTGGTGTAGTTCTGGGCTGATTCGTCACTTTTCCCTCACTTTTCTCATGATCATCCTTACCCCATGAGGCAAAATCTTGCCTGGAGCTCCATACTGAGGGTAATTGATGTATTTATTTTGTATTTCTTCCATGCAAATAATCTCTCCAACGGTTGTCTCCTCCTCACCAAGCTTCTTGCTGATGGTCTTGTAGCTCATTCCAGCCTTGTGTAGGTCAACAATCATGTCCCTGCCGTCTTTTGACAGCTCTTTGGTCTTGCCCATGTGGTGAGATTTGAATGGAAGAAAGAGATTTTGTGGACAGGTGTCTTTTATACGCATAACGAGTTGTCATTAGGAGCACCTTTTTAACTTGACAGGAATCATCTGTGTACCATATAGTTACAAAGTTAGCCTGGCCAAAAAAAGACAAAAGCCCATCCAGTTCAACCATTAAAAAAAAAAAAACTTATCCTATACCCACAGTTGATCCAAAGGAAGGCAAAAAAAAACCCAGCAAAGCATTCCTTCAAAAAATTCCTTCCTGATCCCCTGAGAGGCAATAGGATATTCCCTGGATCAACTGTGGGCACATAGCCAGTCTGTGGGAACCAGAACTATTGTTGGCTGGTATGGGATCAAATACTTCTTTTATTCACTGAACTGCAACTCAATTTATAACATTTGTATCATGTTATTCTGGATTTTTGCTTGACATGCTGTCTCTATCATTTAAAATACACCTATGATAAAAAATTATAGACCCTTCATTTCCTTGTAAGTGAGCAAACGTACACAATCTGCAGGGGATCAATTCATTATTTTCCTCACTGTTTAAGCAGCAAAAAATAACTTGGCAGGGTTTTAACCCTTCCCTACTTGATCCAAAACCAAAATAGGTTTAGGCTATACATACACTTTAATACATGAATTTATTTAGTAAATGCAAGCAGTGTAAGTACCTGAATTTGATTTGGTATCAGCCTCCTGCAGCCCCTGTATAGCAGGGCAAATAGCCAGTCAATTGTGTTACATGACTCCTGTTCGAAGAAGGGGGCATGCTGATAGGAGGAGAGATTAAAGTGACAGAATCATCAGTCTGCTGCTTCTCCATTCACTGTCCAGTCACAGGCTATAGGAGGGACAAGATATGCGTTTGTTTGTTTTTTGTCACTGCAGGAGAGAGAAAACATCCCCTCCCCTGCTGAACAGGGCTGTACTATGTGACAGAATTATGTATATCATGATGGCCAAAAATCCAAATCCATTGGCAGGTAAAACCACTCCCATATATGCATTTCATCTGTGTATTTAGGGCTAATTCACACTGGGGTTTATTTACTAAAGCTGATTCAGAATCTGGTGACCTGGGCATGGCAGCCAATTAGCTTCTAACCTCAGCTTGTTCAATTAAGCTTTAGCAAAAAAACTTCTATGCAGAAGTGTGCGAGATTCTGGGTGATTCTGAGTGAACCAGCGTTAGTACATAAACCCCACTGTGGTGACCAGCGTTTTACCACACTGTCAAACGCTGTTTTCTGTGTGTCCTATTCACACTGCAATACAGCCCGAAGCTGTGCTAAAATGCAGACAGGTTGTGCACCATACAGGATAATATGTCACTGTACAGCAGCACAACGCTTTGCACTGCTGTACAATGACATGAATGACGTGTACTTTTGTACACTTCAAAGAAAGTCTGTACAAAAAGAAAAGGGAGTTGTATGATGCACTGAATCACGCACATCTCCCTCTACCAGTCGGAACAGACATCTGCTGGAGAGGTAAAGTGCTCTGGCAGCTCTCCACGTCACCAAAGGGCCCTTTTCACAAAATAATGTTTGGGTCCCCTAGTGCTCAATTCTTTGGTTGTGTGTGGTGGTGCCATTCATTTTGAATTGCATTCTTTGCAGCACATCACAACATACGGTATCACAACACTCACACTACCATGCGTTTTCTTGTGCTGCATTGCCTAAAATGTTGCATGTCTGTTCTTTGGGACAATATGGTACATTACAGCCCATTATTTTGAATGGGCTGCCTAAATGTATGTTAATGAACAAAAGAAAACCCACATTGATGTGCCACTTGCTAACCGTTATTCCCAATAGATACGCAAATATTGATGAAGCCCTTCCTTTGCTAAACTCTATCATGATACACAACAACAGTCAAACAGTGAGTACCTACTTCATTTTCTGACTGCCTTTGTATTAAGCACTCTGCCTGGAGATCATCTTTAAAGCCTGCTCTAAACTTTGTGTGTTACCTGGAGAAAGCACATTAAGAGTTACGTTAGGTATTTATCGGGTCCTTTTTTATATTTCATCATCACAATTGCCTTAGTATACCTTCATATGATGTCCTGTATACACAGCAACTATGCTTCCCCTCTATTCCTGTTCTGGTGACAAGTCAAAGTTTTCCCTCACTTTCAGTCCTAGTGGTCACCAGGACAAAGCACAGTGGCTAAAGGGTTAGCACTTCCGCCTGGCAGTACTAGGGTCGTTGGTTTGAATCCCAACCACGGTACCACCTGCCTGGAGTTTGCATGTTCTCCCTGTGCCTGTGTGGGTTTCCTCTGGGTACTCCGGTTTCCTCCCACACTACAAAGACATGCTGGTAGGTGAATTGGCTCCTGTCTAAATTGGCCCTAATATGTGTATGTATGAATGTGAGTTAGGGACCTTTGATTGTATGCCCCTTGAGGGTTAGGGACTGATGTGAATGTACAATATATATGTAAAGCGCTGCGTAAATTGACGGCACTATAGAAGTACCTGAAATAAATAATACATAAGAATTAATCTAATAATGAAGACACTGCATTAAAAAAAAAATCTGTCCAGTACACTTTTATTATTATAGATATTGACCATAAAATCACCATGCTAGGTTGTGCTAAAACCTTCCAAATTGATACACAAGTGCAGTGCCTACCTTTGGTAACTCCTTCCATTGTAGTATATCAGGTGCAGTTAATTGCAATTAATGGGGAAACTAGTTGCAGAAAATAACTAGTAAAATAGATGACATATGTGACGTCCTTTGAGAATTTAATCCCATGAAAAAAACACTAATCTGGTATACAGAATGTTTTATTATAAACTAAAATAGACTCAAGGTCATTTTTTGGTAATCAGACTCCAGCACTGCAGGCCATCCTCATGATGCAGTGTCGGAACTCAAATGATTCCATACCAGGCCAAGTTTAGTTTTTTTTTTTTCTTTTTTTGGAGCGGTATTTAATCTCCGAGTCTACAGCCACAAAAGTGTGAGGTGGTGTTGAATATCAAAAGCTATTTCTTGCAGGTCCAATCTATATTTTTAAGTAGATCCCTAAGCATTTCTCTCATTTGCTCCTGAATGAGAATTTTATCAATTCCTCTCTCCTCTGCCAACTGTTGTGTCTTGAAGCTTTACCCAGAATACCCAAACAGTGTCATCTGATTGGGTGCAGCCACTGTTTGGCCGTCAATTATCTGCCAAGGTCCTTTTATTTTCAGATTGAAGGATGTCAGGCGGAAGAGTGTTGGAAAGGCCAACAATGACTTCAATATTACCGGTTTCATCAGGAACTGGTTGATGTTTTCTCCAGGTAGAGTGCCTAATGAAAATATTTACCCCCTTTGTGTTTTTCCTGTTTTGTTGCATTACAACCTGAAATTAAAATGGCTTTATGCCATGTGATGTACACAATTTTGAAGGTGCAAAATATGTTTTATTGTAACACAAGAAAAAAAAATGGAAATCTTGAGTGTTTGTAAGTATTTACCTCCAATTGTTAGGAAACTCCTAAATAAGATGTGGTCAAACGCATTAACTTTGGAAGTCCCACAATTAGATGATTACATACTGTACACCTCTGTGCAATCAAATTGTCATGTCAGTATTAATAAGATACGTCTGTTCTAACAGATGTCTGCAGCATCACTCGGCAAGCAACTTGAAGGCCTTGTACACACCAATGCATTGTGCTTTCTGTCCGTCTTTGCATCACAGTTTTGCTGCGTTTTTACTACATTTTGCTTCTTTTTTGTGAAAGTAGAGCACTACATGTGTTTCAGTAGCTTCTCCATTGAGTTCTATTGTAACAAAAACAGGTCAGAGACAAAGTTGTAAAGTATAGATCAAGTTTGGGCTATAAAAATATCCAAAACGTTAAACATCCCATAGAGTACCTTTAAACCCATTATAACCAAATGGAAAGAGTATGTCACTATACCGCCCAGTGAAACTCAGACTGGACAAGAAGGGTATTAATCAGAGATTGAACAGAAACACCAACAGACATCAACAGCAACGATGGGACTATCTGTCTATAGAGCATAGCTTAATGCAAGAATGGCTAGAAAAAAAGCCATTGCTTAAAGTAGAAAAAAAAAAAGAATACACAAGTGGAGTTTGTAAACATGTGTGGCAGACGAACCGAATAACTTGTAAGAAGGTTCTCTGGTCAGAGCAGACGAAAATTGAACTTTTTGGCCATTGTGAGAAATGCGGTGTGTGGCACAAACCCATCATTTCCCATCACCCTGAGAACACCATCCCCACAGTGAAGCATGGTGGTGGCGGCGGCGGCATCATGATGTGGTGATGCATTTCATCACCAAGAGCTGGAAGTCTGGTCAGGATTGAAGGAAAGATGGATGGCACTAAATACAAGGCAATTCATAACGAAAACCTATTCCAGTCTGCCAAAGATTTGAGATTGGAATGGAGGTTCGTATTCCAGCAGAATGACCCTAAACATACTGCTAAAGCTACACTAGAGTGATTTAAAGGGAAACATTTACAGTAAATGTCTTGGAATGGCTAAATCAAAGCCCAGACCTCAATACAGTTGAGAATTTGTGGCATGACTTGAAGATTGTTGTACACCAACACAACCCAAAAAATAAATCTTAATTTCAGGTAGTGAACACCATGCCAAGGGGGTGAATGCAAGGCATTGTGTAACCAGCTTAAGGGTCTGTTCACACCAGCTGGTGTGTGGCGTAGTCCAGCCAAAATCAGTGCAATGATGATGCATTGGCCTTGGTGCATCGCACCATTCCCTTTTGTTTTAAACAAACTTTATTGAGATGTCACAGAGACGTCTCACAAAGTTCAACTCGCTGCACGGTGTGAGGCTGTGGATTGCCTCGCACTGGATGTAGCACTTTTCGTTCACCACAATGCATTGATGTAACCTGAGCAGATAAGCAAGGCATTTTTCCTCGTCATGTGGTGTGAATGAACCATACGTCTACCTGCACTTGTAAGCAAGATTGTCTCTGATAAGATTTTTACCTGCTTACATAACGAGTTCCTTGTCTGTTTTGGATTTGTGTATAGAATATATTAGAGATGTTTTGGAGGAAAAGTATATACAAGGCATATTATATTTGATGCTGGGGCAGTGCCTGGGAAGGAAATGGCAGTTAAGAGTTAAGGCAATGAATGTTCTTCACTGGGATATCACAATTCTGCATTTCACAACAGAATCGCATTCCTAACTCAAAGCCAACATTCCATAAAGGGCAAATACAAGTTTATAGTATTTGCTCACATACAGTAAGTGGATATCGTACAACCAAACTTTTCTGCTTTCTAAAATTACCTATTCGACTTTCGCCTTGTAAACATTGCTGATTTCAAGATGTTATTCAGCGAAGTACAAACAATCCTACAGCTTAGCAATTATGTTCAGTGATGGAAGTTAAATAATCCATCCATATGTCATAATCATATCAAAGTACTAATGCACGTGTTCAGTAAAGGCCTTCTGGGCATTAAGAGGCTGTGCAGACAGTTGTTATTAAACACAAAATAAATAGTACATTAGACTTTGTTGCTGATAAGTGACATCCCTTCAGATTTGAATCCCTTGAAAAGCTTTGAATATTGGCTGCACAGATGGTTCATTTTTGAGAAGCACCAATCTGTTAGAAAGATGGAGAACGGATGGCAGAAAAGGAGCAAATGATCCATTGAGTCTGTTGTTTTTTTTTTTTTTTAGTATAGACCTATGTTTATCCTGTATCCTATACTATCTTTAAACCATCTCAGATAGAATTTCCAGTGGTTGAGATTTTTTCTGTTTTGAACATTTTTATTGAGTTTTGTTATGCAGGACAAACAAAACAGGGTCGGAGAGAGCTCAGGCCACACAGGGTCCAGCTGTCTAGTAATGCATTGGTATGCAGTAGACTAACAAAAAACAAAAGGAAGGGAAAAAGTAAAAAATGAAAAATAGCTGCGGACGTGTGGGCTCAGGCCATTATTGGAAGATCCAAGGAAGGACAGTGCTCCCATTAGGCCTGCACAGATGACCGGAGAAGGAACTATGAATAAAAGGAGACATGTCTAATGCCAAACATTCAAATCTCTGTTAGTGGGTTAAAAGCTTTACCATAGAGGGGTCCCCTAGCAATGTCATCCAAATTTACTATGACAGCCCCTGTTGTCATAAGTATCTTAGTATTACTGTAAACGTTGGACAGAAGGGGCAGCAGACCATTTCCAGAACAACGTAATTGCCTTTCTGGCATAAAACAATAGCAGTCCTAATAGCGTCCTTACGACTGAGGTGGGTGAGAGATGGTCAACCAAACCCAGGAGGCAGACTCTTGGAGAGGGGGTTGAAGGAATTGTGAACTGAAGAATTGATAAAAATTGATCATATCCACCCAGAAGGAGGTGATAGCCGGGCATGTCCAAAAAAAATGTGGAGGATGTCTCCCCCAAGGTGATCTCATGTCCAACAATCGGTCGAAACAGAAGCGTGCATCTTCAGAGGGGTGTCATGTGCTCTGTGTAGTATTTTAAACTGAATAGGCTTGTCCCAGGTAGTGACCAGTTGTTTAAAGGGCCTCTCCCATAGATCTGACCAATCCTCATCATCTAAGTCCAGAGCGTTGGACATCTATTTTTGTCAGTGGGCAGATAGATCCAGTAATTGTACCATGAGAAGACAAGTGTATATAGTGGAAATTGGCTTACTCAGAGAGTCAGAATGGAATAATGCTTTAAGATCTGAACATACAGAACAAGAGCTAAAGATCAGTGAGGAAATTGCTTCTTAAAGGCATGAGAAATCTGCACATGTTGAACCCGGTCGTATGCTGGAAGATTGTGTGGTTGAGATCTTTATCTAAGCACCCATATGCCCTAAAAATAATGTGAACGGTTAAGAACAATATCTCATTATCATCTTACTCTACCCTGATAAAATGTTATGCTTAAAGAAAACTTGAACTGTTGAAGCTATGAATAAAAGGCAATTGTAGGACAAAGGACAAGTCACTTGTATTTTCTTTGGTCTCCCCATAACTGCCTTTTCACCGTTATTGATTTACTGCTACTTGGTTTGAACTGTGTCTCTGCATGAAGGTGGAGAAACATGGTTTTGCTTATGTCAGAACTGCCCACCTAATGACTGGTGATCCGAGGACTGGTGGGCTAATGATTAAGTAGCAGCAGGAGAGGAGGAAGCACAGATCCTCAGAACGGATGAAGCAGAAGCAGAGAGATCCTTGCTCTGTAAAGTCTTCTCCAGAAAGGTCAATGAGAAGGACATTGACATCAAAAAAACTTGAGAACAAAGGAAAAGTCACCTGTATTTTCTGTGGTCTCCTCACAACGTCCATTTCTCTATTGCTGACTTGGCAGAGGAACATGGTTTTGCATCCTTGTGTCATAACTGCCCACCTGATGATCGGTGATCTGAAGCTTGGTGGGGTAATGATTAAGAAGCAGCAGGAGAGGAGGAAGCATATAGCATCAGAATGGATGAAGCAGAAGCAGGGAGATCCTTGCATTGAAACTTCCTCTCCAGAAAGGAGGACTGTAGAGAAGGACACTACTGACATCAATCTCACTCCAAATCTGGTGGGACTAGCAACTATAGAGCTATAGGTCATGAAGAACAGTACTGTTCCCCTAACAAATAGTAAACCTTTCCTTTTTTTTTTTTTTTAGTTCAGGTCCACCTTAAAGACAGATGAGTCACAGCAGCATTGAATTATTTTTTAAGCTTGGGTTGCAATAAAGCTGCATATATCTTCCTCTACTAGTTCCTATTTGACCCACTTCATTAAAGCAGTACCAAATCAAAAAAATGGATCCTCCGCTGGTTTAATATATAAGATGCTAGTATGCACCGCACACATAAAAGCACATTATGACACACTTATCTGAACACGGAGCCCTCCTGTGCAGCTCTATCATGGCTTCCCCAGCACTTCCATCTTCACCCATTCTTCCAGGTTCACGAGCTCCAGCTGTTTGAATGAGCGGAGGCACAATGACGTCACGGCCTGGCCATGGCACAACGCTCTGCATTCAGCGGCATACTGTGTGCAGATCATCACTGTGCATGTGATGTACTCAGCTGTTGCCTATGTGAATATCTCCTAAATGGTGCACTTTTAGGAGATATTCATTGCATCTACAGGTAAATCTGATGGTAAACTGACCTGAAGGTACAAATTACCATAGGGACTTTAACATACTAATTAAATATTTGAATAATACCTTTCCCTTTTCATTACAAACCTTATTTTTGACCTAGTGATGTCATCATTAGGCCTGTCTCTATCTGCAATGCAGGTAGAACATGGCTAGTGGGAGGGGCCATCAGGGTGTTGTACATAGCTTCCTGAAACCATCACCCTGTTTCAGTACTCCTGGCGGTGAGAAGCTCAGAGTGTGCATTGAAATTAAGTAAGCAATTGGGTTCAGAAGAGAAGCCCCTACAACTGTGCAAGACTAAGCGTAGGCTGGAGTTCAACTTTAAAAAATATTTACTCACAGTACATTCACATACAGTTGTGTTCAAAATAATAGCAGTGTGTTGAAAAAAGTGAATAAAGCTCAAAATCCTTCTAATAGCTTGTATTTCCATACACACAAATGCATTGGGAACACTACACATTCTATTCCAAATCAAAACATGAAGAATAATATATCAAATTAGTGTTGTTCCTCTAAAAAATTGAAGAAAAGTGAATATTAGACTGTTCAAAAAAATAGCAGTGTTTGTATTCTTCTATACAAACTCAAACATTCACTATATAAACTGAAAATTTTTTGAAGATTTTGCTTTCCTTTGAATCACTTAATGAATATTTGGTTGTATAAGCACTGTTTCTGAGAACTGCTGTACATCTGTGTTGCATGGAGTCAACCAACTTCTGGCACCTGTGAACAGGTATTCCAGCCCAGGATGATTGGACTACATTCCACAGTTCTCTATCTCTTGGCTTTACCTCAAAAACTGCATTTTTGATGTCACCCCACAAGTTTTCTATTGGATTAAGATCCGGGGATTGGGCTGGCCGCTCCATAACGTCAATCTTGTTGGTCTGGAACCAAGATGTTGCACGTTTACTGGTGTGTTTGGGGTCGTTGTCTTGTTGGAACACCCATTTCAAGGGCATTTCCTCTTCAGCATGACCTCTTCAAGTATTCTGATGTATTCAAACTGATCCATGATCCCTGGTATGCGATAAATAGGCCCAACACCGTAGTATGAGAAACATCCCCATATCATGATGCTTGAGCAACCATGCTTTACTGTCTTCACAGTGTACTGTGGCTTGAATTCAGTGTTTGGGGGTCGTCTGACAAACTGTCTCCGGCCACTAGACCCAAAAAGAACAATCTTACTTTCATCAGTCCACAAAACTTTTGCGCCATTTCTCTTTAGGCCAGTCAATGTGCTCTTTGGCAAATTGTAACCTCTTCAGCACATGTCTTTTTTTCAACAGTGGGACTTTGCGGGGGCTTCTTGCAGATAGCTTGGCTTCACATAGGCGTCTTCTAATTGTAACAGTACTCACAGGGAACTTTACACCTTCTTTCATCTTCCTGGAGCTGATTGTTGGCTGAGTCCTTGCCATTTTGGCTATTCTTCTATCCATTCGAATGGTAGTTTTTCGATTTCTTCCACGTCTTTCAGGTTTTGGTTGCCATTTTAAAGCATTTGCGATCATTTTAGCTGAGCAGCCTATCATTTTCTGCACTTCTTTGTATGTTTTCCCCTCTTCAATCAACTTTTTAATCAAGGTATGCTGTTCTTCTGAACAATGTCTGGAACGACCCATTTTCCTCAGAATTTCAGAGAGAAATGCACTGTAACCATCATGTACAACATTTGCTGCCTTCCTTCCTTAAATAAGGGCAATAATTGCCACCTGTTTTTCAAAGAATAAATGACCTCACTAATAGAACTCCACACTCCTATTATTTTGAACATGTCCCTTTCAATTAGTGATTCAATTATACAGAATCAGCAGCATGCATGTCATGACTGTTGGATTTCTATTACTCTACTACACCTGCTAGTAAATTATTTGCCATGAAGAAATATCATTTCTACCAAAAACAGTGATTGATCAGGTTAGTGATGTCTGATGCTATTATTTTGAACACAACTGTAGCTGTCCACCAGTGTCTCTACATATACAAAGACCTTTTTAGTTGAGTATCCTTGTGTGATGTTGCATACGCAGAGATCCACAAGCTACCACTTACCATGTTAGACTTACAAGGGGGCTTCACTAATGTAATGCAGTTACAAGTTTTACCACAACACATTTTAAGAATTATACCCTAATGCCTAGTGGAAAGCATCTTCCTGATGTTCCACAAGTCCACATACCTCAAAGATTTGGCTGGATCTAGTTTCATCAGGAATTGGCACGATAAACCTTTTATCACATGGAGACAGCTTAAACTAATATTGTTCTTCAGTAGAAGAGTCTACAGCATGTTTGCTCTTGTGTCCCTTTCCTTTGGTCAATAAGTGATCCACCTGTCAACAGTTGCAGAAGTGGCATAGTTGAGGAATCACCCTCTCCAAGGACTCCCCTTTCTCCAATCTATTCTCAGACTGCTTCAGCTCTTCTCTCGGTTGTTGTAGACAACACAGGTGGTTCCTCATACATCACATGCCCCTTCCCTGGTTGGGTCTCCTAATTTGTACTGTTGCACAACAATGAGGTTCTGGTGTGCCTCTACTATCTAAGAGAAACATGAGTTCCTGCTGTGACAGGTGGTTTCCTGTTGTAAGCCACAACCCTTGGGTTAGGCCTCCTGCTGATCTAAGGTCTGTATTCAGCACAATATATGGCAGGGGTGTCCAAACTTTCAACTTCCTTAAGCCACACTGGAAGAAGAAGAGGAATAGTCTTAGGCCACAGATAAAATACACTAACAATATGAATAACTGATGAGCAGAAAGATTCGGGCAGATCACAAGTTAATGATCACCGATATAGATAATGTACCTATCTAAGTAATGTCATAAATTAAATATTGTGCTCTGTATACCAATTGTTTCCACTCTCTACTTGTCAGTACATATGCACTATGACGTCACATATACCTATAAAAAGGTTTATGTGAAGAGAGGATATCCTCTTTAATATTTGCAGCTCATTTTTTTTTTATTATAAAAGTAAAAGAGGACAACATAAAACTGCAATATCTGGTTTGATGGATGAGGCAGAAATTCTTAATGAATTCTCAAGGAGCTCATCAGATATTTTGGTTCTAATTTTGCCCTTCGTGTGCTTCATCCTCAAAATAGTTGCTCACAAATATAGGTGCTGCCGAAAACTGAGACATGAATAAGGTGTGATTGTGAAGAGTGGGAGATAAAGGTTATAAAAGTCCAGTAAAGAGACCCTGTCACGTTTCTTCGTCTGCACGAGTTCACGAAGTGTAAATGCATTGTTACAAAATTAAAAAAAAGAAAATCAACATTTTTAATTAAGTTTAAGATTTTGTGTTGGGTCGCACTCATCGCATTCTTGGGCTACAGATTGGACACCCCTGATATAGGGTATATTTATTAGAAGTTTTGGTGTTCTTTGAGAGAAGAATTTCAGAAAGTGAACATATTGATAAGACAATCACTATCCAAGATGTTTAACACTGATCAAAAGTTTATTTTTTAGAATAAAAACCAGCATTTGCAATAGCCAGATCACAAGGCATAAATTATCCTGTGTTGATGGCGCATAAAAAAAAAAAAAAAAAAAAAAAAGGAAAGAAAAGAAAAAGAAAAAAAAGTTTACTGGAGCCCACTCATAGCCCCCTCAAACATGTCATACAATATAAATGTGTGCAAATACAGGCAGAGTATTTGCACAGTCACAACGGAAGGTACAGTGAGATAATGTGAAGATCAACTGAGAAAATGCTGATCCAGTTTCACCTGTAACAGTGATTCTGTCCAAATAAACTATGCACAATGTCTACCAATCAACACAAAAACATGTTTCTTAAGTCAGGAACAGGCAAATGTATTGCACTCAGCAAGCAATCATGCAGGAGGTGGAGAATTCAGTGAAGGAATTTCTGTGGACATCGCAGTCCACGTTAAAGTATTGCTTGCAGAATATGCAGAAAGCCATGCAGGGATCCACCATGACAGCAGAACCCCAATTTTTAGTATAAAGCTGCAAGACATGAACATTCCCTCCTCATCACTAACGTCCTGAAAAATCAACACAAAGCTAGATCTCACTCTGCTACGAGC
Organism: Staurois parvus; assembly: GCF_062004578.1. Classification (NCBI taxonomy): domain Eukaryota; kingdom Metazoa; phylum Chordata; class Amphibia; order Anura; family Ranidae; genus Staurois; species Staurois parvus. The sequence goes on from NW_028319132.1 coordinate 469,133, forward strand.
CACGTTCCTCAACACTAGACATCTGTACACAGTACACCCCATTTATCAGTCTGAATAGAAGTACTGTCCTTGCTGGCCCACAAAAACCAGATCCAAACCTCTACTGGGAAATGATATGGAGAACTTGGATCAGGTTGCTGCGGAGCAACACAGACATTTCTCATTTCAGACACTTTGAAGTATGAAAGCTACTGCATTAAAGGACCAGTAAATCTAGCAATTCTGTTCACCAGAAAAAAAAGAAAAATTGCAGATTAAAGTTTTCACAGAACGTTTAAGTTTCAGGTGCTTCTCGGAACTGAATATATTTTAGAATTCTGACTAGGAGAGATATTTTATTGCTGTACATTGCCAAGTTCCTGTCTCTGTTATGTCAACATACGATACTAGGGGTATAAAAGGAAATTATAATATTTAATTGATGTTTTTAAATGCTATAGTAATCATCTTAAAGCTGGACTCCAGACTAAAGGAAAAAGACACAGAGCTGTTTTTTTTCCCATTGGTTTGTGTTTTCTGTCTATGCAGTCCTGAGGTTTATACAGCTCTGCACAGCACAGTCCTGTCTGGCAGAACGAAAGATCTGGAAAAGCTAACTAACGCTGACAGGTATTGTCCCTCCCCAGCCTATAATTCAGATGAGAAAGGACAAACCGCAAAGAAGCTCATCTCTCTGCTCTCTCCTCCTAGAAGTAGAATATCGGATATAATCCATTGTTAGCACTTCAGCACAACTAATTGGCTCCTTGTGCTTCCTCTCCCACTTCCCTAGTCTGAGCTCTACTGTACAGAGATTACAACAGACTAACGCCAAGTGAAAACTGGACACAGTCTGCTTGCATAGAAAAAAAATGGTGTATTAAAGTGGAGCTCCACCCAAAAGGGGAAGGGCTTAAAGGACTGCTCCCCATTAAGGATTGGCACCTTTGGGGGGCAGGGGGGATGCGGGTACCCGAATTGAAAAGTACCCGCTCCCATTTCCAGTCCGATTGCCTAGGTGATTGGAAGCGGAAGGTGTCCTCCCTGTAGTCTTTTGGGACACGTGACAGGTCCCAGAAGACTACAGGACCGTTCATGAAGCGCAGCGCTACTTACGCATGCGCAGTGGGTATCTGGCTGTAAAGCCGCAAGCTATCACAGTCGGGTGCCCACACTGGAGATGCCGGCCTCCTGGAATACAGGACGACCGGTGAAACAGGCTGAGAGGGACACACCGAGGGACAGTAAGCTATCACAGCCGGGTGCCCACACTGGAGATGCCGGTCTCCTGGAATACAGGACGACCAGTGAAACGGGCTGCGGGGGGGGACACCGCGGGACAGTAAGTGGCTGTTTTTTTTAAAGGTCAGCAGGAAAGTTTTTGTAGCTGCTGACGTTTTTTTTGACAGGTGAGTGGAACTCCGCTTTAACATAGACCTGCATTCATTTGTATCTGCCTGGGGTTTAAAGCTTTGAAATGAATAAATACCAATCATGTAAAAAAAATGTAATTGTTAAAGTGATATTAAACCACAAACCACACATTGATTATATTGCAGCTTACCAAGTCATAGATGGGATGGCTGCATTAGTTTCCTTTTTAGGCTTTCTTTTTTCTATTTGCATCCTGTGATCCAGCCAGCAAGCCTCTCCAGTGGAATGCATCAGTTTACATGGATGAGATAAAATAAATCACTAAACACTGACAGAGGTGATCAGCTTTTATTTCCGTAAAACTTTTATCCCAAAAGGAAAAAAAAACGCTGTTTGCTGCAACTGATTATAAAGTATGAGCTGGAGTTTGGATTCAATTTGTTAGTGTATTTCAATCTGCTAGTACATTACCACTCCCCTCCTCCCAGACTGACCATGCTGCTGTGCCTCCTGCTCATGCACATTCATTCAGAGTTATGTCTCACTAATGCAGGAGGCGTGTTACTGGGCAGATCACCAGGTGAAACACACAAAGAAAACTAATGCAGCCACCACATCTCAGGATGAGTGAGCTGCAATATATTACATTTTTGGTTTTGGGGTTCCATACCACTTTAATGGATTTTGAACAATAGGGCAATCCTTTTTGCCATCACATATAAAGGCTGTGCTTCGTACTTAGTGGTGGAGTACAATGACTAATAATTGCTCCTTATTACTCTGACTGCGCTCATTCAACATACATTCAACAACATATGCTGTCTAGGTGGCATATCCACACAGGGCCGGTTCACACCAGAACATTGTACGGGAAAGGCGCATTCCATGCGTGTATTTCAAACACACTGCCTCTGCAATCTGCTGTGGGTGCCAATACATTGTTGACGGCATCACAATCACAGTGCGTTTGTGAGCACCAGATTGCATGGTACAGCAGTACCGAACGATTTGGTGCGGCATGTTTTTCAATTGTGGTGCATGCATTACTCTGTGGCGTTCTAGTGTGATTTGCAGCTCATTCAAATGAATGAAAAACAAAAAAAAAAAAAAAATCACACTGCAGGTGAACACACAGAAATTGCACAGGAACACAAAGGATATGTAAATGTTACCAAAAATTGAACTCTACGATTCACAAATGAGCACTCACCGAGTATCCAACAAATTTCTCTTTAAAGCAGCGGGAAGTTCTGAACAGGTACAGAAACTTTACCTTAGTGACTATTTTCAGCAATTCAGATAAAATAACATATTTAGGTTTATTGGTCCTTTAAATGTTTTCATAAAATACAAAAATACTAAAACACTGGTAAACAGAACAAATGCACGCAGAACAAGTCTGGAACGCCATCTACCCTGGCGAGGATGGAACGGACAGGTAAAGCTTTGTTTTCTAGGATTGTGGCATGTGACACCTTAGGGCTAAACATTTTGCAGTAAACAAATGGCATTGATATGGGACACCCATGAAGAGAACATAGTCCTTGGTTAGAAACACTGGTAAAATATTAGTCTCTGTTCAGTAAATATGTAAAAATACAAGAATCTGGGTCTTTCTATGTGTGTTATCAGGATATATAGTCACCAGAGGCATCATCCTCCATCTAAATATGGACGGGTTGACCCCAATCCTCTGAGGCTGTGAAATGGTCATTAGTTTTCCAGTGAAAGAGTCAGCACCAAATGCACATTAGTGCACCAGAGCCCAAAAGCAGTCCTGATCATTCTAAACACAAAGGGCTTCCAGAAAAAGAAATTACAAAAGCAGACCTGCGTCTGTTGAGCTGGAACAGCTCATAAGCAAGGTGCTGGGTCAGTATGAGTCTGTGCGTGCACCTCGTGCACAAATACAAGGTCAGACGGCATGTGCAATCTAGTCGTTATTGAGGGGGGCGCTGCAACTGAATTCTGCGCTCGGCAGCAGCTGCCAGTGTACGCCGGCGGATGTTTACAGAGTCTGAAGAAATACCCTCAACGAAGAGAGTTTGTTCTGACATAGGGATGTCTTCATCTTCTGAAGTTCGATTCAGATATCTCCTGTAGGGAAAGAAGCAGAAGCATCAGATAATCCCTTGTAGCTCAAATCCAATTTCCCTTCTGCTACAATAGCCTTTCAGGATGACTTCCATCATATGCATTTGATGAGCTCTCCGTTGTCTCCTGCTTCATCAGTATATAACAATGACATAGGAGGAGAAAGTCAGTATTGAGTGCAGAAAACGCTACCCACCTGCCCCCTATAATGGAACCCATATCAAACAATGGAAAGCTGGGGAGACGATTTACTAAAGACAAATGGACTGTGCACTTTGCAAGTGCAGCTGCACCCACTTTCCTCAAAGCTTAGTGAATGTGCTGAAGCTTCACTTTGTAAAGAATACCCAATTAAGGGCAAAGAAAAATAAAAAAAAAACATTTTTGCTTGCACATGATTAAATGATGGAAATCAGCAGAGCTTCACCACATTCAGTAAGCTCTTGGGAAGATAGGTGAAACTGCACTTGCAAAGTGCACAGTCTATTTGCCTTTAGTAAATCATCCTCTATGTGCATAACAGAGTCAAAATGCAACATGAAAATGTCAAATGGAACCAAAAAACATGTTAAAACATGGGCAGCATAGTGGCTAAATAGTTAGCATTTCCGCCTGGCAGTACTAGGGTCGTTGGTTCGAATCTCAGCGATGGTACCACCTGCCTGGAGTTTGCATGTTCTCCCTGTGCCTGGCAGTACTAGGGTCGTTGGTTCGAATCTCAGCCACGGTACCACCTGCTTGGAGTTTGCATGTTCTCCCTGTGCCTGCGTGGGTTTCCTCTGGGTACTCTGGTTTCCTCCCACACTCCAAAGACATGCTGGTAGGTTAATTGGATCCTGTCTAAATTGGCCCTAGTATGTGTATGTATGAATGTGAGTTAGGGACCTTAGATTGTACACCCCTTGAGGGTTAGGGACTGATGTGAATGTACAATATATATATATATATATATATATATATATGTGTGTGTGTGTAAAGCGCTGCGTAAATTGACGGCGCTATAGAATTACCTGAAATAAATAAAACAGTAAAGTGCTCATTTTTACACACATTACTGCAAAAGATCTTTGTGTGCTCGAACAATCTTTCAGAAACACAGAATTCCCTTTACAAGAGCTCAAAGAAATGGATAAATAAAACTGGAAATTTTACAGAAAATTCATAACACAGGGCCTAGCACTAACCTCACTACAGAGCCGCCCACTATGCTTGGTTTTAGTGTGCAGGCAGCTGTCAGTTTTTCCATGCAGTGTTCCTGGGTGGTGGGAGGGCTGTGTGATGCACATTTGTAGCACAGCGCGCTGTTTGCTTCTTCTTCTCTTATTTGAAGTGCACAAAATGACATTTCATTCATATCTTCACACAGCAGCATGGTGACACACTAGGCCTACAGTTTGCTGCACGATAATGCAACACGCCTGCATTTTTCTGCATTGCACATCATACTGGTATCATGGTGTGAACAAGGCACACAGAAAACCATTGTTTTCTATATGCCCACCAGGGACAGGCATTTATCCAGTCTAAAAAAATGCTAGTCACCACATCTAGGGTGAACTAGCCCTTAAACCATAGCATGGTACATAGCAAGAAAAGGCCAATACAATACAAACTATTTACTGTAAAGAATAAGCACCCTGCTGCAAATGATCCAGTCACTAAAAGGCTGGTATCAAGTGGATTTAAAAGACCTGAAGACCACTTCCGCAGCTACCACTTGAGGATGGAGCAGAGCCCGGAGACATGCCGATGACACACGGTCGCTTTGGTACATCTGGGGTCATCACCCTTGGGAGTGCAATGATAGAGGGTCTGCATTGGGTACTTTTAGGTCTTTGTCACCCACCCTACAACAACTGTATTATTAGACTGCTGTGCTATGCTGCTGTGCTTCCTTTTTATAACTTCCAGTTAAATATAAGCCGTTTGCAGTGATCTGGCCACAAACAACAACATGAATCATTTTGCTTAAATCCAGCAACCATGAGTTATGTTGCTTGACACCCTGCCCTTAAACTTGCCATAGATGGATTGAAAGTCATGACGTAAATAACAGTCATCATTGCTTGTGTTCTCAACCGAACTGTCAAGACATCAAATGGCTGGTGTCATAACTGATCACATGTACAACACCACGGAATCTGCAGATCAAACTAAAGCCTGGTACACATGGTTTCTACTGAACCAGCTGACATTCGGCCTGTGTGAACAGCAGCTTTTGTTCAGCTTCTGTCGAACAGGCATTCTGAAAAAGACAAAAATGAAAAAAAGCAGCCGATTGGCATCCAATAGCTGTGTTCTGGCAGGGGAGGGGGGGAAGGTACAGTCCCCCCCATCAGAACACAGTTGCACAGCAGGGAGATAGCTGGACTAACATTGCATAGTTAGTACAGTGAGTTCCTCAGGTTTTTTTTTTTTTTCGTTCGACCTGATGGGTTGAACGAAAAAAAAAAAAGGTACCATGGGTACCAGGCTTAAGGTTAAATTGGTAGGATTCTTGGCTGCAATGGATAACCCCAAGTTCACACCTAAGCGTTTTCTGCAGTGTTTTGCAGAAATGCAGCACAGTTCATTTAACATGATTTCCTATGGGACATGTTCACTCCGGTGTGTATTCACCCGGAGCGTTTTTTGGAAAGGGTCAGAGACTTTTTTGCACGTGAAACATTGCGTTTTTGGTTCTATAGACTTTAATGGGAACGCTGCAGAAAAGCATGTATTGCGTTTTTGCTGCGTTTTGCGTTTAAAATCTGCCTAGCGACAAGAAAAATTTAAAAAAATGTAAAAAACAAACAAACCGCAAAACGCTGCAAAAACGCAAGTGCAAAACCGCAAAAATCACTGCAGAAATGGATGAAACGTAACCTGCATAGTGAACCTAGACTTAGAGAGTTTAGTTCTGCTTTAATGAGCTGCACTGCAGACACTTCCAAATATATGACTCTTCCACTAGATGGCACTGTTCTGTCCTTCCTCAAGGGAGAGATTGCCCAATGAAAAAACCAGCAAATCACAACTAAAGGCAAAACGTTTTATTTACATTTTGTATAGTGTGTGGGGGGATTACAGCACCTGTCACTTTTACCTCTGTTTGTGCTCCCGTTAAAGGAGAGTCACCCTCTCTATTTGACTTCTTTACCATTATCAACGAAAGTGGGAAGAAAAAAAAAAAAATAAGGAAAAGAAATCCCAATTGGGTTGTCCCCAGAACAATAATAGTGAGGATATTTTCCAATGGGGACATCCATGGATTCCCTCACCTTAGAGGGATTTTTGCTCACTTCCTTTATTGGCTATGGGACAGGAAGTGAAAGAAAATCTGCCCAATGGGACACAGATGGCAAAAAGAAACCATACAGGGGTTATAATGTGCCCTTATTCTATCCAAAATGAAAAAATAAAAGTTTTGCCTTTAGTTCTACTTTAAAATAGTACAACAAACATCAAATCAAATTTCATTAGACAAAATACTTGAAGCAGATTTTGGTAAACAGATCATAAGTCATCTGCTGAACAATTCCTTTGTGCCGACAACCTACCTTCTGCCCAGTCATTTGAAGTGTATTTAAACCCAAATAGAAAAAATGTAATATATTGCAGCTTACCAGTCCACAAATGTGCCTGCTGTGTTAGTTTTTACTTTTCAGCCTAGGAACATTTGCAGCAAGTACATAAAATACCTGATGATCTTGCCAGAAATGAAGTGTTCTTGTCACTTCCTGTAAGATGAAAAAAAAAGCACAAACAGCCCAACTAGTACTATCAATCCACCATGTAATAGTGATGAACAAAGGCAGAGATGTTTGAGGTCCAGCCTTTGATACCCTTGGCTCCCTCCATAAATCCAGAAAAAAAAAAAAGCGTAGCCACAAAGGTTTTTCTGCAGGATAACCAGGTAAAAACAGAAAAAGAAAAAACTAAAATAAATAATAATGAAGCCACCACATTGAAGGGCTAGTCTGATGCAATATATAAAATGCCTGGGTTTAGATACGATTTAATATCTCCTCTTCCACATCTTGGAATCTTGGCAGACTTTGTGTAAAGCCGCATGTTGCCAAACGAGCTTGGTTCAGTGCCAAAATGAGGTGCCTGAGCTTCTTTGGTGTGTTTTTCATGCGACAGGCAGCCTATTTAAGTCAATGGGCTGTCATGTCAACATGTGAGATGCAAAACAACACAAGTCAATATGCTAGGATGTGAACGTAGCCTTACATCACTCCCGTATTTTTTTTTTCCTTTTTTTATTTTACCTTCTTGCCAGTTGCATCATATCTTCCTTTCTTTGTACCAGCATTCGTTGCCTCTCCTCTGCAGACTTGGAAAATCTGCTGCCTCTGGCCTCAAAATCTTCTGCCTCTATGGGCTGACTGTCCACCTCACTGAAATCTTCAAACTCTTCCACAGTTGGTGAAAGGTTCAAAGGAACTCGCTCAGTCTGAGAAAAGACATGTAAAAATGAATCTTATTTTTAAAAGCAGAACAAGAAATACACGAACATTCACGGTCCATTTATGAGGCTTCCCCCTAAACCCTGCTGTCAAAACACTGCATTAAATAAAACAAAACACTTGGGGATAAAATCATAAAAAAATCTTACCTTACTTACAGAATTTTTATTAATTTATATATACAGCAGCTGGGTACCTTGCATTTTAGATCCGCATTAAACACCTGAAGTCCGGACTTTTTCACCCCCTTCCTGCCCAGGCCAATTTTCAGCTTTCAGCACTCTCACACCATGAATGGCAATTACTCAGGCAAGCAAGACTGTAACCAGGTGAAATCTTTTTTTTTTTTGCGACAGATAGAACTTTCAGTTGGTGGTGTTTAAATACCACTGGGTTTTTTTATGTTTTGTTTTATAAACAAAAAAAGTACCAAAAATTAAAAAAAAAAAAAAATTTTTTCCATTTTTTAATAAGATTTTCCAAATATTATTATAATACAAGATTTATACAGTGTCAACAATTTGCGCTTTCTTCATAAATTTAGGCCAAAATGTATTCTGCTACATTTTTTGGTAAAAAATAACCCAAAACAGTGTATAATTTTTAGTCTGTGTGAAAGTTATAGTCTACAAATTATGGTATATAAACCTGAATATTGATCAGGATGCTGGTATGGTGTATGGCGGTGATCAGGGTGCTGGTATGGTGTATGGCAGTGATCAGGATGTTGTTATGGGGTATGACCGTGTTCAGGGCACTGGTATGGGGTATGGCAGTGATCAGGGCGCTGGTATGGAGTATGGCGGTGATCAGGGCGCTGGTATGGAGTATGGCGGTGATCAGGGCGCTGGTATGGAGTATGGCGGTGATCAGGGCGCTGGTATGGAGTATGGCGGTGATCAGGGCGCTAGTATGGAGTATGGCGGTGATCAGGGCGCTGGTATGGAGTATGGCGGTGATCAGGGCGCTGGTATGGGGTATGGCGGTGATCAGGGCGCTGGTATGGAGTATGGTGGTAATTAGGATGCTGGTATGGGGTATGGCAGTGACCAGGACGCTGGTATGGGGTATGGCAGTGACCAGGACGCTGGTATGGGGTATGGCAGTGACCAGGACGCTGGTATGGGGTATGGCAGTGACCAGGACGCTGGTATGGGGTATGGCAGTGACCAGGACGCTGGTATGGGGTATGGCAGTGACCAGGACGCTGGTATGGGGTATGGCGGTGATCAGGGCGCTGGTATGGAGTATGGTGGTAATTAGGACGCTGGTATGGGGTATGGCAGTGACCAGGACGCTGGTATGGGGTATGGCGGTGACCAGGACGCTGGTATGGGGTATGGCGGTGACCAGGACGCTGGTATGGGGTATGGCGGTGACCAGGACGCTGGTATGGGGTATGGCGGTGACCAGGACGCTGGTATGGGGTATGGCGGTGACCAGGACGCTGGTATGGGGCATGGCGGTGACCAGGAAGCTGGTATGGGGTATGGCGGTGACCAGGACGCTGGTATGGGGTATGGCGGTGACCAGGACGCTGGTATGGGGTATGGCGGTGATCAGGGCACTGGTATGGGGTATGGCGGTGATCAGGGCGCTGGTATGGAGTATGGTGGTAATTAGGACGCTGGTATGGGGTATGGCAGTGACCAGGACGCTGGTATGGGGTATGGCAGTGACCAGGACGCTGGTATGGGGTATGGCAGTGACCAGGACACTGGTATGGGGTATGGCGGTGACCAGGACGCTGGTATGGGGTATGGCAGTGACCAGGACGCTGGTATGGGGTATGGCGGTGACCAGGACGCTGGTATGGGGTATGGCGGTGACCAGGACGCTGGTATGGGGCATGGCGGTGACCAGGACGCTGGTATGGGGTATGGCGGTGACCAGGACGCTGGTATGGGGTATGGCGGTGACCAGGACGCTGGTATGGGGTATGGCGGTGACAAGGACGCTGGTATGGGGTATGGCAGTGACCAGGACGCTGGTATGGGGTATGGCAGTGACCAGGACGCTGGTATGGGGTATGGCAGTGACCAGGACGCTGGTATGGGGTATGCCGGTGACCAGGACGCTGGTATGGGGTATGGCGGTGACCAGGACGCTGGTATGGGGTATGGCGGTGACCAGGACGCTGGTATGGGGTATGGCGGTGACCAGGACGCTGGTATGGGGTATGGCGGTGACCAGGACGCTGGTATGGGGTATGGCGGTGACCAGGACGCTGGTATGGGGCATGGCGGTGACCAGGACGCTGGTATGGGGTATGGCGGTGACCAGGACGCTAGTATGAGGTATGGCGGTGACCAGGACGCTGGTATGGGGTATGGCGGTGATCAGGGCACTGGTATGGGGTATGGCGGTGATCAGGGCGCTGGTATGGAGTATGGTGGTAATTAGGACGCTGGTATGGGGTATGGCAGTGACCAGGACGCTGGTATGGGGTATGGCAGTGACCAGGACGCTGGTATGGGGTATGGCGGTGACCAGGACGCTGGTATGGGGTATGGCGGTGACCAGGACGCTGGTATGGGGTATGGCGGTGACCAGGACGCTGGTATGGGGTATGGCGGTGACCAGGACGCTGGTATGGGGTATGGCGGTGACCAGGACGCTGGTATGGGGCATGGCGGTGACCAGGACGCTGGTATGGGGTATGGCGGTGACCAGGACGCTGGTATGGGGTATGGCGGTGACCAGGACGCTGGTATGGGGTATGGCGGTGACCAGGACGCTGGTATGTGGTATGGCGGTGATCAGGACGCTGTTATGAGGTATGGCAGTGATCAGGACACTGGTATGGGGTATGGCGGTGATCAGAGCACTGGTATGGGGTATGGCGGTGATCAGAGCGCTGGTATGGGGTATGGCGGTGACCAGGACGCTGGTATGTGGTATGGCGGTGATCAGGACGCTGTTATGAGGTATGGCGGTGATCAGGACACTGGTATGGGGTATGGCGGTGATCAGAGCACTGGTATGGGGTATGGCGGTGATCAGAGCACTGGTATGGGGTATGGCGGTGATCAGAGCGCTGGTATGGGGTATGGCGGTGACCAGGACGCTGGTATGTGGTATGGCGGTGATCAGGACGCTGTTATGAGGTATGGCGGTGATCAGGACACTGGTATGGGGTATGGCGGTGATCAGAGCACTGGTATGGGGTATGGCGGTGATCAGAGCACTGGTATGGGGTATGGCGGTGATCAGAGCACTGGTATGGGGTATGGCGGTGATCAGAGCGCTGGTATGGGGTATGGCGGTGACCAGGACGCTGGTATGTGGTATGGCGGTGATCAGGACGCTGTTATGAGGTATGGCGGTGATCAGGACACTGGTATGGGGTATGGCGGTGATCAGAGCACTGGTATGGGGTATGGCGGTGATCAGAGCACTGGTATGGGGTATGGCGGTGATCAGAGCGCTGGTATGGAGTATGGTGGTAATTAGGACGCTGGTATGGGGTATGGCAGTGACCAGGACGCTGGTATGGGTTATGGCAGTGACCAGGACGCTGGTATGGGGTATGGCAGTGACCAGGACGCTGGTATGGGGTATGGCGGTGACCAGGACGCTGGTATGGGGTATGGCGGTGACCAGGACGCTGGTATGGGGCATGGCGGTGACCAGGACGCTGGTATGGGGCATGGCGGTGACCAGGACGCTGGTATGGGGTATGGCGGTGACCAGGACGCTGGTATGGGGTATGGCAGTGACCAGGACGCTGGTATGGGGTATGGCAGTGACCAGGACGCTGGTATGGGGTATGGCGGTGACCAGGACGCTGGTATGGGGTATGGCGGTGATCAGGGCACTGGTATGGGGTATGGCGGTGACCAGGACGCTGGTATGGGGTATGGCGGTGATCAGGACGCTGTTATGAGGTATGGCGGTGACCAGGACGCTGGTATGGGGTATGGCGGTGACCAGGACGCTGGTATGTGGTATGGCGGTGATCAGGACGCTGTTATGAGGTATGGCGGTGATCAGGACACTGGTATGGGGTATGGCGGTGATCAGAGCACTGGTATGGGGTATGGCGGTGATCAGAGCACTGGTATGGGGTATGGCGGTGATCAGAGCGCTGGTATGGAGTATGGTGGTAATTAGGACGCTGGTATGGGGTATGGCAGTGACCAGGACGCTGGTATGGGTTATGGCAGTGACCAGGACGCTGGTATGGGGTATGGCAGTGACCAGGACGCTGGTATGGGGTATGGCGGTGACCAGGACGCTGGTATGGGGTATGGCGGTGACCAGGACGCTGGTATGGGGCATGGCGGTGACCAGGACGCTGGTATGGGGCATGGCGGTGACCAGGACGCTGGTATGGGGTATGGCGGTGACCAGGACGCTGGTATGGGGTATGGCAGTGACCAGGACGCTGGTATGGGGTATGGCAGTGACCAGGACGCTGGTATGGGGTATGGCGGTGACCAGGACGCTGGTATGGGGTATGGCGGTGATCAGGGCACTGGTATGGGGTATGGCGGTGATCAGGGCACTGGTATGGGGTATGGCGGTGATCAGGGCACTGGTATGGGGTATGGCGGTGATCAGGGCGCTGGTATGGGGTATGGCGGTGACCAGGACGCTGGTATGGGGTATGGCGGTGATCAGGACGCTGTTATGAGGTATGGCGGTGACCAGGACGCTGGTATGGGGTATGGCGGTGACCAGGACGCTGGTATGGGGTATGGCGGTGATCAGGGCACTGGTATGGGGTATGGCGGTGATCAGGGCACTGGTATGGGGTATGGCGGTGATCAGGGCGCTGGTATGGGGTATGGCGGTGACCAGGACGCTGGTATGGGGTATGGCGGTGATCAGGACGCTGTTATGAGGTATGGCGGTGACCAGGACGCTGGTATGGGGTATGGCGGTGACCAGGACGCTGGTATGTGGTATGGCGGTGATCAGGACGCTGTTATGAGGTATGGCAGTGATCAGGACACTGTTATGTACACAGCAATCACATGGGACAAAACCATGTGATCACCCAGACACAGCAGTAATATGATCCACTGTGTCCGGGCGACACACAGATCACAGGGCTCCCGAGTACACGCCGGAACCTCTGATGCGGGCTGACGTCCATCGTTTAAAGGCTGTGGGCTGACAGGAAGTGGTTAAAGGGTAGGTAAAGCTTTTCTTAATTTTCATATGATAGAAAAGTTAAGGTCAGGTTTTTTTTTTATCTCTTGTATATCGTATGGAAGATTTCTTTTCCCTGAGACAGAGCAGCAAGTAAGAGAAGATTTCATCAACCAAGGGTAAGCCCCCTTTTAAATTGCTGTCAATAGTACAGGTTGCCCCAATGGAAAAATCTGACAGGGTTTCTAACATTTTCACAGTCTATACAAAACTTACACAACACTTTAAATGGAGAAACAGACATGGCAGACGAGAGAGCTCTGTGCACTCACATACAGGTTAAGGGTCCATTCATACTTTGAAGCAGGCAAGGTCCATATATAAAAATGAAAATGTATTCTTTTTTTATAAGACCTCAAACTACCACACCACATAGTAGCATGTTAGGAGCAAATCCTAGATGCTGGATTTCCAGGCACCACCCTGTGAGGTCTCAATCAAAACTATTAAATGGGACCTTACAGCACAAGCAATGTATATTGCTTCTGGCAAAACACATAGTTGTGCACATTACAGTGTGAATGGGCTCTAAGAGACCAGAAAGCCTAAAATAGAAATTGCCTCTTATGAGAGACCTTTATATGTCATCTATAATTACAGGTAATTATTTATTTATTTTTAAAGCTCATCAGAGCTAAGATGATGAAGACAAAAGACCTTACGCAATTCCGTATCTTCTTTGGCCACATTTTTAACATTCGTAACCTGAGGTACACCTGTATTAAACAAACATGCAAGTCGCTACAAAAATCATGTGTATAAAATTACTACATACAGAAAACCCCATAGGGAGCACAAGAGTACCCACAATATAAAGCCAGGCTCAGCTCAAGCATACTACCTGCACTGAACTGCTGTCATCTTCCTGCTCATTTGCATCTGGAGAGCTGTCAGCAGCTGGTCTAGGGTCATCTGGCCTCTGTAATACAAGAGCACTTCTTAGAAGAGCTGGGATAAGTATTTATAGGATTACACTAGGGCAATGTTAGTTCAAATATCTGCTAGGACAAACAATGTAGAACAGCACCTCTAACCAAGACACTGACCTGGGTGGGAAAAGGCACTTGGATCCGTCCTTCTAAAATATTATCCGTTGTAATCTCCACTGAGCGAGTGATCTGCAAATCCTGCAAGACTAGATGATATGGTACTTGCGGGAACATGTCTAGGACTTGTCGAGCCTGGAAAGACATTGTAGATTCATATGACATCTCAAACAGAATACCATTTAGACAATGACAACATCTGATCAAAATTAGACTCTGCAAAACTCCATGGAGGTTTCCCCAACACAGTTCCCAGCCCGGCCTCTTTAATCTCAGTGCTTCTTTTATCTGCCGATACACAGATATTAATCTTCCTGGGCAGATAAGTGAACCCAGAAACTCAGGATTCAAGATCTCACTGCTGAAGTCACGGCGATATGAGGGCTAATCTACACAGAGGACATTATACTGTATTTGCTAATTAGCATGAAATTAAAGCAGTGTTAAACCCAAGAGCAAACATTTATTATATTGCAGCTTACCAATCCTTAAATGTGGTGACGGCATTCGTTTTCTTTTTAGGCTTTCTTTCGGCACGTTAGCATCAACTGACATTATATTTTTGATCATTCATAAATAAGGAAAATACTACTCTGAACATCATTATGCCTAGCTACAAAATTCACTAAGACTGCAGAGTATTGATTTTATATACAGGCACACAAACATGTATACCTATAAATTACAACCTATAAATAAAAATAAAAAGTTTAAAGCTGGAAGGCTAAGCTAAAGCTGCTTTCAAGCTGATAAAACGTGTGACCATGTATTCCTATTCCTTCAAACTGATCTGTTGCAGGTCAAGTGTGTTTTTTTTAAAAATCCTGCTTGCTGCATTTTTGGTGCGGTAAAAAAAGCACCAAAAACACACCTCCCTATTGAGCTCAATGGAAAATGTCCTGTAAAAAATGCGATAAAAACGCATACGTGTTTTTTGCTAGGATCAGTGTGAAAGTAGACGAAGACGTGCAGTTGGGGGGGGCATTAACCACTTGCCGTCCAGCTGATATATATAAACGGCCAGACGGTGGCAGTCCAGGGGCGGGTTGCCGTTCATAAGCGTGCAGCACCGCGATGCGGTGCCCGCTGTGTCCTCCAGACACAGTGGAACACCGATTGTCATACGGGACCAATCAGTGATCACATGCAGAGTAGTAAGCAAGATGTCACTTCTGACATCATTGCTTACTTCGTGTGAAATCTGTGAATGATGTTTATAAACGGCCTCCCCGCACCCTGCTTGTGTACGCTCCCTGGGAACGCACAGCACCGCAATCCGGTGCCCGCTGTGTCCTCCGGACACAGTGAAACACCGATCGTCGGATGGGACCTCTGTACGAGTTTCCGATCATGTGATCACTGATTGTCCAATCAGTGATCACATGCAAAGTAGTAAGCAAGATGTCACTTCTGACATCATTGCTTACTACGTGTGAAATCTGTGAATGATCACAGAGGTCACATGGTACAAGGCTATTCACAACAGCCTTGTACCATGTGACAAGCTGTGACCAATCACAGCTCACACAGTAGTTCTCAGTGGCTGCAAGAATGCAGACAGAGAGAAAGAGAAATGATTGCTTTTACAGCCTTTATGGGTGTAAAAGCAATCAGTGTAAAAAAAAAAAAAAATCTTCATAACCCCCCACAAGTAGTACATTGTCACCATGGTGACACTGTACTGCTAGGGTGACAGTATGTAGAAAAAAAAATCAATAATAATCTAAAATAATAAAATAAAAATGTAAACAAATTTTTTTTTAAATTATAATTTTTGGTTATAAACTAATTTGGGTTATTTTTTAGTTTTTACTAAAAAGATAACTGAATACATTTTGGCCAAGATTTATAATGAAATATTTATTTGCAACGTTTTTTTATAAATGTTTGGACTTTTTCATTTATATAGCAAAAAAAATAAAAATCCCAGTGGCGAATAAATACCACCAAAATAAAACTTTATCTGTCTCAAAAAAATGCTAAATAATTTATATGGGTACAGTGTTGTATGACCGCGTAATTGTCATTCAAAGTGTGATAGAGCTGAAATTCTGAAAATTGGCCTGGACAGGAAGGGGGTAAAAGTGTCCAGACTTGAAGTGGTTAATAACTGTGGAGCGAGGGTGCTTACATGCCGTGGTCACATTGCTTGGCATCCACTGCAAAAAAAATCCAAGATTTTACAGTTTCCAAATGTGACTCATTCAATAAAATGAGGAAGCTTGTAAAAAATAATCAAGTACAGCCACTGGGTTCACTTTTACAAAAAAGAATTCTCTCTTCTCTAAAGCGAATAAATGCAACCTTTGTAATCCTTCATAATGGAGGTCTTCCAACCCCGTTATTAATTTTGTTGCCGTTCTCCAAACTCTTTCTAATTCAAGGACGTCCATTCTGTGAATTGGTGACCAAACTGCTCTACTTGCTCAACATGATGCAGAAAGAGTGTATTATAAAAAAAACATACTAAATGGACTTACCTATTGAATATATGACCTTTTAAAAAAAATACTAAGGAGTATTATTGTAGTCTTGTTAGATGCAAATTGGCTGTTGCTAATACAAACTTTGACAAGGATAATGATTTTTTTTCCAGAGGAATAATCGATCTATAGTTGACAACCCATTTGTTCAATATGCTATACACAAAGGAAGTGGATTTTGACTGATAGCTAAGATACAATTGTAATTTATTATTGTAGATATCAATCCCTGCTTCCACTATGTCTTGCCATAATCTGATTGATTGAAATATGGTTGTATTCATGTGCTGTCAATCAAAACAAAGCGAATGATAATATTTGGCTTCAGTTTAATGGGAATTTTTGATCGAAATTGAGTCTAAGGCTTCATTCACACAGACAAATGTGTACTTTCTGCATGGAACACAGGTTCTTGCTGGCAGTGCTAGAAGAAGATCCTGCCTTAACCACTATATTTATAAACGTACTCCCACTTCCCTGCCTGTGCGTGCTCCCTAGGAGCACGCGGCACCGCGATCCGGTGCCTGATGTGTCATCCGGACACAGCGGAACACCAATCGCTGTACGGGACCTCTGTGTGAGGTCCCGATCATGTGATCACCGATTGGCCAATCGGTGATCACATGAATAGTAGTAAGCAAGATGTCACTTCTGACATCATTGCTTACTATGGGTGAAATCTGTGAATGATCACAACAGCCTTGTATCCACAACAGCTATTCACGACAGCCTTGTACCATGTGACAAGCTGTGACCAATCACAGCTCTCACAGTATTTCTCAATGGCTGCAAGAATTCAGCCAGAGAGAAGAAGAAATTATTGCTTTACAGCCTTTATGGGTGTAAAAGCAATCAGTGTAAAAAAAAATCTTCATCACCCCCCCCACAAGTAGTACAGTGTCACTATGGTGACACTGTACTGCTAGGGTGACAGTATGTTAAAAAAAAAACATAAATAATAATATAAAAAAAAAAATAAAAATGTATAAAAAAAAGTTTAGAAAAATTATAATTTTTGGTTATAAACTAATTTGGGTTATTTTTTTTTTTCACTAAAAAGATAGCTGAATACATTTTGGCCAAGATTTATGAAGAAAGATTATTTACTTGCAAAAAGAAAAACACTTTTTTTTCAAAATGTTTGGACTTTTTCATTTATATATCAAAAAAATCAAAATCCCAGTGATGAATAAATACCACCAAAATAAAGTTTTATCTGTCTCAAAAAAATGCAAAAAAATTCATACGGGTACAGTGTTGCATGACTGCACAATTGTCATTCAAAGTGTGATAGCGCTGAAAGCTGAAAATTGGCCTGGACAGGAAGGGGGTGAAAGTGTCCGGACTTAAAGTGGTTAAATATGTGCCTGGTCTTTGGACATGTGCAATGACTTTAATATACGTGTTTACATGCGTACAATCTGCAGATATGTACGGCCCCAGAGACATCTGTGTCCTACCTATTTTGTACACCACTAAACGTGGTGCACATTTTTTTTTGCAGATGCAGCGGTGTGTATTCATTCCTCTAGCGCTTCATTTAGAGGAGTACAAAACTATATATTGGGAAATGAGCCCCAAAGCTATTAGAAAAATTGTATACGTCTACATATTGTATGAACAGGAGCCAGGCGCTGTGTAGTTTTGTGATAAAAGTAATACAGACTTGATAAAGCGCATGTGCGCGAAACATGTCCCGGCAACTGGCCTCTTCCTTCTAAAGCTGCGGCTCCAGCAAGAGTTCCCCCCCTCCGTCTCTCCACATCGTGGTGACGTCATCCAGGACGCTGGGACGTCGGGTACACGTGGTCCCTGCACTGACAGGTATTCTACTCCACTGCTTCCCTCTGAGCAGACAGGCCGTGCATCTTGGAACCTGGCTTCTTAAAGCCACAGGCTGGTTATTTTTTACCATATGAAATATTAAAGGCACACCTCCATATAAAGTGTATTACTTTTATCACAAAACTACACAGCGCCTGGCTCCTGTTCATACTTCCCACAAACCGATGTGTTTTTACCATGGCAGCAGTGAGTTTTTTCCCCACCAATCACAGTTGACATATACCATTCACTTATTTCCTTTGGGACTCATCTGTGCGCTTTTATCCAGACTGATCTACATATTGTACATGTCTAAACATGAGAACTTTAGGCATATCTTTTATGTTAGACTGTCTACCAGCACCAACCTGAATTCCATGCAGAAAATACACATATGCCCATCTGAGTGAAGCAATAATAAATCAAAAGAGAAGTCGCCGCTATCGTTTGTGGATTCACTTACATTGAATAGCACACCGATCGGATGAAAATAATCAAAGCATGTATGGCCACCATTAGTCTGGGATCTACAAGGGCTCCAAAAGCATTTTCCATGTTTAATTACTCTAGAGGAGTACCCTCCCAAAGGGTATGATGAAAACACAGTTTTAGTAACCAATAGCATAACTTTTTAATACTGAACCTCATCTGCCATGTAGCTGCCCACCCTTCTATGTTCATTCACAATGATACATTTTGACAATTATATTTTTTGTGCCAAATGTATTTCCCTACAAAAGTTAGTATTCTCCACAAACTCTGAGATTGAACTCCTAATACCAACCTCAATATCATTAATAAACCTGTTAGCAGGGATAGCTAATGCACAGCAACAGAACAAAAACCAGACTTGCACTTTTACCTAATGCGGGGTACAACAAAACTACGTGGGTTAAGGTACATTGTAGTGCAAGTCTGTTGGGGCCTGTTGTGCTGGGATGGCAGTTTAAGAACCTGGAACCGCAGATTGCTGAGGGTTACAGAAACACATGTTCTTATAAGTGTGAATGGGCCCAATTAGGCTTTGAAGTACAACATACAGAGGAACTACAGATCAATAAAATAAAATGAGTTTGTGCCGCAAACACTGCCAGTTGCCTAAAAAGCAGTAAGTTAAGCACCGTTCATAAGTCCATATAATGATAGCTTGCTTGGCCCCAGAGCAGCTCCTCAGCAGATCGAAAGTAATCTGTAAAATGGACACTAGAGGGTGCTTCTAAGTGTAGCAAGTTGGTGTTTATTATTAAACATAGTGAAAAATGCACTTACATTTAGTAAGATGAAAGAAGGCATTTCTTAAAACCAAGGGAAGACATTGGCTGGGTGCGTGAGAGGATTTCCCTTGATTTTTGTTTTTAAAGCAGAGCTCCACACAAAAGGGGAAGATCCGCTTTAAGCCTTTGTCCCCCGCTCCCCATTAAGGATTGGAAACTTTGGGGGGCGGGTACCCGAATTTGACAGGAACCTGCTCCCAATGTGATCGCCTAGGCGATCGGAAGCGGAATTTGTCCTCCCCCCTCCCTCCCCGTAGTCTTACGTGACAGGTCCCAGAAGACTACAGGCCATTCACAAAGCGCATCGCTTCTCGCACATGCGCAGTGGGCACCCGGCTGTGAAGCTGCAAGCTGTCACAGCCGGGTGCCCACAATGAAGATGCCGGCTCCAGGGAGAGAAGATGGCCAGTGAAACCAGCCATGGTGAAGACACCGCTGGACCGAGGGACAGGTAAGTGGCTGTATTTTAAAAGTCAGCAGCTACAGTTTTTGTAGCTGCTGACTTTTTTTTTTTTTCAGCTGGAACTCCGCTTTAAAGAGTACTTTTTTTTAAATGTTCTCATGTTTTCAAAATAAAAAAGAAAGAACATAGTGTAGCTCAGCAGTTTACAAAACAAGATGAAATAAAAGCATGTCCATACATACTAGCGCAGTGATAAATGAGAAGGACCAAATACCCATGGCCCGAAACAGAAACATGGCACAGGAAATAGATCACCACAAAAGTTTTGAAGGCATAGGCATAACAAATGACCAAAGTAATTATGTACATGTAGGCACAGAACACTATTCCGGGGTAACCATATTTTGGGAATCTAGCCAGGCGGACCAGACCTTATTGAACTTCATTGGGCATCCCCTTGACCCATATGTCAATTTGCACGTGGGAACAGTCTTATTAACAAGAGCAAGCCATATAGATATGGAGGGGAGGACAGTGGATTTCCAATGTAGCATTACTTATGTGTTGTCCCTTGGTTTGCTTCTTTCATCTTACTAAATACAAGTGCATTTTTCACGGTTTTTAATAATAAACACTAAGTTGCTACACTTAGAAGTGCCCACTGGTGTCCATTTTACTTTAGAGAAGAACTGCAGGCTGTGAAATGAAAAATCAAAAATGTAACAGAACAGTAACAAAAACAAATATTGTAGTCAAAAGACAAAAAATTATAAGAACTGTTATACTGTCCAAAATTAGCAATCTAACCTCCAAATACACTATATTGCCAAAAGTATTGGGCCAGCCCTCCAAATCATTGGATTCAGGTGTTCCAATCACCTCCATGGCCACAGGTGTATAAAATCAAGCACCTAGGCATGCAGACTGCTTCTACAAACATTTGTGAAAGAATGGGTCGCTCTCAGGAGCTCAGTGACTTCAAGAGTGGTACCGTGATAGGTTGCCACCTGTGCAATAAGTCCATCCGTGAAATTTCCTTACTACTAAATATTCCAACTGTTAGTGGTATTATAACAAAGTGGAATCAACTGGGAACAACAGCAACTCAGCCATAAAGTGGTAGTCCACGTAAAATGATAGAGCCTTCAGATTAGCACAACAGTGTGTAGAGAGATTCATGGAATGGGTTTCCATGGCCGAGCAGCTGCATCCAAGCCTTACATCACCAAGTGCAATGCAAAGCGGCAGATGCAGTGGTGTAAAGCACACCGCCACTGGACTCTAGAGCGGTGGAGACATGTTCTCTGGAGTGACCAATCACGTTTCTCTGTCAATTCAATGGACGTGTCTGGGTTTGGCAGTTGCCAGGAGAACGGTACTTGCCTGACTGCATTGTGCCAAGTGAAAAGTTTGGTGGAGGGGGGATTGTGGTGTGGGGTTGTTTTTTAGCAGTTGGGCTTGGCCCCTTAGTTCCAGTGAAGGGAACTCTTAATGAATCAGCATACCAAACATTTTGGACAATTTCATGGTCCCAACTTTGTGGGAACAGTTTGGGGATGGCCCCTTCCTGTTCCAACATGACTGCGCACCAGTGCACAAAGCAAGGCCCATAAAGACATGGATGAGCAAGTTTGGGGTGGAGGAACTTGACTGGCCTGCACAGAGTCCTGACCTCAACCCGATTGAACACCTTTGGGATGAATTAAGAGTGGAGACTGCGAGCCAGGCCTTCTGATCCGACATCAGTGCCTGACCTCACAAATGTGCTTCTGGAAGAATGGTCAAACCTTCCCATAGACACCCTCCTAAACCTTGTGGACAGCCTTCCCCGAAGAGTTGAAGCTGTTATAGCTGCAAAGGGTGGGCCAACTCAATATTGAACCCTACGGACTAAGACCGGGATGCCATTAAAGTTCATGAGCGTGGAAAGGCAGGCGTCCCAAAACATTTGGCAACATAGTGTATCTGTGGATCCTAAGTAAAAAGATCTTTGACCCTGGTGCCTACCATATCCTGGGCTCGGTCCACCACCTGTGCAGTATCTTGCAGAGAGCTTTCCAGCACCCAACACTGAAATGTAATAAGCAATGTCAAGCCCGACATCATCAGGAAGAAAAAGTGGCACTGGAGCGCGTGATCAGGTAAGTAATTGCTAAGGACGGGCGATGAAGAGCATGGATGGACAAATCCATATGTTTATGGCTAGACCTAATTGGAACTTTGTCAATGAATGATCTGTTGATAATCAATGTTTGACTAACTTTATGTACAAAGTAATCTGAATAACATTATATACATTCCTCCAAATCTTACCATGGCATTCAGCTGAGAATTGCTGGCTTGTGCAATTCCTAATATATTGGTGGTATGCATCACCTCAACAGAGAAACTAGGCAGCCAGCTGGCAAACCTGGAACCTACAGAGAAGAGCGCCTGATTAGATCTTCCTTTAATAATAGAAACAATTAAAAATTATTTAGCAGCTGAGTTCAGATCACATTACACACATAATATGGGGCTTTTTCTATAATAACAAACAGTAAAGTTCATATATACAGTAATATAGCAGATCAAATATTAGCTTTCATGAATCCACTTTACTTCACAGTACTATCCAATATCATTGTTAAACAGTTAGATCACCTTTAAATAAATACTCTGTGCAGTCCATATGCACCATTCCATACATGCATTTACAACTAACCCGATTTTAAGAATATGCATTTATGCTCAGCCCATACCTGTAGGCCATTTGTGCCGAGTGGCGCGTGCTCCAAATATTTCACAGTTCCATCCTGTCCTCCTCTTTAGCATGCACCAACCATTAGGAAGAGCGCCCCCCTAGCAGTATAGGAGCAAGTATATCCTCCTACCGAGCCCCAAACATGTGCATTGTGCTATCTACGATGGAACAGAGAGCATGTTGCAGATGCTGTGGTCATCTTGCAGCAACAAAAGATGGTGCTGCACATGTGCAGGGCTCAGGAGGACAGTGCTCGCTCCTGTACCACTAAGGGGCACTCGTCTAATTGGCCTACAGGAATGGAAAGAGAATGCTTTTTTTTTTAAATCAGATTAGTTTAGCATTAAGAAATGGTGTTCATCAACTGCATATAGTATTATATTTATGCTTGTAAACCTCAGACATGAAATATGAACAAAGTACATCCCTCTATACTGTGTACTTGTCTCAATCAAGGACACTAAGTGCCATTTCTCTCTGCTGCCTGGTTCTTCTGTTATCAGCATGAATCAATTCTGACAAGTTTTACTGAATCCAGGACAAACATGGTGACAGGTGACAGGGACCCCAACAGATTGACAGCCTCAGCTCTGTTCCTGTGAGCTTTGTGGTGGTGGTGGGATTCCCTTCCCTTCAATCAGCTCTCAGAGCTCTCCTCACTGAGCTCTGCAGAGTGTAACTTTCCACCCCCTTTTTTCTTTGAATGTATGTAGAAAAGAGAATAGTGCCTATAGACAGGTACAACTTATGTAGGAGGATTTGTTTCATCTCTGTGTATCACCTGACGCCAGTCACTTCACTAGGTACATGTAAGGGTTTACAACTGCTTTAAAAGCTGAGCTAACCCTTTAAGTCAAGCATATTGATGTTTAAAACCATAAAGATTAGCCCCAACAAAGGAATTCTACTTGCATTGCTCTTACCATCAAAGTGGAAAAAGTGGTTATGCTGGTTGAGGCGGGGCCGACCTTCTGTCACGGTTAGTGGGATCATATTCTGATCTATGTTGTCTCGTTGCTGTTCCCGAGGCCTGTTGCCATCAGCCATATTTAGAGACATTCTACAAGTTGGACAGGATGTGTCCTGTTCTAGCCATGAGCGAAGACAAGAGCTAAATGTACAAAGCAAAAAAAAAAAAAAAACTGTGATGAAAAGAAATTATCTGGAGTTAAACAACAATATAGATCCAATCCACAAACACTATGAGGGTTATTTACTAAAACTGGAGAGTGCAAAATCTGGTGCAGCTCTGCATAGAAACCAATCAGCTTCCAGGTTTTATTGCCAAAGCTTAACTGAACAAGCTGAAGTTAGAAGATGATTGGCGACCATGTACAGCTGCACCAGATTCTGAGTGCTCCAGTTTTAGTAAATCTCCTGCTATATGTTTTTGTAATGGGAATAAATAATGGTCTTGTACATATTTTACTCAAGGAGTCATCATAACAAAGACTATTTACTTAGGTTTTGATCAGACAAAGCCAGCCTCAAAACAAGCTTTGTCAGCTGTGCTGTGTCATTAGCTAACCCACAGAGCTCTGGGAATCTTTTGTCCTATATTAAAAGGAAAATAAACCCACCTATCCTTTACAGCTGAAGATGATGCATCTTAGCATTTATTTATATCTGCTGTTGCCATGGTGCTAAACACATGACCAGCCATGCAACCAGCCATCTGAGGCATGCCTTAAATGTGACAGTTTAGGGAAATCATTAAATCAACTATATTTATGCTTTAAATATTTAAGAAAAAAAGATTGCATGTATATTCAATGTGAAAACAGATATAAAACATATTTAAATGTATAAAAGGTAAAAAAAACAACTAATATGACACTTTAAGCAAACCTTCACTCAAAAATGAAAGTGCCGCTAATCCTCCTCCCCACCCCCTACACTTTTGAGAGGTTTTTTTTTTTCCATTGGAGCAGGAACTTTTGTGGGCAGGTATCTGCTCCTACATTCTTGCCTAGGTGAGAATGACGTACGCTTTGGTCCACCGTCTGCAACTTGTCACATGTCCTAGGAGGCTGCTGAACCAGTCCAAAAGCACCACATGACTTTCTGCATGCACAGCGGTGAGCCTGCTGTGATTACTTAGGAAGTCAAAGCCAGATCTCAAATCCAAGATGCAACTGCCCAGGACCTGCTGCAGTGAGAAGAACCAGCTGCAGGAAGACAGCATTGGACTTCAGGGACTGGTAAGTATCTGATACAGCATTTGTTTTTTTTGTTTTTTGGCTGAAGTTTTTCTTAAAGGCTTCTATGGCCTCAAAAATATTATAACTAGTATGTAAATCACATATCTGCTCTAAACCTGGTAGCTTAATACTTGCCATGCTATAATTTTTAAATTGTGCTCAGAGACCTATTATTTTTTTTTGTAAAATAAGCAACAAACTCTGCTTTCTTGACCACCAATATACCAAAAATGATCCAAATGTGGTCTCTGCCAGAAGACAGAAATTGTCTGGGATGAGATAAAAGGACTGGTTATACTAAGCTAGGGATGCTAGTACTGGGTAAGTTAATTCTGGGTTGCAAAATTAAAAAAAAAAAATTCCACGTGCTCTTGTTTAAATATACAACATGTATTACTGAAGAAAAATATAATTGAAAAATATTGATTCATGCAATTGTCATATCTGCAGGCAATGTGCACCTCTTCCCTTGAAGCTTGCCTAAAAAAAAACTCACAAGGTTACATTTCCCCATCCTGCCCTATTTATGTACCATGCATTGTCAAGATATTCTTCAACTCCACCCAAAACAGGTATTACAGTCTATGACAGCTAGCATGATAAATCACATAATAACTTCCTAAACTTGTCAGGAAATCCAGTTGGGATAAACCAAAAGATAGTTTACATTTAGCTTCATTGTGTGGGATGGAAGAGGACACACTGCTGCAGAAACCTTTAATCAGTAAAGCCTATTAGATCTAGGGATCTAGCAGATGAATTACTCACTGGTTCCGATTCTACACTGAGCTAACCCTCAACAAAATGATTACAGACATCACGTACTTATGGAACAGGTGACCACAAGGAAGCTTCCGAGCAGCTTGCATAGAGTCCCAGCAGATGGCACAGTCATCATTATTTGCTTCCAGTTCCTCTGGAGTAGCAACAGCAAAGCTATGGAAAGAATAACGGAATATAATATTATGAACACCAACGAGACCCTTTTCTAAGCTACCAGCCAATACCAAAAAATAAATAAATAAATAAAAGAACACAAGGGTCAATTTACAAAGATAAATACCGCATACATTTTTTAGTTAAAATACCCCATGCGTAATTTATCTCAAAAACAGTCAATTCACAAAAAAACATGCGTTATTTACTGAATGCATTAAATATTGATTTCACAATATTATCACTTAAATTTAGCATGCTTTGGGGTATTTTTCCCAATTTTGTTTTGTTTTTGCTAACAATACAGCAGGAGGAAGATAGTTCTATAAGTGCACTCAAATATTGTGAAACTGTGAAAACAGTCTATCTAGCTCACTTTCATTCCCAGAATGATCTCCCTCTGGTGAAATGTTACAATTTATTTCCAGAACATTTCCACACCTATGATACATTGGAGACTTTTAACTTACTGGCCAGTACAGGGTTCCCCTCATTATTTTACACATTGCTAAAATACCGACAATTCCTTTTGTTCCAATGTGCCCTAGGAAAGCCGAAAGGCTGGACACCCCTGTTCTAGGTTCTTAAGGTTTAATGAAGAAGGAATCTCTTTAAAGCGGTAGCAAATTCAAAAAGAAAAAAAAAAAAAAAAGTGTTTCTCCCTGCAAGGCAAATGCATGATGTGCTAGTATGCATCACATACCAACACATTATGAAGGACATACGTTAAAACGAAACCCTCCAACAGCATGTTGTCACCTGCTGCAGAGACTTCCATCTTCGCCCATTCTTCCTTCCGGGTTCGCGGGCTGCAGCCACTTGATTAGCCGAGCCACGATGACGTCACTCCCTTGCATGCGTGCGGGAGTCTCTGCCATGGCATACAGCTCTGAAGGATCAGTGATGTCACCGGCTGCAGCTTGCTAGAATATCTCCTAAATGGTGCACGTTTAGGAGTTATTCATTTTACATACAGGTAAGCTTTATTATAATTTTACCTGTAGGTAAAAATAAAAAAAATGAGAGTTTACTACCGCTTTAAATCCAGATATGCATCTATGAAGAACACATTTCCATCAAGATGAAATTACCCAGAGGTAACAATATTTTCATCTTACTGCCAAGCATTAGTAATAATTAAAAGTGACATCTAGTTTATTTAGAACTCATCATCATATTTATGTTAACCCCTTGCCTACAGGGCACTTATACCCCCTTCTTTACCAGGCCAATTTTTAGCTTTCAGCGCTGTTGCACTTTGATTGACAATTGCGCGGTCATGCAAGATTGTACCCATATGAAATTGTTATTTTTTTCTCACAAAAAGAAGTGCAAAAAATTTGGAGAAAAAAATGTTTTCTTTGTTTCTATTATAAAATTTTTCAAACAGGTAATTTTTCTCCTTCACTGATGTGCGTTGATGAGGCAGCACTGATAGGCAGCACTGATAGGCAGCACTGAAGGGCACTGATAGGCAGCACTAATGAGGTGGCACGGATAGGCGGTACTGATAGGCGGCATTGATGATGGGTACTGATAGACAGCACAGATAGGTGGCACTGACTGGCGGCACTGCTAGGCATTGACTGGCACAACTGCTGGGCACTAACTGGCACAACAGCTGGGCACTAACTGGTGGCACTGACTGGCAGCACTGCACTTCTGGGCACAGGTAGGTGGCACTGCTGGGCACAGGTTGGTGGAACTGGTGGGTGGCACTGCTGGGCACCGATCATCAGAGCACTGATCATCAGTGCCCTGAGGATCGGTGCCGATCCCTGCTCTGACAACTGCCGGTTCTCGGCAGTACTTTCATCTCGCTCTGACAGCGTGAGGAAAGTGCAGCCGAGAACCGGCAATTGCATTTCCCGGTGATCAGCATGTCATTGGACACGGCTGATCACGTGGTAAAAGGCCGCTGTGATTGGCCTTTTACCACATCACGTGATCAGCTGTGTCCGTAGGACACAGAGATGATGGAGATCACCAGGTGCACGCCCCTGGGGGCGCGCAGGAGAGCGCGTTCTGGGAGGACGTCATATGACACAGCGTTCACGGAGATCGCCAGGTGTGTGCAGGAGAGCGCGTTCTGGGAGGATGTCATATGACGCCCTCCCAGATCTGGCCAGCCGCAGTGTAGCCATCATTCGGCTATCTGCGGTTGGCAAGTAGGTAAGCAGGGAATACATGCAGGTTTTTTTTGTTTTTTTTTCAACCAGCGGAACCGGACTAATTTAACTACACCAAACTTTGGTCCCTGACTACTCACATGTGCGATAATTTCACTTGCACCACCCTATTGCTTGCAAAATAAGATTTGCCATGTTCTTACCATTGATAGTTTGTGTATAGTGTAGAATCTAAAAAAAACTTAAAAGCGGAGTTCCACACACCCTGTCAAAAAATAAGTCAGCAGCTACAAAAACTGAAGCTGCTGAATTTTAAAAAACAGCCACTTACCTGTCCCTCGGTCCTGTGGTGTGTCCCCCGCAGCTCGTTTCACCGGCCGTCCTGTATTCCAGGAGGCTGGCATCTTCAGTGTGGGCACCCGGCTGTGATCGCTTGCGGCTTCACAGCTAGGTACCCACTGAGCATGCGCGAGTAGCGCTGCGCTTCATGAATGGTCCTGTAGTCTTCTGGGACCGGTCACGTGTCCTAAAAGACTACAGGGAGGGAGGGAGGGAGGACACCTTCCGTTTCCGATCGCCTAGGCAATTGGACCAGAAGTGGGAGCGGGTACCTGTAAAATTCGGGTACCCGCTCCCCCCCCCCCACTCCCCAAAGCGGAACTTCCCCTTTTGGGTGGAGCTTCGCTTTAAATGTAATTTATTGCTAAAAAAAAAAAAAGAATATTCTTTTTTTTTTAATGTTTCTAGGTCTGATAGAATATAAAAAGGATTTATGTTTCGGGCCTCTCTGTGAAGCATCGTGCAGGGGCCCTGCTTTCCACAGTGCAAACATCACTGGTATCCTTATATTGTTGTTTCTTTTATTATTTTGCAGACATGGAATGCACAAGTTCCAGTACATATTCATTGTATATTATATTATAATGGAAAAGCAAAATCAGACTTCCTGGTTGTCAGTCGCACACTAGTAAGGATGGAGAAAAGAAAAGCATCTGTGCTGGCCACAGCAATCCCTTTTTAGGTTTACTGTCATTGTCTTTAATATGGTTACATTTAAGAGGATTTAAACATCATTGGTACACTTCCGTCCATATGAGATCATTCCCAAAAAAAGACTACCGCCATATGGTTTGAGACAAATTTAAATAAACCCTGTAAATTAAAATGTTAAACTAACAAGAGAGAACAGAGAAAATATTCATGCTACCAAAACAAAAACAACTTACTGAGCTTCCATGTTCCCCACAACTCGCAGGTAATTTTTGTGGCGTCGTAATCTGCGTTGCAGCTCATGGAACAGGTGACGAAGCTGCATGAAGATAACAAGACTCGCCATAGACAGCCAGATATTCCCAAATAACTAATAAACGGGAGAAGGACAGAACACCAGTAAATAAAGACTTTATATGACGATTTTTTTCCTCCAGTGTTACACTCAATTAACCACTTGCCTACCGGGCACTTATACCCCCTTCTTTACCAGGCCAATTGTCAGCTTTCAGCGCTGTCGCACTTTGATTGACAATTGCGCGGTCATGCAAGATTGTACCCATATAAAATTTGTATCATTTTTTTCTTACAAATAGAGCTTTCTTTTGGTGGTATTTTATCGCTGCTGGGCACTTTACTTTTTGTGCTATAAACAAAAAAATGCAAATAATTTGAAAAATTTTTTTTCTTTATTTCTATTATAAAATAGGCAATTTTTTTCCTTCACTGATGTGCATTGATGAGGCAGCACTGATGGGCACTGATAGGCAGCACTAATGAGGTGTCACGGATAGGCGGCACTGATAGGTGGCACTGATGATGGGTACTGATAGACAGCACTGATAGGTGGCACTGACTGGCATCACTGCTGGGCACTGACTAGCGGCACTGCTAGGCTTTGACTGGCGCAACTGCTGGGCACTGACTGGTGGCACTGCATTGATGGGCACTAATGGGTGGCACTGGTGGGCACAGGTGGGTGGCACTGGTGGGCGGCACTGGTGGGCACAGGTAGGTGGCACTGGTGGGCACAGGTGGGCGGAACTGGTAGGTGGCACTGCTGGGCACTGATCATCAGTGCCCTGATGATCGGTGCCGATCCCTGCTCTGACAACTGCCATTTCTCGGCAGTACTTTTCTCGTGCTCTGGCAGCGCGAGGAAAGTGCAGCTGAGAACCGGCAATTGCATTTCCCGGTGATCAGCGTGTCATTGGACACGGCTGATCATGTGGTAAAAGGCCGCTGTGATTGGCCTTTTACCACATCACGTGATCAGCTGTGTCCATAGGACACAGAGATCATGGAGATCACCGGGTGCGCGCCCCAGAGCGCGTTCTGGGAGGACGTCATATGACGCCCTCCCAGAACTGGCTGACCGCAGTGTAGCCGTCATTCGGCTACCTGCGGTTGGCAAGTAGTTAAACTAAACAGATCTGCAGACAGCTACACATACCAACATGTGAATATGATGCATTAGGTCCATGGACAGGTGACTGAGCTCCATCACAAAGTCTGTGTAATATACATATGTTCCTTTGCCTTCCCATGTTCCTTCGTGGTTGAGGTCCCATAGATGAATCACATAGCTGCCACAAAAAAGATTTTATGATTAGTATTATATTACTGTTCTTAAAGTGTATTTCCATTTTTGCAGCCAAATTGGGATACCATCTACTTTATAACGGTTACATATCCCTATTCACATAGCATAACTTTAAAATAAAAAAAAATTGCAGCTTACCTTTTTTTTGATGCTGTGTTCTGGACCTTCCAGCAAGGAAAACCCTACCTAGTTCTCTTTATTTATGAGGGGGCTTTAGGAACCATGGTTGCCATAGTAAACCTAGTCTGTACTGTGCAGGCAGACCCTCATTATCAATTGTAACTAGATTTCAACACTGTCCTAACAAAAGTTTAAAGATGCAGAGGCCGGGCTGCTTACATTGTATGTTAATGAGGACAGACATGAGGCAGACTCACTCTAACATTGTGCAAAAAATACTTGCCATCAGCCATGAGCACCTCTTTCTGAGAAAACTCTAAAAAGGTAAAAAACATTTTAAAACATTTTATCTAGTCATGCTATATGAATGGGAACGCAGCAAACATATAGTGGGGCTTTTCTCAAATTTAACTGCAAAGGTGGAAATAGGTTTTAGACAGCTTACACAAAGACATATTAGACGAGTGTGCTTCCAACTTGTTACAAACGTTTGCAGGAGGTCCTTTTCTGTTTCAGAATGAAAAAGTAAGTACATAAAGAAATGGTTGGGATGGTTTGTTGTGGAGGACTTGAAGTGGCCTGAACAGAGTCCAGACCTCAGCTATATTGAACACCTTTGGGATTAATTGGAATGCTGAATCCATGCCAGCTCCTCTTGTCCAAAATCAATAACTAACCTCACTAATGCTCTTTTGGCTGAATGTCACACATTAGCACAGAAACACCCAATCCTGTGGAAAGCCATCCCAGAAAAGTGAAGGCTGTTCTAGTCAGAAGGAAAGGAGGTGTAACACCATATTAACCACTTCAAGTCTGGACACTTTTATCCCCTTCCTGTCCAGGCCAATTTTCAGCTTTTAGCGCCATCACACTCTGAATAACAATTGCGCGGTCATGCAACACTGTACCCATATGCATTTGTCAGCATTTTTTTGAGACAGATAAAGCTTTATTTTGGTGGTATTTATTCACCACTGGGGTTTTTATTTTTTTGCTACATAAATGAAAAAGTACAAAAATTTAGAAAAAAAGTGTTTTTCTTATAAAATTTTGCAAATAAATAATATTTCATCATAATTCTTGGCCAAAATGTATTCAGTTATCTTTTTAGTAAAAAAACTAGTTTATAACCAAAAATTATAATTTAAAAAACATTTTTTTTACATTTTTATATTATTATTTATGGGGTTTTTTTCTACATACTGTCACCCTAGCAGTACAGTGTCACCATGGTGACACTGTACTACTTGTGGGGGGTGATGAAGATTTTTTTTTTTTTTTACACTGATAGCTTTTACACCCATAAAGGCTGTAAAAGCAATCATTTCTCCTCTCTGGCTGCATTCTTGCAGCCATTGAGAACTGTGTGAGCTGTGATTGGTCACAGGTTGTCACATGGTACAAGGCTGTTGTGAATAGCCTTGTACCATGTGACCTCTGTGATCATTCACAGATTTCACACGTAAGCAATGATGTCAGAAGTGACATCTTGCTTACTACTCTGCATGTGATCACTGATTGGCCAATCAGTGATCACATGATCGGGACCTCGCACAGAGGTGTTCCGGAGGACACAGCGGGTACCGGATTGCGGTGCTGCACGCTCCCAGTCCAAAATGGCGGGCGCCATTTTTGAATGGCAACCCGCCCCTGGACTGCCACCGTCCGGCTGTTTATATACAGCGGCAGGATGGCAAGTGGTTAATGCCCAGGGGTTTGTAACGAGACGTCCAACAAATTCATATATATGCGATGGTCAGGTGTCCACAAACGTTGGGCCACAGAGCTTTACAACTACCCTACACCGTTTAGAATTTCTGGATTCTTTGCAATATAAATAAAAGCAGTCTGAAGGTCAATGTTTGCCTTCCACATTATGTAGTTAAATGAAGCTTCTTGTCCTTGCATCCAGAGCTAAAGCTTACTTCTATTTATGCAGTAAAATTTGAGAAAATCCCACTATATGGATGTTATTTCTTTCTATTTACACAGCATACCTCTGGCTGCTCTGAACAATTTAAACGTGAGCCTGTCCCCAGTGACACACTGTGCTTTCCCTCATTAACACACAATGCAAGAAGCCTAGCTCTTGTAACAACAAACATTGTTAAAATCTAGTTATAATGGATAATGAGATCTGCCCCACATATTGTAGACAGGGTTGATTATGGTAAACTTTCAAGTGAAAGACAAGGCTAAAACAGGGTATATATGTCCAATGTACCAGGCTGAACGAAAAAAAAAAACAAAAACCTGACAGATTCCCACATTAAACACAAACCATGTGTGATGCAGCGATCTCTCCCACTGAGCTGTCAGAATACACTGATCAGCACTGCAGCCATTGGCTGTAAGTGCTGATTGAACACTGGTTTTTATCGCATAGGTGTTGGAACAGAAGCCGGTTTTTAGAGTGACTCCTGTTGAACAGTCAGCGGTACACATGGACTAAAAGTGAGCCAATTCCTGCTGAACCTGCTGGTTTTCAGTCCATGTATACCCTACTTAACTAACTATTCCTAAAAAACGTCATCAAAAAGATCTGTGTACTTTTTCTGGTCCAGTCCGTTCATGTGAACCAGCTGCTCCGGCTTCCCTGTGTCAGTGTGTCACAGCTGCTGCAGGGGAGAGGAATAGCCTGACGATGTATGATCCATGGAAGCCTTTGAGTGATGTCACGGCTCCCGGAATTCACAACTGTTGTCAAGGGAAGCTGGAGCTGCTGCATCATGTCACCGAACAGGACCAAATAAAAAAAAGGCAAGTACACAGATCTTTTTTTGATACAGGGCAGGGGCAGACTGACATCTCATGGGGCCCCCGGGCAATAGGGGATCATGGGGCCTCTGTGTCCTTGCCCACACTCAAAAAAGCCTATAAAAAAAAAAGGTACCAGGGGCATCTCATGGGGCCCCCTACTGACCCCCCGCCCTCGGGCAGTGCCCGTGTGCTCGAATGGTCAGTCCGCCCCTGATACAGGGTATGCAGGATAAGAACAGTTACAGTTATCCTTTACTAACACTAACTCCCCATTCTTCATATAAACATTACTAAAAAAGAAAGAAAAGGAGGCAGGATTTTCCAGCCTTGAAGTTTTCAGAAAAGAGCATTTAAAAAGCATTTTTTGAGACAGATAAAGCTTTATTTTGGTGGTATTTTTTTTTATATCTCTTAGCTGTGCTATGTGAATGAGGACATGTAACAAATCTTAAACAGGTGCTATCCCAATCTAGCTGCAAGTGGAAACATACGTTAAGATAATGATTTTTCCGGTAACATTTACACCCTAAAACATCAGGTTAAACAATGTCAGGGTGCTGGGCACATTGAAAATAATCTAATTCAGATTTCCAAGTTATGCAAACTAAGTACATAGCGATAAAATGTAAACCATTTATTTTGAACTACCTTGACATATAGTAGCAGAATTTATCAGACCACCTTCTTGTGTGATATGCATTCTACTTACCGCAACACAACATGAGCCGTCCTGGTTGTCACCAATAAACACTAGAAAAGACAAAAAAAGATAGGTATTACAGTACTTTCCTGGAGACTATTTTAAAAAGGCTAGATGTGACGTGGAGTCAATGTAAATGTATCAGCACAAAATCAAATTCCAGCCATCCTCATCCAGACAGGATGACCTACACTCATAACAACAGAACATTCCACCAAGAATGCTACCTCTGAATGGCTACATCATCCGTGTACATTCAATTGCCTTCTTTTGTCTATAAGCAGCCTTAGTCTAGCTACCACCCGACCTTGTTGTGAAGACTAAGTAGTGTAAAATTTCAGTGGCAAAATTCCCACCTTACTGCTGTGCAACTAAGGGTGTCAAAGGACCCCCAATAAATCTTGTTCACACCAAGTGATTACCAGCAGTAAAAATACTTCTAGAGAGGAGAGGGGTAAGTATAGATTTACACATGACCTACACTCTAATGCCATTCTCCTCCGTACAATTTAAGTGCTGATTCACATATATGCAGTGCGGATTGAAGCTCAGGGTTCACAGCTAATTGACACAGTAGCTGTTCACCTGTTCAGGTCAGGTTTACATCGGGTTCAGGCCAGTAGTGTAATTAGGTTTTGTGCTGCCCTAGGCAACACAAAAATCATCTGCCCCCACGGACACCGACCAACACTACCTCCCTTCCCCTCCCACAGAGAGAGCCTGACATTGACCAACAACACCACTGCCCCCCACCTGGGAGAGCCTTCCGCTACCCCTCCCCCCTCAGCCTATAATTCGCACCTGAACCAGATTGAACCGCTCAGAAATCGTACATTAAACCGCACTGATTCTGCACCGACCATATGTGAACAGGTACCATAGGAAGCAATGTTATTTCACATCTCATGTGGATTGGATGCTGTTCAAACCGCATCCAATCCGCATATATGTGTACTGGCACTAAAACTGAACTCCAGGATATGAAAATATTGTCTAAATACAAGAGTCGTGTGTATTTTTACTTGATTCTTGGTGTACTTTGTGTATTTCCTCCAGATCTGTACAGTACGTCAGTGTAAAACTGTGCCTCTATGCAGTCACTGCTGCTTTCTGTCCTTGTGCAGGATGGCTGGTCTTAGATCCGTCCCCATGTTTTTTCCAGGCAGTCTGTAGAGGTGGACTTGCTGGGTCCTTCCCACAGCTCTTCTCTCTGCACAGGCTGTATGCAGCACAGTGATGATGTCACAACTACTTTTACAAGTATCTGGGTTTGTAAAGACTTTTGGCATACAATAATGGATTTATATCTGCTGAGGCTATTGGGAAACCAACTTAAAGGGAGTGTTTGTGCTGTCCATATCTGGTGTCTCCACATGTCCTAGATCTATTCCTGACATCTTTGTCCCATTGCAGAATCTAGCAGTTATAATCTGGCTACGCTATATGTCATTGGTTAATATCCACACACAGATACTGCATAATAAACAGATGCATCCTACAAAGGAAGAACATTTACACAGCTCTCACTAAATCATAGAAATGCAATAAAGCAAATCACTGAAAATAAATAAGAGAGAATGACAAAAAAGTCTGCATATAGGAAATGGCAACATAGTTACATACTTACAGTGATTGTAAAGCTTCATTTTTTTAAAAATAGTAAACATGTCATACTTACCTGCTCTGTGCAACGATGTTGCACAGAGCAGTCTGGAACCTCCTCTTCTTGGTTCCCTCACCGGCGTTCTGGGCTCCTCTTCTCAGTACTCCACCATAGGAAACCACTTTCTATGGGGACACACCTTTGGGTCCGCTCCCGAGATTGCCTGTGTGCATCTATTGAGACACGCAGAGCGCCACTCAGCCCTGCTCCCTGCTCACAGGATTTGACTGACAGCAGCAGGAGCCTCTGTTGCCTCTGTGAACTCAGAGACAGGAGAGAGTCGCTACAGACCGGCATAGCACTGGATTGAAATCAGGTTCAGGTACGTATACAGGGGGGTGAGGGAGCAATACAAATATGGGGACATTTTGTACCATAATGCAGGCAATGCATTAAGGCAAAAAATATCCAGCTTTTAGAACCACTTTAATTGTTTTAAAGCATGCTTGCTTCATAATGCTGGATCCTTTGTGCACTGTAATGTATTTAACTACTAGCCTACAGGGCACTTATACCCCCTTCCTGCCAGGCCAATTTCCAGATTTTAGCGCTGTTGCACTTTGAATGACATTTGCATGGTCATGCAACACTGTACCCATATGAAATTTGTATCATTTTTTTGTGACAGATAGAGCTTTCTTTTGGTGGTATTTAATCACCTCTGGGTTTTTTATTTTTTCTTAAACCAAAAACCACTGAAAAGTTTGAAAAAAAAAGTTTTTTCTTAGTTTTTGTTATAAACTTTTGTAAATAAGTGATTTTTCTCCTTCACTGATGTGCGCTAATGAGGCTGCAGTGATGGGCACTGATAGGCTGCACTGATGGACACTGATAGGTGGCACTGATGATGAGGCACAGGTAGGTGGCACTGATGGGCATTGACAGGCATCACTGATGGGCACTGAAAGGTAGCACTCATATATGGCACTGACAGGAGCAACTGATAGGCAGCACTGACGGGCACTGTTAGGCGGCACTGACTGGCACTGATAGCTGGCACTGATGGGTGACACTGAAAGGCAGCTCAGATGGGCACTGATAAGTGGCATTGATGGGCACTGAAATGTGGCACTGATGGGCACTGGCAGGTGGCATGGATGAGCACTGAGAGCTGGCACTGATGGACACTAACAGGTGGCGCTGCTGGGGCTACACAGATCATCAGGGCACACTGATCATCAGTGCTCTGACGATCTGTGTACATGTCCCCTCTGAGGAATGCTGATTACCGGCTCTCCTCTCCTCACAAGCTGTCAGCAAGACAGCTCGTGGGGAGAGAAATGCCGATAACCAGCATTTCCCTGTTTACATGTGATCAGCTGGGATTGGACACAGCTGATCACATGACCGAGCCGACATCTTCGGCTCTTTCCGTGGATCGGTGATCCGCTGTGTCCGAGGGAGCCGTGTCTGTGTCTGACGTTCTCCCAAAACGAGAGAACCACCTTGCGTCCGTCATATTATTTTATGGCGGGCGGGAAACAGTTAAAGGATACATTTACCTTTGGGAACATGTTATATGTTCCACCCGTTTTTAGGGTGGAACATGAAACATGTTCCCACTTCTGCAGCCTCTGGCTGGCCGATCTTCTCCCACACTGGCTGTCACTCGAAAATCTGTGGGGTGATCTGAAAAGAGCTGTGCACAGGAGATGCCCTTGCAATCTGACAGATTTGGAGTGTTTTTGCAAGGAAGAGTGGGCAAATATTGCCAAGTCAAGTTGTGCCATACTGATAGACTCATACCCAGAAAGACTGAGTGCTGGAATAAAATCATAAGGTGCTTCAACAAAGTATTAGTTTAAGGGTGTGCACACTTATGCAACCGCATTATTTTAGTTTTTTATGTTTACTTCCCTCCACCTAAAAGATTTGTTTGTTTTTCAATTGAGTTGTAAGGTGAAAAAGTTCTGAAATGATTTATCTTTGTCACCTTTTTTTACATCACAGGAACCTGACATTTTAACAGGGGTGTGTAGACTTTTTATATCCACCGTACTCCAATCTTAACTTTCTCACAGGCTAGAGAAAGTAAAGCAAGGTTTTCAATCACAGCCTGCTCATCAAAGACACCTCTGCCCTTACTATGACAGTCAAAAGCCTTACAACTATTTTGCTTGTCTACATTTGCTCAACACATATTACTGACCTCAGCAGCCATGAATGCCAGTGTATGCATCCCATGTTCATATCCAGCAAGTACACAGAGAACTCCCAGGCCACAGCAGGCCAGAAGCATGACATTAAGAAGAACCAATACACGAACGTGGCAGGTCATCGGCGTGGTGGGGGAGAAGGACAGCTGTAAAACAAAAACACATGTATAATAATATCAACAAGAGTCAAAAGAAATATGAAGACCTCAGAGCTTACTGTGAACCTTCTTTAGAGGCTTATGTTACATCCTACAGAACAGCTTTATGAATAATTAAAATTGAAGCAAAGGAAAAAATGATACCCAAGCCCATTGCTTCTAATATATCAGATCAGATCATAAATATGCTTACCTATGACTGGTTGCTAATGTTGAATAAAGCAGTCCCAAAGAATAAAAGGGAATGTGTCAATGCACTATGGGAGTGTGTCAATGCACTCAATCTACCATGAGGTCGAGATGCTTCTGAGATCATTAAAGGATAAGTTCACCTTTGGTAACATGTTACACCTATACTCTGGGTGTAACATGTTATGAAAGAACTGGCCCTAACTCCCCCCCCCCATCCCCCATTGTGACAGATAGCGGGGAACTTTAAAAAAAAAAAAGTTTGGCTGTGTAGGGCTCTGGCCGCATCACTCTCTCATTCACAGTATGCTGTGCATAGGAAAACTACAAGTTCCGACAGCCTTTGCGGTGTTGGCTTTTAGTTCTCAATGAACTACCACGGCGCTGTTGAACGCCGTGATAATTCATCGATTCTTCCTGTCAGTGTGTGTATGCTTGCCAGTATGAGCAGACAGATATACTGACAGGTCTGCAGGAGTCCTGCATGTTACCAGCAATCTGCTGATTGCTGGTGCAATGCTTTACAGTCTCCCAAAACAAAAAAATAGTGAATGCACATTGTTTTACCTGGAAAAAAATTTTTTTGTTAAAAGGTGAACTTTTCCTTTAAGAAATCATTGGAGATTCATTTCACCTTCTTTTAATCTGCAGTCAATCTACTTTAAAGATCAACTCCACTTTTGTTGAGAAAAACACAAACCCTAGCGTGTAGATCAATGTACATTGCAAGGATAACAAATTTTTTAGCAGATTCCTACCTTTTTTTGCTGTGAAGAAATAGCTGTCTGTTTCACCAGTCTGATCGCATACTCATTCTGAATAGGACAGTATGGTTCATTACTAATCTGCTGATGCACTGTGTTGTGTTCTAAGGGTACATTCTCATGGATGTTTTGCCACAGTGGGAATCCCAATGACAGGAAATCTGCTGTCGCAGTCAGCTATTACCTTCGGTGATCACAGCTGGACACACTGTATGCCTCCAGATGTGATCACAGCAGGTGATCACTGGCTTTGTGAACAGCCACAAATAGCTGTGGCCGCTAGCTACCTGCAGCTATGAAACCCATAATACTGGGATTTACACCATGGCAAAACACCTGTGCAAATGTACCCTTATGAGGAAAGCTGCAGTATCTGCCTCACTTTAGAAGTGATTAACACTTGGGGAGTATCTCACCAAACCTGTGTATAGGCTATTTTTTTTTTGTTATATTTTTTTCCACAAAGTGGTGTCACCCTTTAAGTGAATTTTGCATTCGCATACACTTTTATGGGAATGGAAAATCTGCTTGGAGCAAATAAAAGCCCATTGATACAAGGTCTAAGGAAGATTACAAATGACAACTTCTATACAGCAGAATAATTTTGTCAACATACAGTTAAAATATATATATATATATATATATATATATATATATAGATCTCTCTCTCTCTCTATATATATATATATATAATCTCTATATATCTCTATATATATATCTATATATATATACTCCCAATGAGTGTGAAAAGGAAATCCTTCCAAGTGAGGAGAAATCCCCTCACACAGTTGTCACCAGAACAGATGTGCCCATTGGAAGATTTCCCTTCTTCTCCTGTCCTGTGGCGACAAAATAGATAGTGCAAATCTCCCCCCAACAAGGACATCGCCAGAAGTAAAAACATTACTTTCTCACTCTATTCAATACTAAAAAAAAAAACTGCGTTAGATATACTTTGGTTAGGGTGGAAGAACAGGTTTAGTTTACACGTACATATTCAAAACGGTCTCTGCACAGCTGAACCATGAGATGGAGGAAGACCAGACCAGCGAACCATAAAAACCAAAGAACCACTTCTTCCACAGTCTGGACATTTAGGACTCCAAAGATGAATATAAACTTGTAAAAGATGAAGTTCCAAAACTTGTCCTTTAAATGCTACAAAGAAAAGAATGAAAAAAAAAAAAAAAAAAATCGAACAAACATTCAATACTAGGGTCAAAGATGTATAACAATTACATGTATATTAGAGTTACTAATCTGGTCAGATTTAATTTATGTGCCACTTTGCACAATTTGTGTTGCAACTTTTTAATAACCATATATTTCTACAAATGCTTTGTTCTTATCATATAGTTTCCAGTACAATCTACGTTTGATAAAGGGTCCTAACATTTTGCACATGCCTAACATGTTGAAACTTCCACCTCATACCCTCATGACAGCATTCAGGCTTAGGGACTGACTCCACGCTCTGGCATCAGTGACATAAGACAGCAGGGACAATTAATAAATGCTCCTTGAGCCAGATTCACACTATGCATTGTTTTACTGCAACACTTTTTCATATGTTAAGGCGTGCTGCATCAAGGCAGTCTGTACAAATTAAAGGATAAATTCACCTTTGTACAAAAAATAATAAATGCATATTACTTGCAGGTAAAAAAAAATGCATTTATTATTTTTTGTTGCAGGAGCCTGTAAACTATGCACCAGTGCAGTGCAGATCGCTGGTGCCATGCAGGTCTCCTGAAGATCTGTCAGTGCCATGGTAGCTCATAGAGAATTACAAGCCAACAACCGCTAAGGATGTCGGGACTTGTAGTTTCTCATTCACAATTTTTTTTTTTAATTTGACAGCTAGTGTTGCATTCATAACATGTTACATCCTGAATATGGGTGTAACATGTTATGAAATGTGACCTTATCTTTTAAATGAGGTAGAAACGCACTTTGATGTACAAAAAAAAAGCAAATTTGCACTTTTTTTTTCCCAATGGTGCAGTTATCTGACTGATTCCGAGTATATTTAAATGAATCATCAATAATCATCCAAGTAAGTAGGTGTTATAGAGGGTTTCGGGATGATAAGAACAATGAGCATATACCTTGATTGGAAAATTACTACAGGGGTGGAACTCCAATGGAGTGGGGAACAGGATCAAATCTCTATAAAGTACCTTTTGGGGAAATTGTACAATGATATAAAGGGGTTATTTACTAAAACTGCATGGTGCAAAATCTGGTGCAGCTCTGCATAGAAACCAATCAGCTTTCAGGTTTTATTTTCAAAGCTTAATTGAATAAACTGAAACTAGAAGTTGATTGGCTACCATGTACAACTGCACCAGTTTTAGTGAATCTCCCAAAAAGTTTTTTTGTTTTTTTTAATAAGAATCGTAGAATAGAAAACAGGCGTGCTCAACCCCTGGCCCATAGGCCTCATATGGCCCATGACCTCAAACAAGGGAAGCACATGCCCGGGTTCGGCAACCC
Organism: Staurois parvus; assembly: GCF_062004578.1. Classification (NCBI taxonomy): domain Eukaryota; kingdom Metazoa; phylum Chordata; class Amphibia; order Anura; family Ranidae; genus Staurois; species Staurois parvus. The sequence goes on from NW_028319132.1 coordinate 510,826, forward strand.
TTTGATCGAGATTTGGGCTTGCCGACCTGCCATCCCAAAGCATCAGACTGCATCGAACAGTGGAGGAAGCAGGCAGCCGTAGAGGGAGCAACATAAGCCAATGCTTCTTCTGTAGCGTCGGCTCCTGTCCCAGGTGGAGTGATACCAAGTGCACTTGGCCTGGGACCAGGGGCGGACTGACAACTCATGGGGCCCCCGGGCAATAGGAGATCATGGGCCAAACTCAAAAAAGCCTATGAAAAAAGGTACCAGGGGCATCTCATGGGGCCCCCTACTGACCCCGGGCCCTCGGGCAGTGCCCAAGTTTCCAAATGGTCAGTCCGCCCCTGCCTGGGACCTTTCTAGTATACGAGTATTACAACATCCAGGAAACTAGATGGGTAAGTGATTTAACTTTACTGTACTTACCTGCCTCTCGCTAACACGCAAAGGACCAAAAACCACATGCTGGATTAATTTTGCAACAAGCATCAAGAAACAGCACACTGTGTTCACCAAGACCTGTGGAAAGGAACACACAATGGCACTGTTAGCACAATGCATAGTAACAAACTGTAAGAATGATGCAATCTTGCAGCTCAGACACATGATGATGAAATCTGACTAATACAAAAACTGATCAGTTGATTCCCAAGTTCAAATGCTTATGTACACCGAGCACAATCAAAGAGCTGTTAAAGTTCAACTCCTGGCTAACAACTAAACACACAGGTAAATACATACAGTGTATGGGAGCTGTTCTACTTGCCAAAGGATTTGTATTTCTGTCCATCCAGGCCTGAGGTTTGCACAGCTCTATCTGGCAGTGTAGGAGACATGGGAGTAGATTTACTTAAACTAGTGCACTCAGAATCTGGTGCAGCTGTGCATGGTAGCCAATCAGCTTCTAACTTCAGCTTGTTCCGTTACGTTTTGTCAATAAAACGTTTAAGCTGATTGGTTTCTATGCAGAGCTGCACCAAATTTTGCACTCTCCAGATTTAGTAAATACTCTAAAAAAACTCTAAAACTGGAATCAAGGGGGAGAGAAGACAATGCTGTTTGAGTGTAGTATGTTGAATAATGCATTTAATTATAGAAAATCAATACACTCACAAGAAAAGATAAAAGCAAGCAAGTACTCTACGTGTGGTCACCATCAATGTCAGTCCTGGTCCGTCAGGTGGAGAAAGGCTGTAGTCCTGAGGACAGGCTGCTCTGGAGACACCTTTCCAGTGTGAAACGCAGCAGCAGGCAGAACTGACGCCACGACCAGATGTGATGAACGAGTGTGGCAACACATTGCCATTACGGCCTGAAGAAGTAATGCATGCTTCGCAAATGCGTTGCCACCACACATAGAGTGCTAAATGCTTGCTTCTATCTTTCCCTGTGAATGTATTGATTTTCTTTTATTAAATGCCTTATTCAACATACTACACTCAGATGGCGCTTGTCTTCTCTCTCCCTTACCTCAATGTATCCGGCTATCCCCTACTCTGGCTGCCTTTTGGTGATTCCTGAATACTCAGCTCTTCAGGGAAGCCTATTTATGTCTCCAATTAAACATTTAAGACTACCATCAGCTCATCCCCCATTTTTATAACCTTTTGTACCACTTGCCCCACCTTGCTAGACTGTAAGCTCTTATGAGCAGGACCCACTTAACCTTCTTCTATTTTACTGAACTGCAACTGTACTGTCTCCCTTTATATTGTAAAGTGTTGGCGCTATATAAATCCGGCCTTATAATAATAGAAGACAGGTGGCAGTGTTACAAATTTGGGAAACAGTTTTCTGATGTCAAAAAGCACTAAAAGATATAGCAGAGAGCGCATCTGCAACATGACCATCTAGCAAAGCCAACAAAGCATCTGCCAGTAGTGTTACCACATCCATCTTGGTCTGAATGGAGCAATGAGGATCACTGAAATGCCCTCCTTCCCAATCCTGCAAAGCAGATAAAGTAGTAGGGAAGGAAAAACAAACATCAGGACGTACTGAGCCACCAGAGAATCCAGTCTTACCCCTGGGGGATCCCTGTACCTGGAGACAAACATGTCTAGTTTGCTGTGGAAGGCCAGGTGATCCACATATGGTGCCCTTCACTGGTAACACAGGTACCCAAAACCTGCAGGTGTAGGGACCACTCTCTGGGTCCAGGCATTGCTGGATGAGGAAATCTGTTGGCCAGTTGTTTATGCCTAGTATGTACACCACAGATAAGGCTGGAATAGGAAGTGCTGCCCAGGACAGGATCCACATCAAGTACTACAGCCACAGCAAGAATTCTGGTTCACCCCGATGATTGATGTATGCTACTGCTATAGTGCTGCCATGCTTTTAGTATGAAGGATTATTAGTTTTTATATTTACAGTGTCAACCCTCCTGTAGATGCCAGTGAAATTTGAAGGTTAGAAGACTCTGTGGGGTTTATTTACTAAAGCTGGAGAGTCCAAAATCAGACTCCCTTCTGCATAGAAACCAATCAGCTTCCAGGTTTCATTGCCAAAGCTTCATTGAACAAGCTGAGGTTAGAAGCTGAGTGGTTTCTATGCAGAAGGGAGTCTGATTTTGGACTCTCCAGCTTTAGTAAATAAACCCGTGTGTCCCTTAACCACTTGAGCCCCAGAGGATTTACCCCCCTTAATGACCAGGCCTTTTTTTGCTGTTTGGCGCTGCACTAATTCAAATGATAATTGCGCGGTCATGCAATGCTGTACCCAAACAAAATTTACGTCCTTTTCTTCACACAAATGGAGCTTTCTTTTGGTGGTATTTGATCACCTGTGCGCTTTTTATTTTCGGCGCTATAAACAAAAAAAACACGAAAATCTTGAAAAAAAACCAATTTTTTCTACTTTCAGCTATAAAAAATATATCGTAAACTCAAAGTTAGTCATAAATTTAAGCCAAAATGTATTCTGCTACATGTTTTTGGTAAAAAAAATCCCAAGAAGTGTATATTGATTGCTTTGTGTGAACGTTATAGCGTCTACAAACTATGGTATAGATACTGTAATTTATGCCTTTTTTTGCTATACAGCGCTGCACTAATTCAAATGATAATTGCGCGGTCATGCAATGCTGTACCTAATCAAAATTTACGTCCTTTTTTTCACACAAATAGAGCTTTCTTTTGGTGGTATTTGATCACCTGTGCGCTTTTTATTTTTGGCGCTATAAACAAAAAAACACGAAAATCTTGAAAAAAAAACAATTTTTTCTACTTTCAGCTATAAAAAATATATCGTAAACTCAAAGTTAGTCATAAATTTCATCCAAAATGTATTCTGCTACATGTTTTTGGTAAAAAAAATCCCAATAAGTGTATATTGATTGCTTTGTGTGAACGTTATAGCGTCTACAAACTATGGTATAGATACTGTAATTTATGCCTTTTTTTGCTATACAGCGCTGCACTAATTCAAATGATAATTGCGCGGTCATGCAATGCTGTACCCAATCGAAATTTACGTCCTTTTTTTCACACAAATAGAGCTTTCTTTTGGTGGTATTTGATCACCTGTGCGCTTTTTATTTTTGGCGCTATAAACAAAAAAACACGAAAATCTTGAAAAAAAAACAATTTTTTCTACTTTCAGCTATAAAAAATATATCGTAAACTCAAAGTTAGTCATAAATTTAAGCCAAAATGTATTCTGCTACATGTTTTTGGTAAAAAAAATCCCAATAAGTGTATATTGATTGCTTTGTGTGAACGTTATAGCGTCTACAAACTATGGTATAGATACTGTAATTTATGCCTTTTTTTGCTATACAGCGCTGCACTAATTCAAATGATAATTGCGCGGTCATGCAATGCTGTACCCAATCGAAATTTACGTCCTTTTTTTCACACAAATAGAGCTTTCTTTTGGTGGTATTTGATCACCTGTGCGCTTTTTATTTTTGGCGCTATAAACAAAAAAACACGAAAATCTTGAAAAAAAAACAATTTTTTCTACTTTCAGCTATAAAAAATATATCGTAAACTCAAAGTTATTCATAAATTTCAGCCAAAATGTATTCTGCTACATGTTTTTGGTAAAAAAAATCCCAATAAGTGTATATTGATTGCTTTGTGTGAACGTTATAGCGTCTACAAACTATGGTATAGATACTGTAATTTATGCCTTTTTTTGCTATACAGCGCTGCACTAATTCAAATGATAATTGCGCGGTCATGCAATGCTGTACCCAATCGAAATTTACGTCCTTTTTTTCACACAAATAGAGCTTTCTTTTGGTGGTATTTGATCACCTGTGCGCTTTTTATTTTTGGCGCTATAAACAAAAAAACACGAAAATCTTGAAAAAAAAACAATTTTTTCTACTTTCAGCTATAAAAAATATATCGTAAACTCAAAGTTAGTCATAAATTTCAGCCAAAATGTATTCTGCTACATGTTTTTGGTAAAAAAAATCCCAATAAGTGTATATTGATTGCTTTGTGTGAACGTTATAGCGTCTACAAACTATGGTATAGATACTGTAATTTATGCCTTTTTTTGCTATACAGCGCTGCACTAATTCAAATGATAATTGCGCGGTCATGCAATGCTGTACCCAATCGAAATTTACGTCCTTTTTTTCACACAAATAGAGCTTTCTTTTGGTGGTATTTGATCACCTGTGCGCTTTTTATTTTTGGCGCTATAAACAAAAAAACACGAAAATCTTGAAAAAAAAACAATTTTTTCTACTTTCAGCTATAAAAAATATATCGTAAACTCAAAGTTAGTCATAAATTTAAGCCAAAATGTATTCTGCTACATGTTTTTGGTAAAAAAAATCCCAATAAGTGTATATTGATTGCTTTGTGTGAAAGTTATAGCGTCTACAAACTATGGTATAGATAATTTGAAATTTACACAGCTTTTACTTTCTGACCGCCCATCACATCTCTTGAGGTGCTAAAATACCAGGATAGAACAAACACCCCCAAATGACCCCTTTTTGGAAAGCAAATCTCAGGGAGGGGGAGGGGGGGCCATTTTCTCCCGCTGCTTGTAAAGGCAATTCTGCAGCTAATTAACCACTAGGAATGCTTTTACATGAAAGCCCATTTCCGGCTGAAAAAAATAAAACCAGGATGATGCCTGCAGCTGCAGGCATCACCCTGGTATAACCATTCAAAGTCCAGTGATGTACCAGTACGTCACTGGTCCTTGTTGGGTGTATATGCTATGTTCTTTTTTTCTTTATGCAGCCTGTGGGCTGAATGAAAAAAAAGAGAAGAAATCTCTGCCAGAAAAAGTGTGTGGTATGCCCACCATTAGAAACCTCCCTCAATCCACCCACTTCTAATGGTGGGCACATATGAAATGTGCCAACAAATATAAAATATATATGCCGAAGCATGGGGGCCATCCACCCACTGGCCACCCCAGGCCCCCATGCTTTGGCATATATTTTCTTTTTTTTAACTGCGGATGAAAAATCTCATCCGACAGCACTGCACACACCTACTTATGTCTATTCTGAAAGCAAGACCCTGTTGCTGTCAGAATAAACAGGTCAGTGCTGCAGTTTGACGTTCCTGCAAAGAAATCAACAAGGGTTAACAATAAAACATAAACTCAACAACTTTATAATGAAAAGTGTGTGGTGGTATGCCCACCATTAGAAACCTCCCTCAATCCACCCACTTCTAATGGTGGGCACATATGAAATGTGCCAACAAATATAAAATATATATGCCGAAGCATAGGGGCCATCCACCCAGTGGCCACCCCAGGCCCCCATGCTTTGGCATATATTCTCTTTTTTTTAACTGCGGATGAAAAATCTCATCCGACAGCACTGCACACACCTACTTATGTCTATTCTGAAAGCAAGACCCTGTTGCTGTCAGAATAAACAGGTCAGTGCTGCAGTTTGACGTTCCTGCAAAGAAATCAACAAGGGTTAACAATAAAACATAAACTCAACAACTTTATAATGAAAAGTGTGTGGTGGTATGCCCACCATTAGAAACCTCCCTCAATCCACCCACTTCTAATGGTGGGCACATATGAAATGTGCCAACAAATATAAAATATATATGCCGAAGCATAGGGGCCATCCACCCAGTGGCCACCCCAGGCCCCCATGCTTTGGCATATATTCTCTTTTTTTTAACTGCGGATGAAAAATCTCATCCGACAGCACTGCACACACCTACTTATGTCTATTCTGAAAGCAAGACCCTGTTGCTGTCAGAATAAACAGGTCAGTGCTGCAGTTTGACGTTCCTGCAAAAAAATCAACAATGGTTAACAATAAAACATAAACTCAATAAAACAACTTTATAAGGAAAAGTGTGTGGTGGTATGCCCACCATTAGAAACCTCCCTCAATCCACCCACTTCTAATGGTGGGCACACATGAAATGTGCCAACAAATATAAAATATATATGCCGAAGCATAGGGGCCATCCACCCACAGGCCACCCCAGGCCCCCATGCTTTGGCATATATTCTGTTTTTTATAACTGCGGATGAAAAATCTCATCCAACAGCGCTGCTCACGCTGACTTATGTCTATTCTGAGAGCAAGTTCCTGTTGCTGTCAGAATAAACAGGTCAGCGCTGCAGCTGAAAGCATTCCTGCAAACAGAAATGGTTAACAATAAAACAACAATAAACCAGTGAAAGTCGAACAATCACAAAAATGACAACAACAAAAAAAACTATAACTATTTTTGGTTTTTACATTTTTTTATTTTTTTGGGGGGTATTTGTACTTTTATTTATTTTTTTTATTTTTTTTAACTTTTTTTTCCAAACTTCAAACATTTAAACAGCTGGTAGGGTCTCTCCAAATGCGATAGCCAGTTTCCTGACTACCGAACATCTTTTGAGACCCTGTGTAAATGTGCCCTGATCTGTGCCGTGCTGTACCCTATACTAATAGTTCACTAGTGTATGGTAGAGGCGGAAGCAGGGCTTGATGCAGAGGCCAGGTTGGCCAGGACAGGAGGGACAACAATAGCGGCTGTCACGCCTAATTCCATGTTTGCTGCAGACACGACATCTTTTTTGGGGTCTTCTTTGGGTTGGGGTACCAGGAATGGTATCGAGAAAATGTCTCTCATGCAGACGGCTAACTGCATCTGGGAGAGGGATTTGGGGCACAGCACCTTCTGGATACAAAAGGGCCCTGATGTTCTCTAACTGGAAATTTAGGTATGATCCACTATGTCCAGTTGCTTTATAGAGAACAAAAGCATTATATAGAGCCAATTGAAATAAATAAACTGACACTTTTATGTACCAGCGTTTGGATTTTCGGGAAACTAAATACGGCTGCATCATCTGGTCATTGAAGTCCACCCCTCCCATGTTAAGGTTATAATCGTGGACACAGAGGGGCTTCTCAACAACACCAGTTGCCGTGGTAATTTGGACGGTCGTATCTGCATGAATGGAAGACAGGAGGTAAACATCCCGTTTGTCCTTCCACTTCACTGCGAGCAATTCTTCATTTCTCAAGCAGGCTTTTTCCCCCTTTTTAAGACGGGTATTTACAAGCCGTTGGGGGAAGCCTCGGCGATTAGATCGCACAGTGCCACATGTGCAAATTCCCAAATTGAACAAATGTCTAAATAGTGGCACGCTTGAATAAAAATTGTCCACGTATAAGTGGTACTCCATGTGGAAATAGGATGACGCCAAGTCCCAAACTATCTTGCCACTGCTCCCCATGTAGTCTGGGCATCCGGGGGGCTCCAAGTAACTATCTTTTCCCTCGTAAATCCGAAACTTACATGTATAGCCTGTTGCCCTCTCACAGGTCTTATACATCTTGATCCCATATCTGGCACGCTTGCTGGGGAGATATTGTTTGATTACAAGGCGGCCAGAATATTGAATGAGGGACTCATCGATGCAGATGTTTTTCTGGGGAGTATACACATCTGCAAATTTTTGGTTAAAGTGATTTACGAGGGGCCGAATTTTGTGGAGCCGGTCAAATTCAGGGTCACCCCGAGGAAGACTGAGTGAGTTGTCGTAGAAGTGCATAAAACGCATTATACTCTCATATCTATGCCTGGCCATGGCAGCAGAGAACACGGGCATGTGAACAAGAGGGTCGGTGGACCAATACAACCGCAATTGATTTTTATCATTAATGCCCATGTTGAGGGTTAGGCCCAAAAAAACTTTAAATTCGGAAACCGTAATGGGTTTCCATGCGAGTGGTCTGGCAAGGTTTGAATTTGGGTTGGCGGCGATAAATTGGCGTGCATATAAATTGCTTTGATCCACAATCAATGCATAAAGATCTTCTGTGAAAAACAGCTCAAAAAAATTAAGGGGAGTATTTAAATTTGCTGTTTCCACCTGAATTCCGGGTTGGGCAGTGAATGGGGGAAGTACGGGTGCTGCAGAATTTGTGGGCTGCCAATCGGGATTTGCAAGCACATCCGGAAGGACACTAGGGGCTCTACGGGCCTGTCTGCGAATTCTTGGTGGCCGCGGGACACTACTTGTGCTCGCCACCGCACCAGCTTGTACTGCACTTATGGGACTCGCCACGTCACCAAGTGATACTGCAGTGCTGGTATGCCTACGACCAGGACGTACTAGGCCGCTGGTGCTCGCCAGTTCACCAAAAGATACTGCGGCACTAGTACTGGCACTCTGCTGCATATGAGAGTCATCATGCATTTGTACCACCTCAGCAACCTGTGAATGGGATCGGGTACGCCTGACCTTAGCAGGGACCACTTCCTCGTCGCCTGAGCTAGCTGTCAGGGTGCCGCTGCTGTCTATAGGTTCGTATTCTGAGCCTGATTCTGCCAGTGAGTCTTCCCCTTCGCTCTCACTTGACATGCTCAGAATCCTATAGGCCTCTTCACTAGTGTACCTTTGCTTAGACATTTTGGCCACTAAATTTACAGGTACCTAGTGCGACTCACGGGAAAAAGAGCGCCTGGCTGTCAGGGACTGCTTGAACCGCTACAAAAAATTTACCGACAAGTGCTAACAGATATCAGGCCTGATTCTGTGAACACTGCGGTTTTGTGTGTAATATGTATCAAGTGACAGTTATCTACTGACACTGCACTTGCCGGGGGAGAAGGGGGGGGCGTAGGGGCTAAACGCAGGTGCTGGCAGGTGTTGGGGCTGATCCCGCTAACACTGCGTTTTTGGGGATACTAAAGTAATGTGAATGCTGGTATAGCGCTGATCTGATCAAAGATATTGATCCAATCAGACACTATACTAGCAATGAAGGTTTAGCGTGCAAGTAAGCGTGTTCCTGGCAATCAAGGGGTCAAATGTGATTATCTGTGTACTAGCGGGCAAACTGGTGCTATCTGGGAGGGGCGCTAACACTATTGGAAGTCGCTAGCGACACTGATACAGTGATCAGTAAAAATTGGTTCACTGAGCAGTGACACTGGTGACAGGGCAGTGAAGGGGTCAACTCAGGGGGGAGGGGGGGGCGATCAAGGGGTTAGACGGGATCACTGGTGTATTAGCGGGCAATCTGGCGCTATCTGGGAGGGGCGCTAACACTAACGGAAGTCGCCAGCGACACTGATACAGTGATCAGTAAAAATTGGTTCACTGATCAGTGACACTGGTGACAGGGCAGTGAAGGGGTCAACTCGGGGAGGGGGGGGGGGCGATCAAGGGGTTAGACGGGACTACTGGTGTATTAGCGGGCAATCTGGCGCTATCTGGGAGGGGCGCTAACACTAACGGAAGTCGCCAGCGACACTGATACAGTGATCAGTAAAAATTGGTTCACTGATCAGTGACACTGGTGAGAGGGCAGTGAAGGGGTCAACTCAGGGGGGGGGGGGGCGATCAAGGGGTTAGATGGGACTACTGGTGTATTAGTGGGCAATCTGGCGCTATCTGGGAGGGGCGCTAACACTATCGGAAGTCGCCAGCGACACTGATACAGTGATCAGTAAAAATCGCTTCACTGATCAGTGACACTGGTGACAGGGCAGTTAAGGGGTTAACTGGGGGGGTGGGGGGGGAAATTAAGGGGTTAAATGGCTTTATTGGTGTACTGGGGGGCAAACTGGTGCTATCTGGGAGGGGCGCTAGCACTATTGGAAGTCGCCAGCGACACTGATACAGTGATCAATAAAAATCGCTTCACTGATCAGGTACACTGGTGACAGGGCAGTGAAGGGTTAACTGGGGGGGGGCAATCAGGGGGTTAAATGTGTCCTAGAGTGTGTTCTAACTGTTAGTGTAGTGTTTTACTCACGTTTAAATGTCTCTTCTTCTCTGTCTGGAACGGAATGTGTCCAGGCAGAGAAGAATGACATCATATCCTGCCCTGTGTAAATATCAACACAGGACAGGATAGGACAGGGACCGATCATCCGATTTCAGCCAGAAATCACTGGCTGAAATCTAATGATTGATCCCTCCTGGATCGAATCGGATCACCCGCGGGTCGGCGGGCGCGCGCGCGCGCGCGCCCCCTGCCCGCGAAAGTGTCGGGAGCGCGGAACCCGTTTTTAAACGTGGTTTTGCGCTCCACTGCCGCCCTGCACACATATAAACACAGTGGCAGGGCGGCAAGCGGTTAATGGATGAGAAAGAAATGTATTTTATAAGAACACCTTGAAGCCAAATTCATTGACCTTTTGTCAACACACTCTGAGCTGTACTACCTACATCTCATGCTCCAAAATGCAGGGGCAAACCCACGTAGGTTAATCCTGGTTCACACCTATGCATGTTTAATCTGCAATTAAAAAAGTTAATGACCATTACCAAAAATGCAGCATCTGAAAACGTAAATAAATAGTAAATCATGGACTGTAGCGTTTCTGCAAAAAGCACTAAGAATGCATAGGTGTGAACCAGACAAAGGCTAGTGCTTGAATGGCGTTAAAGTATAACTAAAGGGAAAACTTTGGACAGAGTGGAGAGGGATTACAACACCTTATGGGGTTTTTTTACAGCCTGTGCCCCCGTTTGGAAGATTCACCCCCTCTATTTGTCCGGTTTACCAATAAAATTGAAAGTGAAAGTAAAAGAAACCCCAAATTTTTGGTTGTTCCCAGAAAAGTAACAGAAGGGAAATTTCCCAATGGGTCCCCAAGGAACTCCCTTAATTTCTAGAGATTTTCTCACTTCCTGTTTTAGCGAAGGGACAGCTATGGGGCGTTGCGCTACTTTAACTGACAATTGTGCGTTCATGCGATGCTGCACCAAACTTTTTTCCAATGGATTGAGCTTTCTTTTGGTGGTATTTGATCGCCTATGCGATTTTTATTTTTTGCGCTATAAAAAAAGTAATAATTTTGAGGAAAAGAAAAACAACATTTGTGACTTTTTGCTATTAATCATGTCCAGTAAAAAAATTTGAAAAATCAAATTTCCTCATAAATTTAGGCCAAAATGTATTCTGCTACATGTCCCATCCCAATATATGTAAATTAATTGGTTTACGTGAAAGTTATAGCATTTACAAATGGTAATATAGATAATGGAACTTTTTTTTTTTTTTTACTAGTAATGGCAGCAATCAGCAACTTATAGCGGGACTGTGAGACTGCGGAGGGCATTCAGACACTGGAGAGAACTGACTTGGTGTCACGGACATCCTCAGTGACACCAATACAGTGATCAGTGCTAAAAAAAAAAAAAAGCACTGACACTGTACTAAGGGCACTGGGCAGGATGGGGTTAACATGAGGAGCGATCAAAGGTTAAGTGTGTGCTGTTTCACTGTAAGCTCTGTGTGTGTGCTCCACTGTAATCACACTGCTTTGAATGACTGTGCTGTGCACAGCCATCCAAAGTAGTGTGCAGGAGCTGACAGGGCGGAGAACTGTATTGTTTGAATACAGTTCTCCTCCCCATCGGAGATGCTCGGCAATCACCGGGTGCTGGCAAGTAATCACCAGTGGGACCCGGTGATTGACGGCCGCGGCTGGCAGCACGTGTAGGGCACACGTGTGTCCCCTACTCGAAAATGCAAAATCAGGTATATATACGTGATTTTGCACAACCGTGCTGCCCTGTAGTAGTATATCTGCTAGAGGGCGGTCAGGAAGTGCTTAACCACTTGCCTACCGGGCACTTATACCCCCTTCCTTACCAGGCCAATTTTCAGCTTTCAGCGCTGCCGCACTTTGATTGACAATTGCGCGGTCATGCAACATTGTACCCATATGAAATTTTGATCATTTTTTTCTCACAAATAGAGCTTTCTTTTGGTGGTATTTAATCGCCACTGGGTGCTTTACTTTTTGCACTGTAAATTAAAAAAAGTGCAAAAAATTTGAAAAAAAAAAAAAAGTTTATTTGTTTCTTTTATAAAATTTTTCAAACAGGTATTTTTTCTCCTTCACTGATTTGCGTTGATGAGGCGGCACTGATGGGCACTGATAGGCGGCACTGATGGGCACTGATAGGCAGTACTAATGAGGTGGCACGGATAGGCGGCACTGATAGACAGCACTAATTAGGGGTCACGGATAGGCGGCACTGATATGCAGCACTGATAGGCGGCACTGATAGGTGACACTGATGATGGGTACTGATAGACGGCACTGACTGGCATCACTTCTGGGCACTGACTGGCACAACCCCTGGGCCCTGACTGGTGGCACTGACTGGCAGCACTGCTGGGCTGCACTGGTGGGTGGCACTGGTGGGCAGCACTGGTGGGTGGGCACAAGTGGGTGGCACTGGTGGGCACAGGTGGGTGGGCACAGGTGGGTGGCACTGCTGGGCACATGTAGGTGGCACTTCTGGGCACAGGTAGGTGGCACTGCAGAGTGGCACAGGTGGGTGCACTGCTGGGCACAGGTAGGTGGCACTGCTGGGCACAGGTGGGGGCACTGCTGGGATCGGGTGGGCGGGGCTAGTGGGCGCACTGCTGGGCGGAACTTGCGGGTGTCACTGCTGGGCACCGATCATCAGGGCACTGATCATCAGTGCCCTGATGATCGGTGCCGATCCCCGCTCTGACAACTGCCGGTTCTCGGCAGTACTTTCCTCACGATCTGACAGCGTGAGGAAAGTGCAGCCGAGAACCGGCACTTGCATTTCCCTGTGATCAGCGTGTCATTGAACACCGCTGATCACGTGGTAAAAGGCCGATGGGATCGGCCTTTCACCACATCACGTGATCAGCTGTGTCTGTAGGACACAGCGATCACGGAGATCGCCGGGTGCGCGCCCCCTGGGGCGCGCAGGAGAGCGCGTTCTGGGAGGACGTCATATGACGTCCACTCAGAACTGGCCGGCCGCAGTGAAGCCGTCATTCGGCTATGCGCGGTCGGCAAGAGGTTAATGTGCCATTTTCAAGTTTACTGGAGTGTTTATTTAACATAAATAGCTTTTTGTAGATCATTTAACAGCCCAGTACAAAATAAAACACTCATGGCAACAGAACGGAATTCTGATTTCAACAGGTTAAAATGGCAAAACTTTAGAAAGGTGATTTCTGGTTGGCTGTAATCTCTAACTGCAACAACTAAACATGTATAAAATGTACTTGGTTAAAAAAAAAAAAAGAGAGATTACATTGTGAAATAGTACATTGCATTTTAAAACAATGTAACTGAAATAAAGAAAAACTCTGGGTATTCCTGATAAATTAACCATTTGCCGCCCGCCCTATGGCCGAATGGCGGGTGGCAAATGTCATCAGCGTTCTGGGTGGATGCCACATGGCGTCCTCCCGCACATGCGCAGATTGCGCTCCTGCAGAGCGGAGCGATCTGTCACCGGCTGTGTACCTCGGACACGGCCGATGACAGATCTGAGTATCGGCCCCGTTGCCGGTACCATGTGACCTGCTGTGACCAATCACAGCAGGTCACATGACAGTTGTATACAATGAATGGCTTCATTCATGCCATCCATTGTATACTAGTGTCTAGCTGTGAATGGTCACAGCAATCACATGCACAGCATGTGATCACAGCTAAGCACAAAAAAAAAAAAAAAAATCCCTGAATGAATCGATGTCATTCAGGTAAATGCTTTCTTATAGCAAAGTAATTCTTTGCTATAAGCAAATTGTGTAAAAAAAAAAAAAAAACTGATCACTTCCCCAAAGTAGTACAATGTTACTATAGTAACATTGTACTACTTTGGTCATAGTGAAATATGAAAAAAAAAATCTTAAAAAAAAAGAAAAAAAATTTAATAAAAAATAATAAAAAAATAAAATAATATATATATATTTTTTCATACTGTCACCAGTCAGTGTCCCTGATCACTGCCATGCCAGTTATATGATGACGCTGTACTGCACTGGTGACAATATGTAAAAAAAAAATAGTGAAAGTAATTTTTTTAATTTTCCGAAATATTATGAAAAAAAAATACTTCAAAAAACTCGCAATGCCTCTTATGAAGTATGTCGGACTGTCTACTTTGCAAAAAGGGGTCATTTGGGGAATATCTGTACTGTTCTGACATTCTTGGATCTCAAGATATTAGATTAGCCGTCAGTACTTCAGGATTGATCAATATTCAGATCTATACCACAGTTTGTGAACTCTATAACTTTCCTACAAACTAAAAAATACATCCTAATTTGGGTTATTTTCACCAAAGACATGTAGCAGAATACATCTCGGCCTAAATTTATGAAGAACAATTATTTATTTGCAAACTTTTATAACAGAAACAAAGAAAAACTTTTTTTTTTTCAAAATTTTTGGTCTTTTTTTGTTAATTTAGCAAAAAATAAAAACCCCAGCGGTGATTAAATACCACCAAAAGAAAGCTCTAGTTGTGTGAAGAAAATAAAATTTTAGTTTGTGTACAATGTTGTATGACTGCGCAATTGTCATTCAAAGTGTGAGAGCGGTGAAACCTGAAAACTGGCCTGGGCAGGAAGGTGTAAAATTGCCCGGTATTGAATTGGTTAATATTGCACCACCCCTCCCCATCTGATGGAAAATATAATGTTTGTTTTCCTGATTGGAGTGAGGGGATTTTACTGAGTCACAAGTTAGTGAAAGGTATACATTTGATCTAGTTCTAACATGTGGAAAAGGCCAGAATGAGAGTAGTTGGCCATACTGCAGGTTATTGATCCCTTTACTCTATGTCCTTCTGTATATTATCAAGTTCACGGTCAACAACAGTCACATAGGACATGTAGAGGCCTACACACCAAATAGGCAAGCTATTTTAAGGCACAGCATCTTTAAATAACTTATTAAAGCAGTCATACGTTTCTAGTATATCAGGCTGGGAAAGCAAACATGTCTTGGCCATGATTAGTAACAGAAAATGCTAGTAGCTGTAATGTAAACTATGTTCTAACTACTTGTTGAAGCCGTACAGTGAAGCCACAACATATACAAAGCAGTGTTTATGTAAAGTCAATGGTGTCACATTTAAAATCATTGTTAAACACTTAGCTAGATTTATAGAAGTTTAAAGTTTTATTTTGCTAAGTTGTTATACACATTCTTTATTTTACAAATAAACATGATGACGACTTCAATAGCTAAAAACTGCTTTAGAAATGCCAGACAAAAAAAACAAATGTTTTAGCGGTTTTTGCCGGCGTTCAGCAATGTTCAGCCTAGGGTGTAAGTTACGTTTAGTAGCTTTGGCATTAAAGTGTTACTAAACCTACAATTGTAAAATCAGTCTGTATATGCAGTAAAGCATGCTTGTTATACTCACTGTGGAACTTAAGGGGTTAATCCTCAGCATTGTGCAGAAAGGCTGTTTGATCCCATCTACTATATACCCCATACTCATTCACATGAGGGGGGGGGGGCAGGATCTAGGAGCAAGCTTGTTAAAGGATGCTTCCAGATTCCGATAAGCTCCCATCTGCAGATCCCCACAACCACCAGCCAGGGTTGTGGGGAAGAGGCCCTTGTCCTCATCAATATGGGGACAAGGTGCTTTGGAGGGAACCTCCCTTGCCCCAAAGCACCCCCCCATGTTGAGGGCATGTGGCCTGGAATGGTTTGGGGGGGGGGGGGATGCGATCTGCCAGGCTGCATGTTTGCATAAGGGTCTTGTATGGACGGGACCCCACGATGGGCACTTTTACCCTCTTCCTGTCCAGGAATAGAGCTTTCTTTTGGTGGTGTTTAATTGCCAATGGGATTTTTATTTTTTGCACTGTAAAGGTTTTCTTTGTTTCTACTATAAAATTTTGCAAACAGGTAATTTTTCTCCTTCACTGATGTGCATTGATGAGGCTGCACTAATGGGCAGTGATTGGTAGCACTGATGAGGCAGCACTGGTGGGCATTGATGAGGAAGCACTGATAGACAGTACTGATGGGCACTAATAGCACTGACGGGCGGCACTGCTGGGCAGCATTGCTGGCGGCACTGATAATCAGAGCCCTGATTATTAGTGCAGATCTCCCCTGTCACATTTGCCAGTTATCAACAGTACGTTCCTCACGATGTGACAGCGTGAGGAAAGTGCAGCTGATCACCGGCAACTGTATTTACATTGTGATCTGCTGTGTCATTGGACACAGCTGATCACATGGTAAAAGGCCACAGTGATATGCTTTTTACCTCATCACGTGATCAGCTGTGTCTGTAGGACACAGTGATCACAGACAGCGCCGGGTGCTCGCCTCTGGGGGCGCGCAGGGGGTACGTTCTGGGAGGACGCCCTCCCAGAACCGGACAACCGCACTGTAGCCATCTTTTGGCTATAACGCGGTTAAAATCCATACCAGAACCAGAGGGACTGGTATGGATGGAGGGGAACCCCTACGCCATGTTTTTGCATTTTTTAATGCCGCTAATGATTGTTTTGTTTTTTTTAACATTCAGTTGTCAGCAGGGAATCCTGCTGACAGCTGATGACTTATTCATTGTTAAGGGCGCAGCAGCTGGCTTCCCAGCCCTCTCCTTAACCACCAGTGACAAAAAAAACTTTTCTGCCACTAAACGCTGCTAAAAGCCCTTTGTGTGCGCAAACACATAGGATAACATGCAGGGGAGTTTAAAGGCAGTAAAAAAAAAAAGTCTGCCACCCAAAGCGGCAGCTGTAATAACGCGCATAGTGCATGAGGCCTAACTGTCTAGGCAGATCCTAAAGAAACAGCTTTGAGTGCAAATGCAGTTATGTATTGCCTAAAAATTCATCAAAAAGACAGTCACCTTGCCCACTCAGGATATGACGGTGTCTGTGTAAAGTTCTACTGTAAGGGATTCATTTCAACCAACACGCAAGCTACACCTATTATGAAGCCAGCGCTCAGTAAGTGATCTAGAGCTGAAATATTCCTAAAACAGTGAAAACATTAACTTTGCTGATCTTTGCTCCAATTCTTCACCTGTTACGTGGCCTGAATTGTTCTCAGTTGCATCATATATCAGCCAGCCGAGAGGAAAGCTAATCTTCACTATCTAGTGGTAAAGGATTAGGGTGGAATATAGCACGACACTCTGGAGGGTTAGAAAGGACAACGGACACAGGAGCGGACACGAACAACAAACAGAAACGATGTGAAGCTCTCAGAAATTTAGATTAACTTCCCTAGTGGTCTGATTATGTCCATACTTTTTTTGCATGTAAATATGTATTTTTTTATTGTAGGCCTGTCATTTTTTAGGAATAACTCACTTAAATCTGTCCGAACAAGAGTCTAGTAAACATCCCGGGTATGATACAATTTGAAACACGAAATCATACATTATAATTTAATAAATAATCATAAAAAATAATATAATAATAAATTTAATTCAATAATATAATCAAACCAAAAACACTGAAATCTGAAACAGGAGCGCCAAGTTCGCACATCACTGAGCAAAGTCACAAAACCGTTTTCAGTGTCTGATGACGAATTTCCACCACGAATCATCACTCAATTCTGCAAGTGGTTCTAATTTACTATCGCTGTTCTCTAGCTGGTCTAAAACTGATTTTGACCAAAGGGACGCTTTTTGGACGCCATGGACATTTCTCAGTTTCTAGGCAGAAAGAACAGTAAAAATGCAGGCAGGGCACAGGACAAAGCACTCGGGACAAAATGTATGTGAAATGGTTTGAAACAGCAATGTTTTACTATGTGATTTTAGTGAATTTAGTGAATGCCACTTTTTGTCATTTTCAAATTTCCCGCCATTCCATCCCCGTACGTCTCGACGCTTGCAGGGGACAGAACCCAGATGACAGATGCCGGCATCCGCTGGAGGACATTGCCGGGGACACTGCAGGAGGGACATCGCGGGAGTGCAGGA
Organism: Staurois parvus; assembly: GCF_062004578.1. Taxonomy (NCBI): domain Eukaryota; kingdom Metazoa; phylum Chordata; class Amphibia; order Anura; family Ranidae; genus Staurois; species Staurois parvus. The sequence continues at coordinate 528,973 of NW_028319132.1, forward strand.
CAAGGTAAGTGAAGAACAGATCCCGGAGCAGCGCCGCATGGTAAGCCCGAGTGTAGCTCGGGGTTACCGCTTCTGGTACTGAAACTTTACCCCGAACTACACTCGGGAATACTGCCAGGGAGGATACCCAATTTATCATGCTCTCTACAGATCTACTATGTGTTGTACATCCAAAACCTGCACAGGAAGCCATGTTATTGCAAAAGTATTAGGATCCTTTGATCAGACCAATTCTCTCATATTTCTAAAACACCAGATCCAATAATGGAATACATAGTGAGACCTTTAATTAAAAGCAACGTACAAACAAAATGTAATTTCGCGTGACATTGATTTATGCCAGAAAACTTCTTAAGAAAGCTAAGAAATTGAACTATGCTGTTTGCTAAGAATTTAATCCATGTAGTGAAAGCTTGAAGTTAGAACAGGTGAAAACAATTTCCTAATACAAAGGACACAAAGGAGTCTAGTAACTGCAGCAGCTACAAATCTCGGATTATTTTCTTTTTCCCCATTTGCAGCTTCTACAATGCTTGCTTGTGCAGCTACAGATCACTAATGTGCCACTGTCAGCAGCAGCAGCTATGCTGAATAACATGAAAATCTACCAAAGCTGGAATCTCCTTTAGGCCTCATGCACATTGGGTGTTCTTGAAGCTACTGCTAGGGGCGTCAAGCTTTTTTTTTTTTTTTTAACTGCCTCTAAACTCCGCTGCATGTTATCCTATGTGTCCATGCACACATAGGCTTTTAGTAGCATTTTTTGGTAGGAGAGTTTAATAGCAGGAAAAAAAATACACTGCCATTGTGTCCTGGAGCAGTGGCGTTTTGGCTGAAAAACCACTTGAGGTGCTTAAACACGTGTAAATGCGCCTAAACACTAGGCATCTTTAGCGCTTGAGTGTTAATTTATTTCAATGGCCAAAATAATTTATTTATTCTGGCAAATGTAATTAACACCCAAACACTTGACGCACTTTTTTTGGTACACACTTTTACAAGCGTCAGGTGTTTTTTGGCACTGCTGGTTTCTTCTTGGGGAGTTGAGAATAAATGTCATGAGGCCTAAAACAGACCTTCACCCATTTAAATTTGATTTTCTCACCTGCCTCTCCCCCCCCCCCCCCCTTCCACTTACAGTGTAAAAAAAAAAAAGCAACCCCCATCCTCATTTTCTCAATCCTCACCATATCCAGCTACCATTGCCCCCTTGGGTGTCTATGTCACACATCTCGGGAGCCAGTGCAGTGGATCCTGCACACGTGTGGACACCATGCATTGGGGAATCTGGCATATGCACACACTTGTCAGCAATCAGCTCAAAAAAATTAAAGGAACACTTTTTAATCAGAGTATAGCATCAAGTCAATTAAACTCCTGGGATATTGATCTGGTCAGTAAAGTAGCAGAGGGGGTTGTTAATCAGTTTCAGCTGCTTTGGTGTTAATGAAATTAACAACAGGTGTACTAGATGGGCAACAATGAGACGAACCCCAAAACAAGAATGGTTTTACAGGTGGAGGCCACTGACATTTTTTTCCCTACTCATCTTTTCTGACTTTTTCACTAGTTTTGCATTTGGCTAGGGTCAGTGACTGCCATTAGGTATCGGGATGAAATCCTTGGACTAATTGTCAGACCCTACACTGGTGCAGTGGGTCCTGGGTTTCTCCTGGTGCACAACAATGCCCAGCCTCATGTGGCGAGAGTATGCAGGCGGTTCCAGGATGAAGGAATTGATACCATTGAATGGTCCCCACGCTCGCCTGACTTAAATCCAATAGAACACCTCTGGGACATCATGTTTCGGTCTATCCGACAACACCAGGTTGCACCGCAGACAATCCAGGAGCTCAGTGATGCCCTGGTCCAGATCTGGGAGGAAATACCCTAGGACACCGTCCATCATCTCATTATGAGAACTCCCCCGACGTTGCATACAAGCAAACCCTCAAATTTTAAACACACACACACATATATATATATATATATATATATACACACACACACACACACACACACACACACACACAAACATACATACAGTATCTCTCACAAAAGTGAGTCCAACCCTCACATTTTTGTAAATATTTTATTCTATCTTTTCATGTGACAACACTGAAGAAATGACACTTTGCTACAATGTAAAGTCATGAGTGTACAGCTTGTATAACAGTGTAAATTTGTTGTCCCCTCAAAATAACTCAACACACAGCCATTAATGTCTAAACCTTTGGCAACAAAAGTGAGTACACCCCTAAGTGACAATGTCCAAATTGGGCCCAATTAGCCATTTTCCCTCCCTGGTGTCATGTGACTCGTTAGTGTTACAAGGTCTCAGGTGTGAATGGGGAGCAGGTGTGTTAAATTTGGTGTTATCGCTCTCACTCTCTCATACTGGTCACTGGAAGTTCAACATGGCACCTCATGGCAAAGAACTCTCTGAGGATCTGAAAAAAAGAATTGTTGCTTTACAAAAAGATGGCCTAGGCCAGTGATGGCAAACCTTTTTGAGCCCGAGTGCCCAAAACTGCAACACAAACCAACTTTTTTATTTCAAAGTGCCAACACTGCAATTAACCACTTGCCTACCTGGACGCACTGACAGACGGCACTGATCGGTGGCACTGCTGGGCATCATTGATGGGTGGCACTGATGGGCAGCACTGATGGGCGACACTGATGGGCACTGACAGGTGGCACTGCTGGGCAGCACTGACAGGCGACACTGCTGGGCACTGATGGGTGACACTGCTGGGCACTGATGGATGACACTGCTGGACACTGCTGGGCATCATTGATGGGTGGCACTGATGGGCAGCACTGATGGGCGACACTGATGGGCACTGACAGGTGGCACTGCTGGGCAGCACTGACAGGCGACACTGCTGGGCACTGATGGGTGACACTGCTGGGCACTGATGGATGGCACTACTGGGCATCATTGATGGGTGGCACTGATGGGCAGCACTGATGGGCGACACTGCTGGGCACTGACAGGTGGCACTGCTGGGCAGCACTGACAGGCGACACTGCTGGGCACTGATGGGTGACACTGCTGGGCACTGATGGATGGCACTGCTGGGCATCATTGATGGGTGGCACTGATGGGCGATACTGCTGGGCACTGACATGTGGCACTGCTGGGCAGCACTGACAGGTGGCACTGCTGGGCAGCACTGACAGGCGACACTGCTGGGCACTGATGGATGGCACTGCTGGGCATCATTGATGGGTGGCACTGATGGGCGACACTGCTGGGCACTGACAGGCGACACTGCTGGGCACTGATGGATGACACTGCAAGCAGTTAATCTCACCTCTGGCAGCGTCGGTGTGGCTTCCAACCCAGCAGCTCATTCCCATTCATGCTGAACACGTTGCCCCTGGCCCCGGAGCAGTGTGGGAGCCTCTTCCTCTCTTCCGCGCCCATCCCCGGGTACATCTCCCCTGGTGCCAGAGCCGCATTGGAGCCGTTTCCTCTCGTCCACGCCCACCCTGGCCCCAGAGACATGTGGGAAATGTAGTTTGATGGGGGTCCAGTGTGGACGAGATCTGGATGGCCGGTCCATGTGCGCTCATCATCTTCTTCCTGGCGTGCCCACTTAGATGGCTCTGCGTGCCAGCTCTGGCACACGTGCCATAGGTTCGCCATCACTGGCCTAGGCTATAAGAAGATTGCAAAGACCCTGAAACTGAGCTGCAGCACGGTGGCCAAGACCATACAGTGGTTTAACAGGACAGATTCCACTCAGAACCGGCCTCACCATGGTCGACCAAAGAAGTTGAGTGCACATGCTCAGCGTCATATCCAGAGGTTGTCTTTGGGAAATAGACGTATGAGTGCTGCCAGCATTGCTGCAGAGGGTGAAGAGGTGGGGAGTCAGCCTGTCAGAGCTCAGACCATACACCGCACACTGCATCAAATTGGTCTGCATGGCTGTCGTCCCAGACGGAAGCCTCTTCTAAAGATGATGCACAAGAAAGCCTGCAGTTTGCTGAAGACAAGCAGACTAAGGACATGGAGTACTGGAACCATGTCCTGTGGTCTGATGAGACCAAGATAAACTGATTTGGTTCAGATGGTGTCAAGCATGTGTGGCGGCAACCAGGTGAGGAGTACCAAGACAAATGTGTCTTGCCTACAGTCAAGCATGGCGGTGGGCGTGTCATGGTCTGGGGCTGTATGAGTGCTGCCAGCACTGGGGAGCTACAGTTCATTGAGGAAACCATGATTGACAACATGTACTGTGACATACTGAAGCAGAGCATGATCCCCTCCCTTCGGATACTGGGCTGCAGGGCAGTATTCCAACATAAGGACCCCAAACACACCTCCAAGACAACCAATGCCTAAAGAAGCTGAGGGTAAAGGTGATGGACCCGCCAAGCATGTCTCCAGACCTAAACCCTATTGAGCATCTGTGGGGCATCCTCAAACTGAAGATGGAGGAGCACAAGGTCTCTAACATCCACCAGCTCCGTGACCTGTGAAGCTCTGGTGAACTCCATGCCCAAGAGGGTTAAGGCAGTGCTGGAAAAATATTGACTCTTTGGGCCCAATTTGGACATTGTCACGTAGGGGTGTACTCACTTTTGTTGCCAGCAGCTTAGACATTAATGGCTGTGTGTTGAGTTATTTTGAGGGGACAGCAAATTTACACTGTTATACAAGCTGTACACTCACTACTTTACACCGTAACAAAGTGTTGTTTCTTCAGTGTTGTCACATGAAAGATAGAATAAAATATTTACAAGAATATGAGTGGTGTACTCACTTCTGGGAGATAATGTACATACACACACAGTGCCTTGAAAAAGTCTTCATACCCCTTGAAATTTTCCACATTTTGTCATGTTACATCAAAAACGTAAATGTATTTTATTGGGATTTTTTTGTGATAGGCCAACACAAAGTGGCACATAATTGTGAAGTGGAAGGAAAATGATAAATGGGTTTCAACATATTTTACAAATAAATATGTGAAAAGTGTGGCATGCATTTGTATTCAAACCCCCACCCCCAGTACTTTGTAGAACCACCTTTTGCTGCAATTGCAGCTGCAAGTCTTTTTGGGGATGTCTCTACCAGCTTTGCACATCTAGAGAGACATTTTTGCCCATTCTTCTTTGCAAAATAGCTCAAGCTCTGTCAGATTGGATGGAGAGCGTCTGTGAACAGCAATTTTCAAGTCTTGCCACAGATTCTCCATTGGATTTAGGTCTGGACTTTGACTGGGCCATTCTACCACATGAATATGCTTTGATCTAAACCATTCCACTGTAGCTCTGGCTGAATGTTTTGGGTTGTTGTCCTGCTGGAAGGTGAACCTCCGCCCCAGTCTCAAGGCTTTGCAGACTCTTAACAGGTTTTCTTCTAAGATTGCCCTGTATTTGGCTCCATCCATCTTCCCACCAACTCTGACCAGCTTCCCTGTCCCTGCTGAAGAAAAGCATCCCCACAACATGATGCTGCCACCACGTTTCACGATGGGGATGGTGTGTTCAGGGTGATGTGCAGTGTTAGTTTTCCACCACACATAGCGTTTTGCTCTGAGGCCAAATAGTTCAATTTTAGGCTCATCTGACCAGAGCACCTTCTTCCACATGTGTGCTGTGTCCCCCAAATGGCTTCTTGCAAACGGGACATCCTATGGCTTTCTTTCAACAAAGGCTTTCTTCTTGCCACTCTTCCATGAAGGCCAGATTTGTGGAGTGCACTAAAAAATAGTTGTCCTGTTGACAGATTCTCCCACCTGAGCTGTGGATCTCTGCAGCTGCTCCAGTTACCATGGGCCTCTTGGCTGCTGCTCTGTTTAATGCTCTCCTTGCCTAGCCTGTCAGTTTAGGGGGACGGCAATGTCTTGGCAGGTTTGCAGTTGTACCATACTCCTTCCATTTTTGGATGATGGATTGAACAGTGCTCTGTGAGATGTTTAAGCTTGGGATATTTTTTTATAACCTAACCCTGCTTTAAACTTCTCCACAGCTTTATCCCTGACCTGTCTGGTGTGTTCCTTGGCCTTCACGATGCTGTCTGTTCACTAATGTTCTCTAACAAACCTCTGAGGACTGCACAGAACAGCTATATTTATACTGAGAATAAATTACACACAGGTGGACTCTATATACTAATTCAGTGACTTCTGAAGGCAATTGGATCCACTAGATTTTAGTTAAGGGTATTAGAGTAAAGGGAGCTGAATACAAATGCACACCACACTTTTCAGATATTTATTTGTAAGAAATGTTGAAAACCATTTACCATTTTCCTTCTACTTCACAATTATGTGCCACTTTGTATTGGTCTATCACATAAAATCCCAACAGAATAAATTTACGTTTTTGGATGTAACATGACAAAATGTGGAAAATTTCAAGGGGTGTGAATACTTTTTCAAGGCAGTGTGTGTGTGTGTGTACACACACACATACACACACAGTGAAGGAAATAAATATTTGATCCCCTGCTGATTTGGAATGTTTGCCTACTCACAAAGAAATGATCAGTCTAAAAATCAAAAAATTCAAAAGAAATATCTAACAAATTATGCACTGATTTGCATGTTCATGAGGGAAATAAGTATTTGATCCCCTATCATTCAGCAGGATTTCTGGCTACCAGGTGTCTTTCAAACAGGTAACAAGCTGAGAAGCAGTCTCTTAAAGGGAGTGCTGCTAATCTCATTTTGTTACCTGTATAAAAGACACCTGTCCACAGGAGCAATCAAACAATCAGATTCCAAACTCTCCACCATGGCAAAGACCAAAGAGCTGTCCAAGGATGTCAGGGACAAGATTGTAGACCTACACAAGGCTGGACTGGGCTGCCAAACTATCGCCAAGCAGCTTGGTGAGAAGGTGACAACAGCTGGTGCAATCATTCGCAAATGGAAAAAACACAAAACTGTCAGTGTCCCTAGGTCTGGTCCACCATGCAAGATCTCACCTCATGGAGTGTCAATGATCATGAGAACAGTGAGGAATCATCCCAGAACTACACGTGAGGATCTTGTCAATGATCTCCAGGCAGCTGGGACCACAGTCACCAAAAAAACAGATGGCAACACACTATGCCGACAAGGATTGAAATCCTGCAGTGCCCGCAAGGTCCCTCTGCTCAAGAAGGCACATATCCAGGCCCGTCTGAAGTTTACAACTGAACATCTGGATGATGCAGAGGAGGACTGGTTGAAAGTGTTGTGATCAGATGAGACCAAAATTGAACTCTTTGGCATCAACTCAACTCGCCATGTTTGGAGGAGGAGGATTACTGCCTATGACCCCAAGAACACCATCCCAACTGTCAAACATGGTGGTGGAAACATTCTGCTTTGGGGGTGTTTTTCTGCTAAGGGGACAGGACAACTGCACCGCGTCAAATGGACGATGGACGGGGCAATGTATCATCAAATCTTGGGTGAGAACCTTCTTCCATCAGCCAGGGCATTGAAAATGGGTCGTGAATGGGTGTTCCAGCATGACAATGACCCAAAACACACGGCCAAGGCAACAAAGGAGAGGCTCAAGAAGAAGCACATTAAGGTCCTGGAGTGGCCTAGCCAGTCTCTAGACCTTAATCTGATTGAAAATCTGTGGAGGGAGCTGAAAGTTCGAGATGCCAAACGTCAGCCACCAAACCTTAATGACTTGCAGAGGACCTGCCAAGAGGAGTGGGCCAAAATCCCTCCCGAGATGTGTGCAAACCTGGTGGCCAACTACAGGAAACATCTGACCTCTGTGATTGCCAACAAGGGATTTGCCACCAAATACTAAATCATGTTTTGTGAAGGAGATCTACGCTTATTTCCCTCATGAACATGCAAATCAGTGCAGAATTCGTTAGACGTGCATTTCTTTTGAATTGTTTGTTGCTATTCTGTCTCTCAGTGTTACAATACATCTGCCATTCGATTTTTAGACTGATCATTTCTTTGTGAGTGGGCAAACATTCAAAATCAGCAGGGGATCAAATACGCATTTCCATCACTGTATGTATAAGAATTGTAAAAATTGCCCCAGTCGGCTGTCTGCTTCCCTTTAGAAGTGCCTAACTCTTAGGGAGTAGCCAAATTGCCATCTTTGTTGTGGAGAATGCCTAAGCCGAGGTTCACACTAGGCTGATGCATAATTACAAGCTTTTTTCAGTGCATTTTTGTAGCATGTTTTTGCACCTTTTAATGTGCTTTCATGCTTTGTATGTTTTTTGTAAGAAGGAGTCCCGTTGTTCAACATAAAACCCTGCCAAAATCTCATGTACATGCCTTTTTCATGCACTCCTATTAAAGTCTAAAGGGCCATAAATGCACTTTGCGGCACCAAGTTGTAATGATGTAAATGGACACCATATGGAATTTCCATCATCATGTATTGCAGTATGACGGCAGACATAGCAGAAATGTTTATTTGCTGTACTTCTTTTTTCCCCACAAAGTGGAGTTACCCTTTAAAATCAATTCCACATCTATAATGACAGTCAATAATCAGGACTGCTTTTGAAGCCGGGGAATGAAGTTTGTTTCTGGCTCAGACAGTACAGATAGCTGTTTGTTTGGCCAGTGTTTGCTGGGGTGTGCCATCATCCACCCACTTATCCAAAAACATGGTGACTTCATTCTGATGAAGGGCCGGAGCACACAAGAAAAGGTTCTCCTTCCTCCAGTCCTCACAAGTCAGTCCAAAAGCAATGCAAAAGGCAATGTGGTCCTTATTTACAAGAATTGAAACACAGCAAAGTGGAACAGTCTCTCTGGCTCCTCTCCTCACTCATACTCATTTCCCCCCCTCAATCTCCCACACCATACTCCGTTGCTCCTCACTCCTCATTTTCCCATATTCTCTGGCTCCTCTCACCCCTCACTCCTTATCTGGTTCCTCTCCATCTTCTCTCACTTATATTCTCTGGCTCCTCTCCCAAACTTCTATCTCTCTTCACTAACCCATACTCTCCAGCTCATTTCCCCACTCACTCTCCAATACTCTCTTGCTCTTCTCTCCTCTCACTCATCCATACTCTCTGGCTCCTCTCCCCCATCACTCTCCCACTTTACCATACTATGTTTGCTCCTCTCCCTCATCCATAGTCAATGGTTCTTCTCTCCCCGCACCTACCTATACTTCTCTCACTCCTCCCCTTACCCACTCATACCTCACTCCTCCAATCACCCATACTCATCCCTCCCGTCACTCTTCCAAACTCTCTGGCTACTCTCCCCCCTCACTCGCTCTTCTTTCTTCACGCTATCATACTCTTTTGCTCCTCTCTCTTTTCACTTACCCATACTCCTCGCCCTACCATACTCCTTTTCATCTCTCTCTTCACTCTCCCATATTTTCTGACTCCTCACCTCTCCCCTCACTGCCCCATACTCAACTCCGCTCACTCCCCCACACGCCTCTCCCCTCCTCTAGCTCTCCCATACACCACTCCTCTCCCCTCGCTCTCCCATACGCCACTCCTCTCCCCTCGCTCTCCCATACGCCACTCCTCTCCCCGCGCTCTCCCATACGAGACTCCTCTCCCCTCGCTCTCCCATACGCGGCTCCTCTCCCCTCGCTCTCCCATACGCCACTCCCCTCCTCTAGCTCTGCCATACGCCACTCCCCTCCCCTCGCTCTCCCATACGCCACGCCTCTCCCATACGCCACTCCCCTCCCCCCCATACGCCACGCCTCTCCCCTCGCTCTCCCATACGCCACGCCTCTCTCCTCGCTCTCCCATACGCCACTCCCCTCCCCCCTGCTCTCCCATACGCCACTCCCCTCCACTCGCTCTCCCTTACGCCACTCCCCTCCACTCGCTCTCCCATACGCCACTCCCCTCCTCTAGCTCTCCCATACGCCACTCCCCTCCACTCGCTCTCCCATACGCCACTCCCCTCCTCTAGCTCTCCCATACGCCACTCCCCTCCTCTAGCTCTCCCATACGCCACTCCCTTCCTCTAGCTCTCCCATACGCCACTCCCTTCCTCTAGCTCTCCCATACCCCACTCCCCTCCCCTCGCTCTCTTATACGCCACTCCCCTCCCCTCGCTCTCTCATACGCCACTCCTCTCCCCTCGCTCTCCCATACGCCACTCCTCTCCCCGCGCTCTCCCATACGAGACTCCTCTCCCCTCGCTCTCCCATACGCCACTCCCCTCCTCTAGCTCTGCCATACGCCACTCCCCTCCCTCTCCCATACGCCACGCCTCTCCCATACGCCACTCCCCTCCCCCCCATACGCCACTCCCCTCCCCCCCATACGCCACGCCTCTCCCCTCGCTCTCCCATACGCCACGCCTCTCCCCTCGCTCTCCCATACGCCACTCCCCTCCCCCCTGCTCTCCCATACGCCACTCCCCTCCTCTAGCTCTCCCATACGCCACTCCCTTCCTCTAGCTCTCCCATACGCCACTCCCCTCCCCTCGCTCTCTCATACGCCACTCCCCTCCTCTAGCTCTCCTATACGCCACTCCCCTCCTCTAGCTCTCCCATACGCCACTCCCCTCCTCTAGCTCTCCCATACGCCACTCCTCTCCCCTCCCCTCCTCTAGCTCTCCCATACGCCGCTCCTCTCCCCTCGCTCTTCCATACGCCACTCCCCTCGCTCTCCCATACGCCACTCCCCTACCCCTCGCAACTCCCCTCCCATATGCCACTCCTCTCCCCTCCCCCTCCCATACGCCACTCCCCTCCCATATGCCACTCCTCTCCCCTCCCATACGCCACTCCCTTCCTCTAGCTCTCCCATACACCACTCCCCTCCCCTCCCATACACCACTCCCATACTTCTCTCCCCTCCCACACTCCACTCCCTCAAGCATACTCCGGCCTCTCTCCTCTCACTTTTCCTATACGCCACTTTCCCATAGTCCCCTCACTCCTCCATACTCCCTTCCTCTCCCCTCACTCCCCCATACTTTCTGACTCCTCACCACTCCTCCATACTCCTCTCACTCACCCATACTCCTCTTACCTCACTTTCCCATAGTTTCTGACTACTCACCACTCCACCATACTCCTCTCCCCTCCCATACTCTTCTATCCTCCGTCCCCGAAACTGCTCAACCGCTCCCCATACTCCGGTCTCCCCGAAACTCCTCTCCCCTCACTCACCCACACTCCCAGGCTGTCATTGACCAGGTAGTGGCCTAGTTCCAGCACCAGGTCCCCGGTGTCTTCTGGCAGTACTGGCCGCTCCTCCGGGGCCTCTTCCTCCTCCTCCTCCAGCTCCCCGCTCAGGCTCCGGTAGGCGCTCAGTAGGCTGAGGCCCAGCAGTAGGCCGCTCAGGCCGGTGTACGTCCGCAGGCTGGGCCATGGAAAGCGCTCCAGGAAGAGAAGCGGCATGTCTGTGAGATCCCGGGGCCCCTCCGGGCGGACGAGCTAGGTGACGGGGGGTGAAGTGTAGAGATGACCGGACGGGGCCCTCCGGAGAGCCAACCACCGCGTCCTCCCCTTTCACCACACCGCCTCCGCTGTGTTTACCATTCCCACTGCGCCCCCTGCCGGCCGCCACACTCCTCCACACCGGAGAGGAGCACGGAGGTGTCAGCCGGGTGACAGCTGATCACATGACCAGCCTGGCTTCTCCGCCGTGCAGGCGACTCTCCTGACACTCACTGATCGCCACATAGGGCCTGTCTGTGGGGGGATTGTATGATGAGTGTCTGACAGTGAGGACTTCGAGTGTGACCCCTGACATCCCCAGAGGGTCAACGTGATATTTTGCCGCAGGAGTAGGCAAGGGCGGTTTTTTGCCACAGGAGTATGCACGGCAGATTTTGCCGCAGGAGTAGGCCCAGCGGATTTTGCCGCAGGAGTATGCACGGCAGATTTTGCCGCAGGAGTAGGCCCAGCGGATTTTGCCGCAGGAGTATGCATGGCAGATTTTGCCGCAGGAGTAGGCCCGGCGGATTTTGCCGCAGGAGTATGCAAGGTGGATTTTGCCGCAGGAGTAGGCCCGGCGGAATTTGCCGCAGGAGTATGCATGGCAGATTTTGCCGCGGGAGTAGGCAGGGCAGATTTTGCCGCGGGAGTAGGCAAGGCGGATTTTGGCGCATAAGTATGCACGGCGGATTTTGCTGCCGGAGTAGGTACGGCGGATTTTGCCGCAGGAGAAGGCAAGGGCGTTTTTTTGCCGCAGGAGTATACACGGCAGATTTTGCCGCAGGAGTAGGCACGGCGTATTTTGTTGCAGGAGTATGCAAGCCGGATTTTGCCGCAGGAGTATGCAAGCCGGATTTTGCCGCAGGAGTATGCAAGCCGGATTTTGCCGCAGGAGTAGGCAAGGGGAGATTTTGCCGCAGGAGTAGGCACGTCGGATTTTGCCGCAGGAGTAGGCACGTCGGATTTTGCCGCAGGAGTAGGCACGTCGGATTTTGCCGCAGGAGTAGGCACGTCGGATTTTGCCGCAGGAGTAGGCAAGGTGGATTTTGCCGCAGGAGTAGGCACGGTGGATTTTGCCGCAGGAGTAGGCACGGTGGATTTTGCCGCAGGAGTAGGCACGGTGGATTTTGCCGCAGGAGTAGGCACGGTGGATTTTGCCGCAGGAGTAGGCAAGGTGGATTTTGCCGCAGGAGTAGGCAAGGTGGATTTTGCCGCAGGAGTAGGCAAGGTGGATTTTGCCGCAGGAGTAGGCAAGGTGGATTTTGCCGCAGGAGTAGGCAAGGTGGATTTTGCCGCAGGAGTAGGCAAGGTGGATTTTGCCGCATGAGTAGGCACGGCAGATTTTGCCGCGGGAGTAGGCAAGGCGGATTTTGGCGCATAAGTATGCACGGCGGATTTTGCCGCCGGAGTAGGCACAGCGGATTTTGCCGCAGGAGAAGGCAAGGGCGTTTTTTTGCCGCAGGAGTATGCACGGCAGATTTTGCCGCAGGAGTAGGCACGGCGTATTTTGTTGCAGGAGTATGCAAGCCGGATTTTGCCGCAGGAGTAGGCAAGGGCAGATTTTGCCGCAGGAGTAGGCCCAGCGGATTTTGCCGCAGGAGTAGGCACGTCGGATTTTGCCGCAGGAGTAGGCACGTCGGATTTTGCCGCAGGAGTAGGCTCGTCGGATTTTGCCGCAGGAGTAGGCACGTCGGATTTTGCCGCAGGAGTAGGCACGTCGGATTTTGCCGCAGGAGTAGGCACGTCGGATTTTGCCGCAGGAGTAGGCACGTCGGATTTTGCCGCAGGAGTAGGCACGTCGGATTTTGCCGCAGGAGTAGGCACGTCGGATTTTGCCGCAGGAGTAGGCACGTCGGATTTTGCCGCAGGAGTAGGCACGTCGGATTTTGCCGCAGGAGTAGGCACGTCGGATTTTGCCGCAGGAGTAGGCACGTCGGATTTTGCCGCAGGAGTAGGCACGTCGGATTTTGCCGCAGGAGTAGGCACGTCGGATTTTGCCGCAGGAGTAGGCACGTCGGATTTTGCCGCAGGAGTAGGCACGTCGGATTTTGCCGCAGGAGTAGGCACGTCGGATTTTGCCGCAGGAGTAGGCACGTCGGATTTTGCCGCAGGAGTAGGCAAGGTGGATTTTGCCGCAGGAGTAGGCAAGGTGGATTTTGCCGCAGGAGTAGGCAAGGTGGATTTTGCCGCAGGAGTAGGCAAGGTGGATTTTGCCGCAGGAGTAGGCAAGGTGGATTTTGCCGCAGGAGTAGGCAAGGTGGATTTTGCCGCAGGAGTAGGCATGGTGGATTTTGCCGCAGGAGTAGGCATGGTGGATTTTGCCGCAGGAGTAGGCATGGTGGATTTTGCCGCAGGAGTAGGCATGGTGGATTTTGCCGCAGGAGTAGGCATGGTGGATTTTGCCGCAGGAGTAGGCATGGTGGATTTTGCCGCAGGAGTAGGCATGGTGGATTTTGCCGCAGGAGTAGGCATGGTGGATTTTGCCGCAGGAGTAGGCAAGGTGGATTTTGCCGCAGGAGTAGGCAAGGTGGATTTTGCCGCAGGAGTAGGCAAGGTGGATTTTGCCGCAGGAGTAGGCATGGTGGATTTTGCAGCAGGAGTAGGCACGGCGGATTTTGCCGCAGCAGTAGATACGGTGGATTTTTTTCGTTACAAATTGAAATTCGGATTACATTTTCGCTATATTGAGATTTGGATGTGTCAGAATTTCTGTATCACAATAGTAATGAATTTCAATGAATCTGAAATAAATTATCATTTTATTTATTACTGATACTTATATACAGGTGTACCTCAGCTTATGAATGTAATGCGTTCTCCGGCACATATCGTATTGTGAAAAATTTGTAAACAGAAATGCGGTTTCCCATAGGAATGCATTGAAAACCAATGAATCCGTTCTGGAGGTCAGAAAAAAGTAAAAAAAAAAGTCACTTGTCACTTTAGGTCAGTGCCGATTTTTAAATGTAATTACCGGCTTTTTTTTTCTTCACTACAGCTTAGAGCAGCGGTTCTCAACCTGGGGGTCGAACGACGCTTCCACAGGGGTCGCCTAAGACCATCGGAAAACACATATTTCCGATGGTCTTAGGAACCGAGACACCGCTCCTCGCCGCCGCCGCCGTCTCCAGGTGTGGGCGGGATGACATGCCGCCCCTGTCATCTGGACACACCTCGAGATCAATCCTCGCCTGTGATTGGCCGCCGACACTGTAGCTCAGGAGAGGCACACAGGCGGCCAATCACCGGCAAGGAGGTGGAGCTTGGAGAGGAGGAGCCGAGCGGCACCGCGAAGATCGAGCGAGTGAAGAGGAGGAGAGCGGCCGGAGAAGGAAGACATCTGACAGGTAAGTGTCGGTACCATGGGAGAGGGAGGGAGCGAGCGAGCCCAGGCTGGAGCAGGGGTCTGCAAGGTAAGTATCATTGGTGTCAGTGGGAATAGTGCCCCATCATTGGTGTCACTAATACCAATGATGGGGCACTATTCCTCCCACTGACACCAACGATGGGACACTATTCCTCCCACTGACACCAATGATGGGGCACTATTCCTCCCACTGACACCAACGATGGGGCACTATTCCTCCCCCAAATGACACCAACGATGGGGCACGATTCCTCCCCCCACTGACACCAAGGATGGGGCACGATTCCTCCCCCCACTGACACCAAGGATGGGGCACGATTCCTCCCCCCACTGACACCAAGGATGGGGCACGATTCCTCCCCCCACTGACACCAAGGATGGGGCACGATTCCTCCCCCCACTGACACCGAGGATGGGGCACGATTCCTCCCCCCACTGACACCGAGGATGGGGCACGATTCCTCCCCCCACTGACACCGAGGATGGGGCACGATTCCTCCCCCCACTGACACCGAGGATGGGGCACGATTCCTCCCCCCACTGACACCGAGGATGGGGCACGATTCCTCCCCCCACTGACACCGAGGATGGGGCACGATTCCTCCCCCCACTGACACCGAGGATGGGGCACGATTCCTCCCCCCACTGACACCGAGGATGGGGCACGATTCCTCCCCCCACTGACACCGAGGATGGGGCACGATTCCTCCCCCCACTGACACCGAGGATGGGGCACGATTCCTCCCCCCACTGACACCGAGGATGGGGCACGATTCCTCCCCCCACTGACACCGAGGATGGGGCACGATTCCTCCCCCCACTGACACCGAGGATGGGGCACGATTCCTCCCCCCACTGACACCGAGGATGGGGCACGATTCCTCCCCCCACTGACACCGAGGATGGGGCACGATTCCTCCCCCCACTGACACCGAGGATGGGGCACGATTCCTCCCCCCACTGACACCGAGGATGGGGCACGATTCCTCCCCCCACTGACACCGAGGATGGGGCACGATTCCTCCCCCCACTGACACCGAGGATGGGGCACGATTCCTCCCCCCACTGACACCGAGGATGGGGCACGATTCCTCCCCCCACTGACACCGAGGATGGGGCACGATTCCTCCCCCCACTGACACCGAGGATGGGGCACGATTCCTCCCCCCACTGACACCGAGGATGGGGCACGATTCCTCCCCCCACTGACACCGAGGATGGGGCACGATTCCTCCCCCCACTGACACCGAGGATGGGGCACGATTCCTCCCCCCACTGACACCGAGGATGGGGCACGATTCCTCCCCCCACTGACACCGAGGATGGGGCACGATTCCTCCCCCCACTGACACCGAGGATGGGGCACGATTCCTCCCCCCACTGACACCGAGGATGGGGCACGATTCCTCCCCCCACTGACACCGAGGATGGGGCACGATTCCTCCCCCCACTGACACCGAGGATGGGGCACGATTCCTCCCCCCACTGACACCGAGGATGGGGCACGATTCCTCCCCCCACTGACACCGAGGATGGGGCACGATTCCTCCCCCCACTGACACCGAGGATGGGGCACGATTCCTCCCCCCACTGACACCGAGGATGGGGCACGATTCCTCCCCCCACTGACACCGAGGATGGGGCACGATTCCTCCCCCCACTGACACCGAGGATGGGGCACGATTCCTCCCCCCACTGACACCGAGGATGGGGCACGATTCCTCCCCCCACTGACACCGAGGATGGGGCACGATTCCTCCCCCCACTGACACCGAGGATGGGGCACGATTCCTCCCCCCACTGACACCGAGGATGGGGCACGATTCCTCCCCCCACTGACACCGAGGATGGGGCACGATTCCTCCCCCCACTGACACCGAGGATGGGGCACGATTCCTCCCCCCACTGACACCGAGGATGGGGCACGATTCCTCCCCCCACTGACACCGAGGATGGGGCACGATTCCTCCCCCCACTGACACCGAGGATGGGGCACGATTCCTCCCCCCACTGACACCGAGGATGGGGCACGATTCCTCCCCCCACTGACACCGAGGATGGGGCACGATTCCTCCCCCCACTGACACCGAGGATGGGGCACGATTCCTCCCCCCACTGACACCGAGGATGGGGCACGATTCCTCCCCCCACTGACACCGAGGATGGGGCACGATTCCTCCCCCCACTGACACCGAGGATGGGGCACGATTCCTCCCCCCACTGACACCGAGGATGGGGCACGATTCCTCCCCCCACTGACACCGAGGATGGGGCACGATTCCTCCCCCCACTGACACCGAGGATGGGGCACGATTCCTCCCCCCACTGACACCGAGGATGGGGCACGATTCCTCCCCCCACTGACACCGAGGATGGGGCACGATTCCTCCCCCCACTGACACCGAGGATGGGGCACGATTCCTCCCCCCACTGACACCGAGGATGGGGCACGATTCCTCCCCCCACTGACACCGAGGATGGGGCACGATTCCTCCCCCCACTGACACCGAGGATGGGGCACGATTCCTCCCCCCACTGACACCGAGGATGGATCACGATTCCTCCCCCCACTGACACCGAGGATGGGGCACGATTCCTCCCCCCACTGACACCGAGGATGGGGCACGATTCCTCCCCCCACTGACACCGAGGATGGGGCACGATTCCTCCCCCCACTGACACCGAGGATGGGGCACGATTCCTCCCCCCACTGACACCGAGGATGGGGCACGATTCCTCCCCCCACTGACACCGATGATGGGGCACGATTCCTCCCCCCACTGACACCGATGATGGGGCACGATTCCTCCCCCCACTGACACCGATGATGGGGCACGATTCCTCCCCCCACTGACACCGATGATGGGGCACGATTCCTCCCCCCACTGACACCGATGATGGGGCACGATTCCTCCCCCCACTGACACCGATGATGGGGCACGATTCCTCCCCCCACTGACACCGATGATGGGGCACGATTCCTCCCCCCACTGACACCGATGATGGGGCACGATTCCTCCCCCCACTGACACCGATGATGGGGCACGATTCCTCCCCCCACTGACACCGATGATGGGGCACGATTCCTCCCCCCACTGACACCGATGATGGGGCACGATTCCTCCCCCCACTGACACCGATGATGGGGCACTATTCCTCCCCCCACTGACACCGATGATGGGGCACTATTCCTCCCCCCACTGACACCGATGATGGGGCACTATTCCTCCCCCCACTGACACCGATGATGGGGCACTATTCCTCCCCCCACTGACACCGATGATGGGGCACTATTCCTCCCCCCACTGACACCGATGATGGGGCACTATTCCTCCCCCCACTGACACCGATGATGGGGCACTATTCCTCCCCCCACTGACACCGATGATGGGGCACTATTCCTCCCCCCACTGACACCGATGATGGGGCACTATTCCTCCCCCCACTGACACCGATGACGGGGCACTATTCCTCCCCCCACTGACACCGATGACGGGGCACTATTCCTCCCACTGACACCGATGACGGGGCACTATTCCTACCACTGACACCAATGACGGGGCACTATTCCTCCCACTGACACCAATGACGGGGCACTATTCCTCCCACTGACACCAATGACGGGGCACTATTCCTCCCACTGACACCAATGACGGGGCACTATTCCTCCCACTGACACCAATGAAGGGGGCACTATTCCTCCCACTGACACCAATGACGGGGCACTATTCCTCCCACTGACACCAATGAAGGGGGCACTATTCCTCCCACTGACACCAATGACGGGGCACTATTCCTCCCACTGACACCAATGACGGGGCACTATTCCTCCCAATGACACCAATGACGTGGCACTATTCCTCCTACTGCAAAATTACAGTTATGAAGTAGCAACGAAAATAATTTTATGGTTGGGGGTCACCACAACATGAGGAACTGTATTAAGGGGTCGCGGCGCTAGAAAGGTTGAGAACCACTGGCTTAGAGAATCAGCTGTCACTTTCCCTCCAGCTAAAAGAAACAAAGTTTCCTTTTAGTTTATTTCCCCAGTTAAAAGAAACAAAGTACAGTATCCTATAGTTCCGGGGAAAGTGACAGCTAATTCTGTGAGCTATAGTAAAGAATATAGTGGTGCCATGGTTGGGATTCAAACCAATCACCCTAGTACTGCCAGGCAGAAGTGATAACCATTTAGCCACTGTGCTGATGAAACAAATTATCTGAATTTGAAATGGAAACATATTGTAATAAATACAGTAATGCCCCTTTCACACGGGCGGCCTGACCAGGCAATCCATTGCCCTCTCTGGCTTGTTCACTAGACACGCCTAAACACATGTACAATACTTGGCTTTTACTGCATTTTTTAAAAAGCTTTTCCTGCTGTTGTTTAGGGGGGCAGATGCCCTGTGTGCATGAGGCCCTAAAGCAGTGGACCAGACTTGGCATCACACTCTTTCATTATCTTGCCGGTATTAAGGGAATCCAGTTATTTCCTGACTTACAGGAATTATTTTGATATCTACAAAGTTGGGCTATAACATATACAGTGGGGATCGAAAGTTTGGGCACCCCAGCTAAAAATTTGTATTAATGTGCATAAAGAAGCCAAGGAAAGATGAAAAAATCTCCAAAAGGCATCAAATTACAGATTAGACATTCTTATAATATGTCAACAACAGTTAGATTTTATTTCCATCATTTACACTTTCAAAATAACCGGAAAAAAAAATGGCGTCTGCAAAAGTTTGGGCAACCTGCAGAATTTATAGCATGCACTGCCCCCTTTGCAAAGCTGAGACCTGCCAGTGTCATGGATTGTTCTCAATCATCGTCTGGGAAGACCAGGTGATGTCAATCTCAAAGGTTTTAAATGCCCAGACTCATCTGACCTTGCCCCAGAAATGTTCTTATTGTATACAATTAGGAAAAATGCTAGTATCATTACAGGTACTTATATAGCACCATCAATTTATGTGGCAGTTTACATATATATTTTGTACATTTACATCAGTCTCTAACCCCCAGGGGGCGTACAAGCTAAGGTCCATAACTACATACTAGGGCCAACTTAGATATGATCCAATTAACCTACCAGCATGTCTTTGGAGTGTGGGAGGAAACCCACACAGGCACAGGGAGAACATGCAAACTCCAGGCAGGTGGTGCTGTGGTTGGGATTTGAACCAATGACTCTAGTACTGCCAGGCAGAAGAACTAACTATTTAGCCACTGTGCTGCCCTAGGGCACTTACTAGAATATAGACATATAAAAATCACACAATGTGCAGAATTTTCAGCGCGATAGGTAGGGCTCCACATGTCTTGTCAGGAATGGACTCGCCAATGGTGGTGGGACTCACCTGCCTTGTGGGCTGCAGTACCAGGGCGAGCCAGTGGGTGCTCTCAGCAACCAGAAGCTCACTCCTGCAGTCAGCCATCACCTGAGGCTGATTGCAGGAGGTGTATTTAAGGAATGGCCACTGCAGTCAGTGCTTTGCTGTTTCGCTTGGCCCCGGTATCCTGATCCTGCTTGCTTCTATCCTGATTCTGCACAAACTCTGCCTGTACTGACCTCGGCTAGTCCTGACCACTCTCCCGCCTGCTCCTGGTACCTTGTTTGCCCGTTTGCTACTGACCCGGCCTGCCTGACTACGTTTAGTGTTGTATGTATGGTTGTTTGTTGGAGGTTTGGTTTGTTGCACTGTGTTATGTTTTGCACTGTGTTTATGTATTGTTAGTCTTTAATAAATTGTATTGTTTATACTATACCTGAAGCCTGCGTTTCCCTGTGTCAGTCCACACATTTCTGGTCATACCCAGATTCCTGACAGGTCTAGAGGTGGACCCAATCCCAAGGCAGATGTGGGGGCACAAATTCAAACAGCTGGGGGAAGGGAGGGCCACAGTGTTGGAGAGCAATAAGAATAATGAATTCAAATGATTAGCCTTGGTGAATAGAAGATACTAAAGTGCTAAATTAGGGCACAATGTTCTTAAAGTTTCCACAGTACTGTTAGGCCATAGTGGTTTAAGACCAACATTCCAGAGAACCTAAAGTATATGTCTGGGATGTGGCACTTTATATAGTTTCATGTGACCACGATGCCACCCGGTGACTGCTAACTCTCAAATCTACAATTAAAAAAGTTAATTCTAAAGCTAATTCATGATCATATGGGACAGCCATTTTGAATGTGTATGCCAAGACAACGGCGATGCCCCAAGCCGATCTCCTTGTTGGTGCAACCTATTGTTTGGCTACCCTTCTTTACCACACCATTCATATATGGAAAAATGGGCGAAGGATTTCAATATCACTACTGAACAGGAACAATGGTCCCAAATTTGAAAGACTACCAAGTCCTGCTTGAGATGTGCCTTTGCACAAAGTTTGATATCATTGGTATTTACCGTACTTACCCGGTTAGCCCATTTCACTGCAGGACACACTGGACACTGCTTTCGTAGATATCCTGATCAAGATAAATCCATCTGGTGGACGTGACGAGTAGTCCATCTCTATGGCAGCAAGTGTATGACTTGTGGACACTACAGTTCATTCCCTGATCCCCACTCCTCCAGCAGAAACTCTGCTTAAAGGGTTAGTTCACCTTTACCAAAAAACTGCCTATACAGATAAGGGGTGGCTGTAGATAAAAAATTGTGCAGCTTTGACTAACGTTGAATAATGCCCTTGCTATTGGTGTAGCTAAGCCAGGCTTGGGAAGTATGTAAATGGCCTACACCTATAGCAAGGACATTATTCAATGTTAGTCAAAGCTGCAGAGTTAGTTTTCATCTACAGACATGCCTTATCTGCATAGGTATTTTTTTTTTTTTGTAAAGGTGAACTATCCCTTTAATTTGAACTCAGACGAGTTCTGAAATTACCAATTTAAAATGATGACACATTTCCTGAAGCAACTGATTGCAAAAGCCTGGTTATCTAATCCCATTAATTGAAGTTAATAATAGAATTCATAACACATGTACCAGTGAGAAATTGACAACTAAACCTACTGATTCAATGCCTAAATTTAAAACAGTAGTATTTAAAGGATAAGTTCACCTTTTAGTAAAAATAATAAATGCACATTTTTTTGCAGGTAAAAAAAATGTGCATTTATTATTTTTGTCTGCAGGAGCCTGGAAAGCATTGCACCAGCGATCAGCCAATTGCTGGTGCCATGCAGGTCTCCGGAAGATTTATCAGAACATCTGCTTACTCGTATGGGATGTGTGAGCAAGCAGATATACTGACAGGAAGAATCAATGAACTACCACGGTGCTCCACAGCGCCACAGTAATTCAATGAGGACTACAAGCTGACAGCCGCTAAGGCTGTAGTCTCTAATTCACAGTGACGCGGCCAGTGGTGTATTTAGGTTTTGTGCTGTCCTAGGCAACACAAAAATCATCTGCCCCCACGGACACAGACCAATACAACACCCCGTTCCGCAGATAGAGCCTGACACTGACCAACAACACCCCTGCCCCCCACCCAGGAGGGCTTTCCACTAACCCCTTCATGGCAATAGAGATATACCATCAAGCAGCCCGTCTCGGATCCCACCTGGTTCCCATGGTGCGCGTATCCTTTTTTTCATCCCTTTTTCTGGGGAAGGTACCGCCCCCCTGAAAAATGCCGCCCTAGGCAAGAGCCTCGTTTGCCTTGTGGTAAGTACGCCCCTGGACATGGCTGGGCAGGCGGAGCCCCTCACAGCCAAAAATTTGACAGCTAGCAGAGAGGGAGAAGATCCCCCTGTGACAATTGTGCGCTTAGAGACATGGACGCTGGCAACCATTTTGTCTCTCTTCCTCCTTCCCCCTCCCTTTTGAATGGAATGTGAGTCTGTAAAGTGAACTGAGGTCAAAAGTGCATATCGTACTCCAGGGCTCTAAACCCCTAATTAGCCTGGTTCCAGAATGTCTGCTTGACAACCACTTTCCTCTGCCCAGTCGTAAAACCATAACTCAGTCGGTCATGACCTGTGGCCATAAAACGTACATCCCACATGAGTCATTTTTCATATAAATTCATAAACTTCAGCAGGAACATTGATATGAAGTATATATTTGGATAGGTCATTTTAATATGAGTCACATGACACCTTACATCCCTATGTAATGCCTACAAGAGGGTAGAAAGCAATATCTTTTATTCAGAATGGCAGGATATGCTACAGTTTGGTATCTGCCCGTTTGGAATATGATTCTAAATATTAATCTGCCAGTTGGTAGGATGCTACCTGTACCTATTGAAGGTTATTAACCATAGTATGAACTTGGAAGGGATTTGGTCCTAACCTTGGTCACCGCCTAACACCCATCCCCAAATGAAGTGATTGGCTATTTGTTCTCAGGAGACACCCCTTTGAGATAATAGAAAAAGACTGACAGTCTGGAAAAAAGTGAGCTCTCCCTTTTAACATCAGGAACCATCTTTGGGAGAAAGGCAACCTTTTGTTCGGACAATTGGACTCTGCTCAAACCAAGGACTTTTGCAAGTATCCTGCCTTCTGAAACTTCTTTCTCCTATTTCTCTGTTGTTTTATTGCTCTCTTTTTATATATATTTGTTACATCTTTTTCTGTAAATATTTTAATTGCACCATTTTGACCTTTTTGTAATAAATCCTATTTTCTGAAAAGTGTTGAAACTGTCTCTAAAGCTTTTAATGCAAACTAAAAGAATCCCTGTCTCTGAAGAGTGCTACTGTATGTAATAATCTTCTGATATGTCGGTCTGCGGTGACAGTGTGTTACAGACGCTTACAGGTGAAACTTGAAAAAATTAGAATATCGTGCAAAAGTTAATTTATATCAGTAATGCAACTTAAAAGGTGAAACTAATATATGAGATAAACTAAACAAATCCCAGCGCCAATCAAAGAAAGTATACAATTATGCAGCTGTGCACCAGTGGAAACCACCAATAATGAATAACACAAAAAACAGCGCAAAAATTAAATACATCAAAATAATCACAAATAAATAAATGTCCATGCAAAAATATATATATAATATTTCAAACATAAGTCCTTATTTTCCCAAAAGGATTTTCAAAACAATGTTCCAAAATGTGCTTCCACCTAATCACCACGTGAAAAATAATATTGACCGCACTCACCAGATGGAGGTGAGTAATAAGCCTCATAGGAAATAAGGGATCCTATAGCCCCTCAGGAGGAACTCAAATCGCCTTCACCCTGCTTAGATACAGCAATCGACTCCACTCTACTTCTCCATGGAATCCTCAATAGTGTGCAAGGAAGGAAAGGCTACATAGTGTAATACTGCCACTCAATACCATATAAATCAATAGAATAAGGACACTCACATGTTTCAATAAAATAACAGGCCTTGTTTAATAGCCTCAAAGGCTTCAAAGGAACAAGTTTCCAAATTTCAAGACCTTGGGTCTTGAAAACGCCCTGTGGGTGGGGCGAAATGCATTGATGCACTTCTGGTCTGCCGTCTTCTTGGCCTACGTCACTTCCGGTATTTGGAACGCACGCCGACTTTTGCGGTTAAAGCAGCCATTTTTGAGGTGGAAAGCTGGTCATCCTCTACAGTGATCCTTAAAGCGTGAGATCCCTATATTTACAATTTGGAAACTTGTTCCTTTGAAGCCTTTGAGGCTATTAAACAAGGCCTGTTATTTTATTGAAACATGTGAGTGTCCTTATTCTATCGATTTATATGGTATTGAGTGGCAGTATTACGATAGAATAAGGACACTCACATGTTTCAATAAAATAACAGGCCTTGTTTAATAGCCTCAAAGGCTTCAAAGGAACAAGTTTCCAAATTGTAAATATAGGGATCTCACGCTTTAAGGATCACTGTAGAGGATGACCAGCTTTCCACCTCAAAAATGGCTGCTTTAACCGCAAAAGTCGGCGTGCGTTCCAAATACCGGAAGTGACGTAGGCCAAGAAGACTGCAGACCAGAAGTGCATCAATGCATTTCTCACCACCCACAGGGCGTTTTCAAGACCCAAGGTCTTGAAATTTGGAAACTTGTTCCTTTGAAGCCTTTGAGGCTATTAAACAAGGCCTGTTATTTTATTGAAACATGTGAGTGTCCTTATTCTATTGATTTATATGGTATTGAGTGGCAGTATTACACTATGTAGCCTTTCTTTCCTTGCACACTATTGAGGATTCCATGGAGAAGTAGAGTGGAGTCGATTGCTGTATCTAAGCAGGGTGAAGGCGATTTGAGTTCCTCCTGAGGGGCTATAGGATCCCTTATATCCTATGAGGCTTATTACTCACCTCCATCTGGTGAGTGCGGTCAATATTATTTTTCACGTGGTGATTAGGTGGAAGCACATTTTGGAACATTGTTTTGAAAATCCTTTTGGGAAAATAAGGACTTATGTTTGAAATATTATATATATATTTTTGCACGGACATTTATTTATTTGTGATTATTTTGATGTATTTAATTTTTGCGCTGTTTTTTGTGTTATTTATTTAATATATGAGATAGACTCATTACATGCAAAGCAAGATAGTTCAAGCCGTGATTTGTCATAATTGTGATGATTATGGCTTACAGCTCATGAAAACCCCAAATCCACAATCTCAGAAAATTAGAATATTACATGCAATCAATAAAATAAGGATTGTACATAGAAAAACATCAGACCTCTGTATAAGTATAAGTATAAGCATGCATATGTACTCAGTACTTGGTTTGGACCCCCTTTGCAGTAATTAATGCCTCAATGCGACATGGCATGGAAGCTATCATCCTGTGGCACTGCTGAGGTGTTGTGGAAGACCAGGATGCTTCAATAGCGGCCTTCAGCTCTTCTGCATTGTTCGGTCTCATGTCTCTCATCTTTCTCTTGGCAATGCCCAATAGATTCTCTATGGGGTTCAGGTCAGATAACTTTGGTGGCCAATCAAGCACAGTAATCCCATGGTCATTGAACCAGGTTTTGGTGCTTTTGACAGTGTGGGCAGGTGCCAAGTCCTGCTGGAAAATGAAGTCAGCATCCCCATAAAGCTCGCCCACGGAAGGAAGCATGAAGTGCTCCAAAATCTCCTGGTAGACGGCTGCGTTGACCCTGGACCTAATGAAGCACAGTGGACCAACACCAGCAGATGACATGGCTCCCCAAATCAACACAGACTGTGGAAACTTCACACTGGACTTCAAGCATCTTGCAGTGTGTGCCTCTCCATTCTTCCTCCATACTCTGGGTCCTTGGTTTCCAAATGAGATGCAAAAGTTGCTCTTATCAGAAAAGAGGACTTTGGACCACTGAGCAACAGACCAGGTCTGTTTTTCTTTAGCCCAGGTAAGACGCCCATGTCCAGGATCTGTCTGTGTGTGGTGGCTCTTGATGCACTGACTCCAGCCTCAGTCCACTCCTTGTGAAAGTCCCCAACACTTTTGAGAGGCCTTTTCCTGACAATCCTCTCCAGGCTGCAGTCATCCCTACTGCTTGTGCACCTTTTTCTTCCACACTTTTCAATTCCATGTAACCTTCTATTAATGTGCTTTGATACAGCACTTTGGGAACATCCAACTTCTTTTGCAATTACCTTTTGAGGCTTTCCCTCCTTATGTAAGGTGTCAATGATGGTTTTCTGCCCAACTGTCAGGTCAGCAGTCTTTCCCATGATTGTGATTCCTACTGAACCAGACTGAGAAACCATTTAAAGGCTCAGGAACCCTTTGCAGGTGTTATGGCTTAATTAGCTGATTAGAGTGGGACACTTTGAGCCGAGAATATTGCACCTTTTCACAATATTCTATTTTTCTGAGATTGTGGATTTGGGGTTTTCATGAGCTGTAAGCCATAATCATCACAATTATGACAAATCACGGCTTGAACTATCTTGCTTTACATGTAATGAGTCTATCTCATATATTAGTTTCACCTTTTAAGTTGCATTACTGAAATAAATGAACTTTTGCATGATATTCTAATTTTTCGAGTTTCACCTGTATACTAATATCATAGTGTTGCTGCTAAGATTTGTGAGTTTCCTCCTTCTCTGTAAAAAGGTGGTGGTGGCAGTGTGAAGGGTTAATCGCGTAATTAACTTGATCTAGTAACAATCGCTCTCAGGCTGCTGGCACATAGATTGTGGTCCCGCGAGCTGGAAAATCTTTGTGCAGGGAACAGCTGAGAGTGGCATTGTTACGCAAGTGACAGCGCGGTCTGAGATCGGCTGGTCCTTCGGTCACAAGTTGATGAGAAGGGCTGGGGTCTGACGCCGTGCACCGTCACACCCCCGCTAACTGTCAAAGTGGGGATAAGGGGTGGAGCAGAGGCCGGCAGATCTTAATATATTACATGTTACACCCTGAATATGGGTGTAACATGTTACAAAAGGCGAACTTATCTTTTAAAAAAAAGGTCCCCCAGCAGGCTCATGTCGTAATATGCTAGTATGCACCACATACTAGCACATTATGATAGGCTTACTTAAGAAACAGATCCCTCCAGAGTAGGGTTGCCACCTCATCCCTTTAAAACCAAACACATATTAGTGACACAGCTTCTGTGGCTGATTAAGGTGATGATTAAACTCACTTAGTGCCTAATCTGCATTAAATTAGCTTCAGAAGCTGTATCATTAATATGTGTTTGGTTTTAAAGGGATGAGGTAGCAACCCCACTCCAGCGGCGCGCCATTACCACTGACAGTGAATCCATCTTCACCCAGTTTTCCTTTTGGGTTTGCCGGTTGTTTGAATGGCCAAGCCTTATTATAGTCCTACCTGTAGGTACAAGACAACAAGGGGAGTTTACTATCACTTTAAAAAATTTGAGTCCCCGGGTATCCCATTTTCTAGCAGTAAATTTTGATTAATGACTAATTGAACTCAGAAGATGCCAACATTGCCGAAGCTGGCAGATGTCCTAGGCCAGTGATGGCGAACCCGTGGCACGCGTGCCACAGCCGGCACGCCGAGCCTTATCTGTGGGCACGCCAGGAGAATCCAGCGGCGCGCTGTCTTCCCGGCTGTAGTGTGCGTGACAGCCGGGTCCCAAGTGCGCATGCACAAGAAGCAGTGCTCTTTGTGAATGGTAAGGCGGTACCTGGGACACATGACAGATCCCAGAAGCCGCCGGACCAATCACAAAGCGCAGCGCTTCTCGCGCATGCGCACTGGGCATCCGGCTGTCCGACGAGCGCCCACACTACAGAAGCTGGGAAGACAGCGCGCGGCTGGATAAAGGAACAGGTAAGATAAAAAAAAAACTCTGCGGAAGTAAGAGCGGGTACCTGTCAAATTCAGGTACCCGCTCCCCCTCCCTCCCCAAAGGTCAGCAGTCATCTCTGTACTGTCCGCAGTCTCTGGTCATCCCTGTGCTGTCCGCAGTCTCTGGTCATCTCCTGTACTGTCCGCAGTCTCTGGTCATCCCTGTGCTGTCCGCAGTCTCTGGTCATCCCTGTACTGTGTCCGCAGTCTCTGGTCATCCCTGTACTGTGTCCACAGTCTCTGGTCATCCCTGTGCTGTCCGCAGTCTCTGGTCATCCCTGTACTGTGTCCGCAGTCTCTGGTCATCTCCTGTACTGTGTCCGCAGTCTCTGGTCATCCCTGTGCTGTCCGCAGTCTCTGGTCATCTCCTGTACTGTGTCCGCAGTCTCTGGTCATCCCTGTACTGTGTCCGCAGTCTCTGGTCATCTCCTGTACTGTGTCCGCAGTCTTTGGTCATCCCTGTACTGTGTCCGCAGTCTCTGGTCATCCCTGTACTGTGTCCGCAGTCTCTGGTCATCCCTGTACTGTCTGCAGTCTCTGGTCATCCCTGTACTGTGTCCGCAGTCTCTGGTCATCCCTGTACTGTCCGCAGTCTCTGGTCATCCCTGTACTGTCCACAGTCACTGGTCATCCCTGTACTATGTCCGCAGTCTCTGGTCATCCCTGTACTGTCCGCAGTCTCTGGTCATCTCCTGTACTTTCCGCAGTCTCTGGTCATCCCTGTACTGTCCGCAGTCACTGGTCATCCCTGTACTGTGTCCGCAGTCTCTGGTCATCTCCTGTACTGTTTCCGCAGTCTCTGGTCATCCCTGTACTGTCCGCAGTCTCTGGTCATCCCTGTACTGTGTCCGCAGTCTCTGGTCATCCCTGTACTGTCCGCAGTCTCTGGTCATCTCCTGTACTGTCCGCAGTCTCTGGTCATCCCTGTACTGTGTCCGCAGTCTCTGGTCATCTCCTGTACTGTGTCCGCAGTCTCTGGTCATCCCTGTACTGTGTCCGCAGTCTCTGGTCATCCCTGTACTGTGTCCGCAGTCTCTGGTCATCCCTGTACTGTCCGCAGTCTCTGGTCATCTCCTGTACTGTCCGCAGTCTCTGGTCATCTCCTGTACTGTTCGCAGTCTCTGGTCATCTCCTGTACTGTGTCCGCAGTCTCTGGTCATCTCCTGTACTGTGTCCGCAGTCTCTGGTCATCTCCTGTACTGTGTCCGCAGTCTCTGGTCATCTCCTGTACTGTGTCCGCAGTCTCTGGTCATCTCCTGTACTGTCCGCAGTCTCTGGTCATCCCTGTACTGTCCGCAGTCTCTGGTCATCCCTGTACTGTGTCCACAGTCTCTGGTCATCCCTGTACTGTGTCCGCAGTCTCTGGTCATCTCCTGTACTGTGTCCGCAGTCTCTGGTCATCCCTGTACTGTCCGCAGTCTCTGGTCATCTCCTGTACTGTGTCCGCAGTCTCTGGTCATCCCTGTACTGTGTCCACAGTCTCTGGTCATCCCTGTACTGTGTCCGCAGTCTCTGGTCATCTCCTGTACTGTGTCCGCAGTCTCTGGTCATCCCTGTACTGTCCGCAGTCTCTGGTCATCTCCTGTACTGTGTCCGCAGTCTCTGGTCATCCCTGTACTGTGTCCGCAGTCTCTGGTCATCCCTGTACTGTCCGCAGTCTCTGGTCATCCCTGTACTGTCCGCAGTCTCTGGTCATCCCTGTACTGTCCGCAGTCTCTGGTCATCCCTGTACTGTCCGCAGTCTCTGGTCATCCCTGTACTGTGTCCACAGTCTCTGGTCATCCCTGTACTGTGTCCGCAGTCTCTGGTCATCTCCTGTACTGTGTCCGCAGTCTCTGGTCATCCCTGTACTGTCCGCAGTCTCTGGTCATCTCCTGTACTGTCCGCAGTCTCTGGTCATCCCTGTACTGTCCGCAGTCTCTGGTCATCCCTGTACTGTGTCCACAGTCTCTGGTCATCCCTGTACTGTGTCCGCAGTCTCTGGTCATCTCCTGTACTGTGTCCGCAGTCTCTGGTCATCCCTGTACTGTCCGCAGTCTCTGGTCATCTCCTGTACTGTGTCCGCAGTCTCTGGTCATCCCTGTACTGTGTCCACAGTCTCTGGTCATCCCTGTACTGTCCCCGCAGTCTCTGGTCATCCCTGTACTGTGTCCGCAGTCTCTGGTCATCCCTGTACTGTCCGCAGTCTCTGGTCATCCCTGTACTGTCCGCAGTCTCTGGTCATCTCCTGTACTGTGTCCGCAGTCTCTGGTCATCCCTGTACTGTGTCCGCAGTCTCTGGTCATCTCTGTACTGTGTCCGCAGTCTCTGGTCATCCCTGTACTGTGTCCGCAGTCTCTGGTCATCCCTGTACTGTCCGCAGTCTCTGGTCATCCCTGTACTGTCCGCAGTCTCTGGTCATCCCTGTACTGTGTCCACAGTCTCTGGTCATCCCTGTACTGTGTCCGCAGTCTCTGGTCATCTCCTGTACTGTGTCCGCAGTCTCTGGTCATCTCTGTACTGTCCGCAGTCTCTGGTCATCTCCTGTACTGTGTCCGCAGTCTCTGGTCATCCCTGTACTGTGTCCGCAGTCTCTGGTCATCCCTGTACTGTCCGCAGTCTCTGGTCATCCCTGTACTGTGTCTGCAG
Organism: Staurois parvus; assembly: GCF_062004578.1. Classification (NCBI taxonomy): domain Eukaryota; kingdom Metazoa; phylum Chordata; class Amphibia; order Anura; family Ranidae; genus Staurois; species Staurois parvus. The sequence continues at coordinate 559,571 of NW_028319132.1, forward strand.
TCTCTGGTCATCCCTGTACTGTGTCTGCAGTCTCTGGTCATCCCTGTACTGTGTCTGCAGTCTCTGGTCATCCCTGTACTGTGTCCGCAGTCTCTGGTCATCCCTGTACTGTCCGCAGTCTCTGGTCATCTCCTGTACTGTCCGCAGTCTCTGGTCATCCCTGTACTGTCCGCAGTCTCTGGTCATCCCTGTACTGTGTCCACAGTCTCTGGTCATCCCTGTACTGTGTCCGCAGTCTCTGGTCATCTCCTGTACTGTGTCCGCAGTCTCTGGTCATCTCTGTACTGTCCGCAGTCTCTGGTCATCTCCTGCACTGTGTCCGCAGTCTCTGGTCATCCCTGTACTGTGTCCGCAGTCTCTGGTCATCCCTGTACTGTCCGCAGTCTCTGGTCATCCCTGTACTGTGTCTGCAGTCTCTGGTCATCCCTGTACTGTGTCTGCAGTCTCTGGTCATCCCTGTACTGTGTCTGCAGTCTCTGGTCATCCCTGTACTGTGTCCGCAGTCTCTGGTCATCCCTGTACTGTCCGCAGTCTCTGGTCATCCCTGTACTGTCCGCAGTCTCTGGTCATCCCTGTACTGTGTCCGCAGTCTCTGGTCATCCCTGTACTGTGTCCGCAGTCTCTGGTCATCTCTGTACTGTGTCCGCAGTCTCTGGTCATCCCTGTACTGTGTCCGCAGTCTCTGGTCATCCCTGTACTGTCCGCAGTCTCTGGTCATCCCTGTACTGTCCGCAGTCTCTGGTCATCCCTGTACTGTGTCCGCAGTCTCTGGTCATCCCTGTACTGTGTCCGCAGTCTCTGGTCATCCCTGTACTGTGTCCGCAGTCTCTGGTCATCCCTGTACTGTTAATTAGTTTGCACTACTGTACGAGTTGTTTTTTCTAAACCAAAAGCTCGATATTCAGGTTTCATTGCAGTGTTGGCACTTTGAAAGAAATAAGTTGGTTTTGGGTTGCAGTTTGGGCACTCGGGCTCAAAAAGGTTCGCCATCACTGTCCTAGGCAAACCGTGAGGCACTCAAACCCTGACCCCCCCACACCAATTGTTTCCTCCTTACCTTAGTCTTCCCTTACCTGTTCTCAATTTAAAAACTTGTTGTATTTTGGCCATTTGTTTGGGAGAATCTTACTTGTACAGTACAGTACTATATTCATGGGTTAACTTGTAGATCTTTCTTAGTTATTTGTCTGCTGAATTGTATTATCGTACCTGGTTACATTGACTAATTGTACTGTGAATATATAAATGTACAAATGAAACGTTCAACAAACACTATTGAAGGATAAAACTACTTGTGGCACATTGGAAACTTCACTTTACAAGATCCAATAAAAAACATACAAAGGAGGTGCACGGAACACAAAAAAGTAAGATTGTGTGAAAGAAACCAACCAAACATTTAACTACTGGAATCTAGGCTAAAGAATATTTTTACTTCAAGAGCTTAAGCACCTAGGTAAGGTAAATAAGTCCAAGGGTTACATGCCGCCCATGGGCTGCAAGCTGGAAGAAGGGGGTTTAGGAGTGTCTGCCACAAGCTTGATGCTGCTGGACTTTCAATGCACAAGGCAGCAGATTGCTGAGCTCCTGGATCTTGCAGAACTCAGAAACATGGAAGTATTTGAACCTGGATGCAGGGAGTCTGTGTCCAGGGCCAATCACTCACATGTGGTGATTACATGCGACTGGCCACAATTAGCTGTGGGAGCCGGTAGCCTCCCATTGCTCTCAATGGGGTTGTTTCTTGACGTTAATTATGGGAACCTCCACTGGGTTTCTCCCTTCAAACCTTAGTGCGGGTGCATTCACAGGTGCGAATGTACCCTTAGGCCCCTTTCACATGAGCAGACCAATCGGGTCTGCCTGTCAATTTTTCAGGCAGACCCTATCGGACCCTCCATTCTCCTGTATAGAGCTGCAGGTCTAAATGGACATGTCAGTATAAACCCACCAACAACCAATCCTAAAAACAGATGAATGGGGATCCCATACCATAATTATATTCCATCTGACTTCTCTGCACTTCTTTCTTTAGTGCCCCCATAATATTATCCCCTAGTCTTTCCATAGAGCACCCATAGTATTATCTCACTCCATCCTCTCCTTTTATTACCTTATAGCAGGGATTCCCAGACTTTTTTTAACAAAGGGCAAATTCACTGCCCATCATCCTGTTTGGGTGACAGAGGGTGGTCAGTAGGAGTAAAAAAAAATGCCCCAGTGTCAGTGGTGAGTGACAATAATAAATGCCACTACATCTGTAAAAGTAAAAACGTCCCTACATCTGTAAAAGTGCATAATGCTGCCATTGTGAACATAAAAAATACAAAATGCCCTTCCATTGGTGATGTGCAAAAATTGTCCCTTCATCTGTAGTCGGTAGGAGAAAAAATACTTCCGTGTAACTAATCAGTAGGAGTAATAAATGCCTCTGCTTCAGTGGTCAGTGGAAGTAATAAATGTGCCTGCATCAGGGGTCAGTGGGAGTAATCAGTGGGATTAAAAAAATGCATCTGTGTCAGTGGAAGGAATGGTGCCTTGTATTAGTAGTCAGTGGGAAGAATGGAGTTCTGGATCAGTGGTCTTTGGGAGGAATGGTGCCATGTAACAGTGGTCAGTGGGAGGTATGGTGTTTTGTATTTGTGGTCAGTGGGAAGAATGGTGTTCTGGATCATTGGTCTTTGGGAGGAATGGTGCCCTGTGACAGTAGTCAGTTGGAGGAATGGTGCCCTAGATCAGTGGTCAGTGGGAAGAATAGTGCTCTGGATCAGAGGTCAGTGAGAAGAATAGTGCTCTGGATTAGTTATCAGTGGGAGGAATGGTTTCCTGGATCAGTGGTCAATGGGAAGAATGGTGCCCTGGCTCGGTGGTCAGTGGGAGGAATGGTGCCCCTGTGTCACTGGTCAGTTGAAGTAATAAATTCCTCAACTTCATTGGTTAGTGGAAGTTATAAATGTCCCTGCATCTGGGTCAGTGGGAGTAATATATGCTTCTTTTTCAATGGAAGGAATGGTCCCCTGTGACAGGAGGGATAAAAGGCATCCCAGTGGCAGTGGTCAGCATTGTATACCTGTCAGCATTTAGTGGGAGGTATGGTGTTCCTGTTTCATTGGGGACAAATGATGCCTATTGTGCCTTTCTTGGTTAGTGATTTAGTGGGAGGTATGGTGCCCCTGTTTCACTGGGAATAAATGATGCCTATTTTGCCTTTCTTGGTTAGCTGAACACTCGTTTGATTCGCGGTAGGACATTCGAACGTAACGGCTGCGAACTTCGAGCCGGGACAATTCACTATGTGGTAATATAGCGCACAGCTATTAATATACCACATGATTTATATTATAAGTCATGTGGTATTTTAGCAGTGAAAACATTCTTTAATGTTTCAGCTGTCAGCTGTTCCCTGCTGACAGCTGAATGTAAAAAAAAATTGCCATCAATTAAAACAATTAACAAAAAAGTGTGGGGTCCCCCTCCATATCCGTCTGGTATGGCTTTGGAATGAAACCCCCAAGCAAACATTTTTTAAAAATTGGCATGGGGTCTCCCTTAACCACTTCCCGTCCGGCCGCTGTTTATAAACGGCAGGACGGGACACCTACAGGAGCGGGTTGCCGTCTCTAAACGGCACCTTGTATGTGAGGCTCGTGCGCGGCTCCTAGAGCGCGCACCCGCGAGCCCGATGATCGCCGAGTCCGACGGACACGGTGGATTACGTGACATGGTATGGGACCAATGAAATCGGTCCCATACCATGTGATCAGCTGTGTCCAATAAGGACACAGCTTAAGTGTAAACAAAAGCCGCATGGTGCGGCTTCCGCCTCCTTCTCCTCTCACGGAGTTGTCTGTGAGAGGAGAAACAGCGAAGAAGAGGGTTGTAGCTAACTGCCCTCCACCTCAGTGACACCTGATCGCCCCTAAAGTGGCCCTGATCGCCCCTAAAGTGGCCCTGATTGCCCCACGTGTCCCTGATCACCCCAATAAGGGGCCCTGATTGCCCCCACAAGTGTCCGTGATTGCCCCCACAAGTGTCCCTGATTGCCCCCACAAGTGGCCCTGATTGCCCCAAGTGGCCCTGATCGCCCCAAGTGGCCCTGATCGCCCACAAGTGGTCCTGATCGCCAACAAGTAGCCCTGATCACCCCCACATAGTGTCCCTGATTGCCCCCACAAGTGGCCCTGATTGCCCCAAGTGGCCCTGATTGCCCCAAGTGGCCCTGATCGCCCACAAGTGGTCCTGATCGCCCACAAGTGGCCCTGATTACCCACAAGTGGCCCTGATCGCCCAACAAGTGGCCCAGCAGTGTCCCTGATTGTCAGTGTCCCTGATCACCACATAGTGGCCCAGCAGTGTTCCTGATCGCCACAGTGTCCCTGATCGTCACAGTATCCCTGATCGCCGCAGTGGCCAAGCAGTGTCCCTGATCGTCACACAAGTGGCCCAGCAGTATCGCCGCAGTGGCCAAGCAGTGTCCCTGATTGCCACACAAGTGGCCCAGAAGTGTCCCTGATTGCCGCAGTGGCCCAGCAGTGTCCCTGATCACCGCAGTGTCCCTGATTGCCGCACAAGTGGTCCAGCAGTGTCCCTGATCGCTGCAGTGGCCCAGCAGTGTCCCTGATCACCGCAGTGTCCCTGATTGCCGCACAAGTGGTCCAGCAGTGTTCCTGATCGCCACAGTGTCCCTGATTGCCACACAAGTGGTCCAGCAGTGTCCCTGATTGCCGCAGTGTCCCTGATCGCCACACAAGTGGCCCAGCAGTGTCCCTGATCGCCACACAAGTAACCCAGCATTGTCCCTGATTGCCGCACAAGTGGTCCAGCAGTGTCCCTGATCACCACAGTGGCCCAGCAGTGTCCCTGATCACCGCAGTGTCCCTGATTACCGCACAAGTGGTCCAGCAGTGTCCCTGATCGCTGCAGTGGCCCTGATTGCCGCAGTGGCCCAGCAGTGTCCCTGACCACCACACAAGTGGCCCAGCAGTGTCCCTGATCACCGCATTGGCCCAGCAGTGTTCCTGATCACCACACAAGTGGCCCAGCAATGTCCCTGATCACCGCATTGGCCCAGCAGTGTTCCTGATCACCACACAATTGGCCCAGCAGTGTCCCTGATCCCCACATTGGCCCAGCAGTGTTCCTGATCACCACACAAGTGGCCCAGCAGTGTCCCTGATCGCCCGATAAGTGGTCCAGCAGTGCCCCTGATCACCGAAGTGTCCCTGATCACCGCAGTAGTCCAGCAGTGTTTCTGATTGCCACACAAGTGGCCCAGCAGTGTCCTGATCATCGCAGTGGCCCAGCAGTGTCCCTGATCGCCGCAGAAGTGGTCCAGCAGTGTCCCTGATCGCCGCAGTGTCCCAGCAGTGTCCCTGATCACCGCAGTGTCCCCGATTGCTGCACAAGTGGTCCAGCAGTGTCCCTGATCACCGCAGTGTCCCTGATTGCCGCAGTGGCCCAGATCACCACACAAGTGGCCCAGCAGTGTCCCTGATCACCACACAAGTGGCCAGCAGTGTCCCTGATCGCCGGACAAGTGGTCCAGCAGTGCCCCTGATCACCGCAGTGTCCCTGATCACCGCAGTTGCCCAGCAGTGTTTCTGATCGCCACACAAGTGGCCCAGCAGTGTCCTGATCATCGCAGTGGCCCAGCAGTGTCCATGGTCGCCGCACAAGTGATCCAGCAGTGTCCCTGATCGCCACAGTGTCCCTGATTGCCACAGTGTCCCTGATCGCCACACAAGTGGCCCAGCAGTGTCCCTGATCACCGCAGTGGCCCAGCAGTGTCCCTGATCACCATACAGTGGCTCAATCAGTGTCCCTGATCACCTTACAGTGTGCCTGTTCATAAAGTGTCCCTGATCTCTGCCACACCAGTGGATCCTGTTCACTGCCATCGTCTGTGAGGAGAGAGATCCAGTACAGCTAACTGTGAGTAATTTTCAGCCTTTGCACAGAGTTTACACACACTCACAAAACATTGCCAGCCACCTCACTGTATCTCTGATTTTTGCCCAACAGTGACTAGTGTGAACCAACTGCAGCCAGATATCTGTCCCTCACTGCAACACCAGCCTGATCACTGCCATACCAGTGGGTCCTGATCAGTGTCAAAAATATGGCCAAAAGATCATATACAAGCCAGGAGGCATTTCAAATTCTGAGTATGACAGATGAGAGTGACGGAGAACTTAAAACATACCTTGGGGTGTTTGCTTTCCAAAATGGGGTCTTTTTATGGATAATTCCATTGTCCTGATGCTCCAGGACCTCCAAAACAGCAATAGGTAGTTAAGAAATTAGATGTGCGATCTTTGCCCTTAGAACGCTAACAGGTGCTTATTGGATGTGGAACCCCTCTATGTGTCCAGACTGTGAAAAAGTCTCACACATTTGGTATCACCATATTCAGGAAGAGTTATAGAATGTGTTTTGGGGTGTAATTTTAAGTATGCCTATGCAGTGTATTAGAAATATCTTATAGATTGACAACTTTGTGTAGAAAAAAATACATTTTCATTTTCTTTTCGCATTTTCCAAAAGCTTGTGGCAAAAAATGAAGTCTTCGGAAGACTCTGCATGCCTCTTAAAACATACCTTGGGGTGTTTGCTTTCCAAAATGGGGTCATTTTGTGGATAATTCCATTGCCCTGATGCTCCAGGACCTCCAAAACGGCAATAGGTAGTCAAGAAATTAGATGTGTAATTTTTGCCCTTAGAACGCTAACAGGTGCTTATTGGATGTGGAACCCCTCTATGTGGCCAGACTGTGAAAAAGTCTCACACATTTGGTATCGCCATATTCAGCAGGAGTTAAAGAATGCATTTTGAGGTATCATTTTAAGTATGCCTATGCTGTGTAATAGAAATATCTCATAGATTGACAACTTTGCGTAAAAAAAAATACATTTTCATTTTCTTTTCACATTTTCCAAAACGATGTGGCAAAAAATGAAGTCTTCAGAGGACTCCCCATGCCTCTTAAAACATACCTTGAGGTGTTTTCTTTCGAAAATGGGGTCATTTTGTGGGTAATTCAATTGTCCTGGTGCTCCAGGACCTCCAAAACTGTGATAGACAGTCAAGAAATTAGATGTGTAATTTTTGCCCCTAGAACGCCTAAGGGTGCTTATTGGATGTGGGGCCCTTCTATGTGGTTAGGCTGTGAAAAAGTTTTACGCATGTGGTATCGCCATACTCAGGATGAGTAGCAGAATGTGTTTTGTGGTGTAATTGCAAGTATGCCTATGCCGTGTGAGAGAAAGAACTTGTTAAATGACAACTTTGTGGGAAAAAAAAAAAGAATTTTTTTTACTTTCATCATTTCCTTAAAAAATTGGCAAAAAATGACAACTTCAAAAAACTCCCCATGCCTCTCATTAAATACCTCAGACTGTCTACTTTCCAAAAAGGGGTAGTTTGGGGGGTATTTGTACTGTCCTGGCATTTTAGGGCCCCAAGAAATTATATAGGTAGTCCGTGCATCAGGATTGATACATTTTCAAATATATCAAATATATATACCGTGGTCTGTGGACTCTATAACTTTCACAAAGACTAAATAATACACACTGATTTGGGTTATGTCTACCAACAAAATGTAGCACAATGGATTTTGGCCTAAATTTATGAAGAAAGTATATTTATTTGCAAAATTTAGTATCAAATACTAAGAAAAACATGTTTTTTTTCAAAATTTTCAGTCTTTTTCATTTTTCTAGCAAAAAATAAAAACCCCAGTAATGATTAAATACCACCAAATTAAAGCTCTATTTGTTTGAAAAAAATGATAATAATTTCATTTAGATACAGTGTTGTATGCCTGAGTAATTGTCATTCACAATGTGAGAGCGCCGAAAGCTGAAAATTGGCCTGGACAGGAAGGGGGTAAAAGTGTCCGGACAGGAAGTGGTTAAAATCCATACCAGACCCTTATCAGAGCATGCAGCCAGACAGATCAGAAAAGGGGGGAGGACGAGCGAGCAGCCCCCCCTCTTGCACCATACCAGGCCACATGCCCTCAACATGGGGGGGTGCTTTGGGGCAGGTGGTCTCCCCCCCAAAGCAGGACAAAATGTATGTGAAATGGTTTGATACAGTAATATTTTACTATGTGATTTTAGTGAAATTAGTTAATGTCACTTTTACAACTTTCAAGCTTCCGTCCCCCCGTATGTCCCGACGCTCACAGGGGACAGCACCCAGAAGACAGATGCCGGCATCGGCCGGATTACATTGCCGGGGACACTGCAGGAGGGACATCGCGGGAGCGCAGGACAAGGTAAGTGAAGAACGGATCCCGGAGCAACGCCGCATGGTAAGCCCGAGTGTAGCTCGGGGTTACCGCTTGTGGTACTGAAACTTTACCCCGAGCTACACTCAGGAATACCGCCAGGGAGGTTAAAGGATCTGTTTGTTCATACTATACTATTGGAGTGTTCTTTGTTTGTTTTACATGGTCAATTTGGATGCAGTGGAATCTTTATCTCGAGTAATCTATAATTCATCTTAAAATGGGAAAAGTGTCCCAGGAAGCTTGTTTGCCAATCACAAGAGTGGAAGGCAAATATTTGTGGTGAGTTTACATCCATGTGGGGGAATCCTATGAAGCACTTTGTTTTCAGTCTACTGCACATGGTGAAGGAGAAGATTTAATTTCATAGACTTTGGATCACTTTACCATATGTTTTCATTGACTTTTTTATCACTTTTTACTTTCAATTGATTTCTGTCACAGTAATCACAGACAGTTTATGAGTTTGTTTTTGTTGTCACCAATACGTTTATGGGTATTCACGACACATTCTATTATTGATTATTTATTCAGCGACACTATAAACACTTTATCATTTTGGTGTTTTACTTTTACATGCATTTATTGCAGAAGAGATGTTGCATGCCTCTTCTGCAAAAAATAAAAGCCTGCCTGCTCACAGTGAATAAGAGCAAAAATTTAGTTTTGCTTTAAAATCTTGCACTTATTTGGTTTCCTCCGGGTACTCCGGTTTCTTCCGCATTCCAAAGACATGCTGGTAGGTCAGTTGGCTCCTGTTTAAATTGGCCTTAGAATGTGTGTGCATGTAAGATAGGGACCTTAGATTATAAACTCCTTTATCCTAGGTTCACACCTAAGAATTTTCTGCAGTGTTCTGCATAAACGCACTACAGTCCATTTAACATGACTTCCTATGGGACAGGTTCACATCTGCACGTTTTCACCCGGTGCGTTTTTTAAAAAAGGGTCAGGGACTTTTTTGAACGCAAAAAGTTGGGTTTTTGGTTCTATAGACTTCAATGGAAATGCTGCAGAAAAGCATGTAGTGCGTTTTTGCTGCTTTTTAGGCATTTTGTATGCATTTTGCATTTTAAATCTGCCTAGCAACAAGAAAAACATAGAAAAAAAAACACAAAACGCATCAAAAATGAAGGTCCAAAAATGCAAAATGCAACGCATAACGCAATGCAGAAATGGGTAAAACGCAACCTGCATAGGTGTGAACCTAGCCTAAGGGCCAGTTCACACTAAATGCATTTCAGTTGCTTTTTTTCTGCATCCAAAATGTACAGAAAGTATTTTATATGGTTGTCAATGTCATAGTTCACATCAGTGCTTGCAGTTCCAGTGCGTGCCGGTTGCAGAAAAAAAAGAAGAACAGGCTGCATTTTTCCTCCACAGAACTGTACTGGAACATGGTAAAACACATTAAAATGCATTGGAACGCACCAAAAATGCACTGGAATGCACATGTCCCTATTTAAATTGAAGAAAAAAAGAGGGGGAAAAAATGAACTGGAATGCATAAAAATCACACTGGAATGCGTCAAAAACGCACCACAAACATGCATGCAAAAGCGTGTCCAGAACACATATGAACTGCGTTTCTATATTTTAAACTGACCCTCAGCGCAGAAACTGATGTGAATGTACTGTGTAAAGCAGGAGTAAGGTAAACTTTTCAGAGTATGTAACACATAGTGCAGAGGTCAGGAATAAGTAAAGCAGAGTGCAGGGGTCATTAGTATGTACTGCAGAGTTCAGAGGCCAGTAGTGTGTAACATACAATGCAGAGGTTGGTAGTAAGTGCTGCAGAGTGCAGGGATCAGTAGTTTGTAATATACGGTGCAGAGGTTGGTAGTAAGTGCTGCAGAGTGCAGGGGTCAGTAGTTTGTAATATACGGTGCAGAGGTTAGTAGTAAGTGCTGCAGAGTGCAGGGGTCAGTAGTTTGCAATATACGGTGCAGCGGTTGGTAGTAAGTGCTGCAGACTGCAGGGGTCAGTAGTTTGCAATATACGGTGCAGCGGTTGGTAGTAAGTGCTGCAGACTGCAGGGGTCAGCAGTTTGTAATATACGGTGCAGAGGTTGGTAGTAAGTGCTGCAGAGTGCAGGGGTCAGCAGTTTGTAATATACGGTGCAGAGGTTAGTAGTAAGTGCTGCAGAGTGCAGGGGTCAGCAGTTTGTAATATACGGTGCAGAGGTTAGTAGTAAGTGCTGCAGAGTGCAGGGGTCAGCAGTTTGTAATATACGGTGCAGAGGTTAGTAGTAAGTGCTGCAGAGTGCAGGGGTCAGCAGTTTGGAATATACGGTGCAGAGGTTGGTAGTAAGTGCTGCAGAGTGCAGGGGTCAGCAGTTTGTAATATACGGTGCAGAGGTTAGTAGTAAGTGCTGCAGAGTGCAGGGGTCAGCAGTTTGGAATATACGGTGCAGAGGTTGGTAGTAAGTGCTGCAGAGTGCAGGGGTCAGTAGTTTGGAATATACGGTGCAGAGGTTGGTAGTAAGTGCTGCAGAGCGCAGGGGTCAGTAGTTTGCAATATACGGTGCAGAGGTTGGTAGTAAGTGCTGCAGAGCGCAGGGGTCAGTAGTTTGTAACATACAATGCAGAGGTTGGTAGTAAGTGCTGCAGAGCGCAGGGGTCAGTAGTTTGTAACATACAGGGCAGAAGCTATTAGTAAGTAATGCAGAGTGTAGGGGTCAGGAGTATGTAATGCAAAATTCTGTGGTTAGTAGTGTGTAAGGCAGAGTTTACATTTCAGCAGGTCATGCTCCAGAGACATGCTGGTAGCCATATTGGCTCCTGTTTAACATGACCCTTGTGTGTGTGTATGTATGCATATGAGATAGAGACCATAGATTGTAAACTCCTGGAGGGCAGGGATTGATGCTAATGTACATATGTAAAGCATTTTGTAAATTATTGCACTATATACAGCAAATACCTATAATAAATAATGAAAGAATATACACTACATTCATAAGTAGAGCCCAATTGGAGTTATAGTTTTTTACCACTAGAAGGCGACATCTGATATTATATCTAATATAATTATATTAGGCGGAGCACTTGGAGTAGACATACATCTGAGCTAAAACTCTCTCATCTGAAATCACTTATTACTGTCATCACATTGAAAATATCAATATTATTTGGGAAGACCCTTGAAACAGTATTTCCCCTTTGAAGAACCTTGCAATTGGAATATTTTTGGTCTCACATCCCACATGGAAGAAAAATATATTTGTAATATATTTTAAAAATATTCTTCCCAAATATATTGCCATATTTGCCATATTACAAAATATATGAAAAATATTTTTAAAAATAAATTTCAAATATACTGTATGTCTTTAAAAATACAAATCTATATTTTTGGCATGCATTTACAAATATATGTAAAAATATATGTTAAAATTACTTTTTTATTGTTCAAAAAAAATCAGAACAATATATTTTTACATATATTTGTAAATGTATTCCAAAAATATAGATTTGTAATTTTAAAGACATACAGTATATTTGAAATGTATTTTTAAAAATATTTGTTATATATTTTGTAATAAAAACGCATTTCAACATGCAGTGTATATACCGTATATACTCGAGTATAAGCCGACCCGAATATAAGCCGAGGTACCTAATTTACCACAAAAAACTGGGAAAAACTATTGACTCGAGTATAAGCCGAGGGTGGGAACACCAGTGGGAAGAATCGTGCCTCATCATTGGTGTCAGTGGGAGGAATAGTGCCCCATCATTGGTGTCAGTGGGAGGAATAGTGCCCCATCATTGGTATCAGTGGGAGGAATAGTGCCCCATCATTGGTATCAGTGGGAGGAATAGTGCCCCATCATTGGTATCAGTTGGAGGAATAGTGCCCCATCATTGGTGTCAGTGGGAGGAATAGTGCCCCATCATTGGTGTCAGTGGGAGGAATAGCGCCCCATCATTGGTGTCAGTGGGAGGAATAGTGCCCCATCATTGGTGTCAGTGGGAGGAATAGTGCCCCATCATTGGTGTCAGTGGGAGGAATAGCGCCCCATCATTGGTGTCAGTGGGAGGAATAGCGCCCCATCATTGGTGTCAGTGGGGGGAATAGTGCCCCATCATTGGTATCAGTGGCAGGAATAATGCCCCATCATTAGTATCAGTGGGGGGAATAGCACCCCATTATTGGTGTCAGTGGAATAGTGCCCCATCTTTGGTGTCAGTGGGAGGAATAGTGTCCCATCATTGGTGTCAGTGGGAGGAATAGTGTCCCAACATTGGTGTCAGTGGGAGGAATAGTATCCCATCATTGGTGTCAGTGAGGGGGTGGAGGAATAGTGCCCCATCGTTGGTGTCAGTGGGGGGGAGGAAAAGTGCCCCCATCGGTGTCAGTGGGGGGGGGGGGGAATAGTATCCCATGATTGGTGTCAGTGGGGGGTGGAATAGTGCTCCATGATTGGTGTCAGTGGGGGGTGGAATAGTGCCCCATCATTGGTGTCAGTGGGGGGGGGGGGAATAGTGCCCAATCATTGGTGTCAGTGGGGGGGAGGAAACGTGCCCCATCGTTGGTGTCAGTGGGAGGAATAATGCCCCATCATTGGTATCAGTGACACCAATGATGGGGCACTATTCCTCCGACTGATACTTGCTGACCCCTGTTCCAGTATGGTGCTGCTGCAGCCAGCATATGTGGTTGCAGCAGCACCTAAGCACGGCACACTTACCTGCATCTCCTTCACTCGATTTTCGCGGGGCCGCTCAGCTCCGCCTCCTCGCCAGTGATTGGCCGCCTGTGTGCCTTTCCTGAGCTACAGTTCTGGCGGCCAATCACCGGTGAGAAGGCAAAGCTGAGCAGCCGCGCGAACATCCAGTGGACGAACCGAATGAAGGAGCAGCCGCGCTTCCTGGACCGGATCATCGTGGGACCGGAGCCAGGTAAGAGACAGCAGCCCCCTGCAGACGTTGACTCGAGTATAAGCCGAGGGGGGCGTTTTTCAGCACAAAAAATGTGCTGAAAAACTCGGCTTATACTTGAGTATATATGGTATATATATATATTTATTTATTTATTTTTAATATATTGTATATGGCCAAAATTGTAGTATTTCAAATATATGGCAATATATTTGGGAAGAATATTTTTAAAAGATAATTCAAATATATTTTTCTTCCATGTGAGTATGCTTCATACAAAATAGCAACCAGAGCCTAAAGTGGTAATAAACCGAAAACTGTAATGTACTGCAGCTTACCAATCATTAGATGTGGTGGCTGCATTAGTTTTCTTTTTTAGGTTTTTTCCCCTCTATTCTCACCTGGTGATCTGGCCAGTAACACACCTCCTGTATTAGGGTTCCCCATGCTAGATGAATGAGCACAGGGCCACGTTTGAACAATAGCATTGTCAGTCTCGGGGGAGGACAGTGTTAGATGTCCTAGCAGATTTAGATACACTAACAAATTCAAGCCAGACTCCAACTCACACTGCAGTTACACAAGCAGTTCCAGCAATATTATAAATGTTTGCTTTTGGGTTTAATACTGCTTTAATATCTAGACTTCATTACATCTATTGTATCCCATGCTTTCATGTCATTATCAAAATCTTTGCTTGCTTTCTTTATCCATGCACCAGTGATATACAGTGCCTTGAAAAAGTATTCATACCCCTTGAAATTTTCCACATTTTGTCATGTTGCAACCAAAAACTTAAAATATATTTTACTGGGATTTATTATGATAGACCAACACAAAGTGGCACATAATTGTGAAGTGGAAATAAAATGATAAATGGTTTTCAAAATTTTCTACAAATAAATATCTGAAAAATGTGGGGTGCATTTGTATTCAGCCCCCCGAGTCAATGCTTTGTAGAACCACCTTTCGCTGTAATGTCTGCAAGCTACCTTGCAGGCACAAACATCCTCTTTTCCACCTTCTTCTGAGTGCGAGGTCTTCAGCCATCTTTGGCCGGCAGGGGAAGGATGTAACTCATTCACATGGGAGTTCATTCATTCTGGTGCTGAGATGTGCTGAGATTTTACACTAAGCTGTGCATGCGCAGCTCAATGTACATTCTAAAGAAGATTGCAGACAGACAGGTAAGTTTGTTTTATTGCAGAAGTGAAATATCATGTCTTCTAATAAAGACCAGCCTGCTCACAATTTAATTTTTCAGTTTATCCCTTTTAAAGCAACCTTCCACCCATAAGTGACCATACTGCTCTCCCCTCCTCCTGCCCTGCCTCTAACAGATTTGCTGTGGGGATTTTTTTGGAGAGCAGGTACCTTTTTTTGAGAAGTGTCAGCTCCCACTTCCTCAACTCAGCCTAGGCGAGGATACAATTAATTTAGCCCCCTTGACCCAGGTGGACTGCATGACTAGTCTAATTGCGCCACACAAACTTCTGCATGCGCAGTTGGGAGCAGGCTGTGAGACATCAGGAAGTCACAGCCGGCTCCCAAATCCAAGATGGCTGCACCAGGTATCAGAAGTCCAGTGAAGGATTGAGTCCAGGGAAGACAGTACTGGATCCCATGGGCAAGTAAGCACCTGTTTGTTATTATTTTTTTTAAGAATTGGAGTGAAGTTCCTATTGGCCCCATTCTGTGAATTTGCAAAAAATCAGTTAAAAAGCTCCATGCTAAATGTTCCCCCTTCTCCTGGTCTTTCCCTGTCTGATTATGTTTGGTTCCCTTTCTTTCCTCTACTCCTTTCCTGACGTCTTTCTCCTCCCCCTTCTCTTTTTCTTCTAGTGACCCCCTTTGTGCAACTGCAATTCCCAATGTTAATTTTTAATTGACAGGTACTTTTTGTATTTGAATTGTTATTTCAGTTTGTTCCCGGGGCCCTTGGTGAGGTTTTCTTTCCCCGGCATTGGACCTTGGGAAGGTCTGGATCTCATTGTGACCCGTCCAATTGGATATTCCTCTGTGCACCATCACTATTTTTACTGCTAGAGTCCACAAGGTACCATGTTGCAGTTCTCTAAGTGTTCCTGCCTACTCTGCCTTATATTGTATTGACGATTGTTTACCCGACTATTGGTCTCTTTTGACCTCTTTACTGCCATTTACTTTGTAGTCTTTATACATTTTTATGTTGTTTAATTTTTCTCTGGCTATTATGTCTCAAATGCAAGATGTCATACATTAAAGAATTACAAAAAAAAGCTCAATGCTCAAAAAGCTACATTAATTTAGTGGAGGACTGAATTGTCCAGTGCTTATCTGTTCCTGTCCTAATTTATGATGCTGGTTTGCTCTGGAATGTGCACACATAAAGAAACTCACACTGACACGTTTGGTCTGTGAAAACTTCTCTCTAATTTATTGAAATGAAACCGTGAGTTTATATATGAAAAATGATGTGAACATTACATGATAACAGCATAAGCATTATATTAGTCTTTGATTGGTCACTTTACACGAAAACACTCTCCGTCATGGTATAGGTGTGATCTTCTTCTAAGTCTTATCTTATAGAAAGAAAAACATTCCTTTGTCTTCCAAATCAGACGATGGGAGGGGGTCGGTGCCTGTGAACAAACATTTCTTAAGCAAGGATTTCTTAAAGTACCACAAAGCCCAGCAGGCAGAAAATATTCACACAACATATATATTCATGTTAAACATTTATAAATATGAAGAAAGAAATAGTATTAAAGTATAAAAGTAAATATGTATAAAGCTGTGTATAAAAAAGTGTATATATATATATATATTCAATAGGAAATGAAATAGGCATTTTACCAAATCCATCACATGAGCTATTTTGGCGTGTTTGCCATGCGTAGAGCGATCCCTTGGATTGAATGGACTGCCCTATGCATGTAGCATGAAAAGGCGCACAAAAAGGTGCTTAAATGAGATGCCCACTGTCACACTTTCCCGAAATCATCAGATATGAATGGGGACTAAATGAAAGACTCCAGTTTCTGAAGCATGCTGTACTCTTAGAATAATATCTAGCTTACCATTCCATTAGCATGAACCAGAAATGTGATGCAAATGCCTTACTAAATCGTCCCCCAATATGTGCATATTATGTATAATTTTCCTACGTTAGGTTTAGATGCCCTTCAAGATTTTATCTTTCTTTTTTTTTTCTTTCCATGGAAAAGGAAATCTTGAATTCTTAGCAACCCATTCTGCCCTATTTCCATAATGACTGCCATTTTAAAAAATGCATAGAAATTTGGTTTAGACCTCGCATTCAACATTACGTAGAAACCACAAGATTACATTTCACAGTTCCCTCAAGTAGAAACCAGTCAGTCTGCATCTGTCACACTGTCCTTGTAATGTTGTCACACATGTCCCCAGGCCTTTTCTAGTGTTAACGCAGGACTCTTATGCTGGCCTTACACCTGTAGAATTTCAGAAGAAATTATTTTAAAAAATCACTTGTCTAATTCAAGAGTATTTTCATGGACTCATCTGATTTCAAATGACTTTTTGTTTAAGTACCATGTCAATGTCTTGATTTTCATAGAATGAACGCTCTACTTCTAGATTAACTTTGACAAATTGATGTGGAAATGACTAGTTACAATTTTTCTCAGCCGGGATCTCAAGTTTTATTATTTATTTATTTATCACAGGTTCATACAGTATATAGCGCCGTCAATTTACGCAGCACTTTACATATATATTGTACATTTACATCAGTCCCTAACCCTCAAGGAGCTTGCAATCTAAACTTTTAGAAATTTGCTCAATACCATTAGGTTTTGACCAAAATATTCCATCCTTGTCCTTCCATTTTTTTTGTTTGCTCTGCCTAAAACTCATTGACAAATTACTCGTTTAACTCTTAGTTAATCCACCAAATGTTCTGAAAAGGACAATTTTCCAACAAAATCGTACAGGTGTAAGACCAGCTGTACATACAGTATCATTTCCTCAAAAACAGTTTTTTTGGGTGCCCAGGAGGGACAGTTGCAGCGACTCTAGCCCCATTGTCAAAATCTATGACAGGCTGAAATATGTACTAGTTGGATGCTGTATAGTGCGCATTAAAGCAGCAAGCATTCAGAGACCTATGTCCCAAACAAAGAATTACTGTGTTCGGGGCATATGTTCCTGAATGCATACAGCCCTAAATGTGAGTACTGCTTGATACAGCATCCATCCACCGCATATTTCAGCCTGTCATAGGCTTTAATAAAAAGGAAATCTCTGCACTCAGGAATAATATATATGAGCAGCTGACACTATAATTTGTGATACAAAATCTTTAAAAAAAAGTGCAGCGCTATAAGTTAAAACCAAGTGATAATAAAAACTTAAAAAATATCCCTGTATGTCACTTTAGATACTGTATATAAAATCATATGCAACCATAAATCCATGCAGAAATAAAAAATGTGACTGTGATTCACATCAGTCCCTAACCCTCAAGGAGCGTACAATCTAAGGTCTCCAACTCACATTCATATACTAGGGCCAATTAAGACAGGAGCCAATTAATCTACCAGCATGTCTTTGGAGTGTAGGAGGAAACCGGAGTACCCAGAGGAAACCCACGCAGGCACAGGGAGAACATACAAACTTCATGCAGGTGGTGCCGTGGTTGGGATTCAAACCAATGACCCTAGTACTGCCAGGTGGAAGTGCTAACCATTTAGCCACTGTGATGTGCGTGTGTGTATATATATATATATTGTGAGAACTAGCATCACCGGTAGAGCTTTTGAAGCACACAGCCACTCGCTTTTCTTCTTTTTAAGGGCCGTATTTGCCCAATTTTATTTAAAAGAAAGTTCCATACAATATACAGTAGTTTTCCCATGCAGGGGTATCCACCATCATTACAAAAAAAACAAAGATTCAGCCTCCTGGCTCTCTCAGGTATACAGCTAGCAGCCCCTTGCTGCTCTTGCTCCCACCTCTCCTAGGTGGAGCCCTCCTGACTCTTGGGCAATGACCTTCTGTCTGCCGGGGTGGAGCCTAGAACCATGGTTTGGCCTCTACAAAAGGGTAGCTGTATACAAAAGGGTAGTATATACAATATATATATATATATATATATATATATATATATATATATATGCACATATCACACACACACTATATGCCTCTATATGACACATTATTTTTTTTAACCTTAATAAACTTTCAATAATGTGGTATTAAATCCAAAATCCAAAATTTAATATATTGCAGCTTACCAATCCTTAGCTGTGGTAGCTGCGTTTGTTTTCTTTTTTAGGCATTGCCCCCCTCTGTTTTCAATTGGTGATCTGGCCAGTGACACACCTCCTGTATTAGAGTGTCCCCACTCTGGATGAATGAGCACAGATGGCACATTTGGACAGCAGCAGTGCCAGTCTGGGGGGAGGAGAGTGTTAGATGTACTGGCAGATTTAAATACACTAACAAATTGAAGCCAAGCTCCAACTAATACTTTATAAGCAGTTAGAACAAACAGTTTTTTCCTTTTGGGATAAATGTTTTACATAAATAAATAGAAGGTGATCACTGTGAGCACTACTGTCAGTAGTAAATGGTTTGTCTCAACCCTCTAACTGCTACATTTGCAGGACCCCACTGGCACTGTCCAATTTTTCCTTCTCAGTGTGCCTCCTTAGCAAGCCAGGTGCTATGGAGGCACACTCCTGAGCTTGGCTGTGTCTGTCCATAGGCACACACATTGCTACTAAGCCATGCCCCTGATCCCTCTTTACAAGAGTTTAACTGACAGCGGCAGGAGCCTATGGCTTGTGCTGCTGTCTTCTGTGAAACCAGGAAGTGAAAGAAGTGGTGCTGCAGCCACTGCATCGGTGACCTGAGCCAGGTAGGTGTTTAGCCACGGGGTGGGTAGAACAGGTAGTAGCGCATTTTTTTTTTGTTAGTGCAGAGAATGCATAAGATAAAAAATGTTTTGGCCATAGAACCACTTAAAGTCTAGGCAAATTCCTTTTTCAGTGCTGTCTACTGTAGAGGGGTAGAAGAACTAAAATTCTATTCTGGTTTTTTATTTCTATATCATTCCAAAAAACTGTCTTTTATTTAAGGATAATGATCATATGAAGCCATTTATTTTCACATAATTGTTTGGCTCCTTTTTAAAGCATGATGATAAGAGAAATCGACCAAATAGCCCTGATCAAATATTTACATATCCTGGAATGTTTGGCCTTGATAGACTCACAAGGTGACACACAGGGGTTAAAATGGCAATTAAAGGTTAATTTCCCACATCTGTGACTCTTTATATTGCAATTAGTGCCTGTGTATTAATAGTCAGTATATAAATCTGTGTCTATAAATCTGTGTATAAATAGTCAGAGAGTTTGTTAGTTCTCACGTGGATGCACTGAGCTGGCTAGATACTGAGCCATGGGGAGCAGAAAAGCACACTGCATAACAAGGCAATGGAGCTTTATAAAGATGGAGAAGGATAATAAAAAATATACAAAGCCTTGTTATCATTATGATTTAAAAAGGATCCAAACAACTCTGTGATAATAAATGGCTTCATGTGATCACTTTTCTTAAAGGATAAGTTCAACTTTTGTAACACGTTACACCCATATTCAGGGTGTAACATGTTACAATCAGACCGACCCCTTGCACCCCACCCAAATTCCCGTTGTGACAGCTGGCAGGGGGATCATCTTCCACCCACATAGCGTACCACTACCCAAATGATGCATAATATATAATTCCTCACTGTAAGGGAGTACGATGTCTACAGCATCCTCTGAACAGCAGGCTGATTCACTTGAGATACTTTAGTTAATTTTGGACTTTAGGTGCACAGGGCTCTGGACCACTGTGAGGAAACATTGACCAACAATGGATGAGTACAAACGTACAGCTTGACTGTAAGTGTTGGATCCCTTTGAGAACGTGTGTGTGCACGAAACACGTCAGGGAGGAGCCTACATGCTGACATCACGCCACCGCATCCACGTGATGGACTGGTGGCCATCTATGTAAGTGCAGTTTATCCATTGATGATTTTATGCTCCACATGGTTGCTATCTTTTTAATAAAACATACTACACTGATGATACTGTCTCCGAGCTCGGTCTATGAGCTTGCCCTCTAGGAGGAATCCCTTTCCTTGGTTCATTGTGGGCTGCAGATGGAGACTTGGCTACTCTACTTTTGATTGTCCATTTGGTGTATCACTGGCTTCTGGAGAGATCCCACCTTCAACTGGGTCACCGGTAGGAGGAACAAGCAGGAACACCCCTTAGTGTCATTCCACTTTGGGCTTGCTTGCTACCTACTTCTGGTGAGTGCATTATGGTGGATGTGCAGTGCAGAAGTTACAGAAGTCACTACATTTTGTTGATTTGATCACATCACTATTTTGGGGACTATTATGATATTTAGAGGACTTATATATTTTCATTTGTTATACCGTCAATTTTGTTTCTTCATTGGAGTATTCACTATTCTCTATTTCTTTTTTATGATATTTCCTTTCTCTTTTACTATCACACTGGTTATCATTGATTATAACACACATTTTTATTAGCGCTGCACATTGATATTATAGTGTTTTGTTTTGGTGGAGACAGAGGGTTTGCCACATTGTGCTAGCTACTTTACTTTTTCCTTTTTTTGTCTTGCGCTCACCATTTATTCTTTGATTATATATATTTGTTTGTTGAAAGAGCTGGCCACATTGGTCTCTGTTCATGTACTCCTATGTAGGCTTCAGGCTACTGGACTAATTAAATTTGGTCTGGGTACCTGGCTGTTGATTAGCTTACTGTTAATTAGATCAAGTTACTGTTAGCTGGTCATTAGATGTACTGTTACTGTAGATGCACTGATGATAATATTGTTCAGAGGGAAAAGAGAGTGGTATTCAAACTTCACAAAAAACAATTTATAAAATGTTGGTTTGTTTGCAGTCTTTTCAGAGTGGAACAAATTTCTTCTTGTTGTAGCTCCATACTGCTGCGTTAAAATTGCTTTAGCGCTTTTTCTAAAAACACTTAAACAAGAAAAAGGCTTTCTGTGACTTGACCTTTGTGTGCGACTTTCCCATGAGCTGATCTGAATTTATAGGGAGATGAGGCAGGAAGCATTTGTCAATTGATCAATTAAAAACTGATAAGAGACACTTGAATGGAAGGGGAAATTGTCAAAAAAACCAGGCCAGCCACAGACACAGGCCAAAGTCATAAAACATAATTGATTCTTTGATCACTAAAGGAAAAAGGTGAGAGTCAATCACCAAAAATATAGAAACACTTAAAGCAGTGGTTCTCAACCTTCCTAATGCCGTGAGCCTTTAACACAGTTCTTTATGTTGTGGTGACCCCCAACCATAAAATTATTTACCCAGTAATTATAATTCATGAAGTGTCGTTTATACCTCCAATACTGCTTCTTTCAACATAGTAGCTGCTTTTAAGAGAGTAGCTGCTTTCAACACAGCAGCTGCTTTCTACACAGTAGCTGCTCTTTACACATCGGAAATACGTGTTTTTCGACGGTCTTAGGTGACCCCTGTGAAAAGGTCGTTCAACCCCCAAAGGGGTCGCGACCCACAGGTTGAGAACCACTGACTTAAAGGATATTAGAGCATCTACCATAGATCAATAGAAGTGTCAAGTAACAGTCATACATGGCATGGGGTTTGTACACATGGATATACCAAGCAGCAGTCACTACCTGTGAAGAGGAGAGCACAGAAGAAATGATGAGAAAGTGATAGAAGTGGTGCTATAGTTATAAACGTAGCATATAAAGGGGCTTTTGCAGCTATGTACAGGCACCTGTTGGGTTTCCTAGAGTGCTCAGTCTACCCTTCATTCCCTGAGGGACAGGATGGGGTTCCCCACAGAACACTGCTCACCTTTAATGCCAAGAGGTTGGCAAGTACCCTACAGCACCTAGCAGATGTCTCAGCCTGATTATGGGTTTCTTAAAACCCTCAGCCTGTGTGTTATCCTGGTGGTTGGTTCCCACAGGGCCACCCTTCACCCTGGGCCTGGGATCTTCACATTCCTTACCCAAACATTGGTTTTCCTACAGTACTTAAGTCTTCCTATTATCCCACAAGGGAATAGACTGTGTGGAGTTTCCTACAAGACACAGCCTTACTCTCATCAGTGCAGGAGTACCAGCATTCAGTATGGAGAACTCCAATAAGGTGTACGGGTTAAATAAATTTTATGTTTAGGATTATGTCATTGATTATGGCTGACATCCTGAAACATTCGGACAGACCAAGCTTTATTTTTTTCTAATAGTTGATGACAAATTCAAGAGCCTGTGCAGGCTATTTCATTATTGTGGATAATGAACATTACATTTCAGAAACACAGAATATTACTGTGTGGATAGACTGTAAAAGATCGAGGTCAGATCTAGCGCATTAAAAAATGGTGATAACTTATATAACAATAGAAATTAATGTGAACATTCAGATCACTTTTTGATCTCTGTGTTGGGTGCTGATATAACACCCGCTTTAACTTTGGGTGAGGCCAAGCGTTTGGTACCCAGAGAAGAGAGAATTTCATGGAGACCAAGAATCACAGTAAAGTGTATTAACATAAATGTTCCGACAAGGTGGTAACAGACTCTGTGTACATGGCCAAAACTGGCCTGGCAGAACTTACAGAGAGTTGTGCAGAGGATACCCATAAACACTTATGCAGCTGGGCAACATCTGATAGAGGAGGTGGCTGGACGCTGATCTGGCAACAAGGCACCTGAATGTGGAAAAGCTCCTGGTGGTGACACAGGTGAGCAGTCCCCAATCTATCCCTCCTCTACTGAAACCTCTCCCTTCACTAGGCACACTGTCTCTCACCAGTAGGTTCCAGTCCCTGATCTTGCCACTTCGCAAATGAGCACCAACTGAAAGGGGCCAGTGCTATTTAGTAGTACTGCCCACAGTGAAGATGGCTGCTAAGGTAATCCAGAGCTGCAGCATCCAAATGGACATCTCCTCTCCTTATGGCACCTACGGAGGCCTCTCTTCACATGGCTGCCGCCAAACAGCGTCACCTGTGCAGGGAAGCTGAACGTCACCAGCCTACAGGTAACTCAGGGACATTCAAAACTAAACTTTGGTCTACCAGAAAAGAAGGGTGGAAGTAGCTGAAAACTTGTAAAGGGATTTAAAAGTAGCTACAATCAAACACAGAAGGTCACAGCTAGAAGCTTTCAACAGTATGATCCTTAAAGCCCTCAAAATGTATCCTTTCCTCGTATCTTCAGGATGGTCATACATAGAGTGCTCATTGTCTCTTCTCCAGGACTGGGTGGCTCTCAGTGATTCAGAGAGCAACGCCAACATTAACACTCTAAGGCAGTGGTTCTCAACCTGTGGGTCGCGACCCCTTTGGGGGTCGAACGACCCTTTCACAGGGGTCCCCTAAGACCATCCGAAAACACATATTTCCGATGTATAAAGAGCAGCTACTGTGTAGAAAGCAGCTGCTGTGTTGAAAGTAGCTACTCTGTTAAAAGCAACTACTGTGTTGAAAGCAGCAGTATTGGAGGTAAAATGACTCTCATGAATTATAATTACTGGGTAAATAATTTTATGGTTGGGGGTCACCACAACATGAGGAACTGTATTAAAGGGTCACGGCATTAGGAAGGTTGAGAACCACTGCTCTAAGGGAAGGGGGCCCATGCATCATCACATTGTAAGGGAAGGGGGCCCATGACAGTAAAGCTAGCCATAATGAAAAATCAATCTGCACAGTTCTTACATACAAACATAAAGAAAATACTAAGGTTGCAAGCTAAACACTTTATTAGTGATTTCACTCCACCCAAAAATTTAATTAAAGAGACAGTATAGTGTAGCGCTACCCAATAGTGCTGTGATCACACAAAAAATCTTCTTAGTCCATATGCCACCAAGTGAAAAAAGTGCAATCCACCATGTGATCATCACAATATGCTCACCTCCACCTCTGACCTCCTATTATTAATAAGGTCACACAGCGCGTGCACACAGTAGACGTTTCCCTGTACTATCTGTCAGATTTGCAAACAGCGTGGCCATGTGGGGCTCTGCCCACACGGCCGCATCACTCATTCACAGTATTCTGTGAATGAGTGCCTACAAATCACGACAGCCTAAGCGGCTGTGGGCTTGTAGTTTTTAATGAACTACCACAGCGCTGTGGAGTGCCGTGGTAGTTCATTGAAGCTTCATGTCAGAATTTCTGCTTGCTCATACATTCCATATGGCAAGCAGATATTCTGACAGTTCTGCAGGAGACCTGCATGGCACCAGCGATCTACTGATCGCTGGTGCAATGTTTTACAGG
Organism: Staurois parvus; assembly: GCF_062004578.1. Classification (NCBI taxonomy): domain Eukaryota; kingdom Metazoa; phylum Chordata; class Amphibia; order Anura; family Ranidae; genus Staurois; species Staurois parvus. Next base: position 584,098 of record NW_028319132.1, read on the forward strand.
CTAAAAATCCTATTAAAAAAATCTTCCTCAGAGGTGCAATTCTGTTGTAATCTTAAATATTCAATCTTGGGTATATTAGATAACCAACAAATGTGATGACAACACCAAAGAGCTGTAACTGTTACTCTTATCATTTGTTTTCCATGTTAAAACTATATTTTTAATATACTAATCTAGTCTTCTCATGAAAGAAAATAAACTGGCCTCATCCCATTCCCAATTCATAAACACATTGTCTATAAAGCGCTTGTGGCACTTAAGCTGTTGTGGTACATTAGCCTCCCAGTGTGCCATAAAAATATTGGCTACATTGGGAACAAAACAATCTCCAAAGCAACTCCTCTGACTTGTTGGTAATATTGATTATTGCAAAACAAACAAAACCAGCCGGCTTGCGATACAACCAATTTGGCCCTGTCGAACAGTATGTGTTAAAACCCTCTGTTTTTAACGCATACTGTTAGACAGGGTCAAATTGGTTGTTTTGCAAGCTGGCTGGTAAGTGTTGCTGGGAAATTGTTTGTTTTGCGATGTCCATTGCCCTTCCATGTGCACCTTACTGCTAAGGCTGGTTATAGGTTGGGACGGTTGCCATTTTGTTTTGTAGTTGGCTAAATTGGACACAGGGACGCACTGGATGCCTTTGCTGTCATTTTGGTATAGCTGGGCATGACGTGCGTCCCTGTACCTTTAAGGAGGGATAGGCTCCTTCAGTCACACCTGTCCTTAACCTATCCATTTATACATGTGCTCCTACTATGGAGGCTTTGGAAATTTTAGTTAGGTCCACAGTATACAGAGGACCCTTCGCGTGGGACTGTGGCTTATGCATGTATTTGCAAAACCCTCTTTTTTTAACGCATATTGCTAGACAGGGCCAAAATGGTTGTTTCGCAAGCTGGCTGGTAAGTGTTGCTGGGAAATCTTTTGTTTTTCGATGTGCATTGCCCTTCCATGTGCACCTTACTGCTAAGGCTGGTTATAGGTTGGGACGGTTGCCATTTTGTTTTTTAGTTGGCTAAATATTGATTATTATACAAAAAATAGTTATGCTGTAACCTGAACTGTAAACTATCCTTCGGTAACTCTACTTTTCCTGGGTAGTCCTGATGTCTCCAATGCCCATTTTACCGAGGATAACACATCTTCATGTTTAATTATTGTGTATAAAGAGCCGACATTTGCTGTAACCAATATGGAGTCAGAACAGGGCATATCCTCTAGAATCTGCAATACATGTTCAATATCATGCAAATAAGCATCTGTAGAACAGGCTAAAAGTTGCATGAAATAATTTATATATTGACCCAAATGGGAAGTGATAGAATCAACCCTTTTTACTATGGATCTCTCTGGTGGGTTCTCAGTGTATTTTGGGAAGAAAAAAATTACTGGGGTGCTACAGGCCCATGGAACCAGTTTTTGCAATCCTTCTTTATACTCAACAATCATGCTACTCTCTAAGCTATGATAAATCTCTCAAACCTATCACAGTCTCCTAACTTCATTTTTCCATTTCATTTCTATAATACATTTTAGTCATAACCAAATTCATCCCCCCCTTTGTCAGCAGGGCAAATCAGTAAATAATTTTTCTTTTATAACTCCTCAATCCATTTCTTGATCCCACTGGGACTCTGTACCTAATTGCAAACTATCCAGAACCCCTAACACCACATTCCAAGGCAGTTCTACATATTTATCTTTGTTTTGAGGGTTGAAAACAGATTTATTCCTTAAAGTGGTTGTAAAGGCAATTTTTTTTTCAAATAACAAATGTCTCTACTTACCTGCTCTGTGAAATGGAATTGCACAGAGCGTCGCCAAACCTCCTCCTCTAGGGTCCCCCACCGGTGCTCCTGGCTCCTCCTCTCTGTCTAGTGCCCCCATAGCAATCCGTTCCCATGGGGGCACCTGTGAGTTCTTGCTCCCGAGCCCCGCTCTGTTCATTGACAGATACAATGGGACTCAGCCTCGCGCCCACTCCCTCATCTCTGACTTTGATTCACAGCAGTGGGAGCCAATGGCTCCCAGTGCCCCATCAAAGACAGTGAGACCCGGAAGCGAGGGGAGAGATGAGCAACAGACATATACAGCGATGGACCAAATAAGGGCTCATGTAAGTAAAAGGGGGGATGCAGGGGGATACTGATGCCTAAACATTTTGTACCTTAATGCAAGGAATGCATTAAGGTAAAAATGGTTAGGATTTATAACTACTTTAATGAGGAATGATGCCCTTCACTATCATGGGGGGGGGGGGGTCCTAGTATTAGGATTGAATAAGAAATATTTCTTAAATTTCAAAGTGCTCACCAACTTATGTATATTATTGTAGATGTCAAATTTGTTCATGTTTTTAACCAAAGAAAATTTGGGACCCCTGTCAAGAATCTTCATCTCTCGACGGGGGTCTCTTATTTTTGGTACAATAAACAATATTACCAACAAGTCATGGGAGTTGCTATGGGAGCTCATTGTTCTCCCAGTGTAGCCATTTATTATGGCATATTGGGAGGTTAATGTAGTGTTTAATAATAAACCACAACAGCCTAAATGCTACAAGCGCTTCATAGATGACATATTTACAATTTGAGAAGAGGAAGAGGCCAATTTATTGCCTCCTATGAGAAGACTAGATGACAAATTGTTGACTAGATGAGGTTGGTACAAAGACACACGTCACACCTACAGATCTTAACAGTTACATTTCACTGAATAGTGATAGTCATCACGTCTTATTTAGTATACCCGGAGGATAATTCATCAGACAGCTCATCAGATTATGACGAAATCGTGCCTCTGAGGAAGATTTTTTACAGCAATCCGAGATTCTTGGTCAAAAGTATTTTACAGAAAGGTTATCATTAAGACAAGATTATACAGGAGGTAAAATAGGTACTGGAATTGGATAGGTGTGTATTATTTAGAAATAATGCCCCCACTAATGTGAAGGGATTGGAAAATGACTTTTCGACCATTTTGGTTTATAATGTACAATATAAACATGTAGAGAAGATTATTAATTAACAATGGGGAATATTACAGAACGATAAAGTCTTGGGTCCAGGTTTAATGCCCCTTGTTAATTTACAGAAAAGCTCCTAATTTAAGAGACCTGTTAGCTCCAGGGGTGATTGATCCCTCCCAAAAATATCAGCCACAATTAATTTTTATCAGAAGTTTATTCTTGTGGCAAATGTAGCGCATGTAAGACCTCTGAAATAAATATGAAGAGGAGGAAGGAATTAGTGTCCTGTGCCACTGACAAAAAGTATAATATACACAGCTTTATTTTTTTTTTTTTTTTTTTTTTTTTTTTTTTTAAGTCCGCAAACGTGGAACTATAACGTAAAAACCCGTAAGTGTCCGCAAAAAAGTGCAAGTGCAGAAACACACACACGAAAAACGTGCACTTAGGGGTGTGTTTGTCCTACCCCCGAAAGGGTTGGACCGTTCACCCGATCCCCCGGGGCACGAAGCTCCTGACAGGGACAAGGTTCCCATTTGGTCCTCCTGGCCAAAAGGCCTGGTGGACCACCGTTCCTTATGCCCAGCCGAAGCCGGACATCCAGTACTAGGCAAGGGGGTTCTCCCGAAGAGAAAACCCCCTAGGGATCAGGGGAGGAAGGAACCGTATGGCCACACATCCTCCCCCTAGACTTCAGGTAAGGCCCGAGGACCCACACCCTCCATCCGTGAAAAAACACACACATAAGAAAGCAAAAAGTGACAAAACGTGGGAGTGGTTTAAATAAATAAAATAAAATAAAAAAGTCGTACCGTGCCTAATAGTGCACAGACCAGGCCCTGAGGCCTGTAGCAAAAATTGCCCTGGACTCAGCCAAAAGACCTGGTCCTTAGGGCGCTGTGCAAAAAGAGGTGAAAAACAGTGGCCATGTGTCATCTTCACACCGTGGGGTCCCACACCCAAGTGTTACTAGTGACACCCCTGAGAGCGTCTTCCCCAGGGGGCACTGAGTTTGCGGACTTTTTGCGTCCCCGACCCCAGGCCAGACCAAGGTAGCATGCTCAAACCAGGAGGAACTGGGTCTTTCCGGTCTCCCCAGAGGAATTACTCCCAAGGCCCCAGAACGAATCATGGCGCTCCCTGGTTTCTGTCCCTCCGGTACTAGCCTTCCGGACCCCCATCATACCAGTGAGGGTACTGTACAACAACCATCCCCGTAAACTAGAATGGTCGGTAGCACCCCCACTGGACACTGATAGGAACAGATACTACACTTGATCTTAGCCAAAAGGCCGAGAAGCGATATATACACAGCTTTATTATCTGCATGACAGAGGCAGTGGTGTACATGCTGAATTGCCTGTGCAACCTTCTGTATGTGAGCCGTACATCCAGGCACCATCAGGTGGCTTACAGAATACATTGCTAAAATTAAAAGAGGAGACTAAAATGTGGAAAATAACTAATATACTTGCCATGACACTTTGTACATTTAAAGTTTCCAAACTGCTTCCTTCTAGGGAGGATAGTGGGTGTTCACCTAACACCCCTCTATGGCATAATCCATGCTTAAGGAAATTCTTTTTATGTACAGATGGGTCATTTTGGGTGAGACATGGAGTGAAGCACATTTCCTATCTCTACCATATGGGTACATTTAAATCCTTTCTAGACTTTCAGGCGGGACTACAGGCTCCCCCATACAGTATATTTTAGATGTTTAGAGTTACACCATATTGCATCTGCACAGTTTGAAATGGTTAATATGATCCTACAAATTTTTAAGCTGGAGAAATTACTCTCTGATCCCAATTACTGTAAACTTGTTTCTACGTTTTTTCTCTTCATTACTCCACTCCAAAAAACAGACTTTGGTAACAGAATCTCATCAGCGGAGAAATATCCGTGACTTAACAGAATGGGTCTGGCAGGAAATTCTTCCCATACAGGTGCCTATGGTTATCTAATCTAGAGACAAGGTCATTCAGATGAAATTTCTTTATCGTTCATATCACACCCCATATGTCCTTTTCTAAATGGGTAGACAGCAGTCTCCTTTCTGTCCATACTGCTCCTCCAGTGAAAGTACGTTTTATAATATGGTCTGGGACTGTCCTCCCATATGGGCCTTTTGGTTCGAGGTCACAATTGTATCCACTGAGTAACCCAACTACCTAATAATTGAAATCCTCTCTGCTGTTTACTGACTTATATAGGGGAAGACAGCATACCGAATTGTATAAACCACCTCTGGTATTTTTTTACACTATGAAATTGATAGCAATCCAGTGGAAATCCCAAACCTCTTCTTCTTTAGCACAATGGCTTAGCTTTATCAATCAGGCAATCCTGCTGTATAAATCGACATATGAAGTTAGAGTTTGCCCAAAGAAATTTAATTAGATTTGGACCCCATTGCTAGACTCAGAAGCTACTATACCATGTGAATGTTTATGTACACTTGTTGCCCACATTTCTATATGGCAGTTGGGTGCAAGGTTTTTTTTGTATGGCTATCAGCTCTCTTTATTTTTTAATATCTGAATTACTTCCTCCATGAAACTCTCGATGTGTTTCTTTCCTTATGTGCATTTTCATGTATTGTTGCAATATACTTCTTGGAAATTTGTTCCTTATACTGTACACTGTTTGTACCTGAACAATGTCTGTTTGTTCCTTCTATGTTAAAATATTAAATGCTACCTTTAAAAAAAAAATTAAACAAGGGTAGTCTTGAAGCACTTTAAGTACCACCACAATAAAGATCCCAGTGGAGTTCTGGGGGGCTTTGTCTCCCTCCGGTGTCAACATTGATTTTTGTTGCAAGATTCTGTATATAGCCCTACAGAACAGACAATGCACAGTCCACATGTGTTTATCTGCTGCTTCTCTGCTAACAGGAAACAGGAACTTTATTATAGAGAAATAACATACAGTTCTATCATAGATGCAGATACAAACACTGGCATCTGCTGGTTGAAGAATATATCTATTGAATAGTGATACTGATGTACTGATGTAGTTGTTGCACAAAAATACATGAACATTGTATTCCAACACTCCTGCTTAACAACAACTCCTTATATTAGTCCCATTTTGGATCTCAGTTATACAAATCTGTTTCTTGTAAGCGGTTTTGTCAAAGCATCTGCAATCATGTTATTACTCTTTAGAGAAATAGTAGGCTAGCATTATCTGAGACTACAGAAAATAGCCGCTAGAACACCAAAAAGGCAACCAAGGACAAACCTTCCAATCAATCTATATAAAGAAAAAGTGCAGCGCTAGATGTAAATATAACTAAACATATTAAAACAACATGCTGAATGGACATAAAATAGACATATAATAGCAATAAAATCAAGTGCAAAATAGTGAATTACACTGGGTGAATTACAATGAGTGAATGTCCCAAAATGAATTTGGAGTACCTACCCTGGATGAGATTGGATGGTGCATTACTCTGACCCTGTTCTGGCAGTAGATGACCACTACCTGATGAGAGAGGATATCTTATATGCGCATTTTTGACGCACTTCTGGTGAGTGCGCATTCTTTATACCCATTATCCACTGTGTGATACACCGGATTTCCGTTTTCACGAACTTCAATTGGATCTATTGGTTTTCCATGTTGGCGTTTGAATCATTTTGGGACATTCACTCATTGTAATTCACCCAGTGCAATTCACTATTTTGCACTTGATTTTATTTCTATTATATGTCTATTTTATGTCCATTCAGCATGTTGTTTTAATATGTTTAGTTGTATTTACATCTAGCGCTGCACTTTTTCTTTATATAGATGTTATTACTCTTACCATATGTAAGCACAATTACATTTGTTTACCCAGACCATGAATGTAATGATGTCTGACGTCAATGCACTTTGTTCTTAAATTGATCTTCTCATTGGTGGCAATTTTGATACATCCTTGATTGTCCTCATATAAGATTGTAGGCTGGGACACTGGCTCTCCAAGATCTTCAAGCAATCTACATAACCACACAGTTTCTTGACTGGCATAGGCAGCAGTAATCTATTCTGCCTCTGTAGAAGAGAAAGCTGCTGAGATCTGCTTCTTGCTGGACCACGATATAGAACTGTTTTCTAATTTGAACAAGAAACCACAGAGTCCACACATCCTACAAGGTTCAAATCACCAACTGCAGAGAGTTTCAGATTCAAGTATTTTGTTTGTTTGAGATATCGCGTGACTCTCTCAATTGATGTCCAGTCTCTGACGTGGTTAACTCATGCGTCTACAAAGAAGCAACATGGCAGCTGTGATGTCTGGATGTGTAATGGTTGCAATATATAGCAATGTCCCCACTGCCTGTATTGATCATTTTGTGAGCAACAATCAAGTCATCCACATAGAGTAAAATGTACATATATTTAGAATCTACGCATTTTGAGTATAGACATAGATCAGTTCTGCTTTGCATGAATCCTTCGTCTAGCAAGACTATTTATTTTTAAATTCCATGCTCAAGCTGATTGCATGAGTCAATAAAGAGATTTCTGCAGCTTGCACACAAGATGCTCTTCTCAATTTTTCATGTATCCTTCTGGTTGTGTCATATATACAGTATTTCCTCTTCTTGGGTGTCTTATGAAAGATGGACTGAGCTTCATCGAAATGTTGACAATAAAAACACTGGTGTTTTTGATCACCCTCCTCTGCAAGACCCGTAAGTGCCTCTAAACCAGTTTGGAATGTATACAGTATTTCCTCTTCGTTATCACCATTAAAGAAGAATGTTGTGATATAATGGTGCTTCACAACCAATTTTCGAGAAGCCTCTACTGTTAATAGTGTTCTGAAAGTACTTTGTTTTGCAACAGGAGCAAACGTAGTATTGTAATCTTCACCGAATTTTGTAAGTACCCTTTTTCCACTAACTGTGCAGACCTTTCTAACTACCTACAGACCTTGCCCACAGAGTAACATTTGGCCTTAAAATCCATATGCAGCTGTTTGCTAGCTTACCATGAGGTAGTTCTGAAAGTGTCCATGTCTACAGCTCACTGAGAGATGTCATCTCTTCATCAGCAGCTCTGATCCACTTTTGTTTCTCATGGCTTGGAAATTTTTGCATCTCATTCCATGAATCAGGCTCTGGTTTTAGTACTATGAGAACATAGGACAGACGTTTGTCTAGGATGACTTTATTGCTTCTAGTGGATATTCTGATTGAAGCCGTTTGTGGCTTTGTTTCTTCTTTTGCAATATTTGTATTGTCTAAGTTCATTTCTATTTCTGCGTCACTTTGTGGCACTGATGTGGAATTTCCCTCAGTTTGAAGAGTTTGTGTTAGTTCATGAAATATTTAACACACTGAAGTTTCATCAATTACACTTCTACTGATGGTCAGCTTGTTTTTGTCTTGGTGTAAAATTATGTATCCCTTTTGAGATTTACTATACCCCACAAGTACACCTTCTGCGAGTGCATCTCATTTTGTATGTTTTTCCTTTGGGATGTGCACATAGGCTTTGTCAGTGTGCCAAAAGACATCATCCTGTGTACATCAGGAGCTGTGCAACTGGTGCTATTCTGACCACATGCGTTACCACATCTACTATTTCATTATGGACAGCAAGCTAGAACAAAGAAAAAACATGAAATTCTGTGTGAAACTGGGCAAATCTGCCGCACAGACAATTGACGTAATTTAGCAAGTTTACAGTGATGCTGTAATGAGTCGTTCAAGGTGTTTTGAGGAGGACGTGTGCTTCAAGAGCAGAAGAACATCACTGGAAGATGATGAGATATCAGGAAGAACTTCAATGAGCTCAACCCCTGAAAATGTCAAGACCATTCAGGAACTTGTGCATGATGATTGTTGGAGAACAATCCACAACATCGCTGCCATTGTTGGTGTGTCATACGTAACAGTCCAGGCAATCCTCACATGTGATTTGAACATGCCCCGTGTTGCTGCCAAGTTCGTCCCCAGGCTGCCGACCCAGGAGCAGAATAAAACGCTGCATCGAAGTCTACCAAAAAATCTGTGTGCCGTGGGTGACCCGTGCTTCATGTCGAGCATCATTACCAGTGATGAAACTTGTGGTGTACGGGTTTCACGCAGAATTTCACATTTTCTCTTTGTGCTAACTTGCTGTCCATGATGAAATAGCAGACATGGTAATGCACATGGTCCGAATAGCACCAGTTGTACAGCTCCCGATGTACACAGGACAAGGTCTTTTGGCACACTGACTTATGAAGGCTGGTGATCCCTGTGACTGTGCATGCAGCCTTGGGCTTCTATCTGTTGGCATGTTACAAAACTAGTTTCAAACCTTTTTTCCACCTCATATAGCCCTACAAAACAAACAGTGCACAATCCACATGTGCTTTTCTGCTTCACTGCAACAAGGAAGCAGGAAACTTTATTCAGAGAAAAGACATATAGTATACCATAGATGCAGCAACAAACTTATAAACACTGCCATTTACTGTTTGAAGAATATATTTCTACTGAATACTGATGTAGTTGTTGCACAAAATACATGAACATTGTATTCCAACACATTGGCATTCTCTTCACAAGTTCCAAGCTACTGCAACCGGATTCTGTGTATTTACTGCCCACGCCATGCTGCACCTCTCCACACACCTACAAAAGAACACCTAGTGGTGGAATTAAATAACTGTGGGGAACAGGACTGGAGAGGAGATGAATATTGCAGCGATAGCTCTTTTCTATTTTTACAATAGCTAGCACCACTATAAAAAAAAAGAAAAAGGAAAATCCTTGGTTTTGTATATAGACATGTAAACCATCCAGACGGCTGTCCTTTATTGCTGATTTATTTATTTCAGGTACTTCTATAGTGCTGTCAATTTATGCAGCGCCTTACACATAAATTGTACATTCATATCAGTCCCTAACCCTCAAGGGGTGTACAATCTAAGGTCCCTAACTCACATTCATACATACACATACTAGGGACAATTTAGAGAGGAGCCAATAAATCTACCAGCATGTCTTCGGTGTGTGGGAGGAAACCAGAGTAAACCCACGCAGGCACAGGGAGAACATGCAAACTCCAGGCAGGTAGTGCCGTGGATGGGAATCGAACCAACGACCCTAGTACTGCCAGGCAAAAGTGCTAACCATTTAGCCACTGTGCTGCTGTTGGTAATTTATGCAATGTTTTTAATATATCCAGTGCTGGGGAAAGTTTCAGTCAGTGGCTTCAACCCTGCATTGGGAAAGCCGATTTTCACTTTCACTAAAATTCACAAAATTATATTGTTTTTATTAGTGTGATGGTAGGGGGTTGGAATCAGGTTCAGAGCTAGACCCCCAGGCCATGGCAATAACCAATGCCATTTTAATTCCATCAGTTGCTACACCCAGCGCTGTATTTAGGATTTGTGCTGCCCTAGGCAATACAAAATTGGAGCCCCCCCCCCCGCAGAAAGAGCCTGACATTGACCAAGAACACGCCTGCCCTCCACCCAAGCCTTCCACTACCACTGCCCCCCCATACACCAGCCACCATCTCCCATGGCGAGAGAGAGAAACACGCTCACCTTCACAGCTCCAGACATCCCTAGGAACGAGAGTCGGGCTGTGCATACACCGTCATGAAACCCACAGCATCTCTTGGAACCCACCAGGTCCCCAAGCCGCGTGTGTCCCTTCTTCTGTCCCTTCTTCCAAGGGGCTGTGCTGCCCCCCTCAAAAATGCCACCCTAGGCAAATGCCTTGTTTGCCTTGTGGTAAATACACCCTTGGCTACACCACTGCCTAATACAGACAAAAGAAACATAACATCGGATAAAATGGTTGAAGTGTACTTAACCATTAGCCGCCCGGCCTATAGCCGTTTGGCGGCTGCAAAAATGCTTTAGCTTTCCTGGTGCACGCCATTTGACGTGCTACCGCACATGCGCAGTTCGCGCGGTTGCAGAGCCGCACGGCAGCGCGATCTGTCACTGGCCGTGTACCTCGGACACGGCTGACGACAGATCTGAGTACCGGCCCCCGTTGCCGGTACCATGTGACCTGCTGTGACCAATCTCAGCAGGTCACATGACAGTTGTATACAATGGATGGCTTCATTCATGCCATCCATTGTATACTAGTGCCTAGCTGTGAATGGTCACAGCAGGTCACATGCACATGTCAAGTGATTAGCTGTGGCCAAATCACAGCTAAGCACAAAAAAAAAAAAAAAAACTAAATGAATCTATTTCATTCAGGTAAATGCTTGCTATAAGCAAATAGTGTAAAAAAAAAAAAAAAAAAAAATACTGATCACTTCCCCAAAGTTGTACAATGTTACTATGGTAACATTGTACTACTTTGGTCATAGTAAAATATGAAAAAAAAATCTTAAAAAAAATAAAAAAAATGTAATAAAAAATTTAAAATAATTAAAAAAAAAAAAATATATATATATATATATATATAATTTTTTTTCATGCTGTCACCAGTCAGTGTCCCTGTTGACCGCCATGCCAGTTATATGATGACGCTGTACTGCACTGGTGACAGTATGTAAAAAACAAATAGTGAAAATCTTTTTTTTAATTTTTTCATTTTCCGAAAAATTATGAGAAAAAAAATACAACTTCAAAAAACTCGCCATTCCTCTTATGAAGTACGTCGGACTGTCTACTCTGCAAAAAGGGGTCATTTGGGGGATATCTGTACTATTCTGACATTCTTGGACCTCAAGAAATTAGATTGGCTGTCAGTACTTCAGGATTGATCAATATTCAGATCTATACCATAGTTTGTGAACTCTATAACTTTCCTACAAACTAAATAATACATCCTAATTTGGGTTATTTTCACCAAAGACATGTAGTAGAATACATCTTGGCCTAAATTTATGAAGAACAATTATTTATTTGTAAAATTTTATAACAGAAACAAAGAAAAATGTGTTTTTTTTTCAAAATTTTTGGTCTTTTTTTGTTAATTTAGCAAAAAATAAAAACCCCAGTGGTGATTAAATACCACCAAAAGAAAGCTCTAGTTGTGTGAAGAAAATTATAAAATTTTAGTTTGGGTACAATGTTGTATGACCGCGCAATTGTCATTCAAAGTGTGAGAGCTCTGAAACGTGAAAAATGGCCTGGGCAGGAAGGTGTAAAATTGCCCGGTATTGATTTGGTTAAACACAACGGGGTTGATTTACTAAATCAAACAGTTTGTGCACTTTATCAAGGGCAGTTGCTCCAGAGCTTAGTAAATAAGGGTGAGCTCTGCTGACTTCCATCAGCCAATCGTGTGCAAGCAAAAATGCAGTTTTTTTTTTTGCCTTGCATGTGATTGGGTGTTGATTGTAAAGTGAAGTTCTAATACAGTTACTGAGCTCTGGAGCAACTGTACTAACAGAGTGCAACTAAACTTGCAAAAGTGCAGTCTATTTGCTTTTAGTAAATCAACCCCAGTCATGTCAACTCGGGACTATGCAAAATCAGAAAATTTAAATAATCAACAAACCATGCAGGTGGAATGCTTGAAAGTGGACAGTCCCATAGTGTCCTTAAACAGGTTTGTCCACCCTCAAAACTTCTGTTCAGTGAGTGATGTTTGGTTCCTCCCTCTCCTAAATGAGAACAGGGAACACGTAAAGTCCCTGAGCAAAAGGCATTTACCTTCCAAGAATGTCTCGTCATGGCATGTGCTTGTTCCTTACAGCCGTTCTGTTACGTAAGTAATGGTGCATTGAGGATATTTATGCAGTATGTATTGCAAGGATGATTGTAGGAAGACTGTTGCTAACAATTGTTGGCTTGCCGCTTATCGTAGTGTTTAGCAGTCATTGAATGTTGTGAATGATGCTGAAAAAGTCCAAAAATTTTGAAAGAAAGTGTTTTTTTTTTATAAAATTTTGCAAATAAATAATCTTTCTTCATAAATCTTGCCAAAAATGTATTCTGTTATCTTTTTGGTAAAAAAATATATATAGCCCAAATTAGTTTATAACCAAAAATTATAATTTTTCAAATTTTTTTTACATTTTTATTTTATTTTTTTATATTATTATTTTTGTTTTTTTTTAACATACCGTCACCCTAGTGACACTGTACTACTTGTGGGGGGTGATGAAGATTTTTTATTTTTTTTACACTGATTGCTTTTCCACCCATAAAGGCTGTAAAAGCAAACATTTCTCTTTCTCTCTGGCTGCGTTCCTGCAGCGATTGAGAAATACTGTGAGTGCTGTGATTGGCCACAGCTTGTCACATGGTACAAGGCTGTTGTGAATAGGCTTGTACCATGAGACCTCTGTGATTATTCGAAGATTTCACAAGTAGTAAGCAATGATGTCAGAAGTGAAACCTTGCTTACTACTATTCATGTGATCACTGATTGGCTAATCAGTGATCACATGATCGGGACCTCACACAGAGGTTCCATACAGCGATCGGTCCAGCCACAGCAGCACCAGATCTCAGTGTTGCGCACTCCCAGGGACTGCGCACAAGCAGTGAATGCGGGAGGAGGTTTATAAATGGCAACCCGCTCCTGCACTGTTCCGTTCGTCCGTTTATGCACATGGGCTGGATGGGAAGTGATTTGTGATTTTTGTGCTGTGAATCTCCTGTAGCCACTTTGTAGCCACTTCCTTAAGCACTCTGTTGATAGCTACTTGGCATTTTTCATGGCAGATTTTCAGATGGTGACAAAAGTGAACCATGCCTGCATAGCATGTGTAAAAATAGCCATTTGCAGACAGATTGTCATGGCAGTATAACAAAATATTTTTTTTAAACTTCAGATTTACAAAATATTGTTAAATAATTTTGAAATTGTTGAATCCTGTATGAGATTTTAGCAATTCAATGGTTGCAGTTCAACCATTAAAAAAAAAAAAAAAAAAAAAGTTATTATCCTATACCCACAGTTGATTCAGAGGAAGGCCAAAAAAAGCCAGCAAAGCATAATCCAATTTGCTCCTGCAGGGAAAATAATTCCTTCCTGATCCCCCGAGAGACAATCGGATATTCCCTGGATCTACTTTACCTAAGTCCATGTCATCCAAAAAGCGTCCCTTTAGGTCAAAAGCGGTTTTAGACCAGATAGAGAACAGCGATAGTAAATCAGAACCACTTGCAGAATTGAGTGATAATGATTCGTGGGGAAATTCATCATCAGACACTGAAAACGATTCTGCGACTGAGCTCAGTGATGTGCGAACTTGGCGCTCTATTTCAAATTTTAGTGTTTTTGGTTTGATTACATAATTGAATTAAATTTATTATTATATTATTATTTTTTATGATTATTTATTATATTATAATTTTTGATTTCGTGTTTAAAATTTTATAATACCCGGGATGTTTACTAGACTTAACAATATGGGAAATATATGCGAGCGCACTAGCAAAGAAAGTATAGCAGCTGTACACCAGGTAACCATAAAAACCTCTAAAACAATATATAAATCAAAAAAGTGCAGCGCTGGAAAGAACACTATGGATATAAATAGTTAAATAAACAGTTCATATGGTGATTTCAAGTGACATCAGGTGCTCTCATAAAATCGTATTCTTCTGGTGGTAAGATGCTGTGAGATAGGGTGCAGAAAGAATGCACACTCACCAGAGCGCACAGTTAAATGAGCGTTTATGTGTATATGTTTCTCCTGAGGTCATCTGCTGATCAAGGTATTCTCTGGGATCCGATATCCTCCCTTCAAAGGTCCTAGATTTGTATCAAGGTGGTCCAGTATACCCCTCAGATAGTAGCCTATGGACTGCTCTGTAGTGGTAGGAAAAGCTCCTTCTCCAGTGGTCAGGTGGATGGCTGTGGATTGATACTCCCCAAGGGAGTCAAAGCAGAGACATCTCCATAGTGTAGTAAGTATATACTTTATTGGGGCAAAACGAGGGTATATAGTATAAAATTCAGTAGATGCACAAGCAATTGTATGGACTAACCGTCCAGTGTTAAAGATGGCCGCCGGAGCTCCACGATGCTCCGGCGGCGTGACGTCACGGCGTTGCTGGCTCCTCCTACGCGTTTCGTGCACACGCACATCGTCTGGGGGGGTTTGCCAATGTTATGTTATGTTATGTTATGTTATGTTTACTAGACTTGTTCGGACAGATTTCAGTGAGTTATTCCTAAGAATTACAGGCCTACAATAAAAAAACAACATATTTCCGTTGAAAACAATGTACCACTTTGAGCACAGAAATACTGACATAATCAGACCGCTAGAGAGGTTAAGTATACATGTGTTATACCTGGAATATCAAAGTAATATGCACTAATACTACAGTGATTGCTGCTAGCTTCCAGGTCCCGTGCTGCCCTGCTGCTAAGTGAACACCAGAGGTCATTTGTGTTCTCTAATTGGACAAGGTCGAGGGGTGGGGTGTTGATGTCAGGATCTCCACCTTGCAAAGTGTTCTCTGAATAGTGCCCAGGCTGACCTCCTATGTTCAATAAGCAGCTGGGCAGTCACTCAACAAGGGACTTGGAAGCTGGCAGCGATCACTGTAGTAGTGGTGCCTATTACTGTTAATTCCAGCTTCCTCAAAGATCGGGCAAGTATGGAACCTTCATATTTACATTGATCCTAGCTGGACGAATGTAACAATGCAATAAATATGCATGCCTAAACGTAAGGACCATGGTCCTTAGGGAAAAAAAAATATATAGGGCCAGCCAAATGTAAATCATGCATATTAGCATTTTCATTTATTATTGGTAAGGTAGGGTGCTCTCTGATTTCTAAATATCTACATAGGCATATATGCTAACTTCCAGGTATCATTATTATTGGATAGGATTGGAAGGATACTGGTTAACCTGTGAGGGTGATGTGTTATCATTTAGACCAGCCATTCTCAACCAGGGTTCCGTACAGTGCTGGATATATAGGGGGGCAACCGGGACAACTGCCCTGGGCCCTCCTTACAGGAGGGGTCCCCCTCTATACATAAATTATATAAAACATTATATAAAATATTAAAAAAATGAATAATAATGAAATAAAATAAAATGCATATAACAAAACCTCTCTTTTATTAAATGTATCTTGGGAAGTAATATTTTATCGGCCATCAACTGTAAAAGTTTTTACTCTTGACTGGTGTATTGTATCATTTTACAAAAACAATTTTAGGTAGCTCAAGCAATCCACAAAAAGCAAACATGGCTCCAGATCAGGGGCGGACTGACCATTTGGAAACTCGGGCACTGCCTGAGGGTCCGGGGTCAGTAGGGGGCCCCATGAGATGCCCCTGGTACCTTTTCCATAGGCTTTTTTGAGTTTGGGCAAAGACACAGGGGCCCCATGATCCCCTATTGACCGGAGGCCCCATGAGTTGTCAGTCCGCCCCTGCTCCAGATCAGTCTCCTTACTCCACCAACAGTAACACACTACCAGGTGCTAGCCCTGTCCATCACAGGTTCCATGATGCAAGAAAAATTCTGTCCGCACATCCGTTAAAATCATCTAAAATGCTTCATAAAAACAACTGCAAATACATGAAATGGGGAAACAGCAAATAACTGTTTGCTGTTTCCCATTCCATGTATACGGAGTTGTTTTTATGAAGCTTTCAAAAATAAAGATGATCTTATCAGATGTGCGACCAACCCGAATTTTTCTTGCATCAAGCAAAGTACACATAGAGTGCTTACGCTCTTAAGGAAGGTAGTCTATGACTGAGTGTGCATGCTTGACCTCAGAATGACATTTTAAAAATGTCTGTCATTGAGAATGTTAATCAACTCTGTGTATAAGGGGTCCCCAAAAATCTGAAGTCACCCAGGCCCCCTTAGGGTTCCTCCAGAAGTTGCTAGGGGGCCCTGAACAATGAGCAACTTCTGCCTCTCAGATGAATAACCGCTGATAACAATACTTTTTAGGTATCTGTAAGGGGGGACATTCTTCTCAATGACTGCAAATATAAGGAGCATTATTCCTAGTGACCATGATGCGTACTCTGAGCTGTATATGTAGAATTATTAGCAGGGGTGACCCAAGCCTGGAAAATTATTTCAGGGGTTTCTCCATAATAAAAGGGTTGAGAAAGGCTGGTCTAGAAAATAGACATCTGAGAGCACCCAACCTTACTAATAATAATTGAAACTGCACATATTTGCAAAAGGTGTATTAAGGACCTGTGTCAATGGAATTTTGTTTGCTTAAAACCTGTTTTTGCATTCCCATAAAAATCTATTGGAATGTAAAACCTGCTGAAAGCAGGTCTATGACAGATCAGAATGTGGTCCACTACAGTTCAAATACAGCTCTCCATGAATTCTGAATGATCCCAAAAGCATCTTAACCTCCCTGGCGGTATGATTATTTCCGATTTTTGGTGCTGAAAGCGGTACCATTTTTTTGCATGGAAATATGTAGTTTTTTATTGTAGGCTGTAATTTTTAGGAATAACTCACTGAAATGTGTCCGAACAAGAGTCTATTAAACATCCCGGATATGATAAAACTTGAAACACGAAATCATAAATTATAATTTAATTAATAATCATAAAAAATAATAATATAATAATAATAAATTTAATTCAATAATATATCAAACCAAAAACACTGAAATTTGAAATACAGAGGCAAATTCGCACATCGCTGAGCAAAGTCGCAAAATCGTTTTCAGTGTCTGATGACGAATTTCCCCACGAATCATTATCACTCAATTCTGCAAGTGGTTCTGATTTACTATTGCTGTTCTCTAGCCGGTCTAAAACCGCTTTTGACATAAAGGGACGCTTTTTGGACGCCATGGACTTTTCTAAGTTTCCAGGCAGAAAGAACAGTCAAAATGTAGGCAGGGCACAGGACAAAGCACTAGGGACAAAATGTATGTGAAATTGTTTGAAACAGCAATGTTTTACTATGTAATAATGATTTTTAAAAAAATAACATTTTTAAAAAATTTCAAATTTGCCGCCGGTTCCAGCGCCCGTACATCCAGACGTCACAGGGACCGGAACATCGGTCGGAGGAGATGGCTGGGGACGCTGCAGGGGACACATCGCGGGAGCGAAGGACAAGGTAAGCGCTGCAGGGACTCCCTGAGCAACGCTGCATGGTAAGCCCGAGTGTAGCTCGGGGTTACCGCTCTTGGTACTGAAATTTTACCCCGAGCTACACTCGGGAACACCGCCAAGGTGGTTAAACCAATGACAAATTTATGCCATGGAGACAAGTCCAAAGAACATTGACACAGATCATAAAGTACCACTAAAGGCTCCTGTATGGCAGCCTAAACGAGTACTGAATCCAATTACTATGGGATCCCTAAGCATCATAAAATGAACAAAAAATGTACATCAGCTTCTTGGACTGAGGCAAATTCTCTTTCATTTGTGTCCCACATCCTGTTCCTCCCAGTCACTGCAGATTACAATTGGCAGGGCTCTCAATCCAGGAAAAGCAGTGGACAAGTCTAGATGTGGCCAGTTGTCAACTGACAAGCTACAGGCTTGCCTTCACTAGCAGGATCAACACAAATTGGTGGAACTTTGAAGGGTGGCTAAGAGAAAACTGTAAGTGCAGAAGTACTCAGAACTGGGTGCTGCAGCACATATTTTTAATGGCAGTCCATAGTTCTACTTTAAAGCTGAAGATTAAATAAAAATAATTTATCTCTACAGCTTTAGTGACCTAACTTACCTATAATAAAGGATGTCCCACATTGTCCAGGCAGCTGGATCTTGAACAAATCTTCACTGTACTGATGCCCTGTCCTCTTCCTGCCTCTAAACCTTTGACACAGCTTTGGGTCTCTGGGCTAAATTCAATAACAAGAGTTCCTGTTGGGGACCCACACACTCCTACCTTCTTCTCTACTGAGAGAAGTCCTTTCATCGCTTTCACTGCTTATATCAGGACATCTAAATGGGAAAGAGTCTGAAGAGTCGAAGAATTATCTCCCTCATTCACAGATTATAGCTGTATGGCTAAGATTATTTGTATCTCATGAAAATTAAAATATAACACGAAAATTGCTCTGTTTATATCTATTTGCATAACTAAAGAAATTGTGACATAAAGACTTTGTATGTGTCTTTGTAGGTATGTGTTACTGCAGCAACTCATCATGCAGTTTTATCGGGGTGGTGCAGGCTGTGAAAAATGTTTCTGATTCTGACGTAAGGCCAGTGTTGAACTGGACAACTCCAACCACTGTCTACATTGACATGGCACTGTACACAATTGTCAGCTTGGTAAGACCTTCTTGTCCATTTTTTTTTCTCTTAATGCAGGGGAAAGAGCAAAGAGTAAAGCTCCATTCACACTATGATGCAACTTTGATGCAACTTTGGATGGGTGCGACTTGGATGTAACTTGTCCCTCTGCAAAGTCAGACCCACCGTTGCATGCAAAACATTCAGGTATGACTTTTGTGCAACATTTGATGGTTAATATTGAAGTCTATGGCCTTCAAGTTGCATGAAAGTTGGACCAGTAGTTCATAAACTGCTTTGAAGTTGCTGAAATGTTAAGTCACACATGTGTGAATGGTTATCGTTGGAAAACAAAGGGGGAGAATTTGTCATGCGACTTTGTTGTCCAAGACACAAGTGTGAATGGGATATTATACTATAGAGTGCCACTTGGGTGACAGTTCTGAGGTGGCTGGGGCTGCCGACTTCACATCTAGGATGGCAACACCCAACAACGGTCTTACTGCTTGTACACCATTTCGTGTACGGATGTAGGGTTTCCCTTTGTCTTCCACACTTAAATGCAGTGCGTAAATGTGAACTAGCCACATGGGAAAGAATGGGATTTCTGCTTGACATACATTTTCATGCAACAAGATGGATGACTTTTGTTCCATCAAAACAGACCAGTATAAATATGCCCTAAAAGCACATATCTAATGGGATTATATTTGTTGAAATTAATGGTCTGTCAACGAGATCTCTGTAAAAAGAAAAAAATGTAGCCGTCCACTATGGAGAGCTCTTGCAGGATAATATATAGAAGCTGGTCTTGCTCCTTCGGTATTTTGGGCATTTACTATTACTCCCCTCATCCCCTCACTCTGTCATTTCCTGATTGCACGTTTGACACATAAAAATATGGCAAATGTTCACCCAGTAAATCTGCATTATAAACAGTGAGGTTATGTTCACACTAGTCTGCTGGGCAAAGCGCATTTTACTATGCAGGCTTGGGACCGTGCTTGCTTATGGCAGTGAGCAGCGCTATGCCTGCTTATTTTTTCTGTTTTTTTTTCAACTTTATTTGAAGTGTCACATAGGGGTTTATTTACTAAAGCTGGAGAGTGTAAAATCAGGCTCACTTCTGCATAAAAACCAATCTGCTTCTAACCTCAGCTTTAACCCATTCAATACTGGGCAATTTTACACCTTCCTGCCCAGGCCATTTTTCAGGTTTCAGCGCTCTCACACTTTGAATGACAATTGCACAGTCATACAACATTGTACCCAAACTAAAATGTTATAATTTTCTTCACACAACTAGAGCTTTCTTTTGGTGGTATTAAATCATCGCTGGGGTTTTTATTTTTTGCTAAATTAACAAAAAAGTCTGAAAATTTTGAAAAAAAACACGTTTTTCTTTGTTTCTGTTATAAAAGTTTGCAAATAAATAATTGTTCTTCATAAATTTAGGCCGAGATGTATTCTACTACATGTCTTTGGTGAAAATAACCCAAATTAGGATGTATTTTTTAGTTTGTAGGAAAGTTATAGAGTTCACAAACTATGGTATAGATCTGAATATTGATCAAACCTGAAGTTCTGACAGCCAATCTAATTTCTTGAGGTCCAAGAATGTCAGAACAGTACAGATATCCTCCAAATGACCACTTTTTGCAAAGTAGACAGTCCGACGTACTTCATAAGAGGCATGGCGAGTTTTTTGAAGTTGTATTTTCTTTGTCATAATTTTTCGGAAAATGAAAAAATAAAAAAAATTATTTTCACAATTTTTTTTTACATACTGTCACCAGTGCAGTACAGCGTCATCATATAACTGGCATGGCGGTGATCAGGGACACTGACTGGTGACAACGTGAACAAAAAAAAAAAAAAATATATATATATTTTTTTTTTTTTTAATTTTACATTTTTTATTAAATTTATTTTATTTTTTTAAGATTTTTTTTTTTCATATTTCACTATGTCCAAAGTAGTACAATGTTACCATAGTAACATTGTACTACTTTGGGGAAGTGATCAGTATTTTTATTTTTTTTTACACAATTTGCTTATAGCAAAGAATTACTTCGCTATAAGCAAGCATTTACCTGAATGACATCGATTCATTCAGGGTTTTTTTTTGTGCTTAGCTGTGATTTGGCCACAGCTAATCACATGACATGTGCATGTGATTAGCTGTGACCATTCACAGCTAGACACTAGTATACAATGGATGGCATGAATGAAGCCATCCATTGTATACAACTGTCATGTGACCTGCTGTGATTAGTCACAGCAGGTCACATGGTACCAGCAATGGGGGCCGGTTCTCAGATCAGATCTGTCCAAGGTACTCGGCCGGTGACAGATCGCGCCGCTGCGCGGCTCTGCAAGCACGCGAACTGCGCATGTGCGGGAGGACGCCATATGGCGGCCTCCCGGAAAGGTAATACATTTTTGCGGATGCCATTTGGCCATAGGCCGGGCGTCAAATGGTTAATTAGGCTTTGGCAATAAAACCTGGAAGCTGATTGGTTTCTATGTAGAAGTGAGCCTGATTATAACTGACTATAAAGTATATGGCCAGCTTTAGAAATCTTGTTTATACACAGTATAACTACTATTGACTGAAATTTTAATTTCTTCCAGGACACGGCCCTGCAAACAATGATCTCATATGTCTGGTTCAACATGGTAAGTAATGACAATTCAAGCAGGCCATATCACTTCTTTCTTGTTAAAGATCTGCTCCTATAGCAAACAAATAATAATTTCCTCAATGGATGTGTGCCATGAAAATCTCTACATCGGTTTATGTTATCTTTAGAGTATTGAAAGGTTACATGAGGTCTCTTTATCATAATTCTTCAACCAAGACCCACACAGCTTTCACCCAAGATTCCCAACTTTCCACCAAAGATTCAATTTAAATAAAGTGTAAATCTTGAAAAAACATTGATAAATTGACACTACAGAGTTCTATTTAATGGCTTCCCTTCTGCCCACAGCCTATAAACGGCAGATAGGATGCAGCACCGATGCAGGTTAATGCACCTGTATGTCAGCCCACATCTTCAGCTCCTGTGCTGCTCATAGAGCACACACACAGGAGCCCAGTGATCTGTGCGTCACCCCAGTGGATCACATTACGACTGTGTATGGATGATCACATGTTTTTTTTTACCATGTGATTGCTGTGTCCAATCAAATAGTAAACAATGCAAACTGAAAGTAATGATTGGCTCTCTCTGCTCTCACAGAGACTGGTGAGAGCCCGTGAGTGTATTGTCAAGCTGCATGTACACTCACAGACTGCAGTGCCAGCCTGCCCCAGTGTCCCTGATCACTGCTCCAAGTGTAATACCAAGAAACTATGCAGCCAGTCCCAATCACCTGTCCCAATGCTCACAATAACACCGCCATACACCATACCAACTTCCTGATCACCACGTACCAGAGTCCTAATCACTGCCATACCCCATACCAGCACCCTGATCACCGCCATACACCATAACAGTACCCTGATCACTGCCATACACCATAACAGTACCCTGATCACCGCCATACACCATAGCAGTACCCTGATCACTGCCATACACCATACCAGCACCCTGATCACCTCATATGCAATAACAGCATCCTGATCACCACCATACCCACGTCCAGATCACCGCCATTCTCCATACCAATGTCCTGATCACTGCCATACACCATACCAGTACCATGATCACCGCCATACACCATAACAGTACCCTGATCACCTCCATACACCATACCAGAGTCCTGAACACGGCCATACTCCATACCAGAGTCCTGAATGCCACTATATGCCATACCAGCACCCTGATCACCGCCATACACCATAACAGTACCCTGATCACCTCATATGCAATAACAGCATCCTGATCACCACCATACCAGCGTCCAGATCACCGCCATTCTCCATACCAATGTCCTGATCACTGCCATACACCATACCAGTACCCTGATCTCCGCCATACACCATAACAGTACCCTGATCACCTCCATACACCATACCAGAGTCCTGAACACGGCCATACCCCATACCAGAGTCCTGAATGCCACTATATGCCATACCAGCACCCTGATCACCGCCATACACCATAACAGTACCCTGATCACCTCATATGCAATAGCAGCATCCTGATCACCACCATACCTGTGTCTAGATCCCCGCCATACTCCATACCAATGTCCTGATCACTACCATACCCCATACCAATCTCTGGCATTTTAGGGTCTCAACTGATCAATTTTCAAATATATATCCAATAGATTGTATACTCTCTAACTGTCGCACAGACTAAATAATATACACTATTTTGGGATATTTATGCCCAAATAAATGTAGCAGAATACATTTTGGCCTAAATTTATGAAGAAAGATTTTTTTTTTGCAAATTTTAAAACAAAGGTAAGCAAAAATAATTTTTTTTCAAAGTTTTCTATATTTTTATATTTATATAGCAAAAAAAAAAACCCAGTGGTGATTAAATGCCACCAAAAGGAAGCTCTATCTGTCTAAAAAATGATCAAAAATTTCATATGGGAACAGTGTTGCTTGTATAATTGTCACTCAAAGTGTGACAGCTTTGGAAGCTGAAAATTGGCCTGAACTGGAAGGGCTTGAAGTGGTTAAAGACTGCTGTCCAGTACTGTGTAATGCATAGCATGGCAAGGGTATGTAAATCAGAAGTAACACCTTGGTGGTTTATCTCTGCCTGGAATACAGCTATAATTATAATCTTGCAGTAATTAAAACATCTGCATATTTAGTTTTATGATTATTAACTCCAAATAAATGTCCACAGGCTTGGCAAAACCAGTTTATATCTTGGGACCCAGCTAATTATTGTGGAATTAAGCAGATCTTGATTCCTGGGACTGATTTTTGGTTACCGGACCTCTACGTTTATGAAATGTAAGTGATGCAAACATTTCTAATTTATATCATGTCACAGAGCATTTCACAAGACTAAAGTCAGCCCTTTTGCATTCTAAAACCTTCGACACAGTCGACCACCCCCTCCTCCTCAAAAAACTACACTCCCTCGGCCTCAGAGATTCTGCTCTCTCCTGGCTCTCATCCTACCTGTCACAACGCTCTTTCAGCGTTACCTATAATGCCACCACCTCCCTCTCACTCCCCCTCTCTGTTGGGGTCCCTCAAGGCTCTGTCCTCGGGCCCCTTCTCTTCTCCATCTACACCTCCTCCCTTGGCCAACTCATACACTCTCACGGCTTCAACTACCACCTCTATGCCGACGACACACAAATCTATCTCTCAACCCCCCACCTCACCCCCTCGGTCTCCACCCGAATCACACACCTGTTGAGCGACATATCAGACTGGATGTCGCTCCACTTCCTTAAACTGAACCTCTCCAAAACTGAGTTTCTTGTCTTCCCTCCAGCCCGGACACCACCCCCCATTGACTTCTCCATCATGTCCAACAACGCCACCATCAAACCCGCCCCGCAGGCCAGAGTACTTGGTGTCATTTTGGACTCCAACCTATCCTTCCAGCCCCAAGTCCACTCTTTAACAAACTCGTGCAGACTCCACCTCCGCAACATCGCCAAAATCCGCACGTTCCTAACTCCAGAAACCACTAAACAGCTCATCCACTCCCTCATCATATCACGACTCGACTACTGCAACTCCCTCCTCACTGGCCTGCCTCGCCGCTGGCTATCCCCGCTTCAGTCCATCCTGAATACGGCTGCCAGACTCATTCACCTTTCCAACCGCTCCGTTTCCGCCACCCCCCTCTGCCAATCCCTCCACTGGCTTCCGATTGCGCAACGGATCAAATTCAAAATCCTAACGCTGACGTACAAAGCTGTCCACCATACTGCCCCGAACTACATCTCTGACCTAATATCCAAGTACCGCCCAACACGCACACTCCGCTCCTCACAAGACCTCCTTCTCTCTAGTTCCCTGGTCTCCTCCTCCCATGCCCGCCTCCAGGACTTCTCCAGGGTGTCACCCATCCTCTGGAACTCCCTGCCCCAACCCATCAGATTATCACCTACTCTCCTCTCCTTTAGGCGCACCCTGAAAACCCATCTCTTCAGGGAAGCCTACCCCGCCCCCTGCTAACTTGCCGACCTCCTCCACTCTTCCTACCACTCCATCCCCCACAGCTATCTCCTCCTGTGCCACCATCCCCTCCCTCCTAGATTGTAAGCTTGAAAGAGCAGGGCCCTCGATCCCCTCATGTTTTGCATTGTATTGGTATTGTTCTGTCACATGTTCTGTCCCCCTTTATAATGTACAGCGCTGAGCGAACTATTGGCGCTTTATAAATACTGTATAATAATAATAATAATAATAATAAAACATTTTTTTTTTTCAGTTTGAGCCACTTGTTGATTTGTGTGAATTAAGCTCATCTATCTTCTTAACAGACAACCTGGCAATCTGTTGTAGAATATCCTGCTATAAATTAGGAAGGGAAGGTTGTGACCTCTGCTGGTATTTTTTTTTTCTTTTTTCGCCATTTGTGTCACATTGGGAATATTTACTTCCCTTCCTGTCTCATAGCCAAAAACAGGACATAAGAGGAAATCCTTGTGAATTAAAGGAATCCCTTGAAACCTTCAGGTCACCAGAACTAGTGACCCCTTTGGAAGATATTTCTCTCTGTCTTGGAGACAACTAAAAAATTTTGATTTTCTTTTACTTTAATTTTCTATGATAATGGTAAACAGAACAAACCCGGAAGGCACAGGCAGCAATAACAACCTGACAGGTGTTCTAATCCCTCGTCACTCTATTTGAATATATCAACACACCTATGCAGGTTGCATTGCATTTTGCGTTGCGTCTTGTGTTTTTGCACCTGCGTTTTTTCTGCATTTTTGGTGCGTTGTGCATTTTTTTCTTTTTTTTTATTTATCTTGTTGCTAGGCAGATTTAAAACGCATCAATAATGCAGCAAATACATGCTTTTCTGCAGCATTTCCATTGAATTCTATAGAAGCAAAAATGCATTTTTTTGCATTCAAAAAAGTCCCTGACCCTTTCCAAAAAACTCACTAGGTGAAAATGCACAGATGTGAACATGTCCCATAGGAAATCATGTTAAATGGACTGTACTGCGTTTTTGCAAAACACTGCAGAAAACGCTTAGGTGTGAAATTAAGCTAAAGGTATCGAAACATGAAAAAATGCATGTATTGCAGAGATGTGCTTCCTATGGTTGTTTGTAATTTGCCCTGAAACACATACTTTAACCATAATGTTACAAGGCAGCCGCGCTGTGCAGAATCACGTATATATTCGTGATTGTGCACTTCCTGGTCGCGGGTGTGCATGCGCCACTGGCACGCCACGTCTGCTTTGATTTGTCACAGCAGAAGATGATCAGTTGCTGCAGGCCAATGGATGAGTGCCGGCACCCTCCGATCATCTAGGAAACAGGCAGAACACAGCTCTGCCTATGTAAAAAAGGCAGACCTGTGTTCTGTCAGTGGCTATGTGCTGGATTCGCTTTCCCTGCTGCACAGGGAATAGAATGCAGCACATCACCTAGTGAAAACAGCACAGACAGTACCCATGACACATAGCTAAGCACACAGTTAACCTCTTGATCACCTTAGATGTTTAACAGTGTCATTAGTACAGTGTCAGTGCAAATTTTTAGCACTGATCACTGTATTCGTGTTACTATTTGTGGGAAAAAATGACATAAAGTTAATTTATGTACAGCATTGCACGGCCGTGCAATTGTCAGTTAAAATAACACAGTGCTGTATCACAAAAAATGGCCTGGCCAGCAAGGGGGGGATATCTTCCAAAGGTGAAGTGGTTAAAGTGGTTGTAAAGGTTCAAGGTTTTTTACCTTCACGCATTTTATGCATGAAGGTAAAAAAACCTTTTGTGTGCAGCAGTGCCCCCAGCCCCCTCACTACTTACCTGAGCTTCATCGCGATCCAGTGAACGGCAGCCTCGGCTGTCCCGGGTCTCTGCCTCCTTATTGGGTGAGACAGCAAGCGAGAGCTATTGGCTCCCACTGCTTTCCATCAATGCCAGTCAGCCCATGAGAAGAGAGAGGGGGTGGGGCCAAACTGCTGCTCCGTGTGTGAATGGACACATGGAGCAGAGGGTGCCCCCATACACTGCTTGCTGTGGGGGCACCCGATAAGAGGGAGGAGCCAGGAGAGCCTGCGGGGACCCAAGAAAAGGAAGATCTGGGCTGCTCTGTGCAAAACCACTTCACACATCAGGTAAGTATAGACATGTTTGTTATTCCCCCTCCCCCCCCCTCAGAAAATGAGGAATCACTTTAAGTTGCTAGTACCTGTCTAACATGACTCAATGCATAAGTATGTTCTCTAAGTGAAGCTGTGATTCATTAAAAAAACACTGTCCCTTAAAAAAAAAAATTAAAGGTGTTCCCCCTGTAAAAAACAGGACACAGTGGTGACTTTGAAGTCAGCGGGGGGAGCCACATTGCATGGTGGGGAGCAGGAGACAGCAGTGTAAGTGTTGACTTCTGAACAGTCTTCAAGAGACATTTTCTCAGCAATATAATAGTGGTCAGTGGCATGGTTAGCAAGAGAAGTACATATTTATTTTAGGAGGTATTCATTTTAGTGAATATTCACTACAGGAGGCACACCTTTTATTTTTGCTTCAGAGTTTAGTAACTTTCTATTAATACTAGTAATCTAGCTTAAATAAATATTTTCCATTCTTTTTTTATGTTACCCTCTTCATTATGTAGGACAGATTCTGACAACAATATTCCTGTCGTTCCATACTACACTGTTACACACGAGGGGACAATTAATAATGCTAAACCACTACGGATTGTTAGCTCCTGCAATCTAGACATCTTCAAGTTCCCCTTTGATGAGCAGACATGCAGCTTGTCCTTTGGGCCGTACATTCATTCAGGTAACTTCATTCTCTTGGGAACCAGACCTTTATGACCAATTCACACTGATACAATGCTTGCTAAAAATGTTAAAAGAGGGTATGGTTTAGTGCATTGGTGGTCAGGGGCGGACTGACAACTCAAGGGGCCCCCAGGTAATAGGGGATCATGAGGCCCCTGTGTCCTTGCCCAAACTCAAAAAAGCCTATGAAAAAAGGTACCAGGGGCATCTCATGGGGCCCCCTACTGACCCCTGGCCCTCAATAGGGGTTCATGGGGCCCCTGTGTCCTTGCCCAAACTCAAAAAAGCCTATGAAAAAGGTACCAGAGGCATCTCATGGGGCCCCCTACTGACCCCGGGCCCTCGGGCAGTGCCCGAGTTTCCAAATGGTCAGTCCGCGCCTGGTGGTGGTATACTTTTTTGACATAGGGTTCTGACATCACCAACAGGATCCACATAACATTCAGTGAATGCAATGGTACAGAAAGCTGTGAGACACTGCAGGCGTACAACAGAAAATGGCCAAGGACTATGGACAAGCTATAATAGATGGTCAGAGAATGGAAACATGCTGTAGGAGATGATGAGAGTAGGAGAACATTGTGTAGGAGATGGTCAGAAAATAGGAGCATGCTGCAGGAGATGGTCAGAGAATGTGAACATGCTGCAGGAGATGGTCAGAGAATGTGAACATGCTGCAGGAGATGGTCAGAGAATGTAAACCTGCTGCAGGAGATGGTTAGAGAATGTGAACATGCTGCAGGAGATGGACAGAGAATGTGAACATGCTGCAGGAGATGGTCAGAGAATGTGAACATGCTGCAGGAGATGGTCAGAGAATGTAAACCTGTTGCAGGAGATGGTCAGAGAATGTAAACCTGCTGCAGGAGATGGTTAGAGAATGTGAACATGCTGCAGGAGATGGTCAGAGAATGTGTGTAATTGGTATATTAGAAGATAGGTTGGTCAAATAAAGTTAAAAGTAATACAGAACTATGACCACAATGTTATAACATACTGTTACTATGCAGGGTAACTCTCTACCAAAATTGTATACAGAGAGCAACACCAGGTTTCACCATTTACTTCGACTAGCCTAAACTATAAGCTAATATAATAAGGGTCACTAAGAGTGCAACAAGGACAGTTTGACTAAGGATAGTATAAACCTCCAGAGGCTATACTGCCTCAGGAACCCTGGAGTGACCCTGCTAGGTCCAAGTCTGCCTGCAGGACTTTAGTATATAAGGGGTAAGCAGTACTCAAGGAATATGGATGGTGAGATCTATGCAAATTGCCGTGAGACAAAATAGTGTAGTCTCAAGATAATTGTTTGGGCCCTTAAAGTGGTGCACAGATGGCGATGCTTTGTTGCTTTCAAGTTCAAAACAGCAAGCTATTGGGAAGGTGTTTGGTAAAGTTAATTTGCAGGAGAACATAAACAGTATCAAAATGAATCAGGTTCAAAACAACCCTCTCACCAATCTTGCTCCTTAGCTGTGGATGCCTGTGATGGAAGGGTCCATCGTGTATTGATGGCTGGAGCTCAGACTAACCCTCTCTGCTCTGGCACCAGGATGGAGGGTTGCCTGCTCATCCCTTTAAGGGCTCTTTCACAATTGATGGACCCATTTAGCGGATCTGCTTGCTCAGCGGGGGATCTCTCTGCTGATTCCCACTGAGCAAGAAGATGACAGCTCTGTGTCCCCTCCGCTGCTGCAGAGCAGACACAGAGCAATTCACTCTCCTCAATGGGCTGCCTGTTTGTTTTCATCCGATCCGATCTGGCGGACGGAAGGAGAATTGGTTCCCCATCTGTCCCTTTTTGGCGGATGGGATGTTGACGAGTGTAAACGGATATGCCGCTCCATAGAGGAGAATGGAGGTTCCGATCGGGTCCGCCTGAAAATCGGGCAGGTGGACCCGATTGGAATGTTTGTGTGAAAGACCCCTAAAACTGAACACATATTAGTTAGATAAGGCACTAAGTGAGTTTAATTACCACCTTAATCAGCCACAGAACCTGTGTAATTAATATGTGTTCTGTTTTAATGGGATGAGGTGGCAACCCTACTTAACATCCATATTCCAAAGAGAGCACAGTTCTACCTGTAGCACCCTCTAGTGTGCTACTTGAACAGTGTAATGTACCTTAGGTAAAATCATTTCTGTATGATTCATGGTAATTGTGTGAGTCTGTGATTGAGGTTAGGTTATTACAGGTCAGCTGAATGACTCAACAGGTCGTGGCTTTATTGCTTCTTCCTGACTCTGGAGGACCATTAAACCTTTTCAGAAGTCAGTAAGTAGGAAGGGGTGGAGACCTAATCTGCATGTTCATGGGATTCTGGCCAATCCCAGGTTTGGAGGCCCTGGTAGAGTGGTGGACTGGCCCATAAATATGGGAGAGTCAGGCTGACAGAGGAGTCGGGTGGAAGATGGAGTGCTGAGGAAACTGTTGGTGCCTGGGAGGGGTCACTTTAGTCTGGAGGGGGGACGGCCTCCAGGTTGGACTCGGGTTGACTTGTGAGGATACATTCAGCTTTGAGGTGTGAATGGGATCGTGAACTGTACCTGCAGGGAGCAGAGAGGACACTTTGAGTACAGCAGCACACTCTGGGATCTACAAGGGGAAAGACTGCCACACATAGTAAGCTTTCTAAGGACAGCACTGGGCTCAATCCTTTATCCTTGTCCCGGGAGATCTTATGAGAAACCAGGAGGGGTGGTAGTGTTTGCAGGCTGTGGAGCTGGGAGCAGCTCTACAGGGGGAGAGAAGACATCTCTGCATGTAGCTACAATAACTAAAGCTGATTTTTGAGGGGCTGCTAGTTCCTCACCCATAAAGGGCAGCTGCTACTGATCTGCAATGACTGACAGCTTTCAGGAAAAGAACAGTCCAGGATTTGCCTTTGTACATAGGAAGGAAGTGTCCCCCTTTCATTGACTCAAGCTAAATTGGGCATCCCATAATCCCTATTTCCCTATCCAAGTTGATTTCCCATAATAAAACAACAAAACCAAGCCCTTGGACTGGCCATTGTCTTTGGATTCAGGTCTGTGTGAAAAATACCTGTTGCCTGGCTATGCGGAGAGAGGCTTTGGGATACCCACTACACAGCGGCCCTCATGAGGGTAGGGCTACAATCTCTATCCTCCTCTTCAAGGTCTCCTTAGAATTGTGAGGTCAGCTCTCACTTAAGATGGTTCTGTAATTACTTCTCAAAAAATGTCAACAAGTTGCTGGGTCTGAGCTTGAGCATCTAGCAGTGGTGTGGTCCTCTACTGTGAGTACACAGCGGATGATGGTATACACTGAATCTAAAGCAGAAATTAGTGCATGGATCCTGATTTTTGTACCAGATCAAATTATCCATAAAAGTGGTTTGGGACATCTTGTTATTAATGGGCAAGTGGATAACAAAAAACTGTGCCCATCTTTACAAGAACAATTGTTTGCAACTGTCCACCACATTAACCCCATATGAATATAATGAGGAATTCAAGACACATAAATAGAAATGATTGGTCTGCTTTGGTATAGAAAAGGGATTAATTGGTTGCACACCTTTTCTATCAAAATGGAAGATATTTTCAACTAATCCATAGCTTGGTGTTGGGTTAGTTACATCTTATTCTGAATGTAGCACGACCAACATGACCAGCGTAATACCAATAAAATTCATAATAAACATTACAATTATTTTTTACTATGTTTGAATGCAGTTAATGACATCATCATGTTAGCCAAATCCAATTCCAGCGAGGTCAACAAAAACGCACAGGACATCTTCGTCAGTAAAGGAGACTGGACCTTGGTGAATGTCAATGTGAACAATGGAAATTTTACAAGTGGTACTGTAGATTACAGTAGAGTTACACATCAGGTACAATATTCACCTACAGTTTTTTTTGTTCATGTGGGGCTAAATTCCAGATTTGAAGCTTCAAAGTCCTATGTCAGTTAATAGTTTCTGGAATCAGATACAAAGTTAGACTGATTGATGAATGGTTCAGAATTCATCCTTAACTGATCTGACTTATGAAATCCCATTTTTTGCTCTGTGTTACAGGCCTCTGCACTGGAATGTTATGGTTCTAGTGGCCTCCTTGATTCAGGCCAGTGCTCTCTTTGGAAAGCTGATTGTCCAGAAAAATTGCTATTGTATAGGTCAGAACCTTCAGCCCTATTCCTCAATTCCTACACACTCAAGACAGACAGTGAAACCACTGCAGATATGATTACAGAGCAGTGTAAGGAGAGTATCAGTCAGAAGCTGTTATTCCATATTGGAGCAGAGAATGTGTCTGTCACCATTTTGTTCTTTGTGTGTTCTGCAAAGGACTTTAGTTGTCACAGACAGACTATAATAACCAGTAAGTGTACATTCAGGGCTGTAACAGCTAGCAGGTGTCTGTACATTGGAGATTTGTTTGGGAACTGCTCTGCATTTTTTCTATGGTTATAAATACCCTTGATGTGAGCTGTCACTCACCCATGCTCCCATGTATGTACCTGTGCACCCATGTATTATGTTGGAAATGAGGGTTAGCTACTGTCTAAGGCAGCCTTTCTCAACAAGGTTGCTTCCTAAAATTGCCAGGCATTCCTTGAACAGTGAGCAATGGTGAATGATCTACCTACACTGACCACCAAAACAAGAGGCACCTGCGTGTTTTTCTGTTGTTATGACTATTGCTATAAATGTTGTTGTACAGAGCATGAGGGTCTTAAAAATGTCTGCCCTGGGTGTCAAGGACGAGAACAGAAAATCATTTCAAGGGTTCCTTCAGGATAAACGGTTGAGAAAGGCCAGTGTAAGGGCTTGTGTGGATGGGAAAGTGGGAAATACCTGCTGGATTCAGCTAGCATTAGAGACACATTTTAGACACTTTGGAGTCCCTTTTGAAATTCTTCTGAGCTTGTGTTCTGTCTTTCTTCCTGATTCAATCTGCTTTTGCATTTCCATTGACTTGTATGTATGGGAAGAACACAGTTATGATATTGTACTGTACAAACAAATGTCCATGTATACAAGCCCTTCGTGAGTTGGCAGGGCTAGAGCTGAGCCTGGATTACTGGCTGAAGCTAGAACTATAATGCCATGGGGGAGATTAACTAAAACTGGTGCACTCAGAATCTGGCTCAACTGTGCATGGTAGCCAATCAGTTTCTAGTTCAGCTCCTTCAATAAAGTTTTCACAATAAATTCTGAAAGCTGATTGGCTTCTATGCAAAGCTGCACCAGATTTTGGACCATGCAGGTTTAGCAAATAACCTCCTTTATGTCAGTCATCTGCCAACGTTTCACTTACCTATTTTTTAGATTCTAAGAATTCCACCAAGATGTCAATGAAACCCATGTCAACCAGAGCCATTACATTTTAAACAATGCCAAATTTTATAGGAATAGCTTAAACTTTGCTGATAGAAGGATTATGACTTTATAGAGAGGTGAAGGTGCTGTATGAGAGAGCATCACAAAAATGGGAATGGCCTGATCTGCCATCATTTAACTCAAGCCACATTAGACATGTAGGATCCAAACATATGAAAATATTGATTCTCTTTTGTGGACAGATTTTTTTATTTCCTGATAATGTATACAATGTTTTTCATTCTCTTTGCAGATAACTATAAAACGAGCTCCATTTGCTTATGTAATACATTTAATTGTCCCAGCATGTTTTTTGGTAATCTTGGATATTTTCAGTATGTTCATTGAGTTGGGGACTGGGGAAAGGCTTGGCTTTAAAGTAACAGTGGTTTTGGGATTCTCTGTGCTTTTGCTGATCCTTAACGACATTCTCCCCAATTCGGATAACCCACCAGTACTAGGTATGTGTTTGCTATCTGCTTTCTCATAACCTTTTGAGTTACTGTGGCCTCTTCAAAAATTCTCAGAAATGTGATTTTGATAACAGGGTTTCTATGCTTAATTGAAGATTCTCCTTGATTGCATTTATTTTTTTTAGAATCTTTATTTTCCTTATTAATAATACACAAGGGAAACACATACAAGACATTGAAAAGGGAACAGGAGGTACATAAGAAATAAATACAACACTCACACTCTATGTTTCAACCTCAACATGTTATGTTTCTGTGAGCATGGTCTGTAGCCCTCCATTGGGGCATGAGGGAGCGCTGTCTGCCAGGGGAAGAGGATAAGGTAAGACAAATTGCTTTTACTCCCCCTAGACCAGGGGTCTCCAAACTTTCTAAACAAAGATCCAGTTTTCTGTCTTTCAGACTTTGAGGGGTCCAGGCTCTGTCCAGTGCGAGTAAAAAAGGGGAGTAAACAATGTACCCTTTCTTGGTATCAGTGGGAAGGAATAGTGCCCCTACATTGGTATCAGTGGCAAGAATAGTGACCTGCCATTGGTGTCAGTGGGAAGAAATAGTGCCTCATTGTTGGTGTCAGTGGCAGGATTAGTGCCTCAAGGGCTGGAATAAAGGCAAGCAGAGGGCCACATCCAGGCCCCCAGGCCGCAGTTTGAAGACCACTGCCCTAGACTAAATGAGCAGGTAACGCAGTGCCATTGAAGCCCCACTGCAAGGGAGAATTTCAGATTTCTTGGGGTTTATCTTTAATAAATGCTCTTTTCCATCTGTTAATTAACCAAGAAAAGAAACGCTCACTAAAACACTAGAATTCTTAATAAAACAAGCATGCAAGGTGCAGTAATCAACGGCAACCAGTTATACATTTTTTTTTCTGTCAACTCTAGGAGTTTTCTGGTTGTTGCTTATGGGTAACTTCTATTCGAATCACTTAAACTGTTTGCAAGCTAACATCTCCAATGTTAAATGTTTTAGAATCACACTGATAATGTATACCTCCTAACAAGAAACACTTGAAGGTACTGGAAGGTCAGAGACAAGTGACTCAAGAAATAATGCAAAAGAAAACAGTAAATGTGACATTCTAATGATGAAAAAGGAGATGTAGAAGATTATAAATTGTTGGTTTATTGTCTGTGGGCTGTCTGATGTCAGCCTTGATCCCTGGAGCATTTCATCTTCTGAGACACCCTTTAGTTTTAGTGATCTTATCTTTCATTACTTCTCCTACAGGTAAATGCAGCAGCAGCAGCATAGCAAAAAAGCAGTACTAACTTGTGTCAGTTGCATTTTAGCCTGCTCAGCCACAGAATTTATTCACAGAGATCTGTAGCTGCCAAATCTAAGGGCTAGAAAGCTGTAATATACAAAACCTTTGTTCTTGGATTTAGTACAAATAAAATAAAATTGACCCAAACTAATATAGTTTCCCAATCGGGTGTGTATTACTTCGTGCTTACTTATTTTGTTTCTGATATAGGTTTAACCCCTTCCCAATGACTGTAGACATACTGTATATGCGGTATCAAGGAAGGCCCAGTTCCCAATCTCCTGGTTGCTCTGAGAGCCTCTGATTAGCTATTACTGGGATAAATCACTGTACAGCCTGCTGCTGTGTTCTTTCTCCTCTTGAATGGAGAAAACAATACATTGTATCTTTTCACCTAGTTAGAAAGAGAAAGAAAGAAAGAAAGAAAGAAAAGAGACTAGGAGGTTTGATCTAGATCAGGGTTAGGGTCAGGGTCAAAGGTCTGGGTTAGTTTATTTTTTTGGGTAAGATTAGTAAAAAAAACAAATTAAAAAAAAAAATTGTATCAGTTAGTATTAGTGACTTTTAGGTAGAGAAAAAAGCAAAATGCACAATATTGTTTCTAGGCCCTACTATGGGTACAATAAACAAATAACATAAACACGTGGTATTGCTGCGATTACTGTTTTGTGCCAGTTTTCCTTTGATAACAAAAAAGAATCCGGAGATATCCATTACCATTTGCCACTAAATGAAAGCCCAATGTGTCCTGGAAAAAAAAGTAAAATCAACCTGAATACAATAAGTAGTTGCAATGATATGCACAGTTTTACTAACACATGTTAACCGCATGCCTCCCAGCCACTGTAGATATACGACGGCAGGGCAGCACTCACAGGCAAAACCACGTTTTAAAATGTGTGTTTTGTAAACAAATAGGGGGTTGCGCGAGGCGTGCCGTCGCCCTATCTGTCCCGACGATCACCGCCACAGATGTGAGTCGCCGGGTCACAGCCGTTCCTTAGCGGCTGTTTCCCGGCGATCGGCGGCAAACAGTGACAGACAGCACAGCTGCAGTAGCTGTGCTGTCTGTCACTTCCCTGTCAGCTCGAGGATGAGCTGATCCAGAAAGAACAGTTTCTCTTTCTCGATCAGCCTTGTCCCATCCAGTACACACCCCCGCCCCCTAGTAAAACACTCCCCTCACTCCTATAACCCTTCCCTGCAAAATAAAGTTAACCCCTTCCTCCCCATTGCCATTAGTACAGTGTCAGTGTTTTTTTTTTGCATTGATCACTGTATTAGTGTTTTTGGGGATGTCAGTGACCCCAAGTCAGTACCCCCCAATGTCAGAATGTCCGCCGCATTACCGCCATAAGTCGCTGGTCGCTTGCATAAGTCCCTGATCTCCGCCATAATTCGCTGATCGCCGCCATTATTAGTATAAAAAAACCCCTAAAAATCCCAGTATCTTTCCCGCCATTTGTAAACGCTATAACTTTCACGTAAACCAATTAATTTACACGTATTGGGTTTTTTTTTTAGCAAAGACATGTCGCAGAGTGCATTTTGGCAGAAATTTATGACTAAATTTGATTTTTGCATTTTCTTTTACTGGACATGTTTTATAGCAAAAAGTCCAAAATATTGTTTTTTTTTCCTCAAAATTGTCAGCCTTTTTTTTTATAGCGCAAAAAATAAAAACCACACAGGCGATCAAATACCACCGAAAAAAAGCTCAATTTGTGGGGAAAAAAAGAATGTAAATTTCATTTATGTACCGTATTGCATGACCGTGCAATTGTCCATTAAACTAGCGCAGCGCTGTATAGCAGAAAAATGGCGTAAATTGCAGTATTTATACCATAGTTTGTAGACGCTATAACTTCCACACAAAGCAATCAATATACACTTATTGGGATTTTTTTTACCAAAAACATGTAGCAGAATACATTTTGGCCTAAATTTATAACCAACTTTGAGTTTATTTTTTATAGCTGAAAGTAAAAAATATTGTTTTTCTGCAAAATTTTTGGCCTTTTTTTGTTTATAGCATGAAAAATAAAAAGCGCACAGATGATCAAATACCACCAAAAGAAAGCTCTATTTGTGTGAAAAAAAAGGACATAAATTTCGTTTGGGTGCAGCATTGCATGACCGCGCAATTATCAGTTGAATTAGTGCAGCGCCGAGTAGCAAAAAGAGGCCTGGTCATTAAGGGGGGTAAATCCTCTGGAGCTCAAGTGGTTAAAGTTACAAAACTGTGTTCAAGCATTGAGAATTGTTTTACCCTCTGTTATGAAGGGTTAATCATAACATATTTCTAAAACGTCTAGGTTGGCCACTGTGTTGCACCTCCTAAACCACTTATTAGAAAGTCTCACTGATCAATGAGAGGTGCAATAAGCAGAAGGGATCAGAGCTAAGCTAAACCTTTAGAGGAGACATTGGGGTAGATTTACAAAAACTGAATCACTCAGAATGTGGTGCAGCTCTGCTAGGTAGCCAATCAGCTTCTACGTTCAGCTTGTTCAGTTAAGCTTTGACAATAAAACCTGGACGCTGATTGGTTTCTAAGGAGAGCTGCCCCAAAATTTGCACTCTCCAATTTTAGTAAATCTCCCCCATTGGGATAGATTTACTAATACTGGCTCACTCAGAATCTGGTGCAATTGTGTATGGTAGCCAATCAGCTTCTAACTTCAGTTTGTTGAGTTAAGCTTTGACAATAAAACCTGGAAGCTGATTGGTTTCTAAGGAGGGCTACCCCAGATTTTCCACTCTCCAATTTTAGTAAATCTCCCCCACATAGGTTTGTGTTTGTTGTTATCTAGCTCTCTCTCATTCTAGCATTTATTCTCACTAATTGTAACCATTATTTATGTATTTTATCATCATATGCTAAATTACACAGGTTTGTGGCAGGTTACTTTAACAGAAGGCTTTAAGAAAATATCTAGATACAATTAAAATTCTGTGTTGTTTGTACAGGTATCTTCTGCTGTGTGTGTATGGCTGTCATGGTCATCAGTATAATCGGTTCCATCTCTACTTCATATATGTTAATGTTGCCTGAAACTAAACAAACAGTCCCTCGCTGGATAAAAATCTGGATTATGAAACATCTTGCACGTATTCTTCTCTTCGATGTGAAGTCCCATGATAAAAATAAGCTGACTTCTATTGACACAAAAAAAAGTAAGTATGCAGAACACGAAATGCCAGTCATTGATATTCATTGAAAACCGGAATGCGCATAATACACCAGTTGACCAACCTTTTCAACCATTGTTTGCAATAACAACCATACTTGCATTGCCCGGGCATCTATGTCTTAATAGTATGAAAGCACCCCCGGCTCCCACTTTATAGAGAGGAGGAATGAGGAAGTTCATAATTAGACCTGTGCGATCCCTTTTGTTACAAATTGAAATTCGGACAAAATTTTCATTACTTGCTGTTTCGGATGTATCCAAATTCTTGAATCACGATAGTAACGAATTTGATTGAATCCGAAATACAATGAAACAAATGATTTGAGTTGGAAAATGAATTTGAATTCGAAAAGGAAACATATTACAGAAAATACAGAAATATAGAAAGGTATAAAAGTGAAATAAGATGATTATTCCTACTTAGACTGTTTTATAGAATATAATAGAATAAAAAAATAAAAGCATAGAATAGAAAATAAAAGAATAGACTAAAATAGAAAAAAATGGACTAGATTAGAATAGAATAAAAATAGAACAAAATAGAACAAATATAGCCGTCTTCTGAAAATTGAATTTCAAAATTCAAATTTCAAATCGATTTGAAAATGACGAATATACAAAACAAATTTGAATAAACGAAGAAAAATTCCAAAAATGAATCATTCTAAAATAACGAACATGACTAAACAAAATTATTAACTTAACAAACAAATAGTGATGGGCCATGATGGCTGGGTGGTGGCTCTATACACTATACACATTT
The DNA here is from genome assembly GCF_062004578.1 of Staurois parvus. Taxonomy (NCBI): domain Eukaryota; kingdom Metazoa; phylum Chordata; class Amphibia; order Anura; family Ranidae; genus Staurois; species Staurois parvus. The sequence goes on from NW_028319132.1 coordinate 623,177, forward strand.
GAAAGCCCCTACACATTATTACCCTCACACCATCCAGAAGAATTAGGCTTGACTTGGTGACAACCCTTTGGGGTCTGTGGGAGATCTCAACTGCTTTGTATGCACCTGCATTTTAGTATTTCAGAAAGCATAAACATTCTTTTAAGAACAATACAAAACTGTGGGTGTATAGCCTTTAATTGTCAAACGTGTAGCCTGCAATTGTCAAATGGCACTCATTACTGTGCCATGCAGTCGAGATAATTGTAGTAAAGGATTGCACCCTGCAGGGTTAAAAGCACCCCAATTACTCAATGCTGCTGCTTGATAAGGTATGCAAGAGACAAGCTAACCTCCTATATCTGCAGTGCAGATGATAGCATGCTATTGATGTAATGCTTTACTAACAATTTTGACTTTTTTTTTTTAAATTGGATCAGACAATCCAGGATTTCATGTCTCTTTGTACCATGCCTTCATTTTTTCTCTGCTACAATAGATGGCTGGATACATTTTCCTTCAGTATTAAGGCGTGCATTGGTGCAGTTGTAGCAAGCAGATAGGCAGATGCTGGTGCAGTGGGGTCATATGTGAGAGCAGTATTGAGAGCAGGATGAAAGGACGGGGGCCATGTGCAGTGATGAGAGCTGGGATTGGCTTGCAGGAGAGGGAGGATGAGGGTCAGCTGTTGTGGTGAGAGTACATGTGGAATCTGGGACAGTGGTGGTAATAGGGGTGGTTGCAGGCGCACTTGTGAGTGGGGCCTCTATGAGGATCTGTCAGATGGAACTCTAGATGCAGGTCTTCAGGTCAGCAGCAGAGGTCAAGCAGGGAAATTGGTGGTGAGAGCTGCCAGATCGGAGATCACAGTGCCTGTAAATCACCGTAGCGGAACTTAAGTATATGGCTGTGTATTCCCGCATGGGGATGCACAGATGTTCCGTGTGGTGGTCACATTTATATCAATTTGACAGCCGGTGGCTGTGGGTGGAGGTTCCCGAACGCAAACAATGTGAGCTTGGGGACCCAGACCCACACGCCTTATATTTTTGGAACCCTTCCTAACTCCTCCTAGTCCACACGTGACATGCCCAGCCGTGTACAGCCCACACCTTAGTGGGTAGTGCTCAGTCAGAAAAGCCTCCCTGCATGTTTTTAGGCCTATAAAGAACCTTGTACCCCTGGCACCTCCCTCCCACCTGACAACCCATCATTGAACCCTCATGAACTCCTGACTCTGAACCTCCTTGCCTCCCAGCACCCCTTTCACTGAACCCCAACACCCCAGACACTGCACCTTTTTTGCCAGCTTGCAACTCATTGTATATTTCACCGCAGCCGCTCCTGTTCCTGCTTCACCTTAACACCTTCACGGGGGCATGAAAAGAGGAGGAGAAACTGAGCCTGAAGTTCCTGGGCTATCTGCCAATATCACCTTCTCTGGCCTCTGGGGTCTTGGGGGGATTTATCAAAACTGGAGAAGAAAGAATATGGAGCTGCTGCTCATGGCAACCAATCACCTTCTATCATCAGCTTATTCAGTTAAGCTTTGAAAATGAAAGATAGAAGGTGATTGGTTGCCATGCCCAGCTGCCCAATTTTAAATAAATTATTTTCAATGCGTTTCCCCTTCCTGGGGGAAGGGATGTTAATGCACACTTCTTGATTGAAAGTTAGAGGGAAGGCAAATACTGAGACACCCACTTCCCCATTACTACAGAATCCTTCCAATGCAGCAGCCATTTTCTAGAAGTCCAACATCCCATTGTATTGTTGAATTACTTTACTTTTCAGGTAAGCATTTTGTTTAAAATACAACCTCACTATTTATCACTTCTCCCTTTATTCAACCTTCTATACTATTATATTGAACATGCAATCTGTATATCAGGCTGGACCTAAAGGGGAAACTAAAACTTCCTATATTTTTCTTTTACAATATAGAACTGCATAATTGATGTTTTATGTCTGGAAGTCAGTTGTAATGTACTTTTGATATTTTTAGTATGGGGAATTACAACAGCTGAAATTTGCAATGTAAGTCATTGGGGTTGATTTACTAAAACAGGAGAGTGCAATATCTGGCGTAGCTGTGCATGGTAGCCAATCAGCTTCTAATTTCAGCTTGTTCAGTTAAGTTTTGACATAAAAATCTGGAAGCTGATTGGTTCCTATGCAGAGCTGTACCAGATTTTGCCCTCTCCAGTTTTAAAAATCAACCCCATTGTAAATATTGTCAGTATGTGTGCTGGTATGTTCATATGTAAGACAAATATTTTTTATTTTATTGGATTTATTTTATTTAAATCTGATTTTTTTTTAAATCACATTTATTTTAATAAAATATTTTTGGAGTACAAATCTATCTAAAGATAGTTTTATATTTAAGATACATTAATAATTTAGTTTATTCAGCATGAAATAGAGCTTAGTTATGTAGCATGAGGCTCTATATTCTGCTATATTTACATTTTCAGCAAACTTATTCATTGAATCCAAGCTCTGCAAGCTGAGATAACATACATTGCATTGATGCATTCACACAATTTCACCGTAACCATGAGATAAAACATGAAATAAAAGAATTTGAGTCATTCTCCAACTAAAGGTGATTAACCTATAAACCTAAAATCGGTTCTGATATTGTTTTACTAACCTGACAGCTTATTATTCTAGAAAGGAAACTTTCATTGGGTTTGCATTAAAGATTTTAACTACCAGCAAGAATGAGTTGGATTCCTTACTTTTAAAGAGCACCTGTCATTTTAGATCCACCATAACAGTGCCTGTTAGCGGGCATCCACTCCCCTGCTGCAGCCACCTCCCTCACCTTGTTGTGTCACTGCAGCATCACCAGCTGTCCCACTAAAGTGAATGGGACTGTCGGTGAGTCAACAGCGGGTCAGCGGAGGAGCCGCTGCGGGGCATAGATGACAGTTGATCTTTAAAAATTATGATTTAAATTAAACCTTTTCACTAGTGATTTAAATCATGATTTCATTCAACTTGATTTGAATCAAATCCACCCTGCCTGAAAGTGACATAATATGCTTCCGGGTCCATTAGTCACAGGAGAGATTGGGAAATGGATTTTCCTTGATCACCTTCTGCTTTCACTGCAGGGGCCATTTACTACGGTCCTGGACTCCCCAGAGAAAAGGGAGAGCCCAGGAACCACCATGAGTGCTGCTGCTAAGAGGAGGGGGGGCAGGAAATGTACCTTCAGAGCCCCGTAAAAGTGATCAGGAGGCTTTAGAGTCACAGAGATCAATTTTATCTGAAAGCCCTTTGCCAGCTCTAAAAACTCCCAGCAGCCACGAGCTAGCTTTAACCCTTTGTATACCAGGCTGTTTATAAATGTACCTTGGTTGACAAGGGGTTAGGCTGCTTCTGTATTGCCATAGAGTAATGTTTATGGAGAAGCAGTTCTGGTGTGAACAAAAGCCCATCCCCACATGTTGGTCTACATCAGTGTTTCTCAACTCCAGTCCTCATGGACCCCCAACAGGTCATGTTTTCAGGATTTCCCTCAGATGAAACAGCTGTGGTAATTACTAAGGCAGTGAAACTGATCAAATCACCTGTGCAAAATAATGGAAATCCTGAAAACATGACCTGGTGGGGGTCCATGAGGACTGGAATTGAGAAACACTGGTCTACATGTATGTTTCTCGAATGTGTAAATATAATATAAGTCAGTGTTTCTCAACCTTTTTTTAGTCAAGGCACCCTATAAATTATAACAGTCTTGAGGCACTCATTCTAAAAAAAATATTTTAATAATTTTACATAATGCATCCACATCTACACACGTAGGAGGTGATTTATTCTTTCAGATCAAATATACTTTTGCACACTGGTACTGACTAGTATTCCAATGTTTTTCTTCTCCTTAAGTTTTTTTCCATCACTCAGCTAATGTGACCCAAACCCTGACGGAGAGGGTCAAACAAGGATGCTGTGCAGACGACCAACATCCTCCTTATCAACTGATGATGTCATTGGTTGTTGGGGTGCAGGTGGCTAGAAGCTCGTAATGGTGCAATCCGTGGCTTTGTGTAACTTAAAGGCAGGCTTGATCCACCTCTGGCTTGTACACAATTTTTGGGCAATTTTTGGCACTTTGCCAAGACACCCTGAAGAAACCTCAAGGCATCCCAGTTGCCTGGGAACTCTGGTTGAAAAAGGCTGAAATAATGTAAAGAGCATGTCCTATAGCTTTGTTGCCTCTAGAAGAAGACAACTCCAGTTACAGAATATCCATATTCCTCTTTTGTAGGTACTGCTGTTCAAAAGAGATCTGACACAAACTTGGCTATGGAGATTAGGAATCAGGACTCACAAAGAGAAACAAATGTCCCCATGGAGGTGAAGCTGCTGAAAAAGCTTCTGGTAGAAGTTCTAAAGATGCGACAAGAATTAATTATCTCCAAGAACCAGGACAATGTAAAATCAGACTGGCATTTTGCAGCAGTTGTGGTGGACCGGCTTGTCTTAATCATCTATTTAATCATTGTTATAGCAATGTTTGCAGTGGTCATAAAAGTCTGGTCTACATGACAAACCTGCGCAAGAGAACTCGATTTTTTTCATTTAAGCTGCTAATGTGTTTAAATTCTGCAAATATGATATAAAATAATCTGTTTAAAGCAGAAGTACATACACAGTCAAATTGACCTCAATCCATTCATGAATCCTCATTTTGCATAAATCAGCATGTTTAACCTCCCTGGCGGTATGATTATTTTTAGTGCTGAAAGCGGTACCATTTTTTTGCATGGAAATATGTAGTTTTTTATTGTAGGCTGTAATTTTTAGGAATAACTCACTGAAATCTGTCCGAACAAGAGTCTAGTAAACATCCCGGGTTTGATAAAACTTGAAACACGAAATCATAAATTATAATTTAATTAATAATCATAAAAAAAATAATATAATAATAATAAATTTAATTCAATAATATAATCAAACCAAAAACACTGACATTTGAAATACAGAGGCAAATTCGCACATCGCTGAGCAAAGTCGCAAAATCGTTTTCAGTGTCTGATGACGAATTTCCCCACAAATCATTATCACTCAATTCTGCAAGTGGTTCTGATTTACTATCACTGTTCTCTAGCCGGTCTAAAACCGCTTTTGACCTAAAGGGACGCTTTTTGGACGCCATGGACTTTTCTAAGTTTCCAGGCAGAAAGATCAGTCAAAATGCAGGCAGGGCACAGGACAAAGCAGTAGGAACTAAATATATGTGAAATTCATTGAAACAGCAATGTTTTACTATATAATAATAATTTAAAAAAAAATGACATTTTTTAAAAATTTCAAATTTGCCGCCGGTTCCGGTGCCCGTACGTCCCGACGTCACAGGGACCAGAACACGGAAGCCGGATGCCGGTATCGGCCGGAGGAGATGGCCGGGGATGCTGCAGGGGACACATCGCGGGAGCGAAGGACAAGGTAAGCGCTGCAGGGACTCCCTGAGCAACGCCGCATGGTAAGCCCGAGTTTAGCTCGGGGTTACCGCTCTTGGTACTGAAACTTTACCCCGAGCTACACTCGGGAATATCGCCAGGGAGGTTAAAATGTGTAAAACTGTCACATCCCAACTGTCAGCAAATAGATCTATGTTGTTTACCAACACAGATATTGCTCCTGAGCTTGCTCCGACAATCAGTGGGTTCCTACTGTGAATCAGTGGCCTGGACAGGCTGATCGGCATATCAGGGTGGCAGTGCGGGTAAGTGGGCACGTGCTCCCTATCCGGAAAAGCATAATTACTTATATAGATGTGATTTTGCACAGCCGTCCTCCACACAAGCAGTAAAGCTACAGTATGCGGTCAGAAACTGGTTTCTACTTGACCCCTTGATGATATTACCATGCCAGTCCTCTGCCATATTTGAGATATATGCTTTCCTATTTCATTGAAATCATTGGTTCATTTTTAAAACCTGGATAGAGGAGATACAGGATGAACCGACAGCTCCAGAGACTGGTGGGCAACTCTACAAGGCAAAGCTGCATTGTCAAGTGAAGTCTTACAGTTTTGGCTACCTTAATACATTCATTGCATACATTTAAAGTTAAACAATTACATTTGTTTAAAGCTGAACTTCAGGCACACAGCAAATTACCTGGTAAAATACACATTAAAATTTTTAATAACTCTTCCTCTGAGGTCCTCTGAATATGTCTTTGGATTGGGCCATATTGTACTAAAACAATACTCTGCAAACAGCAGAGGAAAAAAACAGTGCAATATATAAATATTACCTAAATGATGTTTAATGAATATGTCAACTCAACATTTCATATTTCTGCTATACCATGTACTTGTATGAAAAATATCCTGTTCTCTTTGTATTGCTTCCTTTGTGTGAAATCCCTGGTGTTCCTCCCAGTCCTCTGTTTTCCTATTAAAAACTGACCACACTAGACATGAGCATTCTCAGTGCTGTGGTTGTACTGGGAGCTAATGCAATGATCAAGCTTGTGCTGACATGCCCCCTCTGCACAGCCATTCACTGGAAAGGTCAGTGTGATCTGTGATCAAAGTGTATGTGATCAAAATTTATAATGTTTTTATATTCATACATACATGTTTTGAATTTCATTTCTATTTTAAAATAAATAGGTTGTTTCGCTGTATAAGGTGAGGGTTTACATATTTTTTAAAGTTAAGTAAATGGTATTAAAATGATATGCACATTTCAATCCGCAGCTTTGTGTGATTTTGTCAAATTTCAGAAATGTCCATTTCTTTTAACCACTTGCCTACTGGGCACTTCTACCCCCTTCCTGCCCAGGCCAATTTTCAGCTTTCATCGCTGTCGCAATTTGAATGACAATTGCGCGGTCATGCAACACTGTACCCATATGAAATGTTATCATTTTTTTAGACAGATAGAGCTTTCTTTTGGTGGTATTTAGTCACCTCTGGGTTTTTTATTTTTTGCTAAACAAACCAAAAACCACTGAAATTTTTGGGGAAAAAAAACGTTTTTTCTTAGTTTTTGTTATAAAATTTTGTAAATAACTGATTTTTTTCCTTCACTGATGTGCGCTAATGAGGCTGCAGTGATGGGCACTGATAGGCTGCGCTAATGGACACTGATCGGTGGCACTGATGGGCACTGATGAGGAGGCACTGGTAGGTGGCACTGATGGGCATTGACAGGCATCACTGATGGGCACTGAAAGGCAGCACTCATATATGGCACTGATAGGCGGCACTGTTAGGTGGCACTGATAGGCGGTACTGACTGACACTGATAGGCGGCACTGACTGGCACTGTTAGGTGGCACTGACTGGCACTGTTAGGTGGCACTGATAGGCAGCACTGATGCACACTGATAGTCGGCACTGACTGACACTGATAGGCGACACTGACTGGCACTAATAGGTGGCACTGATTGGCAATACTGATAGGTGGTACTGACTGGCATTGATAGGTGACACTGAAAGGTAGCTCAGATGGACACTGATATGTGGCATTGATGTGCACTGGTAGGCACTGATATGCGGCATTGATGTGGCACTGATGGGCACTGGCACGTGGCACTGATGAGCACTGACAGCTGGCACTGATGGGCACTGGCAGGTGGCACTGCTGGGGCTACACTGATCATCAGGGCACACTGATCATCAGTGCTTTGATGATCAGTGTACATGTCCCCTCCGAGGAATGCCGATTACCGGCTCTCCTCTCCTCTCGAGCTGTCAGCGTGACAGCTCGAGAGGAAAGAAATGGCAATAACCGGCATTTCCCTGTTTACATGTGATCAGCTGTGATTGGACACAGCTGATCACATGACCGAGCCAAAATCTTTGGCTCTTTCCATTGATCCGCTGTGTCTAAGGGACACAGCGCACCGCCAATCGCAGCGCTGCATGCTCCCGGAGCCGCGCGTGCACGGCTAGAATGGGATCACGTCATATGATGTCGTCCCAGAACGAGAGAACCACCTTGCGCCCGTCATTGTACTATATGGCGGGCGGAAGGTGGTTAAAGAAGACATCCGGGGCATTCTGTGCTCAGTGGTCCTAGGAAATTTAATTTTCTTTTATTTATTTATTTTTATTTAAATATTTATTAATTTTTCAGATAAACAAGTTATACAAACATACTCATTAAAACCTGAGCATATTATCAAAGCATTTATCGTTTCATCCCTTTCACCTCTCCCCATCCCCCTACCTATATACCCCCCCCCCCCCCCATCCAATCCCTGACCTCTTCTGCTCTGCATTTTCCTGTTCAGTTCTGGAGATCATAATTCCTAAAAAAAAAAAAATGTGTTTCCATATTATTCTATGTTAATCCCCCATAACCTCTAAGGCTAGCCTTGACTTTTTGAATTCCTCCCATTTGTTCCATCTTGTATGGTGACGCTCCATCTTATCTTCATTCAAATGATAAAGTTCCTCCAATTTACATATTTGATCCACCCTATCCACCCAGTCTTTTATTTTCTGCACCTCCTGTTTCCTCCAATACTTGGGTATCAGTCCCTTTGCTGCATTCAAATAGTACAATAAACCAGATTCTTTGTATTTTTTAACTGAAAGCTTAGTACTATGAAAAAGGCAAATCTCTGGGTCTACTAGAATATCAACCTCTGTAATTTTCTGAATCAAGCTTACTATTTTCCCCCAATACTCTTGTATTTTAGAACAATCCCACCATATGTCATACATTGTGCCTGTACCTCCACATCCACGCCAACATAAAGGTGAATTATTTCCACTCAATCTGTGTGCCACACTCGGTGTGATATACCATCTTGCCAAACACTTATAATTCATTTCTACCTCCTGCATATTTATATTTCTGTGAATGATTCTATACATTTTCCTCTGTTTTTCCGCATCTATTGTTACTCCTATTTTTTTCCCCATTTTTCTATATATGGAGGACTTATATCTGCATTTATTTCAGTGAGAATCTTAAATATTTTAGAGGTTCCGTGTTTCCCATCTCCCCGTGTACCTAATAAGTGCTCAAAAGGATTCCAATCCTCTCTTTTTCTTGAAGGCTTTGCAAGCTTTCCTATAAAGTGTTTAAATTGAAAATAACGCCACTCATCCACTCTCATAAAAACTTCTTTTTTTTTCCAATTCCTTAAGTGATCCTATTTCCTCCCCCACCATTATATCCCTTAATTGTGCATCTTCCTTCTTAATCCACTTCCCTGTGATACCTTCTTTACCTGGGGGGAAAAACTCTGTGGACTTTAAGGGCATTAACAATGAATTAAATTCCCATCCAATCTGTTTTGTAAAACATCCCAAACTCTTAAAACATTAAATGTGAACAAACTTGTACTGTCTGCTAATCCTCTGTATTGTGGATGTAACCATACAATTCCACTTAATTTAGTATTACTTAGTATATTTTCTATTTTAACCCAGCTTTTCCCCTCTGCATTATATGTCCAGTCAAAAATTCTCACCATTATTACTGAGTTACAGTTGTGACCAAAATTATTCAACCCCCAATGCTGTAAAGGGGTTTAGGGACTATAGTGTACATTTGGAATTGTATTCAGAATCAAATCCTACAAGGACGTTGTAACTACCCAAATGCAACTAAAATGACATCAATTGTTTATGTAATACAGTAGTAAATGGTTCTTATGTGGTTTCTTCATTGCCACAATTATTCAACCCCTTAAAGACTACCACTCTGAAGAACAGAGGTTCATACAGGTGCTTTCCATCAGGTATTGAAAACACCTGTGGATGTCACCGAGCAGCAATCAAGCATAATAAGCACCAATTAGGCAGCTTTAAAATGACTGTGATACTCAGCTCCTTCTAGACATTTACTGGTGTGGTTACAAACATGGTGAAGGCAAGAGAATGGTCCAGGAAGACAAGAGAAGAGGTGATTTCTCTTCACAGGAAGGGCAATGGCTATAAGAAGATTGCAAAGATGTTAAACATACCAAGAGACACCTTAGGAAGCATCATTCGCAAATTCAAGGCAAAGGGCACTGTTGAAACGCTACCTGGTCGTGGCAGAAAGAAGATGCTGACTTCGACTGCTGTGCGCTACCTGAAGCGTAGAGTGGAGAGAAGTCCCCGTGTGACTGCTGAGGAACTGAGAAAAGATTTGTCAGATGTGGGTACAGAAGTTTCAGCCCAGACAATAAGACGCACACTGCGTAATGAAGGCCTCCGTGCCAGAACTCCCAGGCGTACCCCCTTGCTGTCTCCAAAGAATAAGAAGAGTCGACTGCAGTATGCCAAAAGCCATGTGGACAAACCACAAAAGTTGTGGGATAGTGTTCTGTGGACTGATGAAACAAAATTAGAACTGTTTGGGCCCATGGATCAACGCTATGTTTGGAGGAGGAAGAACAAGGCCTATGATGAAAAGAACACCTTGCCTACTGTGAAGCATGGTGGAGGGTCAATCATGCTTTGGGGCTGTTTTGCTTCTGCAGGTACAGGGAAGCTTCAGCGTGTGCAAGGTACCATGAATTCTCTTCAGTACCAGGAGATATTGGATGGAAACGTGATGCAGTCCGTCACACACCTGAGGCTTGGGAGACGTTGGACCTTTCAACAGGACAATGATCCCAAGCATACCTCCAAGTCCACTAGAGCATGGTTGCAGAGGAAAGGCTGGAACATTTTGGAGTGGCCATCGCAGTCACCAGACTTAAATCCGATTGAGAACCTCTGGTGGGACTTAAAGAAAGCAGTTGCAGTGCGCAAGCCTAAGAATGTGACTGAACTGGAGGCCTTTGCCCATGAAGAATGGGCGAAGATACCCGTAGATCGCTGCAAGACACTTGTGTCAAGCTATGCTTCACGTTTAAAAGCTGTTATAACTGTAAAAGGATGCTGTACTAAGTACTAAGATTGAATGTCACTTGGGGGTTGAATAAAACTGATAATGCTGTGAGCACAGAAAAGACATTTGTGGTTATTTCATTATAACTGTTATGTTATATTTGTCTGACCTACAAGTGCCTCTTTAATGTAAATGTAAGCAAGATGACTGAATGATCAAAAGCAATGTCAAACTGGCCAAAACACTCAATTTCAGTGGGGGTTGAATAATTTTGGTCACAACTGTATAATATCTTTTTAAATCTGGGACTCCCAATCCTCCTGTAAGGGACCGCCCGGCGGTACTACTAGCACTCCACTGAATAGGCGTCCCCAGCGTACGGAGTCTAAGTCCCAGGGTGCTTGTTCACCAGGGCCCCTGATGGTGGGGATGGACTTGGAGCTCCCTGAGACCAGGTCGTGACTACTGGGTGCGTCCGTCAGTGGTAGTAGTATGCGCAAGGGGCTCCCACGGGGAAGAGTCTGATGTGAGGAGGTCAGAAGACCCCACTGCACGGGATGGATGGATGGATGAGCAAGGTCAGACGGGCCGGGTCGGTAACAGAGAGGGCGGCAAGGTACAAGGCAGCAGGCATAGAATGGTCGGGTAACACGCCAGGTCAGCAACAGCAGGTCAAATCCAATAGGGGGCATTCAGGAGAGAGGTCAGGCAAAGCAAGGGTCAGAATAGGAGAAAACAGCAAGGTCAGGTACAATCCGGGTCAATAACTTACAGGGTACAGGTTCACAGGATACAGGATGCAGGAAAGACCAGAAGGCACTGAATGACAGCTCAGGGCCATTTAAATATCCCGCCCTGCGCTGCCATTGGTGCCCAGCGGGCGGCCGCGGCTTCTACTGCACATGCGCGAACTCGAACGCCGCGGCCGGCCCGGACCTAGTGCCCGTGTCCCTGCACAGGGCGGTGCACTGCGCCTGCGCCGGGACCATCGCGGCAGGGATCGAGGAGATCCCTGACATTGCCCCCCCCCCTACGGGCAGCCTCCGGATGCCCACCCGATCTCTCCACCACTGGTGATCGTGAAAGAACCTCCGGACAAGTCTGGGTGCATGGACATTATGGGCTGGTTCCCAAGAATTGTCCTCAGGACCATAGCCCTTCCATTTGATAAGGAATTGGGTCTGGCCTCCCCTCCTTCGACACTTCAGGATTGTTTCAACCTCAAACTCTTCTTCTCCTTCGACCGTTACCGCTTCCGGGGGTCTAGATTCCCGGTCAGGGAAGGCATCTGGGACCACTGGCTTCAGCAGGGACACATGAAAGACCGGGTGGATCTTGAGCGTGTCAGGGAGGGCGAGTTCGTAGGCTACTTCGTTAACCATCCGTTTAATGCAGAAGGGGCCTATAAATTTGGGTCCCAATTTCTTTGACGGGCAAAGCATCTTTAGATTGGACGTCGCCAGCCAAACCTTCTCCCCAGGCCGCAATACCAGATCTCCTCTCCGTTTCCTGTTGAATGCTTTCCTGTAGTCTTCCTGGGCCCGACTGATGGCCACTTGAAGCTTCTTATTGTTCGCAGCGAAGAACGTTACCACATCTTGTGTTGCTGGTACTGGGCATTCCGACACCAAATCCGGGAGGAAGACTGGGTGAAAGCCATAGTTGGCAAAGAACGGGGACTGCCCTGTTGCTGAGTGGCGGGCGTTGTTATACGCAAATTCCGCTAAAGGAAGAAGTGGCAGCCAGTCATCTTGAGTAAACTTAAGTATTGCTCCAAGGTCTGATTGGTCCTTTCGGTTTGACCGTTAGTTTGAGGGTGGAACGCAGAGGAGAGAGATAATTTGATGTCCAGGGCTTTGCACAGTGCCCTCCAGAATCTGGACGTGAACTGGACCCCTCGGTCCGAGACAATGTCTTCGGGGACCCCATGCAACCTGACTACCTCACGAATGAAGACTCGCGCGGTCTCGGCCGCCGAGGGGGTTTTCTTCAACGGGATGAAGTGGGCCATCTTGGACAAGCGGTCCACGACTACCAGGATTGCCGTGTGGTCTCGGGATGGCGGAAGCTCGACTATAAAGTCTAGTGAGATCTTTTGCCAAGGCCGTTCAGGAATAGGTAAGGGTCGTAGCAGACCCCAAACCTTGTTTCTTGATGGCTTGTTCTTCTGGTAGGTGACACAGGACCTGACATAGCCCTTACAATCCTTAGCCATGTCTGGCCACCAGAATGAGCGTCGGAGAAGTTCCAGGGTCTTTTCTGGGCCAAAGTGCCCCGCCATTGGGTGGTCGTGGCAATGCCCCAAGACCAAGGTTCGGGCTTCTTCCGGCACCACAATTCGGTCTTCCCTCCATAGGAGTCCCCCCTTGTTCCGGAGCGGCCCTCCGCCTGGGGTAGAGAAGTTTGTGGATGCCTCCATTAGCCTGGAACGAAGGTCCGACTGAAGGACCAAGAAGTTACCCGAGGACAGGATGGTGTCAGGTACTGGGGTCTCCTTGGCGTCTTCGTACATCCGTGATAACGCATCCGGCTTAGTGTTCTTTGATCCCGGCCGGTACGTAATGTGGAAGTTGAATCTCGAAAAGAATAGTGCCCATCTCGCCTGTCGCGGGCGTAGACGCTTGGCGGTTCTCAGATACTCTAAGTTCTTGTGGTCAGTAAATATTAAGATGGGGTGCACCGCACCTTCCAGCAGGTACCTCCATTCCTCTAACGCCGTTTTGATCGCTAGTAGCTCTCGATCACCGATATCATAGTTCCTCTCCGCTGGGGTCAGCTTCCGTGAGAAGAACGCTACAGGGTGGAGCAGTTCTTTGGTGCCTTTTCGTTGGGAGAGGATGGAGCCTACCGCATTCTCCGATGCATCTACCTCCAAGATATAGGGCAGAGCGGCGTCTGGGTGACCCAAAATGGGTGCCGAAGTGAACAGCTTCTTTAAGACTTCGAAAGCTCCCTGCGCTTCTGGTGTCCATCTGAATCGGGTTCCCAGCTTGGTTAGCTGAGTAATGGGGGAGACCAGACCCGAGAAGTTCTTGATGAACTTCCGGTAAAAATTTGCAAAGCCGATGAATCGTTGGACGCCTTTCCTGTCTGTGGGTTCAGGCCAATCCAGTATTGCAGCGACCTTCTGGGGATCCATCGCGACCCCCGCGGTGGAGATAATCAGGCCCAAGAAGGCAATGCTGGATTGTTCAAAACAACATTTTTCTGCCTTGGCGTACAACCCATGCTGCCGCAACCGCCCCAATACTTTTGCTACATGTATTCTGTGTTCCCCCAAAGACGGGGAGAAAATCAGAATGTCGTCTAAATAAACGATCACAAAGACATCCAGAAAGTCCCTAAAAATATCATTTACAAAGTGTTGAAAAGTGGACGGAGCATTGCACAACCCGAACGGCATGACCAGATATTCAAAATGACCGAAGCGGGTGCGGAAGGCCGTCTTCCACTCGTCCCCCTCCCTTATGCGAATCAAGTTGTACGCCCCCCTCAGATCCAGCTTGGTAAAAACCACTGCTGACTTTAAACTTTGAAACAGCTCAGGTACTAACGGTAGTGGGTAACGGTTTTTTATCGTGACCCTGTTCAATTCCCTGTAATCGATACATGGCCTTAAGGTTTTGTCCTTCTTTTCAACAAAGAAGATTCCCGCCCCCGCCGGTGAGGTGGAGTGGCGGATGAACCCCTTCTGGAGGCTGTCCTCGATATATTCCTTTAGGGCCCCCAATTCGGGCTCTGAAAGGGGGAAGATTCGCCCAAAAGGAATTTCTGAGCCGGGTAACAGGTCAATGGGGCAGTCATAAGGGCGGTGGGGGGGTAGAGTATCAGCTCCCCGTTTGCTGAACACATCTAGAAACCCATGGTAGACCGCAGGGATTACTTGTTTTAATTCAGCTTCCCCCTCAGAGCACAGGAGGATTTGGGGGGCCCCCGGGCCCGAAGTGCGGCAGTATATCCGACAGTATAGGGAAGGGAACGTGATTATTCCGGTCTCCCAGTCAATCTGGGGGTTATGGGCCCGTAACCATGGGAGCCCCAGAATGACTGGGAAGAGGGGTGAAGCTATAGCATCCAGGCGGAGGAATTCCTGGTGCTGGCCGGCAATGACAGTGGTAATGGAGGGGGTTTCCTGGTTCACTACCCTCGATTTTATTCGGGAACCGTCGGCCAAATAAATATTGAACCCCTTCTGTTTCAATTGAAGGGGAATACCCTGCTGGTGAGCAAAATTAATATCCACGAAGCAGCTGCATGCCCCAGAGTCAATTATGGCCGATACTTCCACGGTCCTTTCTGGAAGCTGAAAGGAAAGGGGTACCACTAAGTATTGGGATGGACCAACATTGCCAATGGATAAGGAAGAAGAGGTGCACTTACTCAGTTTCTGCGGGCAGGAACGCGCCATATGACCAGCTTCGCCACAATAGAGGCACAGGTTCTGGGATCGTCTGCGCAGATGTTCCTCTGGGGACAGTTTAGGCCGTGCCAGGCCGAGCTGCATGGGTTCGGGGTTGTCTCCAGGTGGCCGGTTTTGGATGATTGGCCTAGGTGTTTGACTGGGACCCTGAAATGATCCCCAGGGATTTCCATGACCCTGGCCGGACCTCTCAAACCTGCGTTCCCGCAGTCTACGGTCAATTTTAATGGTCAGTGCTATTAAGTCCTCTAAAGTCTCAGGTACCTCCACCCGGGCGAGCTCGTCTTTCAGGCCATCTGATAGGCCAATACGGAACTGATGCAGGAGTGCGAACTCGTTCCAGCGAGTATCCCCCATCCACCGCCTAAATTCAGCTGCGTACTCCTCCGCCGCTCGGCGGCCTTGCCGGAGCGTGTACAGAGTAGCTTCAGCAGAAGCTGCCCGCTGCGGGTCATCATAAAGGATGGCCATAACATCAAAAAAACTGTCAACCGAACTGAGGTGAGGGTCGTTTTTTCCCCGTAATCGATGGGCCCAGTCTTGGGGTTCACCCTGCAGGAGGGAGATGACGAACCCCACCTTCACGGATTCAGTCACGAAGGTTCGGGGTTGTAGCTCAAAATAGAGGAGGCAGGACTCGCGGAATGATCTGAAACGTGTGCGGTCCCCGTGGAAACGTTCCGGTAAGGGTACTCGGGGGTCGGCCGCCGGGAGTGGTGCGGATGCCCCAGACACCAGCACAGGGGCTGCTACAGCTGGAGATGTGGGGACCGCGGCCTGTGGGGCAGGAGCGGATATAGTGCAGGTCTGGAATTGAGTTTCAATCCGCTGACATCTATCCTGCAGGGCCGATACGGTCTGTGTCAAATTGGACAGGTGCCTGCAGATCTCCTCCAGCGGCGAGGGACCTCCTCTAGACTCAGTCATGGCCTTCTGGTACTGTAAGGGACCGCCCGGCGGTACTACTAGCACTCCACTGAATAGGCGTCCCCAGCGTACGGAGTCTAAGTCCCAGGGTGCTTGTTCACCAGGGCCCCTGATGGTGGGGATGGACTTGGAGCTCCCTGAGACCAGGTCGTGACTACTGGGTGCGTCCGTCAGTGGTAGTAGTATGCGCAAGGGGCTCCCACGGGGAAGAGTCTGATGTGAGGAGGTCAGAAGACCCCACTGCACGGGATGGATGGATGGATGAGCAAGGTCAGACGGGCCGGGTCGGTAACAGAGAGGGCGGCAAGGTACAAGGCAGCGGGCATAGAATGGTCGGGTCACACGCCAGGTCAGCAACAGCAGGTCAAATCCAATAGGGGGCATTCAGGAGAGAGGTCAGGCAAAGCAAGGGTCAGAATAGGAGAAAACAGCAAGGTCAGGTACAATCCGGGTCAATAACTTACAGGGTACAGGTTCACAGGATACAGGATGCAGGAAAGACCAGAAGGCACTGAATGACAGCTCAGGGCCATTTAAATATCCCGCCCTGCGCTGCCATTGGTGCCCAGCGGGCGGCCGCGGCTTCTACTGCGCATGCGCGAACTCGAACGCCGCGGTCGGCCCGGACCTAGTGCCCGTGTCCCTGCACAGGGCGGTGCACTGCGCCTGCGCCGGGACCATCGCGGCAGGGATCGAGGAGATCCCTGACACCTCCTTTCTCTTTATTTCTACATAAAATTTCCTGGCTTATTCTCTGTTTTTTATTCCTCCAAATAAATCTTAACATTTTTTAAATTGATCTAAAGTATACTTCTGGTGGATTAATTGGTATCATTTGAAATTTATATAATATTTTTGAAACAATCACCATTTTTATCAAATTTATACGACCTATCCATGACGAGGTTCCCCCTCCTAATTTCCTTAGTTCATCCCTGATCTCATTTAACAATGGGATATACTTCAATTTATACAAGTTCTTGGAGGACACAGTTAATTTTATTCCTAGATATTTCAATTCTTTTTCTCTCTAAACAAAGGGGGAATCCTCCTGTAACCTATTTTTCTCTCTATTTGGAAGATTTATGTTTAAAATTTCTGTTTTTGTTGAGTTAATTTTTAAATTTGACATCTCCCCATATTCTTTCAGTGATTTTATTAAATTTGGCAATGTTATCCTTGGGTTTCCCACATAGAACAGCATGTCATCTGCATAAGCTGCCACCTTATGCTCCGTTTCTCCTATCCAAATCCTTTTTATATCTATATTATTCCTTACTGTAGCCAAAAGAGATTCCAATAATAAAACATATAGCAATGGATACAAAGGGCATCCCTGTCTAGTTCCGTTCTGCATCCATGACAATTCCCCATCAACCATGATTGCTGCAAAGGGTTGGCTATATAATTTCCTTATCCACTCTCTCATTCTAGGTCCCATCCCCAATACTTCTAATGTGTCCAACATATATCCCCAATCTACTCTATCAAATGCCTTTTCAGCATCTGTTTCTCATTGTATGAGAAACAGAGATCTCAGTCTGTTATCTCTACCCTCTCTCCCTGGGACAAAGCCTACTTGGTCTATGTGTATCCATTCTGAAATTAGGACTTTCAACCTGTTTGACAGAACTTTTGCATATAGTTTGGTATCTGTGTTAATAAGGAAATCGGTCTGTAACTGGAACAGTGAGTATCATCTTCGCCTTCCTTATGTATGAGAACTACATGGGCTTGTAGGGATTTCCTCCTCATTTCCATCTCTCCTCCCAATGCATTCATATATATCCTCAGTTTAGGTACTAATTCTTTATATTTTTTATAATATCTCACTGTGTATCCATCAGCTCCTGGACTTTTCCCAGCTATAGTGCTCTTTAATGCTGAGTGTATTTCCTTCTGCGTTATTGCTGATTGTAGGGATTTTAATTGCTCCTCACTTAATTTTGGTAATCCTGCCTTTTTTAAGTATGTCTGTCTTTTTTCTATTTTTCCTACTTCATCTTTACTTATGGAGCTGTGGGGGATAATATTATATAGCTTATTATAATATTCTTTAAACACTTTAGCTATATCTTTAGTTGAATACATTAAATCTCCTTTGTGGTCTCTTATTTTCTCTATATAGTTCCTAGATTTTTTTTTTTCTCTGAGCCCTCATTAAATACTTTACTGGCCTATCTCCTCATCTGTATCTCTCACTTATCATTTTATTGAACACTCTTCTCTTATCTTCTTCCAGACATTTATTTAATTCTTCTCTTTTATTTATTTCCCTCTGCATAATCTCTTTTGTTACTTTGTGTTTATGTATCTGCTCTAACCCACAGAGTTCACTAAGCAGCGTGTTTATTTTTTCTCTTCTTCCCCTCTTCTTTTTTGCTCCAATCGCTATCAGGATTCCTCTAATATAGGCTTTATGAGCCTCCCACACTGTTGCTACGGACACTTCCCCAGACTCATTTTCCTCAAAAAACTGCTCTATTTCTTTTTTAATTCTTTGATCCACCTCTGAATCCTGACGAAATGTCTCATTTAATCTCCATAATTTCCCCCCGATCTGCTCATTTCCCCATAATAATTGCATTGTGACAGGGGCATGGTCCGATATTGACATCACTTCTATTTTTACTTTGACCAGAGACTCGATAAGTCGATGGTCCAGCAATATATAATCCAGTCTTGAATACATCTCATGTGCATGAGAATAAAACGTATAGTCTCTGTCCTTCATGTGCTTAATTCTCCATATATCTACAAGTTGACATTGGTATATCATTTTTTTAAGGATTTCAGAGACCTACTACCATCTTTCTGCACAGGGGACGTCATATCCATCTGGGGTTCCATACAAAGATTCAAATCACCTGCCACAATTAAATTGCCTTTTTTGAATGCCAGTAACTTCCTCAGAGTATTTTTTAGGAATACTTCCAGTTTCTTATTCGGGCAATAAATATTTGCTAATGTACAGTCTATTTCCTGTAATTTTCCCTTCAGAAACAGAAATCTCCCTTCCGGATCTACCAATCTGTCTTCCAGCTTAAACCTTATATTTTTCGCAAAACCTATTGCCACTCCCTTGGCACATTTAATTGGGGAATCTGCATAAAACCACATTGGATAATATCTGGAATTTGATTTCACATTTGATTCTTGCACCAAATGTGTCTCCTGTAAAAAAAACCAATTGAAGAAAATCTATGTTGAATTTCTTTAAAAATCCCATATCGCTTCCAAGGGCTATTTAACCCTTTAACATTATAAGTCACAAAGTGAATCTCTTCCATTCTTCTCCTCTCCACACCTCTATCTTCCCCATCTCTTCTCTCTTCCTCTTTCCTCCACATCTTCCCCTTTGATCGCTAGGATTTCTCCAGACTGATGTTTCTCCCACTATTTCGCAGAGTCTTAAACTACCTATCCCCACCCCATGCCCTCCTCCCACCCATCCACCCTCCCATCCCTCCTCCACCCCTCCTCCCTCCCTCCCATCTCCCTTTAGGCTTACATTTTGCCTATGAATCATGTGTGGTCCTAACCCCACCTTTGATTCAGCTTTTAAGGTGAAACTCTGACCATGGACTTTTCCTCAATAAGCGCGTCTCATCTTCTGTGTCCTGCCATACTCTAGTAAACTTCAAAAATCATAAGAGAGAGGCAGAAATGGAGGGAGAGAGAAAGAAAAAAAGGAGAGAACCCTTCCCCTCCCTCCCTATCTTATTCCTCTTTACTATTCTTACTCTCTATTTCTCCTTAGAGCTACCTACCTCCCCTCATTTTCCATAGCCCACATTTCTCCTTCTTCCTCCAAACCAGGGATATTTATTTTCTGTATATCAAGTCTCTCACAAAAGTTTCTCAGATTTTCAGGGAATCTCAGTCTTGCTGAACGTCCATTTCTCCATCCGATCAAACACGCTGGAAACCCCCAGCGATATCGATTATTCTGTTTTCTCATCTGTTCCAGTAACGGTTTCAAAGTTCTCCTTCTTATTAATGTTTCTGTTGCTAAATCAGCGAAGATCTGTATATTTATTGCTCTTACTTTTATCTTCTTCCAAAGCTCTTCTTTATCCCGACAATTATGGAATTACATCTCTTGGCTTTTCCTTTCTATCTTCTTGTATGTATTTTCCTATTCTATAGACTCCATCCATTTTGAGAGCCACTGTTATAGTTCCATCCATTATAATATTCAGTATTCTCGTTATTATTCCCATCAAATCTTCTTCTTGGGAGATCTCTGGAAAGCCTTGTATCCTTAGATTGCATCTCCTATCCCTATTCTCCTGGTCTTCCAATTTATATAACAGATTTCTTTGTTCTCTTCTCATTTCCATCGCCCGTTTTTCTAATTTCTGTATAATTTTGGCATGTTTATCTAGTTTTTCTTCCGTCTCCTCCACCCTTGATAATATTTGCCCCAGGTTTTTGTGTAATTTTGCCAGTGCCTGTTTTAGGGATCTTTCAAGTTCTTTAAACATTTCTGCTATTTCTGCTTTAGTAGGCATCTGTGAGCTCTCCTCTTGTTCTTCTACTTTATTCATATCCACTTCTTCTTCCATATGTTGACTACTGTTAGCTATTGCCAGGGATAGTCTGGGACATTCAACGCCGTTTCCCCTCTCACCTCTTACACTTATTACCTGTTGACTCTCTGGAGTCTGTTTCTCCTGTGAGGGTATATATTTTAATTGACCCTGTTTGGGAAGCCTTAGGCCCTCCTCCCTTTGATACTTTGTTTTTCATGCTGTCAGGGACTATTTCAACTTTCCGCAGTTCTGGTTTTGGAGGGGGGGAGTCCTATTTTTGATTTGATATCAAAATTTGTTGTCTTCCATGGGTATCCCCCTCTCAGTTATTTTCTTCCTTTTTCTCTCCCCCCACTCCCGAACTCATCTACCTCTTCTTCTAGGTCTTTATCTGTTTTACATTGTCCTCCTTCTGATTTTCCTCTAAGACCCCCTGGATGAACCCCTCCTCAGTTTAAACATATAGTTCAATACATACAGTTCAGTTCCCATGCAATATATTAATCTCAGTACTTTTTTGCCGCTCTCACTTATCCTCTTGTCCCCGTTACGGCTTTTTCCCTGTATGAGATCTCTATCATATATGAAGAAAAGGGCTTCTCTGAAAAACATTTCCCGCACTCCGAACAGGTATACAACTTCTCCTCCGTGTAAGATCTCTGATGTGTGTGAAGACTGGGCTTCACTGAAAGTATTTCCCGAACTCAGGACAGTCATATGGCTTTTCACCTGTGGAAGATCTCTGATATATATAAAGTCTAGACTTATCTGAGAAAACATTTCCCGCATTTAGAACAGTGATATAGCATCTTCTTCATGTGAGGTCTCTGATATATATGCAGGCTGGACGTCTGTGAAAAACATTTCCCGCACTCTGAACAAGGGTATGGCTGCTCCCTGTTGTGTTATCACTTGTATATATAAAAATAGGACTTACATGAAAAACATTTCCCGCACTCCGGACAGGAATACTTCTCCCCCATGTGAGATCTCTGGTTTCTATGGGATTGAACTTCTCTGAGAGACTTTCCCGCACTTTAGGACATCTCTTCCTTTACTCCAAGTGAGGGGTGAGGCGGCTCCAGGTACTCTCTTCTGGGGAACATTGCACTCGACATTCCCCTCACACAATGAGTGGATTGCAGGGGTGTTCACCCAGCCCATTTTTGCGTGTCTCCAGCTGCCACGGACCTGTGTGCAGGAGGAAGAGAGCCAGCGTCTCCCTTGCTCCAAGAAACGCCGGCCGGCTCCTCTGCCTCCCAGAGCTCTCTTGCGGCAGATCACCTGATTGCCCGGCGTCCACTGAGCTCCGGGGAACACACAGCGCCGGGCCGAGAGCACAGGAAGACCCACCGCGATGGCCGCCACTCCCGGAGGTCCTCGCACCCCACCAGGCAAGCCCCCCCTTTCCCCGGCTAGTCTCTCCAGGGCTTCCCGCACATCTCTCCCCTTCTCGGCAGGACACTGGAGGTGCTTGGGAGCCGGGAGCCCTCACATCGAGCTCCCGCTCCAAGCCATGGTCAGGCTCCATCCTCGCACCCCATTTTCTGATACATCAAATGTAATGAGGAAATTAAATTTTCTGCTCATGTGTTTGACGTACTTCTTTTCCCAGTTTTCTCCTATTACATTACTAAGACTAATTGTGATTATTGCAGACAAACCTTTCCACTTAAAGTGGTAGTAAACTCTATTTGTATACGTTTACCTACAGGTAATCTTATAATAAGCTTTCCTGAAGGTAAAATGAATATCTCCTAAACGTGCACTGTTTAGGAGATATTGGCTCTTTTTGACAGCTGGTGCATGCACTCTAAAGGAATGGCATACCCATGCTGCTCCTTCAGAGCACTGTGGCCCATGGCCCGGGACTTCCGTGTGCATTCGCGGGAATGATGTCATTGTGGCTCAGCCAGTCAGACGGACAGAGCTCGCGAATGCGGAAGGAAGATCGAGCGAAAATGGAAGCCTCTGCAGTGGTGACAGCATGCCACTGGAGGGCGATGACATTACCTGGGCAGCACAGTGGCTAAATGGTTAGCACTTCCACCTGACAGTATTAGGATTGTTTGTTCAAATCTCAACCATAGCACCACCTGCCTGGAGTTTGAATAATCTCCCTGTGTCTGTGTGGGTTTGCTCTGGTTTCCTCCCACACTCCAAAGACATGCTGGCAGGTAAATTGGCTCCTGTCTAAATTGGCCCTTGTAGTGTATGTATGAATGTGAGTTAGGGACCTTGGATTGTACACTCCTTGAGGGTTAGGGACTGATGTGAATGTACAATATATATGTAAAGCACTGCATTAAATTGACAGCGCTATAAAAGTACCTGAAATAAATAAATAACTTGTAGGGGATTTAAATTTTTTTTTTATAGGTGTGGTTTACTACCACTTAAAAGGTGAGATAAAGTCAGTATACACAGAATATGAACAGATTATGGTGCCCATACACTAGTTCATTAATTGTTTGTCCAGTTAATGGACACAAATAGAAACTCGGTAGTGAAGTTTGTGAGCCAAAAAATCAATGGAAAAGTTTGGAAAACTTCTCTAGAATGGACAATAAGTTAAAAGGTTAATATGTTTCTCGCCTGTTAAAAATCAATCTGTTCATACTTTGCATACTGTATTTGACAAAATAAACAAAAACTGATTATTTATGTCCATTAACAAATTTATTTTTCTAATTTTGGTCATTACAGGATGGCAATATTATTTGCTCTCACAACCAAGTGTTTGTTATTTGAAAACGAGTTTGAACAATTTTCCGACTAGTATACAGTCAACATTAGTCTACAATTAAGTCCAAATAAGAACTTTGAAATTACTGATTACTTTGGATGAGTATGGGGTCTGTCTGAACCCATGTTTGTCAAAATTCGGAAGGAAGATGTCAATGTCAACCCCATCAGCTGCAGCCAGGGCATTCCCCATCCTGCAGCTGCACAGAAATAAAAGGGTGGAGATGTTTGTGACATTATTGACCTACTATGGACACATGGCCGTATTAAGTCAATGACATTGACCTAATATGCCATGTGTCCATATTAAGTCAAATGCCCTGGCCACAGTTGATTGGGCCAAGACTAACAATTTTCTTCCATGTTTGGCCAAATATGGGTTTGGACCAAGATCATCTCTATTCAATACCGGGACAGGGTTTGTCAGGGATCCGGTGTGACCAGAAACGTGTGGACTGACACAGGCAAGGAACAGGCTTCAGGAATGATATAACAACAATATAATTTATTATTAGCCACCCTAATATATAAAACGCACAGTAAACACACCAACCTTCCACTAATATTAGTATGTGCAGGAACACAGGCGTAGTCAGGGCTGGAGAGGTGGAATGGTCAGGCCGGCCGTATGGTTAACAACCGTCTGGTGGTACCTCTAGCAGTTCTCAGGACAGGATTCCCCAGGGTGCGGAGTCTAAATCCCAGTC
Source organism: Staurois parvus (assembly GCF_062004578.1). Classification (NCBI taxonomy): domain Eukaryota; kingdom Metazoa; phylum Chordata; class Amphibia; order Anura; family Ranidae; genus Staurois; species Staurois parvus. The sequence goes on from NW_028319132.1 coordinate 647,295, forward strand.
TGCTTATTCACCAGGGCCCCTGATGGTGGGGATGGACTTGGAGCAGACAGGAACCAGGTCGCAGCCCCTGAGTACACCTGCTCGTGGTAGAGGGTACCGCCAGAGGTATATACAGGTAGAGAGCCTGATGTGAAGAGGCAGAAGGTGTGAGCCAGGATGGCTGGATCCGTGCAGGATGGATGGCAGAGTAATTAGCGTGGTCAGACGGGCCAGGTCGGTAACAGCAGGTCAGCGTGGTACTAGGCAGCAGGCAGAAGAGTAGTCGGGTCACTCGCCAGGGTCGGTAACAGGAGTTCAGATCAGATTAGGTATGTCCAGGAGAGGTAGTCAAACGAGCCAGGGATCAAGCAGAAGTCAGCAGAGGTCAGGATCAGGCAGGGTCGGCAACAAATCAGATAGGCAGAACAGGAACACAGGATACAAGGTACAGGGGCTCATGGGAAACATACACCAAGGCACTGACTGCAGGTCTGGCCATTCCTTAAATACACCTCCTGCAATCAGCCTCAGGTGATGGCTGACTGCAGGAGTGAGCTTCTGGTTGCTGAGAGCACCCGCTGGCCAGCCCTGGTACTGCAGCCCACACGGCAGATGAGTCCCACCACTAATGGTGAGTCCATTCTTGACAGGGTTGTTTTCCCCTCAACAGAAATGAGAGTACTAAATTTGTAGTGAGATAGAATTAGGGCCCAACTCCAAGTTTTTTAAAAACATAAATTGTCAGGAACTCTGTTCTGTCATCTGATATCAACTCTCTTTCATTTTAAAAGGCTTTAGCCTTCTTTATTAATTTCCTGTAAGCCTGGGACATCATGGATATGCCACCTATGAGTGTGCCACCACCAGGGGTCTATTTACCACAAGGCAAACAAGGCATTTGCCTACGGTGGCATTTTTCAGGGTGGCAATACCGCTCCTTGGAAGAAGGGACAGAAGAAGGCACACCACGCGGCATGGAGACCAGGTGGGATCTGAGAGAGGCTGCACACTACTTGAGGTTGGACTGTGTAAGCAGAGCCCGACTCTCATTCCAGGGGATGTCTGGAGATGTGATGGTGAATGTCTTTCTTTCTCTCACAGGGGGCTTTGTTAGTGGAAGGCTTTCTCGGGTGGAGGTTGATGTCAGGCTCTCTCTGTGGGGGATAGCCGATTTTTTCTTTTTTTGCTGCCTAGGGCAGCACAAAGCCTAAAGGCACCACTGGTCAACACGTTGTCCTCATGGTGTACTGCTATGGAGGAAAGCAATCTCATGTCACTATATGAGTGTTGCAGCAGTAGAGGCCCTCCACCTGTAGACAAAAAAAAGAAAGACCTTGCCAGTCACATGACTGGCTGCAAAGTGTATGGAATTATTTAAATTCAAGAACAAACATTTTATATATTACAGCTTACCAGACCTTAGATTTCCTTCTTTTGAGGCTCTTTTCTCTTTATTTTCACCTAGTGATCTTGCCAGTAACACACTTCCTGTCCTAAGGTGGCAACACACACTTGCCATATTGTGTCTGAGGAGCAGCATTGTCACTTTAGGCTGCTCAGTCATGATTTGGATTACAAAACACAACCCCCTATCTCTATATCATATATGTATGAATGTGTTCTGTAGTCCACAGAGGTTTAATTGAGCAGGGTTGATAACACTGATAGCACAGCAGTACCAGAAGCAAGTGAAACTCTATAACATGTGTGCTCAACCTGTGGCCCTCCAGGTGTTTCAGAACTACAAGTCCCATGAGGCATTCCAAGGCTGACAGTTACAAGCATGACTCCCAAGGACAGAGGCATGATGGGACTTGTAGCTTTGCAACAACTGGAGGGCCACAGGTTGAACACCTATTCTCTATAACCTTCCTCTTCACTCCTTCCTTGCAGTTCCACCTGAGCGCCGGCCACCTAACCAACCCAGCACTTCTGCCAGTACGCCATCCTCCGGCCGCTCCTGCGTTCCTGACGCACATCTATTCCATGGGAGTCCCACCAGGCACTCATGCATCTCTGTGCTCCGGCGCTCCCTGTCACTTTACCAGGGCCCCTGAGCCAGAGCCGCAAGGGAGGCCCTCCTCTACGTCTCAGGTTCCACCATCAGGTACGTAACACCAGCAATCTATTCACCACATCCCTATTGGCATGATGTGCCCTCTACTGGTTGGGCAGCATTGGACTATAAAGTATTGTGGGAGGTCTAGATCCACTGTATGTAGGCAGCATTGCTTCAGAACTGAAAGGAAACTACAGTTCCCAGAAAGTCATGCAGTCAAAGGGGAGTGGAGGATTCATAGTAAACTCCCCAGGAAGATTCTTGGCTGTTGGTGCCAGGACGGGGAAGAGTACAGACATCCAGGCCAATGTGTTGAGCTGACAAGAACTTTACCTTGAGTGTGGCCTAGTCAGCTTTGCCTCCAGTATTCCTGTGTGGGTTTGCAGGTCATCAGCTGCACCTCCAGCATTCCAATGAGGGTTTATCATCTGTTGGCTTACATGTGTGCTTTGGTAGAGAACTACTCTGTATAGTGAACTGCCGTCCGAAAATGACAAATCCTGGGTACCATTATGCCTATCATACTGCACGTGAATCACCAGTTTAATATATTAGTGTTGGTCCCTCCGATCTGTAAAAAGCAAACTAAGTAGTGGACAGTTATAAAAGACAACCATGCCCCCAGCACCATGCTAAATCCTACCCCCAAAAACTCAAATCTGTGAGATGAACTTATGATTTATAATTAACTGTAAGGATATTACCAATATAAATCATATTACATTATATATTATGTAATTGAGTAAAAAGGATTAAAGCAACACTTCTCCCTAAAATTCAGATCCCTAGTAATATTTATTTTTATTAAATATAAGGATGTTAGAAATATACTTGCAATATAAAAAATTAAGAGGATAATAGCGATATAGCTTTTAGGGGCAATAAAAATTGACTGTAATCTGTGTAACAACTAGTTATCCTGTGAGCCTTGATTGTATAACAGGGCTACCTTCTGCCATCTTTAGTAAGGGCAGATGATTAATGTAGCAATTACTTCCTGGAATCCATTTGCCCTTAGCTCAGGCATGCAGGCAGGAGAGGTGTGCTTAGCTGAGAAAAGCCCTCCTCCCCTCTTGAAGACTCCTAGGATGTATGATGTAATTTACCTGGGAGTGGAAACTAGGAAGTAACTTAAGAAATGTAAAAACAGTTTAACCCTTCCCACCCGGCCTATAGCAGATTGACGGCCGGGAGGGACACTCCTCATTGTGACTGGGTGTCATATGACATCCTGTCAAAACGAGCCGCTCACACGGCGGCAGGGTCGCGCAGCGGTGCAATCTTTTACCGGTTGTGTCCGCGGGACACAGTTGATGACATATCACTACTCCGGACCATTGCCAGTGTCATGTGACCGCTGTGACCATTCATAGCAGATTACATGTCAACTGTATACAATGGATGGCTTCGTGTCATGCCATCCATTGTATACAATTATGTTGTTAGCTGTGATTGGTCAAGGCAGTCACATGATACAGACGGGGCCAGTCACAGCTCATCTGTATCATGTGATCAGCTTTGCCCAATCACAGCTAATCACAACAAAAGACTGAATGAATCAGTTTCATTCAGTAACAATGATTGCAAATATCAATGAAATACATTGGTATTAGCAATCATAATGAGTTATAAAAAAAAACAAAATACTGATCACTTTCCCAGAGTAGTTCAATGCTACTATGGTAACATTGTATTGCTTTGGTAACAGTGTGCTGAAAAATAAAACAGTAAAAAAAAGCAAACATTTTATAAAAAAAATAAAAAAATTATAGAAACATTTGAATAAAAAATACAAATTCAATTATTATTATTATTTTCACTAAATAAATGTAGCAGAATACATTTTGACCTAAATTTATGAAGAAATGTTATTTATTTGCAAAATTTTATAACATAAATAAAGAAAAGTGCATTTTTTTTTCAAAAGTTTCAGGTGTTTATTGTTTTAATTAGCAAAAAAGAAAAAAATCAGTGGTGATTAAAGCAGAGCTCCAGCCAAAAGGGGAAGTTCTGCTTTAAGGACTGCTCCCCCGCTCCCCATTAAGGATTGGCACCTTTGGGGGGCGGGTGGGGAATTTGACAGGTACCCGCTCCCACTTCCGGTCCGATTGCCTAGGCCAGTGGTCGGCAAGCCGCGGCTCGCGAGCCACATGCGGCTCTTTACATGCTTTAATGCGGCTCTTGTGTGCCGGGCGCCCGCTCCCCTCCCTCCTCTCGGGCGGCAGGGACTCTGCAGCGTGATCCAAAAAAAAAACAGCCAGGGCAGCGCGCTCAAATGCAATGATTGGCCAGTCTCGCTGCCACTCACATCCTGATAGCCAGTGATTGGCTGTCAGGATGTGTGTAGGCGGGGCAGCGTGACGAACGTGAGAGGAGCTAGGCTCCTCTCACAGTCCGCCCTGAAGACCGGAACGGCGCGGGAACACGGCGAGAGGAACGCGCGGAGCAAAGGTAAGTGAATTGACACAGGGGGGACTTGGCTTACTACTTGCTACTTACTTACTACTACTATATGAGGGATGAATTAATATGGGGGATGAATTACTATGGGGGATGAATTACTATATGGGGGATGAATTACTATATGGGGGATGAATTACTATGGGGGATGAATTACTATATGGGGGATGAATTACTATATGGGGGATGAATTACTATGGGGGATGAATTAATATGGGGGGGATGAATTACTATATGGGGGATGAATTACTATATGGGGGTGAATTACTATATGGGGGATGAATTACTATATGGGGGATGAATTACTATATGGGGGATGAATTAAAATGGGGGATGAATTACTATATGGGGGATGAATTAATATGGGGGATGAATTACTATAGGGGGTATGAATTACTATATGGGGGATGAATTACTATGGGGGATGAATTACTATAGGGGGGATGAATTACTATAGGGGGGATGAATTACTATGGGGGATGAATTACTATATGGAGGATGAGTTACTATATGGGGGATGAATTACTATATGGGGGATGAATTACTATGGGGGATGAATTACTATATGGGGGATGAATTACTATGGGGGATGAATTACTATATGGGGGATGAATTACTATGGGGGATGAATTACTATATGGGGGATGAATTACTATATGGGGGATGAATTACTATGGGGGATGAATTACTATGGGGGATGAATTACTATATGGGGGATGAATTACTATGGGGGATGAATTACTATATGGGGGATGAATTACTATGGGGGATGAATTACTATATGGGGGATGAATTACTATGGGGGATGAATTACTATATGGGGGATGAATTACTATGGGGGATGAATTACTATATGGGGGATTAATTACTATATGGGAGATGAATTACTATGGGGGATGAATTACTATATGGGGGATTAATTACTATATGGGGGATGAATTACTATGGGGGATGAATTACTATATGGGGGATGAATTACTATATGGGGGATGAATTACTATGGGGGATGAATTACTATAAAAACTTATTGAAACTAAAAACAGTGTACCATCCTATGTATTTTCAGTTTTAAAAATGTGGCTCTCAAAATAAATTTCAATCGTGGTTTTGGCGAGATTTGGCTCAGTTGAAAAAAAAGGTTGCCCACCACTGGCCTAGGCGATCGGAAGCGGAAGGTGTCCTCCCCCCTTCCCTCCCTCCCTGTAGTCTTTTGGGACACGTGACAGGTCCCAGAAGACTACAGGATCATTCATGACGCACATGCGCAGTGGGTACCCGGCTATGAAGCCGCAAGCTGCACAGCTGGGTGCCCACACTGAAGATGCCGGCCTCCTGGAATACAGAACGGCTGGTGAAACGGGATGTGGGGGACACACCACGGGATCAAGGAACAGGTAAGTGGCTGTTTTTTAAAAGTCAGCAGCTACAGTTTTTGTAGCTGCTAACTTTTATTTTTTCACAGGGTGAGTGGAACTCTGCTTTAGCTGCTAACTTTTATTTTTTCACAGGGTGAGTGGAACTCCGCTTTAAATACCACCAAAAGAAAGTTCTATTTGTGTGAAAAAATGATAAACATTTCATATGGGTACAGTGTTGCATGACCGCGTAATTGTCATTCAAAGTGCGAGAGTGCTGAAAGCTGAAAGTTCGCCTAGGCAGGGAGGGGGTAAAAGTGCCCGGTATTGAAGTGGGTAAAAGAAGTAAATATGATATACTTTCCTATCTATTTACCAATACCAGCAGCATGAGGATTCAAAATAGTCAATGTTGACTACGAGAGTGAAGTTCCATTTTCAGTAGAGCCTCCTAGCTGCCTCCCTCATGTACACACCCAAGCCATTCCTGACTTCAGTAATGTCCCGCCAAAGGCAATATCTGGGTCACCTTGGCTAGCTGTGGAGGTAATTATATATTCTGAGTCCTGCAAACAATCCTAACAATGTTTACGGACTGTGGTTGAAACAAATTTTACAAATGTATTAATAAGTTTAGGTTTTGTTTTGAGCTCCCTATTGTCAAAAAGAAGTTAAGCCAGAGAGGTATCAGTTTTGGATCGGTCACTGGACAATTTTCATTTTTAAACAAGTAAAGAAGTTTTTTTCACTTTAACAAAATTTTCTGTGTTTCTTGTTATAGAACCTCCTATTTTTAAATATATGTACATGGAGGATGTGTGCTAAGGAACTCAGATTGTAGACACATTGTAATTCTGAAACTACTACTTATAGAGTTTCTTCCCATGCCATGTTATTCAATAAGTTATTTAGGCCCTATATACACCACAGGACTGTGGTATATATAGGGCTAGTGCACATTACATGCGTTGGTGTGCCACAGTGGCATTTAACACACTTCCACAACGCAATTACATTGCAGCATAATGCACAGTTATGCAGTTTAGTGTGTTGCAGTGTGTTGTGATAAAAAAATGCAGCAGGTATGATTTCGGGTCTGTTAATAATGAACATTAGTGCACAACTTAGTGCATGCATCTTAAATGCACCAAAGCAGACCAGGCTGATATAAATGGGCCCAAATGCCTAGTACACATGATGATAAAATCTGATGAAAAAAAAACACTTTTGGATCATTAGTACAACACTTTCAAGAGCCATTCGCGACAGTTCATGCAAAAACATTCAAAGGGACAAGCACGAAAAATGTTCTCGTAAGATATCAGAACAAATGATTTTCTTGTAATTAGTATAGTATTTGTATGAAAAAAATGAGTGAGCAAGACCACGCATTCTCAGAAATGAAAGAATACATTACCAAACAAAGATTTTTTAAACATTTTTACACTATGATTCCTGTTGTAAGCAATCATTTTTATGAATGATATCCATTCCTTTCCAGTGTGTACTATTGTAAGATTGGTCACAGCTATCACATAGTTCAGGTGCCTTGTGATTGGCCTTGTCTGTACCATGTGATTAATTGCAGAGATCACAATAGTATTTAAAAGATGGCTATGAATGAAGGCTAATCACTGTATACAACTGACATGTGATTGCTGTGATTGGTTACAATAATCACATGGTACCAGTGGCAGCCTGGTACAATGATCTGTCCTCCACTCTGTCCAGTGGGCACAGCGGGTGACAGGTTGAGACACAGGAGTGTCGCTAGAGTGCACAAGAGGCGCCTGGAGAACATCGTATGACATCCACCCAGGGTAAGAGTACTCCCGCTAGGCCATTTTTCTACAATAGGCTGGGCGGGAAGTGGTTAAAAAAATAAATCGACTTTTGTTATGAAAACTAAATAGCTCCTCCATCTTGTCCACCATAAGTTTTTATATAATTTCGCACAGCACACAGTGTGCAGAGCTCTGGCACCCTTTATAAAGCTGTGTATATGCTAACAGGTCTACAAAGGACTACAGAATGGTACAGCTATGGCCATTGTTGAATTAACAAGGATGCTAAAGAGCCGCGGAGTCAGGCAATACATTATTGGTTCTAGCCTTTCCTACTCTAAAAATGTTTTTGAAAATGTAATGTGTGTTGCTGCGGGTTGTTTTCTGTCACTTCCTGTCTGGTAAAACTGTTGTCACTGGAATGGTAAGTAAGGAGCATCTCTCCAATGGAGCCATAAGCTCTATTTCTTCCACACTGTTGAAAGCTAAAATAAAATAAAACTGTTTTTTCTTGACTTCCATTTGAAAATTAAAGGATGCAATTAAAATGTATTTGCTAGTACTCAGGCCTCCAAAATTGAGTTCCTCCCCTGGATTTGTAATTAAGTGGGATAAATTAGTACTGGTACCCTTAGATCCTAGCATGTGTCTCACAAATTTGGATAGCAGACTCCTTCAGATACTTTGGTGTCAGCATTTGTGCCAACCCTACTGACTATACTCAATTGTTCCCTTCTAATTGAGGAATTTAAAAACAAAAGTAAACAATGACATAAACTAACCCTGTGGTAGGACCAACCTAGTCAAGATGGTCTGGGATCCTCATTTACTTGACATTTTGCGCAGCTTTTTGATGTGCACTACACAAAAACAGTTTAAACTAAAAGACCCCTTATTTATGGATCTGATGTGGAGGAAAAACCTCACATGTATCAAATGAACTACCCTTCAATTACTCAAGGAACTTGGGGACCTAGCTATCCCACATGCCAAAATATTCTGTACATCACAGTTGCAACATCTGGCCGAGTGGGGTAATATCAACTGCAAAGATCCCAACCAACGTGTTTTGCTGTTTTTGTCATCAAAATAACTTCTCACTCAATTAGAGGAGGGTACCTTGACTAACACAATACCATGCCCAATCATTCCTCTCCTTCAGGAGATTTGGAGAGTGATGAAAGATACTATGCATTATGAGGGCTATACCCAACGTATTCCAATACGGAACAATAGACCTTAGGAACTGTATAAACTACAAGGCTTTGAGTTTAGGCTCTTTAGAGGAGCTCAATACATTTTTTTAAATCCTTTCAGATGTTACAGGAATAATTCAACATCTGAATCAAAAATTGAGAAACCAGATTAATTCCATTTTACCAAAGGAAAGCGTATTTCAACATATGGGTTGTTCGCAGAAATGTCTTAAAATTCAGGACCCTTGGCCCTTAGTTATATTAAAGTAGAACTATAGGAAAAACATTTTTTTTTCTCATTTTGGATAGAGCAAGGGAAGGTTATAACCTCTGTCAGATTTCTTTTTTGCCATCTGTGTCCCATTGTTGAGCTTTTTCTTCACTCCCTGTCCCATAGTCAAACAGGAAATGGGATGAAATCCATGCAAATTAATGGAATTCCTTGGGGACACCCAGGTCACAAGAATTAGTGTTCCCATTGAAAGATTTATCTGAGGACAACCCAAAATTTGGGATTTTCTTTTACTTTCACTTTCCATGATAATGGTAAACAGGACAAATAGGATAATTCTCCACAATAGTAGCAGAGGTAACACGAAAAAAACTGACAGGGGATCTAATCTTTTCTCTGTACAAAACTGAAAAAAAGTTTTGCCTTTAGTTATTCTTTAACCATTAGCCGCCCGGCCAATGGCCGTTTGGCGGCTTGAAAAGCGCTGCAGCTTTCCGGGTGCACGCCATTTGGTTGCAGAGCGACGCAGCAGTGCGATCTGTCACCGCCCGTGCACCTCGGACACGGTCGATGACATATCCGAGTACCGGCTCCCGTTGCCGGTACCATGTGACCTGCTGTGACCAATCACAGCAGGTCACATGACAGTTGTATACAATGGATGGCTTCATTCATGATGCCATCCATTGTATACTAGTGCCTAGCTGTGAATGGTCACAGCCAATCACATGCACATGTCATGTGATTAGCTGTGACCAAATCACAGCTAAGCAGAAAAAAAAAAAAGAAAAAAAAAAAAGCTGAATGAATCCATTTCATTCAGGTAAATGCTTGCTTATAGCAAAGTAATTCTTTGCTATAAGCAAATTGTGTAAAAAAAAAAAAAAAAAAAAAATACTGATCACTTCCCCAAAGTAGTACAGTGTTACTATGGTAACATTGTACTATTTTGGTCATAGTAAAATATGAAAAAAAATCTTAAAAAAAATAAAAAAAAATGTAATAAAAAATTAAATATAATAAAAAAAAAAATATATATATATATATTTTTTTCATACTGTCACCAGTCAGTGTCGCTGTTCACCGCCATGCCAGTTATATGATGACGCTGTACTGCACTGGTGACAGTATGTAAAAAAAATAAATAGTGAAAATAATTTTTTTAATTTTTTAATTTTCCGAAAAATTATGACAAAAAAATACAACTTCAAAAAACTCGCCATGCCTCTTATGAAGTACATCGGACTGTCTACTCTGCAAAAAGGGGTCATTTGGGGGATATCTGTACTGTTCTGACATTCTTGGACCTCAAGATATTAGATTGGCTGTCAGTACTTCAGGATTGATCAATATTCAGATCTATACCATAGTTTGTGAACTCTATAACTCTCCTACAAACTAAAAAATACATCCTAATTTGGGTTATTTTCACCAAAGACATGTAGCAGAATACATCTCGGCCTAAATTTATGAAGAACAATTATTTATTTGTAAACTTTTATAACAGAAACAAAGAAAAATGTGTTTTTTTTTCAAAATTTTTGGTCTTTTTTTGTTAATTTAGCAAAAAATAAAAACCCCAGCAGTGATTAAATACCACCAAAAGAAAGCTCTAGTTGTGTGAAGAAAATGATCAAATTTTAGTTTGGGTACAATGTTGTATGACCGCGCAATTGTCATTCAAAGTGTGAGAGCGCTGAAACCTGACAACTGGCCTGGGCAGGAAGGTGTAAAATTGCACGGTATTGAAACGGTTAATGTTGTTTCAATAAATGAGCAAGTTGGCTACAAAGATCTGGGTTGTATACAGCTTTAATTCCACACATTGCAAAGTACAGATCTATTTACAGTGTAATGTCTCTATGTGCATTTTCTTTGTTCTGTGGTGTTCCAGGAATCTTGTTGGTTGAGGTGGTTGGGACCATGGCCTGCAAAATTATATATTTCTGTTCATTCCAGTCATCCTAGATTGTAAGCTCGAAAGAGCAGGGCCCTCGAACCCCTCGTGTAGTGTATTGTTACTGTCTTGTCTCATGTTCTGTCCCCCTTGCTACTGTACAGCGCTGAGCATACCCTTTGGTGCTATATAAAGACTGTATAATAATAATAATATGTATCCAGGACCAGAACAATCCTTAAAAGTGATTGAGCCTGCTCAGCAGAGGGAAGGGAAAGTAAGGAGGAGGAAGAGAGAGAGAGAGAGAGGAGGAGGAAGAGAGAGAGAGGGAGAGAAGGATGTGAGGCTGGACGAAGGAGCCTGTGAGGGGGCCCAGATGGAGAGGGGCTCAGCTGCAGGCAGAGAACCTTGGAAGGTGGTAAACATGGACTTCACAGACCCGCTGAGAGAGGACCACCTGTGTGGCAGGGAAGAAGCAGCCCAACTAGAAGGCCTGGTAGCAGCCACCGACTCACCAACAGCACAGGAGAGGGACCAGGTGCGTAAATCTGCACCCCCTGGGTCAATGGGGGAAAGAAGCACTAGTGGGGATTTGGATTATCTATCTTACCTGGGAATGTTCACACTACACTGGCAAGCACTGGACCCCCTGCCCAGGGATTCACCCAGTACAGCTGGATGAGGAGATGAGACACCTGGGGTCTGTGGAGGTAATACAGAAGATGCTAACTAGCTATCCAGAAGAGAGACTTTGCTGTGAAGACATGTACATAGTTGCTAAGGAGTTTTGTCCTCAGTTGCCATTTCCCTTGGGCATCCCATGCACCCCTTACCCCATCCAAGTTCTAAACCCCCCTAATAAAACTCCAAAACAAAGCTCAAGGACTAGTTACTGTCTTCTAATCCAAGTCTGTGTGAAGGAAATATGTGTTGCCTGGCTCTGCAGTAATATAGGCGGACCCAAAACTTCACCAACACCTAAAGGGATAGTGCTACAATCGTACCAGAGGATCTGTAATACAACTACTAATACTACTCCATGACCCCTATATTTGCTACAGTTCTGTTTGAGAATTGTAACAAGATGACGCAACATCAATGTACAAATCTGCGATTAAGATATAAACACAGAAGACAATGGAACAACGTTTTTTGTGTTTTGTCTAGTATCTATTGGATTTACAAATTTAGTTTAAAAAATCACAATCAAAACTATCGGATAACAAAAATACTTAGACCAGCAAAATAAAGTGTTAAAAATAATACTTAAAGGATTAGTTCACCTTCTCACAAAAAATGATAAGGTGAACTAACTCATAACACCATCTCCACCCCTCTGGTCCCTGCTGCATGTACCTTATATGATCATCATCCAATGATGCCCTCTCCAGCTGTGACTTTAAAACATCACGACGCAGCACTCAAAGCTGTGTAACAGCATAATGCGAGCAAAGGCAAATGTGTGTATGCATATGGGAGGTGTATCGAAATGCTGTGCTATGATTAAAGGCGGAAAAATGAATCCTAGGGGGTACTGTACACTATATGTATACATTTCTGACCCCTGCATCATGTACTTTACACACTCCTGACCCCCTCACTCTGTATGTTACACACTCCTGACCCCCCCCCCCCCCACTCTGTACGTTACACAGTCCTGATCCCAGCACTCTGTATGTTACACACTCCTGACCCCCCACACTCTGTACATTACACACTCCTGACCCCCCCACACACACACATTCTGTATGTTACACAATTCTGATACCCTCCCCCCCATCAACCTGTGTGTTACACACTCTTTTTTGATGTTTTCATTCCAGTCACATCACCAGCTCGGGGACATTTTTTCAATTCAATGACAACCACCAACCAAGGGACATTTTTTCTTTCTCACATATTTGTGCACCTGTTTTAAACTTTGCATTGGTATTATTGCATTGCATTCAACAAACATTTTGGCACTCGCCATTTTTGGCCCCATCCCTTTCTTAATGGGGTGGAGCGCAGTTCCCCCTCCTCTCCCTGGGCACTGGTGGGCCTTGTAACGGAACCAGAACCCCAACTGCACTTGGGTACTTCCTTTGGGATACTTCCTCGTCTGAACACTGACCACAGGCACCACCGCTGACCATACAAGACTAGACACCAGTCTTGAAGTAAAACCAGGAAATAGACTCCTTTATATTAACACATATACAAGATATATACATTCAAGGGAACAATCCCCCCTCCCTGCATAATGACACAGGGCGGGGCAATCTACCTTTAGTAACAAGAGACACACCAGCAGACAGTCCCATCAGGAGGGAGGGCTGGAGACACCCCCCACCAAGCCAATACACAAACACATACATCCCATAATAGTTTGATCCCAAGCAAGACACACAATAGAACAATGGGATGCAACCACATGGCATTAAACAATCCACAACCCCCCACCCCAATATTACGACAGATCACCTTGTACACATAAGAGGGATATGGGGAGCTGAGACAGGGGTCTCCCCACCTCTCCAAAATGAGCTGTGTTCCATGGGCCCCCCCACTCCCATCCAGGGGCGGACTGACCATTTGGAAACTTGGGCATTGCCCGAGGGCCCGGGGTCAATAGGGGGCCCCATGAGATGCATACAAAAAAAGAGGGTTGTGAAAAGAGATTCACAGAAAAGCGGCTACATAATGAACAGAACGTGACACTCAGGAAATAATTTCCAAAAATTATGCTTTATTACACATATATAGATATGACATATGGGCATTTGCCCTGGTTTACCATCACCTCAGTATGAGACAATACACACAGACCTAAAACCATTTAAAATGACACCAGAACCGGTCTAAATGTGTGTGTACAGCAGGGAAAATGGCTACATGAGTCTAGTGTCCCTGTAGCACAAACACATAGGTGAACACTTCCCTAGGGAGGTGTATCCAAAAATTATGCCATGGGCATACCAAAATAGAGGATATAAGGGATTAAGCAGTAACCATTATGGCAAATCCCTATCAAGGAATCCAAAAATTATGCTATAATGTGTATATCACATGTATGCAATAGAGCAAGCACAATATGCGTCAAAAAGGAGAGTAGCAGGCCTCAGGCCTGTATGAAGAAAGACATAAATGTCAAATATATTATACAATACATTCCTGTGCCGGCACAAGTGGTTGGGGCCCATTCATCTGTAATATAGATAGCTGTTTCCTAAAGCTCTTAGATGGAAATATGCCCCATTTATTTCCAGGATGGAGGAAAAGATGCACACAGCAGCATTCTGCTTGAAATGGTTTCTTCACCACTGCATGTGGACTATACACCACTTTTTGTAGGAAAAGATACGACACATCCCAAAGACTCTTCTGCCTGTTGAGATATATATGATGGTATATCTTATTTCCTATACATAGCACCATAATGTCCCCATCCTGTAGTGAAACAAACAATATGTGGAAAGTCACTGACAGAGCTAACACTCTATGGAAGATATATAGGTCATATAGATCACAGAGGACCATATATCTAATGTCCTGTAACGATCCACTCACCACCTGTGCTATGGATAACAGGAATGAAAGAAAAGTCCTTCATAGGTACTGCCATACAGGGCCAAGGCGGCCAAGGAACCACCGCTGACATCCGCCGATATACCGCGGGTTCCAGCCCCTTCTCGGCGCTTGTGCTGCTTAAGCTTGCCTCATGGCTTGTGAAGATGGCTTCCTCCCTATGGGTCAGCGTGCGTTCCACCTAGTGCGCATGACCGGAAGTGACGTATCTGACGTATGACGTCAACGCGTTTCGCCGATGGGCGTATCTCACTCAGCTTCGTCAGGACCAATGAAACAACCGCATTTCAATTGCCTATTTATAGTGGGTTGAGACCCACCCATTTATGCAAATCACCAACCTGCAGTTATTCCCAATGGAAAAAAGAAAGGGCTAAATACTTAGCACAGCTGCTGCTCATTGTTGAATATAATTAAAAAGACTGACATCCGGAGACAACAGAAAGGAGAGAAATTTTAGTAATTTTGATGATGCATACATTGATCAAAAACTCATGTGTTAAATATATTCGTCAACTAAAGCACCCATCACATTCTAACCAGAAGGTGGCGATATTAATAAGAGAATCGACAAGTCTATCCACTGAATCAAATTATCAAAAAAACCCCCCTATGAATTACCATAATATACCACAAGATGGCAATATAGCATGAAAATTCTCATTAAGGGTCACTTCAACAGAAATACCCCAATTTTTAAAAAATCATCCTATGGTATAATAGTTATTAAAGCAAAAAGGTACATAGACAGAAAATAGCTCAACATACCGTCCTGATACATTTTGTTTGGAGCTATATTTAAACTCATAGCTCGAGATCATCCATATTGTTTTAGTTATTTC
Source organism: Staurois parvus (assembly GCF_062004578.1). NCBI lineage: Eukaryota > Metazoa > Chordata > Amphibia > Anura > Ranidae > Staurois > Staurois parvus. The sequence continues at coordinate 662,666 of NW_028319132.1, forward strand.
CATATACATATATACTTTTTTAGGGATTAAGTGACATATTTGTGAAAACAAAAATTCCACAAATTAACCACCACATGGCAATGATAAGGTACATAGCTATAACTATTTTTCCAAAAATATTTGAAGATCACATTCCACATTTAACCCCTTAGGGTGCAATGTATCAAGTTTATAAATCCAATATTTTTCCTTTTTAAGCAATTCTCTATCAAAATCACCTCTCCTCTGTGGAAAGTGCAGTGCATAGAAACCTTTCACTTTCGTACCATCCAGTTTTCCTCCATGATATTTAACGTAATGTTGGGCAAGATTACTATCAGGTTCATTTGATCTAATATCTCTAAGATGTTCACCTATTCGTACTTTAAGTTGTCTTTTGGTCTTACCTACATACATCTTTTTACAGGGGCAAGTTAAGATGTATAATACTCTTACTGTAGAGCAATTTATGAGACTCTGAATTTTATAATGAGTATTATTTCCTGAATCATGAAAAGAATCCGTACGATCCACGTATTTGCAAATTTGACATTTTCCACATTTAAACATCCCTTTAGTACGCGATTTTAACCATGTTGTTTGTTTTAATGGTTGATAATCTGAATGAATAAGGAGATCACCAAGATTCGGTGCTCTTCTCGCTACCATCTGGGGGCGTTCGCCTACAATCTTACTCAATCTGGGGCATTGAGTCAAAATCTTCCAATGTTTTTCTAATATCAATTTTACATCTTGCCATTGGGCTCCAAATTGGGTTATTCTAACTGGTTGGTCACTCAACTTGGCCTTCACATCCTTTTTAGAGGATAGTAAGTCCTCACGGTCAGTTTGATATGCCCGTCTCCGAGCATTTCTAATTTGGGAATGGGAATATCCTCTTTCCCTAAATCTTCTATAGAGGTCCTGAGCCTCCATCCTAAAGTCATTGATATTTGAACAATTTCTCCGACATCTCAGAAACTGTCCCACTGGAATCCCTGAAATCAGTGAACGCGGATGATAACTTCTTGCCTCTAATAGGGTGTTGGCAGCAGTGGGTTTCCTATATGTCTTTGTAAGGAGTCTTCCGTTTTCGACTCTAATCTCCAGATCCAGAAAAGAGATACATCTTTCATCAAATATATATGTGAGTCCAATGTTAAAGGAGTTCTGATTGAGCTCTCCCAAAAACAATTTTAATTCCTCAGATGTTCCTCGCCATACGAGGAACACATCATCTATATATCTTAACCAGATCTGGATATTTGCAAGAAATCTTGGTGATCTGAATACAACCCACTCCTCCCAAAACCCCAAGTGGAGACATGCATAGGCCGGAGCCCACGGTGCTCCCATGCTGGTGCCCCTAGTCTGTTGATAAAAGGTATTATTAAATTGGAAAAAATTATGTTTTAATGCAAATTCCAATAGCTCACTGATAAACTCATTCTGTCCCCCCGATGTAGGATATGTTCTATCAAGAAAATAAGAGACTGATCTCACACCACACTCATGTGGAATAGAGGTGTAAAGTGATTCCACATCTATTCCCACTAGAATGGAATTATCATTGATAATCATATTCTCAATTTTCGCCAACACATCTTTAGTATCCCTTACATAGGAGGGGAGATTAGGGACCATGTCTTTAAGAAACAAATCTATATATTTCCCTGTTTTATCTAGGGGACCATTGATGGCTGAAACAATAGGTCTACCCGGAGGGTTTTCCTGATTTTTGTGTATTTTGGGGATAATGTAGAAAGTAGGGTAATTAAATTCTTCAGTTCTCAGATACTCATATTCCTTTCTAGTTAACAGACCAGCTTCCTTTCCTAATGTTAAGATGGAATTTAGTTTTTTAGCCACCATATGAAAAGGATTCGTAGTCACTTTCCTATACGTGGATGAGTCATTCAATAAGCGTTTCACTTCCCTAACATAATTTTGTTCATTCAAAATCACTACATTACCCCCTTTGTCACTTCTCTTAATAACAATATCCTTGGTCTCTTTTAATTCTTTAAGGGCTTTCCTTTCTTTTTTGGTAAGGTTATCACCAATTGGCATTTTCCACTCAAGATTTTTCAAATCATCAGCAACAAAGTCTAGAAACGTCGATATCCTCATATTGGAACGAATTTTCGGCATTTTCGTCGATCTAATATTTAGATCAACCTTTCTAATTATATCACTACAATTATCAAGATCAGTATCGCTTTCATTACCATCCTCATTTTCCTCTATTAGAGATATCAACATATCCAACATCTTGCGATCCTCCATGGACGAGTCAGGGGCCATATCCTCCAACATAGTGGGATTACCATGTATCATTCTCAAGAAAACCTTTCTTAGAAATAAGTTAACATCTTTAAATACCTCAAATTCGTCCATGGGGGTCACTGGTGAAAAGGACATACCTTTGTTCAATAGAGAGATATGTTCTTTTTTGAGTGGAAAATTAGCCAAATTGATTACCTTTTTGTCATGAGCATTTTCTTCTACTACCTCCTCTGACTTCTTGTTCTGCCCTTGTCCTCCTGATGTTTGTTTTTTAAGGATTCCTCTACTTTCTTTTTGGATCCTCTTCCCATCTGTAGTTGATTGGTACGAGGAGGTTCTCCATTTTGTTGGTCTAAAAAAGAAACAGATTTTCCAAGATTTTCAGAGTCACTTTCACTGGACATAGTTTCTCCCATTGATCTAGAGTGTGAACGAAAAACTCTTCGTTTAGACCGACTTCTACTTCTTTTTGTAGTGAGATCAAATATCTCACCTGTTTCCCAGTCTTTTAAATCACGTCTAAATTTGGTTTGTTTTGTGGTTCTAAGATTTTTTTGTACTTTTTCAACTTCCTTTTTCAATTGCTCATTATATTTTTCAAAATTCTCCTGATTTTTAAAGGGGTCTAATCCAGCCACACTTTTATTAATGGCCTGATCCAGTTCTTCAAGTTGTAATTTTTCCTCCTCTACAATGAGTTTCATACCATTAATTCCATGTTCTATGCACAGCATTTTCCATTTCTCCAAAAACCTTTCATTATGTAAATGTTCAGCTGGAACTACCTTACTTCTCAAACCACGTGGGATAATACTCTGTCTAATGTAAGCTTCCAGGAAACATACATCCCATTTCCGATTAAGACGTTTAATAACAAGCTTTTTATGTTCCCGAAACTTAATCTTAATATCTTCATCTTCAGTAGATAGACTTGGGCCTTCTGCTACAAAGGCCTGATGCATTTCCAACTCCACCTCCTCCCCTGGTATGAATGCCATGAATACAAGCCCCTCCACTCTAGGCGCTCCAAACGTCTTAAAATAAAATACTCATCAACTGAGGTTATGGCAAACCAAGTTTATAAAGTCAAAAAAACCTCTATACGAACAGGTCCATAAGAACCCAAAAGACACATATACTAAGATAATTATTTAAGAGGTTATTGGATAAATTAGCGTGTCACCCAATGTATGGTCTCCATTCAGTAGCCAAAAGAGGCATACAAAAAAAGAGGGTTGTGAAAAGAGATTCACAGAAAAGCGGCTACATAATGAACAGAACGTGACACTCAGGAAATAATTTCCAAAAATTATGCTTTATTACACATATATAGATATGACATATGGGCATTTGCCCTGGTTTACCATCACCTCAGTATGAGACAATACACACAGACCTAAAACCATTTAAAATGACACCAGAACCGGTCTAAATGTGTGTGTACAGCAGGGAAAATGGCTACATGAGTCTAGTGTCCCTGTAGCACAAACACATAGGTGAACACTTCCCTAGGGAGGTGTATCCAAAAATTATGCCATGGGCATACCAAAATAGAGGATATAAGGGATTAAGCAGTAACCATTATGGCAAATCCCTATCAAGGAATCCAAAAATTATGCTATAATGTGTATATCACATGTATGCAATAGAGCAAGCACAATATGCGTCAAAAAGGAGAGTAGCAGGCCTCAGGCCTGTATGAAGAAAGACATAAATGTCAAATATATTATACAATACATTCCTGTGCCGGCACAAGTGGTTGGGGCCCATTCATCTGTAATATAGATAGCTGTTTCCTAAAGCTCTTAGATGGAAATATGCCCCATTTATTTCCAGGATGGAGGAAAAGATGCACACAGCAGCATTCTGCTTGAAATGGTTTCTTCACCACTGCATGTGGACTATACACCACTTTTTGTAGGAAAAGATACGACACATCCCAAAGACTCTTCTGCCTGTTGAGATATATATGATGGTATATCTTATTTCCTATACATAGCACCATAATGTCCCCATCCTGTAGTGAAACAAACAATATGTGGAAAGTCACTGACAGAGCTAACACTCTATGGAAGATATATAGGTCATATAGATCACAGAGGACCATATATCTAATGTCCTGTAACGATCCACTCACCACCTGTGCTATGGATAACAGGAATGAAAGAAAAGTCCTTCATAGGTACTGCCATACAGGGCCAAGGCGGCCAAGGAACCACCGCTGACATCCGCCGATATACCGCGGGTTCCAGCCCCTTCTCGGCGCTTGTGCTGCTTAAGCTTGCCTCATGGCTTGTGAAGATGGCTTCCTCCCTATGGGTCAGCGTGCGTTCCACCTAGTGCGCATGACCGGAAGTGACGTATCTGACGTATGACGTCAACGCGTTTCGCCGATGGGCGTATCTCACTCAGCTTCGTCAGGACCAATGAAACAACCGCATTTCAATTGCCTATTTATAGTGGGTTGAGACCCACCCATTTATGCAAATCACCAACCTGCAGTTATTCCCAATGGAAAAAAGAAAGGGCTAAATACTGGGGACATTATGGTGCTATGTATAGGAAATAAGATATACCATCATATATATCTCAACAGGCAGAAGAGTCTTTGGGATGTGTCGTATCTTTTCCTACAAAAAGTGGTGTATAGTCCACATGCAGTGGTGAAGAAACCATTTCAAGCAGAATGCTGCTGTGTGCATCTTTTCCTCCATCCTGGAAATAAATGGGGCATATTTCCATCTAAGAGCTTTAGGAAACAGCTATCTATATTACAGATGAATGGGCCCCAACCACTTGTGCCGGCACAGGAATGTATTGTATAATATATTTGACATTTATGTCTTTCTTCATACAGGCCTGAGGCCTGCTACTCTCCTTTTTGACGCATATTGTGCTTGCTCTATTGCATACATGTGATATACACATTATAGCATAATTTTTGGATTCCTTGATAGGGATTTGCCATAATGGTTACTGCTTAATCCCTTATATCCTCTATTTTGGTATGCCCATGGCATAATTTTTGGATACACCTCCCTAGGGAAGTGTTCACCTATGTGTTTGTGCTACAGGGACACTAGACTCATGTAGCCATTTTCCCTGCTGTACACACACATTTAGACCGGTTCTGGTGTCATTTTAAATGGTTTTAGGTCTGTGTGTATTGTCTCATACTGAGGTGATGGTAAACCAGGGCAAATGCCCATATGTCATATCTATATATGTGTAATAAAGCATAATTTTTGGAAATTATTTCCTGAGTGTCACGTTCTGTTCATTATGTAGCCGCTTTTCTGTGAATCTCTTTTCACAACCCTCTTTTTTTGTATGCCTCTTTTGGCTACTGAATGGAGACCATACATTGGGTGACACGCTAATTTATCCAATAACCTCTTAAATAATTATCTTGGCCCCATGAGATGCCCCTGGTACCTTTTTCATAGGCTTTTTTGAGTTTGGGCAAGGACACAGGGGCCCTATGATCCCCTATTGCCCAGGGGCCCCATGAGTTGTCAGTCCGCCCCTGCTCCCATCACAGGCCTTTTCTCAGCATGTGTTACAGGTATTCAAGGAAGTAAATATATAGAGATCTTCACAAACTAAGTCTACACATTTCAAGATCATTCAGATTAATAGGAGTGGACTAGAAATAACTGAATTCCAATGTGGAAATGTATATATGATTTTACAATTTGATCATACATATTCATTAAGAGAAGTTCTTTTTTTAGAGTTTACCCTTTAAAAACGACACCACCCAGCGTGGAAAAATGTGTTATCTGCAGTTCCTTTTTGTAGAGAGACTGTTTTTAAAGAGTCAAATCAAGAGTCAAAAAAGGTGTATGTGTCCCCTGAGAGCTTTATGATTTATTTGTGTTTTATGTTACCCAGACACTGATAACAACTACTAACATGACTGTAACAATAATGAGATAGAGAATGAGGACAAGCCTGTCCAACACTGTCGCCGCGATATGCCACTCCGATTTGGCTTCGTCTTTGTCTTTAGACAGGATGAGTTCTTTATGGATTTTCATAATTTCAGCAAGTAATTTTTTTAAGAGTTTCACTTGTAGTGTTGCTTTATTCTTTTCCCGAGCAGCTATGCTTTTGTTTGCTGTCTTGCCAACTGTGTCATCTAAAATCAAATTGCATATAGGTAAAGAGATGGAAATGTAAATATTGCATACAATTAGGTTTTTAAAGCTAAACTCCAGAAATTATTTATATGGCATACTTACATTGGTCCAGCTTGACACGATGTAGGTATGCATTACTTATGTCTGATGGACCCACTGGGGAAGCTGGAAATCACTATAGCAGTCATTGCTACTACAGTGACAGCCAAGATCTTCTGGGTTCTGCTCAGGTTCTATGCAAGCAGCTGCTCCACAGCACCACTAAATGATTTGTATGGCATAGTTACATTGGTCCAGGTTGGCACGATGAAGGTATACATTACTTATATCTGATGGACCCACTTGGGAAGCTGGAAATCACTATAGTAGTCGTTGCTACTACAGTGATAGCCATGATCTTCCAGGTTCTGCTCAGGTTCTATGCAAGCAGCTGCTCCACTGCACAACTAAATGATTTGTATGGCGTAGTTACATTGGCCCAGGTTGGCACGATGAAGGTATGCATTACTTATATCTGATGGACCCACTTGGGAAGCTGGAAATCACTATAGTAGTCGTTGCTACTACAGTGATAGCCATGATCTTCCAGGTTCTGCTCAGGTTCTATGCAAGCAGCTGCTCCACAGCACCGCTAAATGATTTGTATGGCATAGTTACATTGGCCCAGCTGGACACGATGTAGGTATGCATTACTTATGTCTGATGGACCCACTTGGGAAGCTGGAAATCACTATAGTAGTCATTGCTACTACAGTGAAAGCCATGATCATCCAGGTTCTGCTCAGGTTCTATGCAAGCAGCTGCTCCACAGCACCGCTAAATAATTTGTATGGCATAGTTACATTGGCCCAGCTTGACACGATGTAGGTATGCATTACTTATGTCTGATGGACCCACTGGGGAAGCTGGAAATCACTATAGCAGTCATTGCTACTACAGTGATAGCCATGATCTTCAGGGTCCTGCTCAGGTTCTATGCGAGTAGCCGCCCCACTGCACACTGTCCACAGTTAGTTGTTTGCTCAGCACCGCTACTGTGTAACTAATGTATCCCAGCTGACATGAATGGGACTGCACATGGACACATGGAATACCCGTGCATCTATACAGGCCAAACAAGGCCCTCACATAGGTGTATGCTTAAAGTGAAGCTCCAATCACAATATAAAAAACTAATAGTCAACAGCTACAAAAACTGTAGCTGCTGACTTTAAAAAAACAGACACTTACCTGTCCCTCGATCCAGTGGTGTCTTCACCGCAGCCAGGATCACCGGCAGTCCTCTCTCCCCGGCACTGGTATCTTCAGTGTGGGCACCTGGCTGTGACAGCCTGTGGATTCACATCCAGGTGCCCACTACGCATATGTGAGTACAACTGTGCCTTCTGAATGGTCCCGTAGTATTCTGGGACCTGTCACATGTTCTTGAAGACTAAGAGGAGGAAGGCAGGACAACTAACCGATCACAGCGGAAGTGGGAGCGGGTACTTGTCAAAATCAGGTACCCGCTCACCAAAGTTGCCAATCCTTAATGGGGAGTGGGGGATGAAGCCTTAAAGTGGATCTTCCTCTTTTGGGTGGAGCTCAACTTTAATATGTCATTGTGAATGAGGCCTGTGAGTTTGGGGAACAGCATGCACCCACATGGATGTCAGATTGGGAGCAGAGGCCATGTCTATGATTCCTCTAAATGACAATTGACATGAATGGTACTGTCTGCACACAGATGCAGGCAAAACATGTGAACGATACCATACATAAAAATACTTATAACTGACACTTGTAAGTACAGTGTCTACCATTCCCATTGTCATTTAAAGCATTTCTGGGAAAATTAAAAAAGCACTGTGCTAACTGCAGAAGCCCATAAGAAGACAATCATACTGACCAATTAGCAGTGTAACTGTGCACATGGTCATTGCTATACATAAGTGGTTTCCAGACTACGGCCCTTTGCTTGCCCTTATCCGGCCCTTTTTCCTCCACTGATACAAAACACTATTTCTGCCACTGACACCAACAAGGGGGCATAATTCCTGCTACTGGCATCAACAACAGTCACTATTACTTCCATTGACACCAATGATGGGGCACTGTTCCTCCCATTCACACCAACAATTGGACACTATTCCTCTCACTGAAAATAAAATTGGGGCACTGTTCCTCCCACTGACACCAACAATGGGGCACTATTCTACCCACGGACACCAACGATGGGGCAATATTTCTCCAACTTACACCAAGAATAGGGCGCTATTCCTCCCCTAATGCCAAAGATGCATTGTTTACACCCAATGAAGTAGGTCAATTTCTACTCCCAATGGCCTCAGTCCGTCTGGCCCCTTATAGTCTGAAAGCCACTAAACTGGCCTTTTGTTTAGAAAGTTTGAAGACCCCTACTATACAGTATGCACTTCTTCAATAAATGACATTCTTCAACAATTCATGCCTACAGCAAAGTCATAGGACCAGTTTATTATTCCAGCAACTTGATCTTACCCCTTCCAGCATCACTGATTGGAATCCCTTGTTTCATGAACTCTGTTTTGAAGCACAGGACATGGGCTAGATGTTTCATAACCCAGATCTTTATCCATGGTGGGACGTTCGGTTTAGTTTCAGAGAGCATCAGCATGTAAGAAGTGGCAATGCAACCTAATATGCTGACAACCATGATGGCAAGACATACACAGCAAAATATACCTGTTCAGAAAACATTAAGTAATGCAGAGTATATCAAACTGAATATATTACATTTTTTGAGTGGTGCATTTGATTATCACATTTCTCTGCACAAAGTTACTAGAGATGTCATTTCCAATGTGCGCTGTGTTCACCACCTACTATTGCGAGGGCAATAGTAATAGTTAGTTGTCATAATCGCAGTCACTACATTGGACCATTTCTTGGTTTTATAACGTTTACTTATTTATACTGTATATTACATAAAGAAGTTCGAATCGACCAAATTGTTGTGCTCTTGCAGTTCGTATTTGTAGTACATTTTCATCACCAGGGCCGGGACAAGGGGTGGGCAGGAGGGGTGGCTGCCCTGGGCACAATGGTTTACTGTAGGGATGGGGGCACCTTCCTTCTGTTACAAGGCTAACAGGAGTAGTGATAGCTTCAATGATTTTGACAAGCAAGTAACTTCGAGGCGTAGCATCCCCTGAGCTTGAACTTTATGAATGGGGTGGGGTCAGGGCATCTTTAGCATCTTTGCCCTGGGCACTGCATGGCCTTGTTCCAGCACTGTTCATCACTATACACAAGCTTAAATTTGCACTTGCCATGGACCACAGGAAGAGAGGGGGGGAGATACTGAGTCTCCTGTTTGGATTACAATAAAAATAAATGACCCGAACTGGGGCGGACTGACAAATCATGAGGCCCCCGGGCAATAGGAAATCATGGGGCCCCTGTGTCCTTGCCAACACTCAAACCACACCCAAAAAAGCCTGTGAAAGGTATCAAGGGCATCTCATGGGGCCCCCTACTGACCCTGGGCCCTCAGGCAGTGCCTGAGTGCTCGAATGGTCAGTCCGCCCCTGGCCCCCGAACTGTAGAGCCTGTGCCCAAAAAAAACCAAAAGGTTACTCACCAGTGTTGCTGGTGGTCTCCCTGCAGCTGAACTATTCCCCAGTACTGACTTATCATGCCCTGTTCTGCACTGTGTCTCTGTATGAAGGCAGTCAGCTTGGCAGGGAAGCAGAGCTTTGCTACATCATTTCAGAGATGCCTCTGCCCCCTGGCCCTTTTTATTTAAATTTCTGTATAGCTGACAGCTGAATAGTATATCAGTACTCTGGGAACTATGTTTTTTTTCAGAATAGCTGAAATTAGTGTCACTTTGCATCACTTAGTTTAATTTAATAAACTCCTGCATATCCGAATGATCATTTTTTGGATATGGATTCCTTTTAAAGTACACCCATATTAAACAAATATATAAACTAAAAGCACTGTGGGTTGAACATAAAAAATGAACCAATTCCCTCATCTACACATTCAAGGTGGATGGGGGAACAATTCCTGCTGCGATATTGTATTCTGCCAGCAGGGTGCCTTCTCCTATTGCAGAATACAATGATCAGTGCTGCCAGCTATAGCCAGCAGCACTGATTATTTGAGAAAAACCTGATAGGCTGGCTGTACACAAATTGATCGATAGACTGAATTTACAACCAGCTAGCCTCTGCTGTCTCTGCTGAACCAACCAAATTTTGACCAATGTATGGCTGGCTCAAGAAAAACAAGTCACATAATCACATAAGTCAGGTCTTAAAAAAGTCACAAGTCCATCTACTTCAATCAATATAAAAAAAAAAAAATAAATTAGAAACTTTCATTTACAGAATCCTATACCCACCGTCAATCCAGAGCAAGGACAAAAAAGCAATAAAGCACAATCCAATTTGCTCAGGAGGGGAAAAATAAATTCCTTTCTGATCCCCCCCTAAAGGCAGTCGGATATCCCCTGGAATCTCTGCAGTACTATATTATATTAAATGGAAAATGGAAATGTATTTAAAGTAGGCCAGGAGTGTAGAAAATGGAATGTTGACCTACTTCTCTTGGTACCACTTTATAGACATGCAGCAGAAATCTGGTACAGGCATACTGTATACCAGGCATCAATAAATGGCGGACCACGGTCCGGATCCGGACCCATAAATATTCCTTACCGGTCAGAAGCCTCGCCAAATAGTTGCCTGAATGTCCTCTCCCTGCCACATCATTCCAGCAAGTCTGTCCCTTCCATAACATTGCAACACTCCCCCCCCCCTTTCCTTCCCACACTGTCCCACCTTATTCACGCAAGAGAGGAAGCACAGCAGGTCTGGACATAGTGCAGGGCTTTTCATGTTAGGAAGCAAGTGATTGGTTGCGGGTGATTGGTTGTGGAGCAGTCCAAGCAATCATTTACCTGCATTTAACATGAAAAGTCCCACCCTAAGTCCAGACCTGCCATGCTTGCTGTCTTGTGTGAATAAGGTAGGATAGTGTGGGGAGGGGGAGTGCTGCAATGTTATGGAAGGAAAAGGAATCTGTAATGTGCAGGGAGGACTGTGATGGGGTGATCTGTGATGAGGAAGGGGTCTTTGAAGGGGTGACTGTAATTGGGGGGGGGGGGGTCTGTGATGGAGGGGATCTGTGATGAGAGGGGCCTGTGATGAAGGGGGTCTGTGATGAGGGGTCTGTGATGGAGAGTATCTATGATGAGGGGATTTGTGATGAGGGATCTGTGATGAGGGGGATCTGTAATGAGGGGGGTCTGTGATGAGAGGGGTCTGTAATTATGGGGGTCTGTGATTTGGGGGGGCCTGTGATGGGACGGTCTGTGATGGAGCAGTCAGTGATGGGGGGAGGGGGGTCTGTGATGGGGGGAGGTGGTTTGTGATGGGGCAATCTGTGATGGGGCAATCTGTGATGGGTTGATGTGTGATGTAAAAGTGGGGGAATAGGGGTGGGTGGAGGAACTATGAAAGCACCAACATGACACTCGGACCTCCACTGGAAGAAAGTTTTACTGGCTGGTCCCCTGCCGTATACAATACAAATTTACTTTACATTCCCAGACAAGAATTCTGATATTCTCATGTTTCAGGTACCAGAAAAGAAAGAGAGGGGTTACCAACAGATAAGGCATTTTTTAGGAGTTTAGGAATAAACCAAACAAAAAAAAATATGGATTGAGAACAGAGAAAGCATAGATACCTATAATTGGTGGATTGTCTGAAGCAGGCTGTATTTTGTTTATTATGAGCAGAAGCACAGAGAACCCCAAAACCACGGTCATTTTGAAGCCAAGTCTCTCTCCAGTCCCCATCTCAATGAACATGCTGACAATATCCAAGATGACCAAGAAGCACGCCGGCAAAATGAAGTTAATGACATAGCCCGCAGGGACCCTTTTTATAACTATCTATAAAATAGAATATGAACAAGAAAGCAGAAAACAATTAACCAATTCAATACCGGGCAATTTTACACCTTCCTGCCCAGGCCAGTTTTCACGTTTCAGCGCTCTCACACTTTGAATGACAATTGCGCGGTCATACAACATTGTACCCAAACTAAAATTTTATCATTTTCTTCACACAACTAGAGCTTTCTTTTGGTGGTATTTAATCACCGCTGGGGTTTTTATTTTTTGCTAAATTAACAAAAAAAAGACCAAATATTTTGAAAATAAAACATGTTTTTCTTTGTTTCTGTTATAAAAGTTTGCAAATAAATAATTGTTCTTCATAAATTTAGGCCCAGATGTATTCTGCTACATGTCTTTGGTGAAAATAACCCAAATTAGGATGTATTATTTCGTTTGTAGGAAAGTTATAGAGTTCACAAACTATGGGATAGATCTGAATATTGATCAATCCTGAAGTACTGACAGCCAATCTAATTTCTTGAGGTCCAAGAATGTCAGAACAGTACAGATGTCCCCCAAATGACCCCTTTTTGCAAAGTAGACAGTCCGACGTACTTTATAAGAGGCATGGCGAGTTTTTTGAAGTTGTATTTTTTTTGTCATAATTTTTCGGAAAATTAAAAAATTAAAAAAATTAGTTTCACTATTTTTTTTTTTACATACTGTCACCAGTGCAGTACAGCATCATCATATAACTGGCCTGGCGGTGATCAGGGAGACTGACTGGTGACAGTATGAAAAAAATATATATATACATTTTTTTTATTAAATTTTTTTTCTTTTTTTTAAGATTTTTTTTTTTCATATTTCACTATGACCAAAGTAGTACAATGTTACCATAGTAACATTGTACTACTTTGGGGAAGTGATCAGTATTTTTTTTTTTTTTTACACAATTTGCTTATAGCAAAGAATTACTTTGCTATAAGCAAGCATTTACCTGAATGACATTGACAATGACATTCAGGGTTTTTTTTTTTTTTTGTGGTTAGCTGTGATTTGGCCACAGCTAATCACATGACATGTGCATGTGATTAGCTGTGACCATTCACAGCTAGACACTAGTATACAATGGATGGCATGAATGAAGCCATCCATTGTATACAACTGTCATGTGACCTGCTGTGATTGGTCACAGCAGGTCACATGGTACCGGCAACGGGGGCTGATACTCAGATCTGTCATCGGCCGTGTCCGAGGTACACGGCCGGTGACAGATTGCTCCGCTGCGCGGCTCTGCAGGAGCGCAATCTGCACATGTGCGGGAGGACGCCATATGGCATCCACCCGGAACGCTGATGACATTTGCCGGCCGCCATTCGGCCATAGGGCGGGCGGCAAATGGTTAAAGTCAACTAAATAAAAAATACATGGCCAGGTGTTTATCTGAGCAACATGAAACTTCTGTTCCTTCAGCTTTTATAAATTATATCTGTTCTACACAATTTTCCTGTTTAATAATGGAGAAGAAGCATCCAAAAGCATTGCTGCATCTTATGGATGTATTAGGAAGACCAATTTGTAAATCTTGGTCAGGTAGAGTTTCCAAGAGTGTTCCAAGAGTAAAGCACTTCCGTGCAACACAGGAAAATGTAAAATTCCTTGTGTGTGTAGCAGGACAACAGCCATTTCTAAACCTTAATCCTTCTGAGATAGGCTAGGGTAAAGGAGATCTTTTCTTATTTCTTCCATTTTGCATGGATTGTGAGCAAGGCTTGATCCAGACTCCAGAGCACCACAAGGATGTGATCAGGCCCTGAGGGCCCCTTTACATGTAGTTTATATGGTCTATTGTAGATTTAAAATGCACAGCTGTTAGCTAAGATTACAATATGCATGATTGTGAAGGCAGCTTATTCATTATGGTTATGGTTTGGCACAAAACCATATGTTATAATACTGTAGCACTAGCCCCCTTAGGAGTCGTTGAGTTTGGGTCCCCCTATAGTTTTGCTCAGCCAGGCAACACGCATTTTCTTCCACACCTGCACACTGAAGATAGTAAAGAGTCCTCAACCTTGGTTTTGTGATTTAATTAAAGGGGTTTAGAACTTGGATGGGGTTGAGGGGTGTATGGGATGCCCAAGGAAACTGTGAACCATGACGACAAACTCCTTAGCAACTAAGTCCACAGACAAAAAAAGTCTCTCCTTTAAAGAGCTCCTCAGCTTTTTGGTGTACCTCCTCAGACCCCGGATGAATCTTCCTCTTCACTCAGCTGCCTGAGGGTATCCCTCGGCAAGGGGACCTAGAAACTGCCAACTTTAGAAACAGTCCCTGATGAGGAGCTCGCTGGGTTCTCCACCTGGCTTCTCTCTCCCCTTATCCGACCCAGGGGGTGTAGGGTTACTCACACTGTCCTTCATGATAGCTCAATGGATAGGTGACTGCCATCAGGCCTTTCACTGGGCTGACTCCTTCCCTGCTGTTCTTTCCTAGAAGATGCTGGTACAGTGGAGATTCCCTTGTCAGCACCAGCCTGTAGGTAGGCCCCATCCCTATGCCCCCTCTCAGGCTCCACACTCCAGCCTTCACTCCATCTTCCACCCAGGATTACTACACTGCTGGTCAGGATCTCTCATACTTAAGGGCTGTCCTGGCCTCATCCCACGCCTCCCGCTTGGGGATTGGCCAAAATCCCCCAAGTATGCAGATCAACCCCTTCTCACCCACCAACTGCCTTCTAGAAACTTCTCCAGCTTCTATAGCAGGGGGAGATATTAGGGAACTGACCTGCAGAGCCCTCAGTCCTGACCTAAAATAACCTGGATGACTCACTCCCAGGCTAACTCATCCCAGGCTGTAACTCAGCCTCTACCAAAAAACCTAACTAGCTCCCCCTAGCTACACTTGAGGGGCGGTACAATACACTGTAGTGCATTGGCCTCCACTGTACAGTGTGTTGGAGCACCATTCACAATTAAAGGCTACACACAACGTAGCCCTCAAATATTTTTCACTTCTGTACTAGAAGACAAGGGTACTATAGAAGACTCATTTTGTCACTGGCCTCTTGAAATGTACAGGCTATCCTTTTGAAATGTAATTGGTTTGTGCAAGGTTATCCTCCATGGTTGCTAATAGTCTTTACTTCAACATTTAGACTGTACTTTACTGTCTTTTCTCTACTGCCTCCAGTAGAGTCAATGTGACTACGTAATACAATCTTTGCAAAAAAACTGGCACAACAATGCACCATAGTAGAACAAGTGTGTTGATGCTGATTGTTAATGAGTACATTACCACAACGCATGGGCCCTTAGCAAGTATTGACTATGTTCACTCAGGGTTTAGTAATGCCACACATGACCTATGTCTCATAAATTGTGGTATTTGGGAATTTTACTAAATTCTATTTGTGGTGTAAGTCCATTTGTTGTTGCAGCATTTTGTATGCTGTAGCCTCATTTGACACAATTACTTTATGAGATCATCCTTAAAGCAGAACTTCACTCTCTCAATCAACATGGACTATTTTAATCCTTCTGCTGCTAGCATTAGTAAATAAATGTTTTACCCTTTTTTATTCCATTTATTCAGTTACTTCCTGGTTTCTTGCCTAGGCAAATGATGTCATACATTTCAGGAGTCTTCAGGAGAGGAGGAGGGGTTTTCTCAGCTAAGCACACCCTCCTCCTCCCTGCATGTCTGCTGCATGAATCATTTGCCCTTACTCAAGATGGCCATGGCCAGTAATGTTGGGGGTCCAAAATGATTTCTCAGCAAAAATAAAGCATGGAGTCATTGATGGATGGGGGAGTTTGCTTACGGTAAAAAAAATACTTAAATAGCATTTTTGGTTTGTGGTGCTCAGATGCAGTTGTAGCACCCTCCGTTTAGCTAGGGGGAGCTAGACGCCAATCTTTAGACAGGGGCTGAGCAGCAGCCCAGATGTAATAGCCAGAAGGGGTAAAATTTGGGTCAAGAGCTGAAAGGCTCAGCAGGCTGACCCCCTCTGGCATTTCCCCCTGCTCTAGGGCTTTTGGAGGAAGGCTCTAGATGCAGTGGGTGGATCTGAGGAGTGGCTTGCTGCACTCTTGAGAGGTCCTAGCTAATCCCCAACAAGAGGTTGGCAAGGGGCTGGACACCCTTAAAAGTGTTTAAGACTGCTCAGTAGCAGGAGAGTTGGAGGGAGAGTTTGAGTGGAAGATGTGAGGCTGAAGGAAGGAGGCTGCGAGGAGGCCCAGTGGGATAGGGCCTACCTGCAGGCCTGGAGCTGGAGCGGAAGAAAGCTCAAAAGTCACCGGCCCCCTGAGAGAGGACCACCTGTATGGTAGGGGAAGGAGCGGCCAAGCTTATAGGCCTGGTTGCAGCCACCAACCCACAAGCGGTGCTGTAGAGGATCTGAGTGAGTACGCTTACACCCCTTGGGAAGATAGAGGAAGGAGCACTCTGGTGGAAAACCAGATTAGCCACCTACCAGTGACTGACTAGTTCTTAAAGTGGCAAGAACCAATCCCCTGTTCAGGGACACCTCCTGGTTGCTAGATGAAGAGGAGAAGTTCATCCAGGGTCTGGGGTGGTACATTAAGGCTAACTCTCCAACAGAGACTGTGCTGCAGAGAAGGCTTGCAAATAGTTCCAGAAAGTTGTCCTCAATTTATCAGTACCTTCCTGTACACCCCTACCCTTAACCCTATCCCAGTTCAAATCCCTCAATTAAACAACAAAACCAAAGCTCAAGGACTGATTTCTGACTCTAGATGCAAGCTTTGTTGAAATGCGTGATGCCTGGCTGAGCAGGACTATAGGGGGACCCAAATCTTCCAGCGATTCCTAAGAGGGTAGTGCTACACAGTTTAGTTCCGCTTTAAGGTGATTGTAGCCCTAATGTGTACTTGCAACAACAGAGTTCAGTACTGTCCATGATCATTTTTTAATTGGCACTAACAGTTACATTTTTGGGACAAACTTTCAGGACCTACCATTTTCTTTTGGGGCTGGTTCACACCAGATGCAGTCTAGTGCGGTTTTTTTTCTGCCTAAAAAATACATGCAGTGTTTCACATGTATTCCAATGGTCCTAGTTCATACCAGTGCAGTACGTTCCAGTGTGTTTCGGTGGAGAAAAAAAAATGTAGCACATGCTGCATATTTTCTGCACAGAACTGTACTGAAACACAGCAAAATGCCTCAAAAATGCACTGGAACAGAGTGTGGGGTGAAATGTAAGCAGAAACACATCCGGAACACATCCAGAGTGCGTTTTTGTGGTGTGGACTGACCTTTAGGGCTCATTCACACTATGGTACAGAGACGTTAGTTTTTCTGCACCCGTTCTACAAGTGCACAACAAAATCAATTAGTCTCTATGTACCCTGTTCACACCACAACCAGGGGCGGACTGACCATTTGGAAAGTCGGGCTCTGCCCGAGGGCCTGGGGTCAGTAGGGGGCCCCATGAGATGCTCCTGGTACCTTTTTCACAGGCTTTTTTGAGTTTGGACAAGGACACAGGGGCCCCATGATCCCCTATTGCCCGGGGGCCCCATGAGTTGTCAGTCCGCCCCTGACCACAACCCTAGTATCGCATGCAGATTTTTCTGCGCAGGAATCTGCAACGTGTATGAAACTCATTGAAGTGCATAAAAACTGATGTAATCTGATGTCTCTGCAAGAGAAAGCTGAGCATCAATTTTTCTGTAAGTATGAGGGCTAGTTCACACCATAGAAACACAATCCAAATGCATTCCGGATGCGTTTCCGACTCGTTCCAGTATGTTTTTTATGCATTTCAGTAAATTTTTTCCCCTCTCTTTTTCTTCAATTTAAATAGGGACATGTGCCTTCCAGTGCATTTTTGGTGCGTTCTGTGCATTTTTTATGCATTTTACCATGTTCCAGTGCAGTACTGTGCAGAAAAAATGCAGCATGTTCTACTTTTTTTTCTGCAACCGGAACGCATTGTACCTGCAAGCACTGGTGTGAGCTATGACACTGACAACCATATAACCTACTTTCTGTGCGTAAATGATAACTGTCATAGACGTTTGCTCTCCCAACCAAACTGTCAATCAATCAAATGGTTGGTGTCATAATTGACCACATGTGCTGCACCACTTCAGATCAAACAGAGGCCAGCCATACATGGGTTGAATCGCGAACGATTTTTCTGTCGAAAATCGTCATTTTTAATTATTGTTCGAATTTCGACCATTAGTGGGGCTGCAGCAACAACTGATTTTCATGCGTCTATCGAATTTGAGTAATCTGGCATTTTGAAATTTTTTTTAAATCGAATGAATTTCTAATCAATGATGGGAGAATTGTGCGAGAAATATAATCAAAAAAGAAATGCACATGAGCTGTGACCTGGAAAGAAAAGAAGATTCCTGGCCACAACATGAGGTTGGTCAAATTTCGAAATCAATGGTGGTACCATCAGTTTACAAAATGCACAAAATTTTCGATTCTGTACAAATATTTTCGATATCGACAAATCAGTTAGAATTCGACCCATGGAAGGTCTGCATAAGGTGGCAGTTTTATTGGCTGTAAAGGATAGGAGGGTTTAATTCCACTTTAAGAAGAAAAGCCGTCTGATCTGACAGCTGCATTAGGGGCAATGTCTGATGGGTGTTCTCAGAAGTCAAGCTTTTCCTAACTGAAATACACATTAGGGGGAACTTACAAAAACTGGAGTAGCTGAGCATGGCAACCAATCAACTTCTAGCTTTTGTTTTCAAAGCTTAACTACATGCCGCCCAGCCACTGTACATATACGGCGGCAGGGTGGCACTCGCAGGCAAAACCACGTTTTAAAACGTGTGTTCTGTAAACAAATAGGGGGCGCGCGAGGCGCGCCGCCGCCCTATCTGTCCTGTAGATCTCCTTAGCGGCTATATCCCGGCGATCGGCGGCAAACAGTGACAGAGAGCACAGCTGCAGTAGCTGTGCTGTCTGTCACTTCCCTGTCAGCTCGAGGATGAGCTGATTGAGAAAGAACAGTTTCTCTTTCTCGATCAGCCTTGTCCCGTCCAGTACGCACCCCCGCCCCCTAGTAAAACACTCCCCTCACTCCTATAACCCTTCCCTGCAAAATAAAGTTAACCCCTTCCTCCCCATTGCCATTAGTACAGTGTCAGTTTTTTTTTTTTGCACTGATCACTGTATTAGTGTTTTTGGGGATGTCAGTGACCCCAAGTCAGTACCCCCCAATGTCAAAATGTCCACCGCAGTCCCTCAGTCCCGCCATAAGTCGCTGGTCTCTGCCATAAGTCCCTGATCGCCGCCATAAGTCGCTGATCGCCGCCATTATTAGTATAAAAAAAACCTAAAAATCCCAGTATCTTTCCCACCATTTGTAAACGCTATAACTTTCACGTAAACCAATTAATTTACACGTATTGGGTTTTTTTTTTAGCAAAGACATGTCGCAGAATGCATTTTGGCAGAAATTTATGACTAAATTTGATTTTTGCATTTTTTTTTACTGGACATGTTTTATAGCAAAAAGTCCAAAATACTGTTTTTTTTTTCCTCAAAATTGTCAGCCTTTTTTTTTTATAGCAAAAAAAATACAAACCGCACAGGCGATCAAATACCACTGAAAGAAAGCTCAATTTGTGGGGAAAAAAAGGATGTAAATTTCATTTATGTACCGTATTGCATGACCGCGCAATTGTCCGTTAAACTAGCGCAGCCCTGTATAGCAGAAAAATTTCGTAAATTGCAGTATTTCTACCATAGTTTGTAGACGCTATAACTTCCACACAAAGCAATCAATATATACTTATTGGGATTTTGTTTACCAAAAACATGGAGCAGAATACATTTTGGCCTAAATTTATAACCAACTTTGAGTTTACTATATATTTTTTATAGCTGAAAGTAAAAAATATTGTTTTTCTTCAAAATTTTTGGCCTTTTTTTGTTTATAGCGTGAAAAATAAAAAGCGCACAGGTGATCAAATTACACCAAAAGAAAGCTCTATTTGTATGAAAAAAGGACGTAAATTTCGTTTGGGTGCAGCATTGCATGACCGCGCAATTATCAGTTGAATTAGTGCAGCGCCGAGTAGCAAAAAGAGGCCTGGTCCTTAAGGGGGGTAAATCCTCAGGAAGGCAAGTGGTTAAAGTGTTACATAACCCACAACAGTAAAATCAGTCTGTATATGCAGGAAAACATGCTTGTTATACTCACTGTGGAACCTAAGGAGTTTATCCTCTGCATTGTGTAAAAATGCTGTTTGATCCTGATGTCTCTGATCCTGCCCTTCATTCAGTGTCCCCCTCTTATCTCCTGATAAGACATATTGTGTGGAAACACTCTGCGCATGCTCAGTTTGGTGTGTAATGCTAGAGAGGGATATTTTTTTTTTCTTGAGAGAATATGTATGTGATCAGCACAGGGCAAATCAGCACTGTCCAGACAGAGGTCAGGGGATTCCGCATCCTCCTAGAGCAGAAAAAAACTCCTCCTACAAGCTTTAACCAGTGCTCTGCTGGACACTGACAGAAGTCACAAGACTGCTCTAACTGCTGATGAGAAAAGGTATTTAGCAGTTTATATTTACTAAAATAATTGCATTTCCATGTTGTGTGTACTGTGGGAGACCAGATATAGTGAATGCAGGGTCCTGAGTTTAGTAACACTTTAACTGAACAAGCTGAAGCTATAATCTGATTGGTTACTATGCACAGCTGCTCCAGATTCTGATTGCACAAGTTTCGGTAAATTCCTGCTGCAATGAGCTGTAATGAACAGTCAATTGAGCAAACAAATTTCACAGCTCAGTGCATAATTGAGCACATCTAATATGTGATATCACATCTGATAGATATTTCAAAGGTTACCTTGTAGATCACTTTGCTGTATGATAAATCTTTGTCCAAAATTGTATTGTTGGTCACACTGACTTCTAACAAGATCCAGTCCCCTTTGCTAACAAAAACATTTTGTGAGTTTTCATTAACTTGAGAAGAATTTAGTTTTGGCACCACAATGATGTCTTTTACTGGAAAAAAGCACAATAGATACAAGTTACATTTAGATGTTGGTTTATGCAAAGCTGTTTTAATAAAGGGTACTTTCACTTTCGTGGGGAAAAAATAGCAAAAAAAAAAAAAAATTAATATAGCATATACAATTGCAACACAAGTCATATTACAATTGAATGTTACTGAAAATGATTTTTCCTTTTCTATCTGCAGCGCTGTAATTTTCTGTAAAATGCAATGTAATATGGCTACATGGAGGCGTTCTGTACACACATGTGTACAGAACACCCCCCAGAAATGTCATATACAGCTTATGTGATTGGCTTACTGATTTTCCCAGAAGTCTGCAGTACGATACAAAATTAGATTTTGCGCATCCCGTGCAACAAAAATGTAATTTTCGGTGGGATAATCTCAAAGGGAAATCACGTCTAAAGGAATGCAGACCCTGCCACTTTCCTCATTAGAGCCCTGCAGGTCCAGCAGTTAATTGATAATTAGAAAACCACTCCCATACAGATTCACTCTGCACACAGACAAACAAACAGCTATTCCTTCAGAATAACAAGGTAGGAATCTGCAACCTGGTTTGTTAAAATTGGAATGTATATAGATCACCCAGAGGGAAATGTGTTTTTCTCAACAAAAGTGGAGTTACTCTTTAATCTTCATACATAAAAACAAAAAGATCAAATTAACTAATTAGAATTTAATACATCATATAGTAATGATCTACATTTTCCTACACAACAACCCTTCTGTCCAGTGGGTCTATTGTGGAATCCTACCTCTGTGTTTCCCAACCTCCTTTACAATACCCAAAAATGGCAACTAATCAAGAGCAATAGTTGACACTGCTAAACCACATAAACATCGATCATTTTCTTTAGGCTCCTCCAACTTTCCATTTCTATTATTAGGGAGCCCCAATACTCCTATTCGATCTTTAGTTTCTATTTTGGCAAACAGAAATTGCAGAAGGCGCTTAGAGGTGGGGCCACTATTAGAACCTATGGGGACCTTTAGTACATAATGTCTTAGGACAATCATTCTGTTTTACTATAGTAAATACCATCCCATAGCCCTTTTGTTCTTACACTCTTTAAGAATTGTATAATGACAAGGCATGTAAATTCAACAATTATGCATATTGCATTTACATGCATGCTAATCTCCAATTTAAAATACAGTCTTTTTTTAACATATGTAGGATATCTGACCCCAATTTAAAGAATTACTAGAATCGCTTTGTTGACTAAAAATTTGTCAGCATGGATCCACTATTCCTTTTTCTTGCTTCCCGAAAACTCCCAGAAACCTTCCCTGCATGGCAGGTGATGTGCATTTTGGATGGCAATGGTCCCATTCTATGCCCAGGACCCCTATCATACAAGATTAATGCTATTACTTCCCTGATGGTGGTGCTTAAAGGGGCTATGTAATGCTGGCCATAGATGGATCAAAATTTGGCTGGTTCAGCAGGTTTCATCTATAGCCGTTCTCACTAGACAGAAGTCGATCTAACAATTGGCTTCTATCCACCTGGAATGTAGGAAATTTTTCCTTCGATCGGGGCTTTGTTGATCATTGTATGTTTACAGTGGAGGAGTCCTGCTGTCAAAATACAATAGTAAAGTGGGGGGGATTCCTTCATCCACCTGGAATGTGTGGATGGGGGAATCTAGCTGTTTTCTTTTGGTCAGCCAACTGGCTAATCAAATAAAATGAGTGCAGTAAATAATCAAAGCCCAGTTATGGATGTCATTCAACCTCAAAGACTGGTGACATGTAATGGTAGAAAGGAATTAGTCTAGGGGACAACACCACATTAATGGTACGTATTACAGCAAAAGTAGCTTTTTTTGTACTCATACTGGGCTATTAATGTACTGTACCTGTAGTCTAACAACATTTAATAAAATATAATAATAATAATAATAATAATATGACATTTGCTGCTAATGAAGTTACTTCAGCCATTAATAAATCCACCTGGAAGGAGACAGAGGCACCCAAGGTAGTTTGGCCATCTAATATGGGTGATTCCTAGAACTTCTGGAGCTGTTCTATGAGCATTCATCTTAAAGGAGACCCCAAAGCCAAAATTGAAGACCATTGAATGTTTTCACCTTTCAGCTGAATAGGAAATTCCCTGGATCCTAGGAACAATTTGGCTCTACAGAGGGAGGTTTAGGTTGTGCTACCCATCGCTATGACCCTGCTAACCCCAGAAGAACGATACGTACTAAAATAGATAACAATGATTCACTGAAAGTAATGGCCAAAAGTCTTCAACTTACCAGTGTGTATATATGGTCCAAAAGACAAGTAACATGTCTGTGTGTCAAATGGGAATTTATAAACATCCAGAGTACAGGTACTGACAATCCGTATTGGCTTTGAGTTCCTGATTTCACCATTGCTATAGACAAGGTAGTATGGGATCACTGGAGGTGTGTCCTTTGCCTCTGTCCTATTTAATAAAGGACATGTTAAAATGCACCATTATGAATATGTATTGCTTGATATCATAAAAAATATCTGTTCACCTTTACATGCTTCTCATACCCTGTGCAACAATCCAACCCACCAGACACTCCTGGGGTTCAGTAATTAAAAGCTCAAAATGAACAGCAACATGGATTCAAATTAAAAAAATATATCTCCAAACATTTCCTACTTGAGAAGGGGTCATGTTGAACCCGAAACATAGAAATATGGAAAAAGGGGGATTGTCTTTGTTGTTGACACCCAATGGAAACAATAACATCTTTTCCAAAGGATTTATTTATTCAAAGTTGCTGGCGCTGTTCCTGTTGAGTTATGTAATTTTGAATAACACCGTACAGCTGTTTTTGCACTGGTTTGCACCATAAAATGCAGTGTTTTACTGTGCAGGCAGCTGTCAGCGTGCACTGTGGTGGGGAACGCACAATGTATGCTTCAGTATTGCCATATAGTGACACTTTGGGGTTTATTTACTAAAACTGGAGAGTGCAAAATCAGGCTCATTTAGAAACCAATTGAAAGGGATTTGTGCTTCTAATGACCACTGGTAGGTTCCGGTCCCCCATTGGACCCAAGAGACTGTGTTTTGGCAGGAAGAAATTAGCATGCACACACAGGTTTTCAGGAGACAATCTGAATCTTTATTCGTAGATTCTTCTTCTTATATTGTAACAAAGAAAACCATACAACAGGATTTCGCTGGGTACTTGTAAAAGCTGTGAACGTGAGATTTCTCAGACCTTGAAATCAGTTACAAGTAACCAACAGTTATTTTCCCATGGGACAGTAGTATTTGACTTTTAACTATATCATAGCAGAAACAAATGCTGTTAATACAAAGAAATAACTGGATACTTTCCCTGCCTCTACCAAGGCTAAGCTAAGATAAAAAACAAAAGAATGTGTGAGCACAGTTCTGTAACACATAACTGACACAGCATATTTTCATTAACTCATTCTAGGTATAATATAAAACAATTATTCAACATGGAGTACAAAATATAAAATGGAGGGGGAAAACAAAATAACAGACAAAAAAGACATACATTTCCCTTCACCAATCAGTTTCTAACTTCAGCTTGTTCAATTAATCTTTGGCAATAAAACCTGGAAGCTGATTGGTTTCTATGCAGAAGTCAGCCTGATTTCACACTCTCCGGCTTTAGTAAATAAACCCCTTCATGTCTTCTCTCAGCAGCATGGTGCATTGCACTGCAGTATGGTGACATACGGTGACATCCATGCTGCACATTGCCACACTGCACCACACATTTTACCAATGTTGTAGTGCTCTGGTGACCAACCTGCTGTGCGAGGGCCACATGCAGCTCTTTGGCACTTTTTTTGCAGCCCTCGCACCCTTTGCAGACACTAATCTGTGTTTCCCTGTTATAGTAGTGATTTCTAGCAGTGCTATGTAACATGTTTCCAGTCTATGACTGTCTCCTGAAGCCTGTCTCCAGTCTCCAATAATTTCTAAAGCATGTTCACAGTCTCTGACAGTCTCCTTCAGCATGTCTGCAGTCTCTGACCATCTCTTGTGTCATGTTTGCAGTCTCTAACCAACTCATGTACCATATCCGCAGTCTCTAACCATCCCTTATATCATTTCTGCAGTCTCTGACCATCTCTTGCAGCATGTCTGCAGTCTAAGACCATTTCTTGTATTACAGTATGTCTGCAGTCTCTAACCATCCCTTGTATTATATCCACAATCTCTGACCATCTCTTGTATCCTGTCCTCAGTCTCTGACCATCTCTTGTAAGGTATCCACAATCTCTGACCATCTCTTGTATCCTGTCCTCGTCTCTGACCATCTCTTGTAAGGTATCCAGAATTTCTGACCATCTCTTGTATCCTGTCCTCATCTCTGACCATCTCTTGTATCCTGTCCTCGTCCCTGACCATCTCTTGTATTGTATCCACAGTCCCTGACCATCTCTTGTATTGTATCCACAGTCCCTGACCATCTCTTGTATCCTGTCCTCAGTCTCTGACCCAGGGTTCCTGTTAGAACCACAGGGCCCCCTACATCCAACCTGAAAGGGCCTGCCCACCCCCCCAGAAAAACAGTTTACTATGCTTCAGCTATGAATTAAAACAATGAGTGATCCGTACCGATCACTCACTGTGTTCCATCAGGAAAGGAAGGGGCTGGTAAATGTGACATATTTATCCTCCATCCTGAAGGATCCTATTGTGTGCTTGCTCCCCCCCCGCTGGCCTGGGCTCCGTACGGGAGGACTGGTGGTACCCCCTTATCCACCGCCCTACTCTGACCATCTCTTGTATTATATCCAGAGTCTCTGACCATCTCTTTCATTATATCCACAGTCTCTGATCATCTCTTGCATTATATAACCAGTCTCTGACCACCTCTTGTATCCTGTTATCAGTCTCTGACCATCTCTTGTATTCTATCCACAGTCTCTGAGTATCTCTTGTATCCTGTTTGGGCAGCCATTTTTTAATTCCATAAACAGAAGATTCTGCATCATTCAGGATACTCACAGTGTGGGAGTAATGTATGAACAGAGCCTGACTGGTTAGGGAGAGAGTAGGGATAGTATTAGGGAGAGTACATCTGGAGGTGGGAGAGAGTCAGCCTTCCAATTTCAGGGTGTATCCTATATGTATCCTCTGTCAGCTTCCTGTAACAGTCTGCCACTAGCAGCTGGACATCTACAGGGACATTTGGGGATCACAGAGTGACTAGGCTCTGATAGACCCAACCCGGGACAGGGTCTTTTGGTGGAGAGTGCAGGCTAGCCCCTTGCCTAATGACTACATGAAATAAGTGAACAGGATTGGATAATGTACTTTATTGTGTGGAGATTCTTAACCTATAAAATAAAACAGCCTAAAAAAAAATCCAACCTATACAAACCTCATTGTACATATAGTTGACTTACAGTTCATAGATGTAGAGATCTGGAATCCATAGGTTTGTACCAGTAATTGAAACTCTTTCAATGCCACAAAAGTCATCCGGTTTCCAGTCTATAAATTCATTTTTCCATTCCTAAAGTTAGGGGTTTACAGTTAATACAAATCTAAAAGCAATCAGCATGTTATATCCATGTATTGTACTGTATTGGGAAATACCCTGACACACAGTATTTAGGTCCAGACAGACTGAACTCTTTGATCATGAAAGGGTCTTTATCTACAATTATGTGAAGTAAAATGAAACTTTTGGGGCCCATTTACACTAATGTGTCGTGTAATCATTCTGAATGGCTTCCTAATACACACACACTGCAACCCAGTTATAGTTATAATTTTGCTTAGTTACTAAAGTTTTACATCTCTTTCCATTTGGACAATTAACCTGTAGTTTGAAATAGTACAGTATTTTGCAATTTTCAGGCTTAAAGTATAACCAAAGATTTTAATTTGAATAGAGTATTAGGGGAATAGAACCAATGTCAGATTTTAACCTCTCTATAGCAGATACACTGCTACAGGGTCACACCTGTGCACAAAATCAAATATATATATATATATATATATATATATACACGTGATTTTGCATTTCCAGGTAGGGGGTGCGCGCGAGCCGGGAGTGCGCGCGAGCCGGGTGCGCGCCCTACCTGCACCGCCATTCACGGCCGTGTCAGTGCTTTTTTTTTTTAGCACTGATCACTGTATTGGTGTCACTGGAGATGTCAGTGACACCAAATTAGTTCCCCCCAGTGTCAGAATGTCCGTCGCAGTCCAGCTAAAAGTCGCTGATCACCGCCATTACTAGTAGAAAAAAAATCCCATTAACTATACCGCCATTTGTAAACGCTATAACGTTCACGTAAACCAATTAATTTACATGTATTGGAATTTTTTTAGCAAAGACATGTCACAGAATAAAATTTGGCCTAAATTTATGACGGAATTTGATTTTTTAATCAAAAAGTCCAAAATATATTTTTTTTTTCCTAAAATTGTCAGGTTTTTTTGCTTATAGCGCAAAAAATAAAAAACATACAGGCAATCAAATACCACTGAAAGAAAGCTCAATTCGTAGGAAAAAAAGGTGCAGTGTTGCATGACCGCGCAATTGTCAGTTAAAATAACGCAGTGCCGTAATGCGAAAAAAGGCCTGGTCATGAAGTTGAGTAAATCCTCAGGAGGGCAAGTGATTCGACTAGACACCACTCCTGTAAATTTCCAGGCCAAATCTTCCTTGATTTGGCTACAGTTTTTTTCAGAAGATAGGTGCCCCAGCTATTACTGAGCTGCAACCTCGATGAACTCCTGCAAACTTCAGCGACACTGCAAAGAAGGGCAGAAGCCCTTCAGGCTGGGGTCCTCACCTCCTGTACAAGAACCCTGCTACTTCAGGCTCCAGACTATTTATGCACTCGCTCAACCACGTACTGGGCATCCTTTGCCCCAGAAATTGGCTGAGACCACATGAATATTCAAGCCCAGGGTCTGCCTTTTCTAGCCCACTACATTCCAGAATCCACA
Organism: Staurois parvus; assembly: GCF_062004578.1. NCBI lineage: Eukaryota > Metazoa > Chordata > Amphibia > Anura > Ranidae > Staurois > Staurois parvus. The sequence goes on from NW_028319132.1 coordinate 690,921, forward strand.
AGAAGACAGGTGGAAGCAGTTGAGCCTGCAGCCAGTGAGACCCAGAGCAGCCAAAAATAATCACACACCGCTCCAATAATTACAGAAGAGCTAAAAGAGCTAAAAGAGCTAAATTTACCTGAACCTCTTTAGCAACCTATTCAAGGAGGTTGCTACATCCACCCCCCACCAAAAATAGACCCTGTCCTCATGGGCCAAATTGGACTAAAACTCTTGTTACCAAGAGTGGAGTATCCCAAAGCAATGAGGGAAGTGGAGAAGGGAATTAACAAGTAATAGAATTTATGCAACAGACAATAGGAGAACAAGCAACCCTGGGACTTCAAGCAAAGGAAAGGTCCCAATTCAGCAGCACTGGAGCAAATGCTCAAAGGGTTAGAGCAACAAACCAGAGCAGCCAAAATAATAATTACTATTGCAGGTTTACTTGAGAAAGAAATATAATATAGTAATAAAACAAGAAGCAGTGTAGCAGTGATATCACTGAAAAGGAAAAGATCAGCTCAGGTAATAAACCTACAAACGTACTAAATAATCCCCAGAATCTTACCATAGAAAACCAAACATATGTGATTAAAGATTGAAGGCTTGTGTCCTAATAAAGAAAATATGTATATTAGTACACATTCATTATTCATTCTTAGGATGACAAAATATTTTCACATCAGCCATAAGAGATTGAAATCATAACATTTTTAGGAAGAGATATACCATAAGATACTATTCTTGGAAAATGTCTTCCCTTATTTCTCATTTCTCTTAGATTGTAAGCTCCAAGGATCAGGCCCTCCTATCCCTCTTGTATTAAACTTTATTGTTGCTGTATTGTCTCCCGTTATATTGTAAAGCTCTGAGTAAACTGTTGGCGCTATATAAATCCTGTATAATAATAATAACTTCTAGTGTTCAACAGAAAACTTGAAAACACATTCAGGGGAATTTCCAAAGAGTGTCTAGAACACTCTGCAGAATGCCAATGTGCCTCAGCACTACAAATGTTGATGCAGGTGACAGATTCATGCACCTTTTAGAAACAGGTACATGAATCTGGGGCAGGCACCACATGCAGATGCACACAGAGGCATCCCTAGGGTTGATGCAGTAACACGTGGTGTCACCCCTCCAGAGAGGAAGGAGCGGTGCCGGTGTAGCGGTAAAATGAGTATCCCTTGAAGATATGTATCCCCTGAAGCAACTGCGCATGTGCCAGTTTCAGGCCGAAGAAGCCGATCTCCGACTTTAGCACAGAGCCGGTGTCCAGGTCCTACCTTTTCCCAGAGGTTATGCTGCTCCATGTGCTGGCATCCATCTTGGATTTCTGCAGAGCATGGTGGGAGTCTTTTATGCCTTCAGGCCTCTGCGGTCCATCCCCCAGAGGGGTGTGGTTGATCACATATAAGGCTGTTGTCCGCACGTGCCCTTTGCATTCGTGTCTTGTGTGTTAGTGTGACTATAGCTCTGTTTATACTCTCGTGGCTCTCCTGGAATCTGACTCGGCTTTTGACTGACCATTCTCTGCGGTTTCCATTGATCTGACCTTCCGTTGCTGAACCCGGCCTGTGACCTGTTATTCTTGTCTACCGCTCTGTACCGTTTGTCCCGCTGTTATTGACCCGGCCTGCCCAACTACTCTTTGTCTGTCTGGTCCCTACCAGCTACACGCCATTGGTGGCGGCCATTACCGCAGCTGGGGTGTCTCGGGGGCCGCGACCTGGTTCCTGGCTGCGTCAAGTCCATCCCCACCATCAGGGGCCCTGGTGAAGGGCAGCCTGGGACTTAGACTCCGTGCCCTAAGGGACTCCGGACTCCGGTCTACTCATTTTACCGCTACACTGGGGTGGGGGAAGCTGTCACTGTGCCTGCAGTCAATGTGCTGGCATCCTGCTCCTGCACCCCCTGTGATGGTGTCACCTCGTGCAGTTCGCACCCCCTGCACCCCCCCTAGGGATGCCACTGGATGCACATTGAGGCTGGAGTGTCCATATGGACACTATGTTCTCAATGCAGCTTAGCTAACTACTCAATACTGCAGCTGTCACATAGATAGAGCAGCAGCTGAGGAGTTCAATAGCTGTATGAGCAGAGCCTATCAGGTTCACTGTCCTTGTGAATGACAGCAGACACTGTGCAGATCAATAGCCAATAGACAGCCTGCTACTGGCTATAGTATCAGCCCACCGTTTGCTGTGGATTACAAGGAGAGAGAGCTATCAGTATGTAAAGCTGATAATGTCCTTGACAACTGGGGAAACGTGGGGAAGGAGTAGCGATGGCAAACATTCTGCTCTGCTCCACAGTGTACAGAGAAAAGCACTCTGCCTGTCTCTGTATGCCAACTTAGAGTTGGTCTTAATTACCTGCAGTTTTCTTTCTAAGAACAGAGGTAATTATTTTTTAACTTAGTGCAGCCAAGGTGCCACTTTATAAAATTGGTGCTATTAAGAATTACTGAACATGTCAGTAAAGTTACCGAAACGCTCAGCAGATATTTTGGAATCTAGCGCAGGCCATTTTAAAGCGCCACACCACCAAAAAAGTGTTGTTTCATTGGATTGGATGTTGTTGCAAATGAGGACATACGTATCTTCAATAAGATTTTAATTTACATATTCATTCAATCTATATGGCACAGAGATATATCCTAAAATTCAAAGCTAAATTGTAAGTAAACATAAAACATATTTTTAGGTTTGGATAGAGTAAGGAATGGTTATGACCCCTTTGGAGTATTATTTTTCTGCCTGTATCTTGTCAGGTGGGTTAAGACAGTTGTCACCAGAACATATATACATACCAACCGTGTGGTGAGCTACTCCTTAAAATCTCTTGATAAAAATATATATATTGTTCTATATATCCTAAGTAATTAAATATGTCTGTTTAGTAAATACTAAAAAAAGTCCATAATAGTGTACAGTATTTAGTCCATTGTCACAAATTCGGTGCAAACAAATAACGTGCTGTCCCTCCTTTGCATGAAAAACTTGCTCACCTTGTAATTAGACCTACAAATTAATATAGGTCAACTGCGCTGTGTTAATCAGTGATAATAATTCAGACTTTTCCATTCAAACTCTATTTGATGGCTCCAAAGATGTGGAAAATGCGCTCAAAATAAAAACATATATTTCATAGTGCAACACTGTATGACTACTATAAAGTGAATAACCTTAATAAGTGCACTGACATAAAAGTGTAGTAAAAATGTGCCCATTCAACCAAAATATCCTCTCTTGTGAGTGGTGGTGATTCTCAAACAACACCTCCAAAGTGTGCTCAATGCCCCATCACCACTAGGTGCAATGCACGCTCACCTTGTCATTAGACCCATATAATCAGAGGTCATAATTTCTTGAAATTCATCCCACTTGGTATATTAGCTCCCACCACTTTGCAGCTACTTCACTCCTCCTGTCCCTTTAAGGGACCGATATCTTGCTGTATCCACCCAAATGAGTATAGGTTCACAGGGAGAAAGGATAATTCATAGTGCAACCACGTAAATACATAAAATCATTTATTAAAGTAAAATATCACACTCACACAGTAAAAACCAAAAGGAAAGCTGATTTCCTTAATCAATATGGCTCCTGCTGTACTACTTCTGGTTTCCGCGGTACTGGAAGTGACATCGCTAGGCTGCTCTCTACGCATTACGTCACTGGTCATGTGAATTCCTCAGGGTGAGAAACCCTTTATAACCCTTTATAAGGGCTCATGTGCACTGCAGATGATGAACGCACATTTAGGAGCTGTTCAGCGGGTTTTTTTCAGCAGCTCCTGAACTCACCCTAATGTTTTCCTATGTGTCCATGTACACATCTTCGTTTACAGTCTGTATCAACATTTATAAGCATTTGCATTTGAATTTTTTTTTTCAACTCTTCCAGTTCCTGATGCTGTCCAGAGCCTTTTTTCATCATGGAACATGCATGCAAAGCGTATTCAAGGTGTTCAAATGGACAAAACACTGAACACAGGATGTTCCTACCAAGCTTGTCACACATTGTATTGACCAATTCACACCTCAGACCTCTCCCACCATTGGAAACAAAAGATATGTTAATGACCATTCACACCTCAAATTCCTCATGAAGACCCCATGCCAGTTGGCCTTAATGACTCACTCCACGAGACACCTTTCCCACCCTTGTAAACAAAAGAAATGTTAATGAGCATCTCACACCTAAGCTAATCTCAACACATACTGCTCTCTCTGCTTCTACTCTCTGTATTTCTCTGAAACAATCTGAAATATTTAATAATTTACCACTTTTCAGTGCGTTCTGGGCATTTGGGAGGTTCTCCTGTGCTTATCTTTAAAAAACACTTCTAAATGCAAACGTACATAAACGAGTTATGCAAACGCAGCTAAACAGACGTTTTTTAACCTACGTTTTCCAGCAGTCAGTTTCCATCGTTCAGAAGTGTCCCGTGTATACGGGGCCTAAAGGCCTCGGATGGTAATCATTAATTGCCATAGTAACCACACTGCTCCTCAGACATGGTCGGTCGCTACACAACCATCACCACCTGCCCTTCCATACCAGCACAAATCTAAGGCTGATAAAATCTACCATCTAAAAAGGGGGGACTACATCACTAAATAACAACAGTAATGCCTACAATCCTAACCTAGCACAGAAATAATATGATAACATTGATAATATAGTAATTTAGCATCATAATTGTTTGCACAGCACCGAATTTGTGACAATGGACTATATACACTATTATGGACTTTTTTAGTATTTACTAATGGACATATTAACTACTTGCCAACCGCAGATAGCCAAATGACAGCTACACTGTGGCTGGCCAGTTCTGGGAGGGCGGCATATGACGTCCTCCCAGAACACGCTCTCCTGCGCGCCCCCGGGGACGCGCACCCGGTGATCTTCGTGATTGCTGTGTCCTACAGACACAGCTGATCACGTGATGTGGTAAAAGGACAATCACAGTGGCCTTTTACCATGTGATCAGCCGTGTCCAATGACGCTGATCCCCGGGAAATGCAATTGCCGGTTCTCGGCTGCACTTTCCTCACGCTGTCAGAGCGTGAGGAAAGTACTGCCGAGAACCGGCAGTTGTCAGAGCAGGGATCGGCACCGATCAGTGCCCTGAAGATCGGTGCCCAGCAGTGCCACCCACCAGTTCCGCCCACCTGTGTCCAGCAGTGCGCCCACCTGTGCCCGGCAGTGCACCCACCTGCGCCCAGCAGTGCCACCCACCAGTTCCGCCCACCTGTGTCCAGCAGTGCGCCCACCTATGCCCAGCAGTGCCGCCCACCTGTGCCCAGCAGTGCACCCTCCTGTGCCCAGCAGTGCACCCACCTGTGCCACCCAGCAGTGCCACACACCTGTGCCCAGAAGTGCCACCTACCTGTGCCCAGCAGTGCCACCCATCTGTGCCCACCCACCTGTGCCCACCAGTGCCACCCACCTGTGCCCATCAGTGCAGGCCAGTCAGTGCCCAGTGCCCAGTGGTTGTGCCAGTCAGTGCCCAGCAGTTCCACCAGTCAATGCCTAGCAGTGCCGCCAGTCAGTGCCCAGCAGTGATGCCAGTCAGTGCCACCTATCAGTGTTGTCTATCATTGCCACCTATCAGTGCTGCCTATCCGTGACACCTCATTAGTGGTGCCTATCAGTGCTGCCTATCAGTGTCGCCTATCAATGCTGCCTATCAGTGCCCATCAATGCTGCCTACTAGTGCCCATCAGTGCCACCTATTAGAGCCCATCAGTGCTGCCTCATCAACGCACATCAGTGAAGGAGAAAAATTACCTGTTTGAAAAATGTTATAATAGAAACAAAGAAACTACTTTTTTTTCAAATTTTTCGCAATTTTTGTTTATAGCGCAAAAAGTAAAGTGCCCAGTGGCGATTAAATACCACCAAAAGAAAGCTCTATTTATGAGAAAAAAATGATAAAAATTTCATATGGGTACAATCTTGCATGACCGCGCAATTGTCTATCAAAATGTGACAGCGCTGAAAGCTGAAAATTGGCCTGGTAAAGAAGGGGGTATAAGTGCCCGGCAAGCGGTTATTAAAAAATATTTTTTTAATTTTTTTTATCAAGAGATTTTAAGGGGTAGCGCATCACATGGTTGGTATGTATTCTTGATAGGTGTGTTAGAGGACACATTATTAGTGGTAGCAGCATCCCTGGTGTTGTCATGTATCACTTTTTTGCATATTTTATTTTGTTTTATTTTTGATATTTTCCTCACATTATTTCATATTTAGGAATTGGGTGCTGACCATACTAGCACACCAAGCGCTGCTACCCCTTACTGTCACCAGAACATGTTTCCCAATAGGAATATTTGCCCTCCATGAATTGTCAATGTCAATTCAAAAATTTTAGATCTCCCATCACTTTATATACTAAAGACCAATACAGAGGCTAAATCTCCCCAATGGGGGCACAGACAGCGCTAAAAACCTAAAACTGGTTTTATAAACACTTTAAATTGTGTAACAAAGCGGCTGCTTAGTCTGTGCTATAATCTTCAGTTCACGTTGTACATCTCTGTAATAGTCATTGTGTGCATGAGAACATATGTGGACTTGTCCTGTGAACTTTATCGTGTTTTTGGAATTCAAAAATGATTATGAATCTCTTGCTAAAGCTGATTTAATAAGACATTGTTTATACACCATATCTATTTATCACTATATACAGTATATATTTTGATGAATCCTAAAATTGAAGGGAAATGCTGCATGTATTATGCTTGCAAACTTACAAGAAAAAATATTCAAAAGGTAAAATACAATCAAAATTATATTCTTACTAAGTTGACAACAGTGTACAGGGACAGATTAATCTCCACTAAAGTTGGAATGGTCCAGTCTTGAACAGGTCGGACATTGGAGTCTGGGATAGTTGGGCCATTTTTCAGGTATTGTACCAAATCATTGAAACTGCAGTTAGTTTCGCCATTGGATGTGCCTGTAAGTATACCTGTAAGTATAGCAGAGATCTGAGAATAAACTTATGGATACCACAGATATTAATATTAGTAATTGATTCTAAGGAAAATTCAATCACTCCACATGCAGCTGGTGCGTACAGTGATCATCAAAGACATGTACAATCTTGTGACAGGGTGGACTTCCATCATTGCAGCCTGTAGGCACACAACCTTCACCACCTATTATTATTATTATACAGTATTTATAAAGCACCAATAGTTCGCTCAGCGTTGTACATTACAAAGAGGGACAGAACATGTGACAGAACAATACCAATACAATGCAAACCATGAGGGGATCGTGGGCCCTGCTCTTTCGAGCTTACAATCTAGGAGGGAGGGGATAGTGGTACAGGAGGAGATAGCTGTGGGGGATGGAGTGGTAGGAAGAGTGGAGGAGGTCGGCAAGTTAGCAGGGGGTAGGCTTCCCTGAAGAGATGGGTTTTCAGGATGCGCCTAAAGGAGAGGAGAGTAGGTGATAATCTGATGGGTTGGGGCAGGGATGGGTGACACCCTGGAGAAGTCCTGGAGGCGGGCATGGGAGGAGGAGACCAGGGAACTAGAGAGAAGGAGGTCTTGTGAGGAGCGGAGTGTGCGTGTTGGGTGGTACTTGGATATTAGGTCGGTGATGTAGTTCGGGGCAGTATGGTGGACAGCTTTGTACGTCAGTGTTAGGATTTTGAATTTGATCCGTTGCGCAATCGGAAGCCAGTGGAGGGATTGGCAGAGGAGGGTGGTGGAGATGGAGCGGTTGGAAAGGTGAATGAGTCTGGCAGCCGTATTCAGGATCGACTGAAGCGGGGATAGCCAGCTGTGAGACAGGCCAGTGAGGAGGGAGTTGCAGTAGTCGAGTCGTGATATGATGAGGGAGTGGATGAGCTGTTAAGTGTTTTCTGGGGTTAGGAACGTGCGTATTTTGTAGATATCCCTCTGCCTAGATCGCCACTGGTACACAGAACATTTTCTTGTGTTAATTTCTAGTATTTTTAATGTTGATAGAAAAAGATACAGGGCCAAACACTGCACGTAAAACTGCTGCCTATTTGTATCTGTCATCTACAGGTACTAGTCTACTTTGCCTAATGGTAAATCAGGCCCTGCCTGTTGGCCGGGGTGCCAAAAAAGAAACCATTGTCATGTTTTTGGGATCTCTAGATTATTAGATATGTATTCAACTTATCTACTATCTTATCTTTCTGGAGATTCTAAGCCCTCATACCATGTGGAACAATAAATTGTTATTGAACAATTACATTTTTAGTGTATGGCCGGTGCTTCATTGTGGATTAGCATAGGACCATGGGCGAGCTCCATCCGATGTCTGATCCTAGTTGGACATTTAACTTTCCTCTTCAGTGACTGTCTCCATGAAAGCATGGGGCAAAAGACAGCAATATAAAACTGAAAGAGGATCTTACCTGTCCTCATGCAATCTAAATCTAGAAAAAAGATTGCTAGAGATATACTTTAATGGTGCGCCCTTTCACTATATACATAGTTGCATGAGATGGCTTTGAAATAATAGCTCTTTATGGCCCCAAACACGGGCATTGGAGCTTAGTGCATAGAGCCTATTACGCTATGCGGCATTTTTTGTATATGCACTTCAGGGAATAGTTGTCAAGCTATGATAAGGGGGTCACTCTGAGAAAATCTTTTCTTGAGAGTGACTATATCTAAACATTATTTTGTTAGCTGCTTTTCTCTGCCACCTCCTATCCCCCGGGATACAATACTTGTTCCAAGAAACAATTGAAGCTGAACCCATCCAATACTGATACTATCGAATTGCAGAGCTGGTTAGGAGTAAGCTCAGTGGGGTAAAATGCGTCTGTATGGGCCGCCTCTAGGTGGAAACTATTGTTATGATCATTTGTGGAATAAACTTGTGAACATGGTGTCATAAGAGTGCAGCTGTTGGTTTTTTCCTCGTTGTGTCGGAATACAGATAGCTCCATTCTAGACTGGCACCTGCTGTTCTTGTGATAGTAGGAGTGCATGCTTGGGAGTGGAGGATGGTGCTCTTTTTATTCAAACTGACATCATTACTTGTTCAGATTGTGGGCAGGGCTTACTGCGCCTAAGTGGGGAACTGGAGGAAGTGCTTGCTAGTGCCCCCAAAAGTGGGCTGAGGATGCCATTTAATGCCAGGTTGGCTTTAAGGCAGTACTCCAACTTAAATGCCATGCTTCTCCAAAAGACCACAACTAACGTGAAATTATAACTTAACTAACTGTACACCCACTCCCACCCCCATTCTAAAGCTATTCTATCTAACCCTGTAAAGAAGAGATCACTATACTTATGTATTCTGAAGCCGCTCTGGTCTGGTCCTAGGCTAAGCTGTCAGCGGCGGTATCTGTATAGAGCAGAGGCAGCCAACAATGGATGTGGCCCATAGTAAGTCTATCGGTGATGTCATCAACTATTTATTTCCCAGCCATTGTAGGATTTCTCCACACAGAAGCCATTGCTGGAGACTAGATCTGAACAGCTTCAGAATAGATAATTATAACAATGTCTTCTTTACAGGGCTAGATAGAATAGCTTTAGAATGGGCGTGGGAGTGAATTTACAGTTAAGTTATGGCTACTTTAACTCCTTGTAATCCATGGCACAGTTCTTTCACCTATTAGACTTCCTCAATACCTTCGTAACTTTTCTCTCTGTACTGTGTGGCTGAGCCTGTATCGGACTCCATCAGTCCAGTAACCCATCACTTCATTTCTAGTGACATTGATCCTTATATTACACTTGAATACTAGGAAACTTGACTCTTGTACAACATCGTGCCTATTATCTCCCAAGGCCTCACTCCTTTTTCCTTCACTATCAGGTTGAGTCCCTAGGATGCCCACGTTGGACCCAGTATTGGAAATATGGTCACTAGGGAAGGAGCCTAAACACACAAGCTCCTCCACTACCAGGGTCTTCGGTCACCTATGTCATGTCACAATGTTTCCCAACTGGCTGGTTGCTTATGCACTCAACACTAGTACTCTAGTTATGGATAATGCAAAACAGCCTCCTCCGAATAACTTCACTGCACGTTAGACATTTCATCTTCTCTAACTCATCTTGTCCCCTTTACATAAGAAGTGGCATAAGTTCATATCTCTGGAACCCCAACTGGGTTCCCACTGGGGGTGGTTAAGTGCAAGAAGTAGTTCACAGACCCAGAACTGTACCTCCAGCTATCTTACTAACGACTGTACCTCCTGAGAGATGGTTACTCTCCTTTTTTATGTGTTTGCCCCAGCAAAGGGTTTTACTTCCCCAAAAAGCCCAGGAAAACCTAGCCAGCAGAGTTAACCCTTACCTCCCATGGAGTACCACCTAAGCAGGGTAAGCACAAGGGTAAGTGTATTATTCTAACACAAAAATATAACCATAGAGATCAATTGAAAACAACAGAACATTTTAGTAAAGCATACACATCTGACATCCACCTGCTTAAAAGATTATAGAAATGTTTTATGATACAAATGTTAAGGATATTCCAGCAAATAAAAAACAGTTGACAACTGGTGTCTGTGCAGAAACCTATGATAATATGTTGTCAGAACCTTTGTTATTATAACCTTTAATGAACATACAATAAACAAAAGTATTCTAATATAAATAAATACATACATAAATCTGTTTCCCATAAAAAATGTATTTAATCATAAACTTACTGTTATAAATAAATAAATAATAGATAATATAATACTTTTTTATGGGATGTAGGAGCAGCATTTAATACTGCACCGAGAGTCTCTCCACTGACACCATTCCTGATAGACTAAGGTTATTAAAGGGTTAGTCCACCCTAACTTATATTTAAGGTTTTGTCTGGCAGCAGTAAGGTAAACCACCTAATGGCTCCTTGCTGGTTTTAGAAATTCTTGCTGTGTTATCACTGCACTTGTGTTGCCAGATCAGGGCACAAAATTAGATGTTAACCACATGCCGCCCAGCCACTGTAGAAATACGTTGACAGGGCAGCACGGCTGGACAAAACCACGTTTTAAAACGTGTGTAATCAAAACAGGTAGGGGGCGCGCACGAGGCACACCCCGCCCTACCTGTCCCGCCGATCACAGCCAGGCCGATGTCAGTTGCCGGGTCACAGTCGGTCATTACCGGCTGTGTCCCGGCGATTAGCGGCAATCACTGACAGAGAGCACAGCTGCAGTAGCTGTGCTTTCTGTCAGTTCCCTAGCAGCTCCTGACATGCTGAGCCAGAGAGAAGAGGTTATCTCTCCCGATCAGCATGTCCCTGTGCAGTACACACCCCCACCCCTAGTAAAACACTCCCCTCACACAGTTAACCCTTTCACTGAATAATAAAGTTAACCCCTTCCTCCCCAGTGCCATTAGTACAGTGTCAGCGGGTTTTTTTTGCACTGATCACTGTATTGGTGTCACTGGGGATGTCAGTGACCCCAAGTCAGTTCCCCCCCACCCGTGTCAGAATGTCCGCCGCAGTCCCAAAGTCCCGCTATAAGTTGCTGATCGCTGCCATAAGTCGCTGATCGCCGCCATTATTAGTATAAAAAAATTTTTTAAATCCCAGTATCTTTCCCGCCATTTGTAAACGCTATAACTTTCATGTAAACTAATTAATTTACATATATTAGGGGTTTTTTTTAGCAAGGACGTCGCAGAATGCATTTTGGCCGACATTTATGACTAAATTTGATTTTAAAATTTTTTTTTACTGGACATGTATAGCAAAAAGTCCAAAATATTGTTTTTTTTCCTCAAAATTGTCAGCCTTTTTTTTTTATAGCGCAAAAAATAAAAAATGCACAGGCAATCAAATACCACCAAAAGAAAGCTCAATTTGTGGAAAAAAAAGGATGTAAATTTCTTTTATGTACCGTATTGCATGACTGCGCAATTGTCCGTTAAACTAGCGCAGCGCTGCATAGCAAAAAAATGGCGTAAATTGCAGTATCTATACCATAGTTTGTAGACGCTATAACTTTCACACAAAGCAATCAATATACACTTATTGGGATTTTTTTACCAAAAACATGGAGCAGAATACATTTTGTCTTAAATTTATAACTAACTTTGAGTTTACTATATATTTTTTATAGCTGAAAGTAAAAAATATAGTTTTTCTTCAAAATTTTTGGTCTTGTTTTGTTTATAGCATGAAAAATAAAAAGCGCACAGGTGATCAAATACCACCAAAAGAAAGCTCTATTTGTGTGAAAAAAGGACGTACATTTCGTTTGGGTGCAGCATTGCATGACTGCGCAATTATCAGTTGAATTAGTGCAGCGCCGAGTAGCAAAAAGAGGCCTGGTCATAAGGGGGGTAAATCCTCAGGAGGGCAAGTGGTTAAATTCAATTTATAGTTAAATACAGTTATTTGCATTTATTTAAGACAAATGCTAGTCATGTTTAACCTTTCAACTTCTAGAGGTTGCGAACCAGAGGAAGGCTAATCCATTATGTTGTACGGGAAGAGTGGGAGCACCAAATGGTGGGTTTGAGACAATGCAACATTAGAAGGTTGGTGGAAACAGGGCCAGAAACTCTTACAGAAAATCTAATTGCTGCTTTCCCCAAGAGATCTGAGAAACAGTGGGTGAGTGTTACTAAATCAAGACCCTGAATTCACTATATCTGGTCTCCCACAACACAAAGAACATAGAAATGCAATTATTTTAGTAAATACAAACTGCTAAATACCTTTTCTCATCAGCAGTTAGAGCAGTCTTGTGACTTCTATCAGTGTCTGGCTGAGCACAGGTTAATCTTGTAGGAGGAGTTTTAATTTTCCTCTGACTGTCCTATGATGCTGCATGACCCATGACCCTCTGTCTGGACAGATTGACCCTGTGCCAATCACATGCAGCCCCCCCCAAAAAAAAATCTCTATGAATACACACTAAAGTGAGCATGTGCAGAGTGTCTCCAAGGGCTCAGTACTATCATTAGATGGATTGGAGGGGATGTGGAAGAAGGGGAGGATCCGAGATGACAGGATCAAACAACCTTTTTACATAAATCGGAGGATTAACCCTTTAGGTTCCACAGTGAGTATAACAAGCATGCTTTACTGCATATGCAGAGCCTTTTTACTGCTTTGGGTTTAGTAACACTTTAAGTCAACAAATGTAAAGGTATGTATAAAAAAAATTATATTACATATACCTTGGGATACCGTCAATGGAGGGAGGGGGCACCGGAGTGGCAAATTGCCAAGCCTGAAGTTATCATTTAAATTACAGCTAAATGAATTTTTTTTTGTTTTGGATTGAGTAGAGAGGTTTAGAATACCTGTCAGATTTGTATTGCTGTCTCAGCTCCCATTAAGGAGAATCACATTCTTTATTTGTCCCATAGTTCCCAACTATCTCCTTTTGAAGGGACTGTCCCTCTTTTACAACCAACTCCTCTTGTCCCATTTCTTCTTCAGTTGTCCTGCATTTTAGCCAGATGTATAAAAATACATTATTTAAAAAACAGCAGTGTTATATTACACTAAATATTTATTCCAACCTCTATATTGTTGCTTCTGTTATTTTAAAAAGTCAGTATAAAGTAAAAATTGGGGTGAAAACAGGCACTTTTGGGTTTAACCAATCATAAATTGCATTATATTTCCTCCTGGTTTGGGCAATTAGGGATGTGGCAGGGATTTTGTCCTTTGCTTACATATTTTGTGTTATAAGGGGTGTTCCTCTTCCTCATCTCAGAAAGTTGGGAGGTAGGATTTGTCCTGTCCACCAATATTACCAAGGGTAAATGTAAAATGAAATCCCAAATTTTGGGTTGTCATCAGAATAATAATAGAGGGGGAATCTTCCAATGGGGACATTAGTTCCAGGGAGCCTGGTGACCACTAGGGATTCCCTCATTTTGGAGAAATGTCCTCTAACTTTCTGTCTTGGCTAAAGGACAGGAAATGATGGAAAATCTCCCCAAAGTGACACAAACACTGATAGGGGTTTAAATCTCCCTTAAGCTGGTGATACACTGTTAGTTGGGGTTTTTCTTCTTGTTTTTTTTAGCCTGTGGGATTCTTTCACCCTGTTTGTGCAGATGGAGTAATTCCCCCTCCACATTGTATTCTGTTAATGCCCCTTAAATAGAAGTTGTTTAAATGAGTGACTTCTGTTCAGCTGAAGTTTGATAGAAGCTGATCCACCTGAAGTTCGATCAGTGTATGTTCAGCTTTACTCTGTACACAATATTTAAAAAGTTTTGCATTAAGTTGTACTTTAACCTGTCATTGATATATCCCTTCCTGGTGGAACACCCTTTAAATAATTTGTACAAATAACTAATATTGCAGTCTAATAAAGCTTAGATGGATTAGCAATGTTATTATATCATGAATAGTGCACCTCTATTAAATGAATACATTTGTCAGTATCAGCTTCATAATAGAGTATGCAGCCCTTATTGTAGTACTATAAACCAAGGGTCTCCAAACCTTCTAAACAAAGGGCCGGTTTACTGTCCTTCAGACTTTAGGGGGGCCGGATTGTGGCTATTGAAATTAGAAAATGTCCTGACATCAGTGGGAGTAAACAATGCCCCATCTTTGATGTCTGTGTGAGGAATTGAGCCCCCTTGGCGTCATTGGGTGGGAAGAAACATGCCCCATCATTGGTGTCATTGGGAGGAACTGTGCCCCATTGTTAATGTTATTGAGAGGAATGGTGCCCCTTCGTTGGTTTTAGTGAAGGGAATTATGCCCCATTGTTTGTGCCTGAGGATGAAATATTGCCGCAAGGGTCAGATAATTGTCAGGGCAGGCGCTGAGGAACAAACAGGCAGGCCTAATAACAATGTAACGCACTGGCTGACGACAACCACCACAGACCGAAGTCCCTTAGGGCATGGAGTCTAAGTCCCAGGCTGCCCTTCACCAGGGCCCCTGATGGTGGGGATGGACTGGACGCAGCCAGGAACCAGGTCGCGGCTCCCGAGACACCCCAGTTGCGGTAATGGCCACCGCCAATGGCGTGTAGCTGGTGGAAAGGACAATAGAGTAGTTGGGCAGGCCGGGTCGACAACAATGGGACAAAACGGTACAGGACAGCAGACGAGAATCACAGGTCACGGGCCGGGTTCAGCAACGGAGGGTCAGATCAAAGGAGAACACAAAGAATGGTTGAGTCACAAGCTGAGTCAGATTACAGGAGAGTCACGAGAGTCAGAACAGAGCTGTAGCAACACAAAGACACAAGACACGGCATGTGCGGACCACAGGCTTATATGTAATCAGCCACACCCCTCTGGGGGATGGACCTCAGAGACCTGAAGGCATAAAAGATTCCCACCATGCTCTGCAGAAATCCAAGATGGATGCCAGCACATGGAGTAACACCGCTGCTCAAGGTAGAGAGACTCCCAATCTCCAAGTACAACTCCTCCTGTACATGCTAGACCAGCTCTTGTGTTGCATAGATGAGAACAATAGAAGTCCGATCGGCTGCACTCCAAACAATCCATTTATTTGAACCAAGATAAAAGCAATACAGACAGTGTAAATACAGTGGGGAACTGGCAGATAAATGCGTTTCATGCTAAAGACAGCTCTTATTCATTACTCCTTAGGGCAGGGGTGTCAAAATGGTGGCCCTCCAGCTGTTGCAAAACTATAAGTCCCATCATGCCTCTGCCTTTGGGAGTCATGCTTGTAACTGTCAATCTTGCAATGCCTCATGGGACTTGTAGTTTGGCAACAGCTGGAGGGCCGCTAGTTTTACACCTGTGCCTTAGGGGTAATTAATTACCCCTTTAGCATGAAATGCAGTTGCCTGCCAGTCCCCCACTGTATTTCCACTGTCCGTATTGGTTTAATCTTGGTTCAGTAAAGTGGACTGGATTGCAGCCGATCGGACTTCCTTTGTTCTCATCAGTGTATGTTCAGCTTTACTCCGTACACAATTTTTAAAAAGTTTTGCATTAAGTGGTACTTTAACCGCCTCCTGCCCACCATATAAGGAAATGACGGATGGGCGGTGGTTCTCTCATTCTGGGAGGATGCCTGGGACACAGCGGATCACCGATCAGCGGAAAGAGCCGATGACGTCGGCTCTGTCATGTGATCAGCTGTGTCCAATCACAGCTGATTGCATGTAAATAAGGAAATGCTAGTTATCGGTATTCCTCTCCTCATGGGCTGTCACATTGACAGCTTGTGAGGAGAGGAGAGCCGGTAATCAGCATTCCTCAGAGGGGACATGTACACTGATCAGTGCCCTGATGATCAGTGTAGCCCCATCAATGCCACCTGTCAGTGCCCATCAATGCCACCTGTCAGTGCCCATCAGTGCACATCAATGCCACCTGTCAGTGCCCGTCAGTGCCCATCAGTGCCCATCAATGCCACATATCAGTGTCTATCTGAGCTGTCTTTCAGTGCCACCTATCATTGCCAGTCAGTGCCGCCTATCAGTGCCCGTCAGTGCCGCCTAAATGTTCCAGTCAGTGCTGACTATCAGTGCCAGTCAGTGCTGCCTATCATTGCTGCCTATCAGTGCCATATATGAGTACTGCCTTACAGTGCCCATCAGTGATGTCTGTCAAAGTCCACCATTGATGCCTGTCAATGCCCATCAGTGCCACCTACAAATGCCTCCTCGTCTGTGCCCATCAGTGCAGCCTATCAGTGCCCATCACTGCAGCCTCATTAGCGCACATCAGTGAAGGAGAAAAATTACTCATTTACAAAATTTTGTAACAGAAACTAAGAACAAAACCTTTTTTTTTTTCAAAATTTTCAGTCGTTTTTGGTTTGTTTAGCAAAAAATAAAAAACCCAGAGGTGATTAAATACCAAGAAAACTCTACCTGTCTAAAACAAAATGACAAAAATTTCATATGAGTGCAGTGTTGCATGACTGTGCAATTGTGATTCAAAGTGCGACAGCGCTGAAAGCTGAAAATTGGCCTGGGCAGGAAGGAGGTGAAAGTGCCCGGTAGACAAGTGGTTAACCTGTCATTGAAGTATCCCTTCCTGGTGGAACAACTCTTTAAAGATTTTTCCTACAAATAACTAATATTGCACAGTGTAATAAAGTTTAGATGGATTATCAATATTATGATATCATGAATAGTACACCTCTATTAAATGAAGACATTTGCCAGTTACCACTAGCAGTTAAGGTTATGCATTAGTGGATACCTCTGTATCAATGTACAGTATATTACATACACGTATATACACTAGAGTAGACTTACAAATTACTGTACAAGATAAGTATTATTATATTCAATTACTTACTCAGCTGGATTAATATACGCAGCAATAAAACCCGGCGATAAGTCATTTCAATAAGAGTGTGGCTCCTGTGTTCTCCCCTGCACACTCATCCATCTGTAGTCACCGGCTGAGCAATGGGTGGTGATATAGTAGGAAACTTGAAGGATGTTGTAGAGGTGAACAAACTTGTTCAGAAATTAGATGTGTCTTGTGATTTTTTGAAAACTGATGTCTTTCTGTCTGAATTAGCATTAGCAAGACATCATGGAGCATGGGTCATCAAAAACTCATCACTATGTGTGTAAAATATGTTCTAACCTTTGTCGCCGAACATTGCTAAGAGAAATATGTCATTATCCTTGTAACTATCCATGGTGACCTGGACATTGCCTGAGGCAGGACATTACTGAAGCCAGAACTGGTTTTGATGTGTACATGGGTGAGGAGACTCTACTGAAGGACAATAAATTAGTAGGTCAATGGCCAGTCATGACGAGGGGCGGACTGACCATTTGGGAACTCGGGCATTGCCCGAGGGCCCGGGGTCAGTAGGGGGCCCCATGAGATGCCCCTGGTACCTTTCATAGGCTTTTTTGGGTGTGGTTTGAGTGTGAGTGAGGACACAGGGGCCCCATGATCTTCTATTGCCCGGGGGCCCCATGAGTTGTCAGTCTGCCCCTGGTCATGACAGCTGAGTCATAGCTGATTCACTGCTTGTGTGCTGAATGCTTGTTCAGGGTTTGCAACTGAAAAATCCTGAAGCCAGGCATTTAGCAATTCCAGCAATGGCAGGACCCATATTTCTCTAGCAATAGGTGTGCTTTTTTTTTTTGTTTTTTTTTTTAAGCAGACAAAAAATTTCTTTATTGAAAAAGAGATCATCACATACAATGCTGGAAAATTAGAAGATCCTACATAGAAAACAGGAATTTTCCCATTGAAAACATTATTATTATTATACAGAATTTATATAGCAGCAACAGTTTACTCAGCCCTTTACAATATAATGGGAGACAATACAGCAACAATACAGTTCAATATTTATTTATTTCAGGTTCCTTATAATAGCACCATCAATTTACGCAGCACTTTACACATACATTGTACATTCACATCAGTCCCTAACCCTTAAGGGGCGTACAATCTAAAGTCCCTAACTCACATTCATACATACACATACTAGGGACAATTTAGGAGCCAATTAACTTCCCAGCATGTCTTTGGAGTTTGGGAGGAAACTGGAGTACCCGGAGGAAACCCACGTAGTCACAGGGAGAACATGCAAACTCCAGGCAGGTGATGCCGTAGTTGGGATTCGAACCAGCGACCCTAAATACAGGAGGGTTAGGAGGGCCCTGCTCCTTGGAGCTTACAATCTAGGACATGGATCATTACTGATACTTATTGAGAAAGGGACATTCTGCAGATGACATACTGTATCATTTAAAACCCAGGTACAATAGTAAAAATTATCTGGTGTATAACCATAAAGACATTGAATGTTAATAGATAAACCGCTGGAGCATCTTGAGTAAGACACAACAATACACATTCCGGGTAGCGTGAAAATCATGAAAGTCAAGACAGGTGAAACTCGAAAAATTAGAATATTGTGCAAAAGTTAATTTATTTCAGTAATGCAACTTAAAAGGTGAAACTAATATATGAGATAGACTCATTACATGCAAAGCAAGATAGTTCAAGCCGTGATTTGTCATAATTGTGAGGATTATGGCTTACAGCTCATGAAAACCCCAAATCCACAATCTCAGAAAATGAGAATATTACATGCAATCAATAAAACAAGGATTGTACATAGAACAAGATCGGACCTCTGAAAAGTAGAAGCATGCATATGTACTCAGTACTTGGCTTGGGCCCCTTTTGCAGCAATTACTGCCTCAATGCGGCGTGGCATGGAAGCTATCATCCTGTGGCACTGCTGAGGTGTTATGGAAGACCAGGATGCTTCAATAGCGGCCTTCAGCTCTTCTGCATTGTTCAGTCTCATGTCTCTCATCTTTCTCGTGGCAATGCCCCATAGATTCTCTATGGGGTTCAGGTCAGGTGAGTTTGCTGGCCAATCAAGCACAGTAATCCCACGGTCATTGAACCAGGTTTTGGTGCTTTTGGCAGTGTGGGCAGGTGCCAAGTCCTGCTGGAAAATGAAGTCAGCATCCCTATAAAACTCATCTGCGGAAGGAAGCATGAAGTGCTCCAAAATCTTCTGGTAGATGGCTGCGTTGACCCTGGACTTAATGAAGCACAGTGGACCAACACCAGCAGATGACATGGCTCCCCAAATCAACACAGACTGTGGAATCTTCACACTGGATTTCAAGCATCTTGCAGTGTGTGCCTCTCCATTCTTCCTCCATACTTGGGTCCTTGGGCCTCTCTATTCTTCCTCCATACTCGGGGTCCTTGGTTTCCAAATGAGATGAAAAAGTTGCTCTCATCAGAAAAGAGGACTTTGGACCACTGAGCAACAGACCAGGTCTG
This sequence comes from Staurois parvus, assembly GCF_062004578.1. Lineage (NCBI taxonomy): Eukaryota > Metazoa > Chordata > Amphibia > Anura > Ranidae > Staurois > Staurois parvus. The sequence continues at coordinate 710,620 of NW_028319132.1, forward strand.
TTTTTCTTTAGCCCAGGTAAGACGCTTCTGATGTTGTTTGTTGTTCAGGAGCGGCTTGACAAGAGGAATACGACATTTGAAGCCCAGGTCCAGGATTCGTCTGTGTGTGGTGGCTCTTGATGCACTGACTCCAGCCTCAGTCCACTCCTTGTGAAAGTCCCCAACACTTTTGAATGGCCTTTTCCTGACAATCCTCTCCAGGCTGCGGTCATCCCTGCTGCTCGTGCACTTTTTTCTTCCACACTTTTCCCTTCCACATAACTTTCTATTAATGTGCTTTGATACAGCACTTTGGGAACATCCAACTTCTTTTGCAATTACCTTTTGAGGCTTTCCCTCCTTATGGAGGATGTCAGTGATGGTTTTCTGCACAACTGTCAGGTCAGCAGTCTTTCCTATGATTGTGATTCCTACTGAACCAGACTGAGAGACCATTTAAAGGCTCAGGAACCCTTTGCAGGTGTTATGGCTTAATTAGCTGATTAGAGTGGGACACTTTGAGCCGAGAATATTGCACCTTTTCACAATATTCTGATTTTCTGAGATTGTGGATTTGGGGTTTTCATGAGCTGTAAGCCATAATCCTCACAATTATGACAAATCACGTCTTGAACTATCTTGCTTTGCATGTAATGAGTCTATCTCATATATTAGTTTCACCTTTTAAGTTGCATTACTGAAATAAACTATTGCACGATATTCTAATTTTTTGAGTTTCACCTGTAAGTAGCATAGCTTGATGAAACAACACCACTCTATGTGGTTGTGGAAGGCTCATCACATGTAGAGGCTTGATCTAACCATCTATCCCAAATCTTATAGGATAGGTGTGCTTTTATTAAAGATTAGAGATGAGCGAATCGAACCAGGCAAACCGGAATTCGAGTCGAATTTCAGGAAATATTCGATTCGCGTCGAATCCGAAATTTTGCCTACTTCGGGTGCGCGAATCGAATATTTCCCGATCAGCCGGCAAAAGTGTCCCTGCAGTGAGCTCCGCTATTTCTGACAGTTCTCTGACAGAAGGAACACATGTTTAGCGGTTGAAACATTGTATCTATTAGTTTCCATTTAGGATACAGATGTTTCAACCGCTGTACATGTGAAGAAGCTGTCAGAGAACTGTCAGAAATAGAGGAACTCTGCACATACACTTTTTGCCGGCTTGGAATTATTCTTATTTTCATCCTACTTCTTCTTCTTCTTCTTCTTCATCCTCATCCTCATCCTCTTCTTCTGAGGATGAGGATGAAGAAGAAGAAGTAGGATGAAAATAAGAATAATTCCAAGCCGGCAAAAAGTGTATGTGCAGAGTTCCTCTATTCTGCAGATACACTTAGAGGAGCTCTGCATATACACTTAGAGGAGCTCTGCACATACACTTTTTGCCGGCTTGGAATTAATCTTATTTTCATCCTACTTCTTCTTCTTCTTCTTCATCCTCATCCTCAGAAGAAGAAGAAGAGGATGAGGATGAAGAAGAAGAAGAAGTAGGATGAAAATAAGAATAATTCCAAGCCGGCAAAAAGTGTATGTGCAGAGTTCCTCTATTCTGCAGATACACTTAGAGGAGCTCTGCAGATACACTTAGAGGAGCTCTGCACATACACTTTTTGCCGGCTTGGAATTAATCTTATTTTCATCCTACTTCTTCTTCTTCTTCATCCTCATCCTCATCCTCAGAAGAAGAAGAAGAGGATGAGGATGAAGAAGAAGAAGAAGTAGGATGAAAATAAGAATAATTCCAAGCCGGCAAAAAGTGTATGTGCAGAGTTCCTCTATTCTGCAGATACACTTAGAGGAGCTCTGCACATACACTTAGAGGAGCTCTGCACATACACTTTTTGCCGGCTTGGAATTAATCTTATTTTCATCCTACTTCTTCTTCTTCTTCTTCATCCTCATCCTCATCCTCAGAAGAAGAAGAAGAGGATGAGGATGAAGAAGAAGAAGAAGAAGAAGTAGGATGAAAATAAGAATAATTCCAAGCCGGCAAAAAGTGTATGTGCAGAGCTCCTCTAAGTGTATCTGCAGAGCTCCTCTAAGTGTATCTGCAGAATAGAGGAACTCTGCACATACACTTTTTGCCGGAAACCGCTGTATGGAGGGAATGTCCCAGAACTGTCAGAAATAGACTATTTCTGACAGTTCTGGGACATTCCTTCCATGCAGCGGTTGAAACATTGTATCTATTTGTTTCCATAAATGGATCCATTTATGGAAACAAATAGATACAATGTTTCAACCGCTGTATGGAGTGAGTGTCCCAGAACTGTTAGAAATAGTCTATTTCAGACAGTTCTATGACATTCCCTCCATACAGCGGTTGAAACCGCTGTATGGAGTGAATGTCCCAGAACTGTCAGAAATAGACTATTTATGACAGTTCTGGGACATTCACTCCATACAGCGGTTGAAACATTGTATCTATTTTTTTCCATAAATGACATTCTGCAAATACACTTAGAGGAGCGCTGCAGATACACTTTTTGCCAGCTTGGAATTAAACTTATTTTCATCCTACTTCTTTTTCTTCATCCTCATCCTCATAAGAAGAAGAAGAGGATGAGGATGAAGAAGAAGAAGAAGTAGGATGAAAATAAGAATAATTCCAAGCCGGCAAAAAGTGTATCTGCAGCGCTCCTCTAAGTGTATCTGCAGAATGTCATTTATGGAAAAAAATAGATACAATGTTTCAACCGCTGTATGGAGTGAATGTTCCATAACTGTCAGAAATAGACTATTTATGACAGTTCTGGGACATTCACTCCATACAGCGGTTGAAACCGCTGTATGGAGGGAATGTCATAGAACTGTCAGAAATAGACTATTTATGACAGTTCTGGGACATTCACTCCATACAGCGGTTGAAACCGCTGTATGGAGGGAATGTCATAGAACTGTCAGAAATAGACTATTTCTGACAGTTCCGGGACATTCCTTCCATACAGCGGTTGAAACATTGTATCTATTTGTTTCCATAAATGGATCCATTTATGGAAACAAATAGATACAATGTTTCAACCGCTATATGGAGTGAGTGTCCCAGAACTGTTAGAAATAGTCTATTTCAGACAGTTCTATGACATTCCCTCCATACAGCGGTTGAAACCGCTGTATGGAGTGAATGTCCCAGAACTGTCAGAAATAGACTATTTATGACAGTTCTGGGACATTCACTCCATACAGCGGTTGAAACATTGTATCTATTTTTTTCCATAAATGACATTCTGCAAATACACTTAGAGGAGCGCTGCAGATACACTTTTTGCCAGCTTGGAATTAATCTTATTTTCATCCTACTTCTTCTTCTTCTTCTTCATCCTCATCCTCATAAGAAGAAGAAGAGGATACAATGTTTCAACCGCTGTATGGAGTGAGTGTCCCAGAACTGTTAGAAATAGTCTATTTCTGACAGTTCTATGACATTCCCTCCATACAGCGGTTTCAACCGCTGTATGGAGTGAATGTCCCAGAACTGTCAGAAATAGACAGAAACTGTCACAGAACTGTCCTTCTTCTCATCCTTCTCCTTCTTCTCATCCTTCTTCTCATCCTTCTTCTCATCCTTCTCCTTCTTCTCATCCTTCTCCTTCTCCATCTTCTCATCCTTCTCCTTCTCCTTCTTCTCATCCTTCTCCTTCTCCTTCTTCTCATCCTTCTCCTTCTCCTTCTTCTCATCCTTCTCCTTCTCCATCTTCTCATCCTTCTCCTTCTCCTTCTTCTCATCCTTCTCCTTCTCCTTCTTCTCATCCTTCTCCTTCTTCTCATCCTTCTCCTTCTTCTCATCCTTCTCCTTCTTCTCATCCTTCTCCTTCTCCTTCTTCTCCTCATCCTTCTCCTTCTCCTTCTCCTTCTCTTTCTTCTCATCCTTCTCCTTCTTCTCATCCTTCTCCTTCTCCTTCTTCTCATCCTTCTCCTTCTTCTCATCCTTCTCCTTCTTCTCATCCTTCTTCTCATCCTTCTCCTTCTCCTTCTTCTCATCCTTCTCCTTCTTCTCATCCTTCTTCTCATCCTTCTCCTTCTTCTCATCCTTCTTCTTCTCATCCTTCTCCTTCTTCTCATCCTTCTCCTTCTCCTTCTTCTCATCCTTCTCCTTCTTCTCATCCTTCTCCTTCTTCTCATCCTTCTCCTTCTCCTTCTTCTCATCCTTCTCCTTCTTCTCATCCTTCTCCTTCTCCATCTTCTCATCCTTCTCCTTCTGCTTCTTCTCATCCTTCTCCTTCTTCTCATCCTTCTCCTTCTTCTCATCCTTCTCCTTCTTCTCATCCTTCTCCTTCTTCTCATCCTTCTTCTCATCCTTCTCCTTCTTCTCATCCTTCTTCTCATCCTTCTTCTTCTCATCCTTCTCCTTCTTCTCATCCTTCTCCTTCTTCTCATCCTTCTCCTTCTTCTCATCCTTCTCCTTCTTCTCATCCTTCTCCTTCTCCTTCTTCTCATCCTTCTCCTTCTCCTTCTTCTCATCCTTCTCCTTCTTCTCATCCTTCTCCTTCTCCTTCTTCTCCTTCTCCTTCTTCTCATCCTTCTCCTTCTCCTTCTTCTCATCCTTCTCCTTCTTCTCATCCTTCTCCTTCTCCATCTTCTCATCCTTCTCCTTCTCCTTCTTCTCATCCTTCTCCTTCTCCTTCTCCTTCTTCTCATCCTTCTCCTTCTTCTCATCCTTCTCCTTCTCCTTCTTCTCATCCTTCTCCTTCTTCTCATCCTTCTCCTTCTTCTCATCCTTCTCCTTCTCCTTCTTCTCATCCTTCTCCTTCTCCTTCTCCTTCTCCTTCTTCTCATCCTTCTCCTTCTTCTCATCCTTCTCCTTCTCCTTCTTCTCATCCTTCTCCTTCTCCTTCTTCTCATCCTTCTCCTTCTCCTTCCTCATCTCCAAGGGCATTTAAATTAAAGGTACAGTGTTCTGCACTAATTTAAAGGCTCTCTGAAGCCTAGAAACCCTTTTAATAAGTTAACTTCGTAGCGAATTAATTCGCATCGAATCGAATTTCATACTGGAATTCGCCGAATCAGCCGAATCGAATTTTTGAGAAATTCGCTCATCTCTATTAAAGATCATAAAGAAGGATAGCCCCTCTGAGTTCCTTTGTATTTGGAATATATGGATTGACTATGCAGCTTCATAATAGAGCATGCAGCCCTTATTGTAGTACTGTAAACAGTAGACTTCTTTCAACACAGCTAAAACATAATCATGCCATTGATGTGAAAAGAAGACTAGGGCTCCACCTGCTGGTAGGATAGAAGATGACATCTTATTAATATGCAATTATTCATATTTACCCAAGAAAACATACATTTTTTAGTTCTTACCATAAAAACCACTGTACATGCGTTTTAAACTAGGTAGCTGCCTAACTTAGTCTGCACCTTGATCAGTCTCTGATACAGTGGTCACTAGTGTAGAGAATCTTGCATAGAAATATGAATGAGTAGTATATGTTTTAGCCATATTTGAATGAGTTTTGTGTCACATAACACAAAAACTAAAACAACAATACCACTACCTTTTCCTAATTTCCATAACACTGTGAACCCTGATGTAAAGGGGAACTCTGATGCAAAGGGGAATCTGCGAACCCTGATGTAAAGGGGAACTCTGATGAAAGGGGGAACACTGCGAACCGTGATGTAAAGGGGAACTCTGATGCAAAGGGGAACACTGCAAACCCTGATGTAAAGGGAACTCTGCTGACTGTGCTGTAAGGGAAGGGGGGGCTTTGGTGACCAGAGACCACCTTTAATTAGAGTTCCCCTTTACATCAGGGTTTGCAGTGCCCCCTTACATCAGAGTTCTCCTTTATATCAGGGTTCACAGAGGTCCCCCTTGCACTGTAAGGGGCAACCCTGCAGATTCTGATGTAAAGGATAACTCTTAAGACACTGATGTAAGGGGAACTCTGGGGACTGGTGACCAGAGACCCCCTTACATCAGAGTTACCCTTTACATCACAGTCCGCAGTGTTCCCCTTTACACATATAAAAATATTGATATAAAAATATTTTATCAGGAAAAAAAAGTTAGTCTTACTGCCTTTTTTTGCGGGGCGGGGGGATGCTTCAGAATTCTCAGCCTATAGGCTCCTGAGATGCAAATCTGGCCCTGTTCACCCCACTGGAAACATGTCTGTATTCTTCTACAACCATACTAGATCACTATTTTATTCCTCCTGACTCATGTGCTACATCCATAGGTATGGGGATACCTAAGGACAGTCCTAGAAATTGCACAGAGGGGACATAAAATCAACCTTATACTTGGTACAACTCTTTTTAAAGTGAAGTTCCACCCAAAAGTAGAAGCTTTGTTTGTTTGCCTCCCCCCCACTGCCATATTTAGCACTTTTTGGGGGGGAGCAGATACCTGGTTTTGACAGGTACCCTTTCCCACTTCTGTCTCAGTTCGCTGCAAAGTGAGCCGGAAGTTTGGTCCCTTCCTTCCTCCCGCAGTCTCCTTGGAACCTTCACAGATCCCAGAAGACTGCTGGACCAGTCAGGATATGCAGCGTGACTCGCGCCTGCGCAGTGGGCACCCAGCTGTGAAGCCACAAGTTGTCACAGCCTGGTGCCCACAGCCGGAAAGAGAAGAAGGAGAGAAGGGACGGCTTGGATGAGCACATCGCTGGACCCTGGGACAGGTGTGTGTTTATTAAAAGTCAGCAGCTGCAGTTCTTGTAGCTGCTGACTTTTAATAAAACACAAAAACGTCTGGAACTCCGCTTTAAGTAAGTACAAGTTATTTCCTTTTTATCATGAACCAAATTTTGAGAAATGCCTATTCACTTCAGTCAATCTGTGCTATAAGTTGAAATACCTGTCTGCATGATTTCGTAAAAATCTGGCTAACTCTAGGTTCACACCTAAGCGTTTTCCACAGCGCTTTGCGTTTTATAGAAACACAGTACAGTGCATTTAACATGATCTACTATGTGACACATTTACATCTCCGTGTCTTCACCTAGTGAGTTTTTTTAAAAGGGTCAGGGACTTTTATGTGTTTTTGGTTCTATAGAATTCAATGGGATCGCTGCAGAAAACCATGTAGTGTGGTTTTGATGTGTTTTTTTATGTGTTTTGCGCTTTAAATCTGCCTAGCAACAAGAAAAATGAAAAACAAAAAAATTAAAAAATGCAAAACACATCAAAAACACGGCAAAAATGCAATCAATGCAGAAATGGCTCAAACGCAACCTGCATAGGTGTGAACCTAGCCTAAAGGTGGGAATACACAAATAGAAAATCGACCAATTGGTCATCCGATGACCGAGAGGCATTCGTTCGTTGGTGGAAATCGTGGCCGACATTAACCAATCTACAAAAATAATTCATTGGACAATACGTAGTGTTGACGTCTTCCGTACAAGTGGAAGTGATGCGGTGTGCATGTGACCTTGTAGCCACGCCCTTCCGGCCAGAACGAGTGATATACACAACAATTACCAGCAATGAGTATAATATCGTTTATTACATGACCTATATACATAAATAGTGATACATAAAATATAATCTGCAGAATTCTGCTTTCATTATCTCATTGGGCCAATCTACTTTTAACATTTGGATTTTTCGTTCGTGTTTATGAAGATTCCTTGGACATCCGGGTCATCTTCTCTTTCCGCTCATGCGTGATAGCGCTTGATAGATTTTTTTTTGTACGACCATCATACCAGGGGCGGACTGACAACTCATGGGGCCCCGGGCAATAGGGGATCATGGGGCCCCTGTGTCCTTGCCCAAACTCAAAAAAGCCTATGAACAAGGTACCAGGGGCATCTCATGGGGCCCCCTACTGACCCTGGGCCCCTGCGTCATACCACCGCATAGAAAATCGGTCATTAGTACTGAAAACGACAACATTTTTCACTGTTATTCAACCGGATTTTTTTGTTCACAATATTGTTATCAGTTAAAACATCCTGCTCATCAATAAAGAGAAAATTGTTCAATCAGTGGTTCCGCAAAATTTTTCGGACAATTTTCTTATCGTGTGTACGGGGCATTAGGCTAGCCATACACTTTACAATTTTCTTATAATTTTCTGCCCAATTTCCTTTAGATTTACCTTCAACTATGTAGTCCAAGGGCCTGTCTAATTGGATACAATTAAAAGTGTGGTTTAGGTTTGATCTCATATTATATGGTTTTTGGTAAATCTAAAGCAAAATTCTCAAGAAAATTGTATATTGTATGGCCAGCATTAGAGAGAGGAGAAATATTCTGCTACCAGGACTACTGGTGCACCTGCAAATGGTTTATGCACATGGTACAAGGTAAGGTAATGAGAAGCAGAAAAAAAATCAATACTCTGTATTACCAGAAGAGGGCAGCAAATGACATCTATGTCCATGCATAGGGGACAACAAAATAGTAACATCACTGCAAAGAAGTGTTCAGAATATCTCTGGAGAGTCAGGCATAGGGGCAGACTGACCATTTGGAAACTCGGGCACTGCCAGAGGGCCCGGGGTCAGTAGGGGGCCCCATGAGATGGCCCTGGTACATTTTTCATAGGCTTTTTGAGTTTGGGCAAGGACACAGGGGCCCCATGATCCCTTATTGCCCGGGGGCCCCATGAGTTGTCAGTCCGCCCCTGGGTGGTGGTGGCGGCGATGTGCTAGAAAATGAAACTCGGGGGGAGGATTAAGGGAGAAAGTATTTGTGCTGTGAATGGATTTTGGAGGAGGGATTTGAGGGAGTAGGGTGGGAAATAATAAAAATAAAATGGATGTGCGCTAGGAGGGGTGAAGTAGAACTGCAGATGAAATTTTAGTGATTTTTTTTTTAATTTATTTTGGGGGGGGGGGAATGCAAGCAGCAGGTCTTGCCTAGGACGCAGAGTAGTCTAGCACCAACCCTAGCTATCATGTACAGCCCCAACTTTAGTATAGGAATCCCAGTCTATTCCCACTGACCAGAGTCTTCTCCCCTTAGAGTCTGATGAACAGCAAACTGGCTCTTTGTTTAGAATGTTTGGAGCCCCTGGTATGTGGTCAGCCTTGAAGAAGTCTTTTTCTGGCCAACTACAGTGTTCTTCAATGGAATACTACTCACCTGAACCTTGTATATGGGTTTGCATCTTTTATCGAGGTTCACCTCCAGCTTGCCCTCATTTAAGTTTGCTTTGAGACTGAACCCGATGTGATTTGACCTCTTGGTCAGTAGACAGTCAGTGATGCAACTTGGTGAAACAACAATTTGACATTCTTTATTATCAAAATACAAAGTTACATAATATTTTTTCTTCTCTCTTTTAAACATACATTACTGCACATGACTGGTAATCAACAACAATACACTGCAGACAATGAACACTGGAAATTCATTGGGTCACTTGCAACAACTGCAGGTATCACATCCCTTTGCGCATTCACAGCCCTGGCTGCATTTAGCACAGTCTGCCGGACAGCAGGAGCAGCAACCTGAGAAAACAAAAAGTGATACAATGTATGCAAAAAGTTATTGGTGTGTAACATTGATCTGATATAACCCGTACCCAGGGGCGGACTGACCATTTGGAAACTCAGGCACTGCCCGGGGGCAGTAGGGGGCCCCATGAGATGCCCCTGGTACCTTTTTCATAGGCTTTTTTGAGTTTGGGCAAGGGCACAGGGGCCCCATGATCCCTTATTGCCCGGGGGCCCCATGATTTGTCAGTCCGCCCCTGCCCGTACCTTTAATTTCTGCAGAGATGTGCTTTGAACAATAATTAGAGACCCAACACAAATCTTAGCATATTTTATAACTGGCTCAGGGTCACAAGATTGATCCATACCTGTGATGTTAAAACTTAAGATCACAGCAAAGAAATTCTATGTGGCCTGATGGTCTGATTTGTCCTAAGTTCGTTTTTTTTGCCAAAAAAGAAGTCATAGCAACACTTATATAAAATGTGTTCTTTTCTGTGGAAGAGTGAAGAACCTCTTGTAGAACTAGATCACAAGTATGAACATTCAGATGACCAATGGCCTTTTACTTCATATACAATGAGCAACAGGCTTTGCTTGGGTTAGGCTAGTGCAACACTGCCAGTTCAATGCAACTGCTTGTTGGCAGTCAACTTTCCTGTAGCAGTGGGGTTGATTTACTGAAACTGAAGGGGGAAAAAATCTGGTGCATAGAAACCAATCAGCTTCCAGGTTTTATTGTCAAAGCTTAACTGAACAAGCAAAAGTTAGAAGCTGATTGGCTACCATGCACAGCCGTGCCAGATTTTTCACGCTCCAGTTTTAGTAAATCAACCCCCAGTGAATCCAATGTAATGGCAATTAGATAACTGTTAAGCATTTAAATCTCAGCAGGAGATACATTTCATCATCAGATCATTATCCAAGCCAGCTTTTCCCCAGTGTCCCACCAGCAGTATCAAAACTGCATTCTTGAGGCACTATTGACTCCAACCATGTATGTATGAGCGGGGGTGTATTTACCACAAGGAAAACAAGGCATTTGCCTAGGGTGGCATTTTTCAGGGGGGGGCAGCACTGCCCCCCAGAAGCAGGGATGGAAGAAGGGACACATGCAGCATGGGGACCAGGTGGGATTTGAGAGAGGTTGCGGGTTGTTGATGGTGTATGCCGAGCCCGACTCTTGTTCCTGGGGCTGTCCAGAGCTGTGAAGGTGAGGGTCTTCCTTGACGAGGGGGGGGTTGTATTAGTCGAAGGCTCTCACAGGTGGCCAGGGGTGTTGTTGGTCAATGTCAGGTTCTCTCCATGGGGGAGGGGCACCCTATTTTTGTGTTGCCTAGGGCAGTACAAAACCTAAATACGCCACTGTGTATGAGGTTACCCACAACATGCATCATTGATGGGTTTTTAGGATACCACAATACACACAGACCTATGCATCATACAGTGTGTTTGCCATATGGTGACAGTCCGATAGCTGTAAATATATCCTAGATCAGTGGTTCTCAACCTTTCTAATGCCGCGACCCCTTGATACAGTTCCTCATGTTGTGGTGACCCCCAACCATAAAATTATTTTCGTTGCTACTTCATAACTGTAATTTTGCAGTGGGAGGACTAGTGCCCCATCGTTGGTGTCAGTGGGGGGAATAGTGCCCCATCGTTGGTGTCAGTGGGGGGAATAGTGCCCCATCGTTGGTGTCAGTGGGGGGAATAGTGCCCCATCGTTGGTGTCAGTGGGGGGAATAGTGCCCCATCGTTGGTGTCAGTGTGGTGGAGGGGGGAATAGTGCCCCATCATTGGGGTTGGGGGGGGGATAGTGCCCCATCATTGGTGTCAGTGGGGGGGGGGTGAAATAGTGTCCCATCGTTGGTGTCGGTGGGGGGAGGAATAGTGCCCCATTTTTGGTGTCAGTGGGAGGAATAATGCCCCATCGTTGGTGTCAGTGGGGGGAGGAATAGTGCCCCATCGTTGGTGTATGTGTGGGAGAAATAGTGCCTCATCGTTGGTATTAATGACACCAATGATGGGGCACTATTCCTCCCACTGACACCAATGATACTTACCTTGCTGACCCCTGCTCCAGCCTGGGCTCGCTCTCTCCCTCTCCCATCTACAGCCTGCATACCTGGCTGCAGCAGCAAAATTTGCACTTACCTGTCAGCTGTCTTCCTTCTCTGGCCGCTCTCCTCTTCACTTGCTCCGGCAGCTCCCTCGATCTTCTTTGATCTACGCGCGCAGCCGCTCGGCTCCTCCTCTCCAAGCTCCACCTTCTCGCCGGTGATTGGCCGCCTGTGTGCCTCTCCTGAGCTACAGTTCCAGTGGCCAATCAGCGGCGAGGAGGCAGAGCTGTTGAGCGATCCCGGAGGTGTGGCCAGGTGACAGGGGCAGCATATCATCCCGCCCACACATCGCCTGAGACATAGGAGCGGTGTCTCGGTTCCTAAGACCATCGGAAATATGTGTTTTCCGATGGTCTTAGGCGACCCCTGTGAAATGGTCGTTCGACCCCCAGGTTGAGAACCGCTGTCCTAGATAATCTCTAAATGCAGGCCACACCAAAGATGCATGTAACCCAGTCTCATCCAATAGGTGTCCTATTTTTATTACCGTTCCAATAGTATAAGTATTTACAATCCCCCCCCCCAATAAAAAAAAAAAAAAATTAAAAAAAAAATCTAGGTGTTTTTTTTTTTTTTTCTATTTAAAAACTAAACAAGACAAACCCACACAGTTTACTCAATTATATGGTTTTATAAAAGATGTGGTTGATTTCCCCATCATAAATAGGGTTTCCACCATATCCCTTTAAAACCGAACACATTAATGACACAGGTTCTGTGGCAGATTAAGGTGGTAATTACATTCACTTAGGGAGTTATCTGCAATAAATTAGCCTCAGGACCTGTGTCATTAATGTGTTCGATTTTTATAGGGATGAGGTGGCAACCCTAATCATGAGCAGTAAGCAATGTACAGAGCCATCAGACCTCTCAAACTGAAAGGTTCCCCTATAATCTGAGAATATATTGTCTGCACCATGTAGGTATGATTGGAGTGGAGTAAATATCAGCAAAACATGCACATTTTACCAGTTTAAGATCCCCCCCCCCCCCCCCCCAGAATAAAAAAAAAAAAACTCTACTTACTAATTTTGTTTTTTTTGTTTTTTTCCTTGGGGGGTGGGGGGATCTTAAACTGGTAAAATGTGCATGTTTTGCTGATATTTACTCCACTCCAATCATACCTAAATTTTTCTGCCAAAAATACAAGTCCTGTTGTGGGCTGACAACACAAAAATTAGCTGCATGATCTCTTGTCTAACTGCTCCCACCCACCTACTCCCCAATTTAAAGGCTAATTATTCTATAGTCCCAAGATAGGACTGGCCAGGCTAATTGCTCTTTTGAGACAACATGGAGTGAGCACTGGAGAAAAGTACAAGTCTGCATGTCCAACTATTCTAATGGTATATTTAAGGCTGACCAGACACTATACAATCTGATTGTACGATTTCCTTTCCATCAACTATGTAGTGCAAGGGCCTGCCTGATCTGGTTTTATTGAAGGCATTTCTTTGTCCTCCTGTTGTACAGATTGTATAGTATATGGCCAGCATAACAGACCAAATACAAGAAGTTAATGACATACAGTTTAAGCAGGAGGGTTAAATAATAGGTTACAAAGCATACAACACTACTGATTAACCCCAGGTTCACAACCAAGCATTTTCTGCAGCATTTTGCAGAAACAGTACAGTTCATTTAACATGATTTCCTATGGGGCATATTCACATCTCCATGTTTTCACCCGGTGCGTTTTTTGGAAAGGGTCGGGGACTTTTTTGAACGCAAAAAGTTGCGGTTTTGGTTCTTTAGACCTCGCAGCAGAAAAGCATATAGTGCGTTTTTGCATTTTAAATCTGCCTAGCAACAAGAAAAAAAAAAGCAAACGCATCAAAAAATGCAGTGCAATGCAGTAACTGCTCAATTGCAACCTGCATAGGTGTGAACCTAGCCTAAAAGCTTGGCAGCAGACTTCGCCCGTTCAGTCGGGTGGACCCACAGTGGTCTGTATTGTATCAGAGTACTTGCTTTCGATCTGTATGTTTGGGATGCCAACTCTGGGCCCCTTTGGAGTGGGGCCATTCTGGTTCCAACCCTTGTCTGTCCCAGCTCCTGACTCTCTAGGGGCGGACTGACAACTCATGGGGCCCCTGGGCAATAGGGGGATCATGAGGCCCCTGTGTCCTTGCCCATACTCAAAAAAGCCTATGAAAAAAAAAAAAAAAAAAAAAAAAAAAAAAAAAAAAGGTACCAGGGGCATCTCATGGGGAATCCTACTGACCCCGGGCCCTCGGGCAGTGTCCGAGTGTCCAAATGATCAGTCCGCCCCTGTGACTCTCTCTTCGATCTTCCCTCTCTTTCTATGTTCACTTCTTATTTTTCTCTGTTTTATATGGTGAACTTTGCATGGACATGTATTGATGTTCTTCATGTCTTTTTATAGGACAGTTCTTTCGAATATATGTCTGTTATATACCTGTTATTTCTCAAGATTTTTAGAATTTGGCTAGTGATACTCGCTGACTGCAGGTATCTCTTTGGCTCACCTCATGCTTGAGCCTGCTGATTGTCCGTATGTATGTGTAATCGTTGGTCCTTTTTTTTTTTTTTTTTTTTTCTTTCCCCTTCTGTATGTTAAAACTTAATAAACACAAATTTGCCTTTAATAGCTTGGCAGCAGATAGGATTGTAAAGGTCATGATCAGGGGCAGACTGACAACTCATGGGGCCCCCGGGCAATAGGGGTTTCATGGGGCCCCTGTGTCCTTGCCCAAACTCAAAAAAGCCTATGAAAATGGTACCAGGGGAATCTCATGGGGCCCCCTACTGACCCCGGGCCCTCGGGCAGTGCCGGAGTTTCCAAATGGTCAGTCCGCCCCTGGTCATGATTAGTGACCAATGAAGACCAATCTATTGCAAGGTAAGGTAGACATTTAAGAAGTTACATTTCTATTCCCTTTATATTGACAATACACACAAACAGCAGTCATGCAATACCCTGATAGTATTCTATATGCACTTTGGATTTTTTTTTTATACAGGTAAGTACACTTACTCTTCTTGCAGCACTTGCATTTGCAGTCTTTGCACTTGCAGGAATCGCCGCAGGAGCAGGTGCCACCTAGGAGAGAAGGAGAGTACAGTTATCGGGGCACTAAAAGAAAACCTGTATACATAATATATTCCACCATCCATCAGCTAGTACCCAGCAGACACAATCTACATACCTGTAGCACAGTTGCAGTCACGAGGGTCCATGGTTGGCTGTTGTTCTCTCTAGATGCCGAGTCTGGATTTTGTTGTGATGATATTGCCGTATGAATCCCTGAGCTCTATTTACTGGTTTATATAGAGCACATCCAAAGCGGAGTGCAAAACACAGACAAGTGCAGATACACACCCCCTGGTCACATGACTCTCTGCGACATGTGTGAGGACAGACCATAAACAAGACGTGATGAGTGCAATAACTGCCAAGTCAAGCAGTGTGCAGAATGACAAGGCACAAACCCCAGCCTGTGTGCAGCACAGACAGTTTCTGCGAAATGGATTGACCGACCAAATCAATCATAAACTTGTTAGTTTTTTTCCCCTGCTATGTTTATAAAAATAATAACATATATAAAACAGTATTATCTTTTTTCATTTTCTTCTTTTACGTGTTTATTTTAAAGCAGTAATAAACCCAAAAGCAAACGTTTATTATATTGCAGCCAATTTTTAGATGTCAGCTGCAATCATTTTCTTTTTTAGGCATTCTTTCTTTTGTTACTAAAAAGTTAGTTACCAAAGAAATGTTCCAATAAATACAACACTTCTATTATACCAACATCATTGTGCCAATGTAATAAAGAGAGGAAATACACTCACTGGATGCTGCTATTATTAACCACTTCCAGTCCGGACACTTTCACCCCCTTCCTGTCCAGGGCAATTTTTAGCTTTCAGCGCTATCACACTTTGAATGGCAATTGCGCGGTCATGCAATACTGTACCCATATGAATTTTTTACCATTTTTTTGAGACAGATAAAGCTTTATTTTGGTGGTATTTATTCACTGCTGGGACTTTTATTTTTTTTACTATGTAAATGAAAATGTCTAAAAATTTTGAAAAAAAGTGTTTTTTTTTTATAAAATTTTGCAAATAAATAATATTTCATCATAAATCCTGGCCAAAATTTATTCCGTTATTTTTTTAGTAAAAAAAAAAATCCAAATTAGTTTATAACCAAAAATTATAATTTTTAAACATTTTTTTTTACAGTTTTATTTTATTTTTTTTATATTATTATTATTAAATTTTTTTTTTACATACTGTCACCCTAGCAGTACAGTGTCACCATGGTGACACTGTACTACTTGTGGGGGGTGATGAAGATTTTTTTTTTTTTTTACACTGATTGCTTTTACACCCATATAGGATATAAAAGCAAACATTTCTCTTTCTCTCTGTCTGCATTCTTGCAGTCATTGAGAAGTACTGAGTGAGCTGTGATTGGTCACAGCTTGTCACATGGTACAAGGCTGTTGTGAATAGCCTTGTACCATGTGACCTCTGTGATCATTCACAGATTTCACAAGTAGTAAGCAATGATGTCACAAGTGACATCTTGCTTACTACTTTGCATGTGATCACTGATTCGCCAATCAGTGATCACATGATCGGGACCTCGTACAGAGGTCCTGTCTGACGATCGGTGTTTCACTGTGTCCGGAGGACACAGCGGGCACCGGATCGCGGTGGCGCGCACTCCCAGGGAGCGCGCACAGCTAGAAAAGGCGGGTGCCGTTTAGGAACGGCAACCCGCCCCTGGACTGCCACCGCCCTGCCGTTTATAAACAGCAGGCGGACAGCAAGGGGTTAAAAAACTCAAAATAATACATGAGGATCGTCCTTTGAAGTCTGTTTGGTGAATGCTGGATATATACTGACATGCTGGTTAATTACTAGCACATGGTGAGTGTGCATTTTGATGGGGTGTTTTTGAGCAATGAATACCACATTGCTTATGAAGGAGGATCTCATTACTTCATTTACTGAGGATCATGTTTATATGGACTTTTCTGAATGGACTATATTGAGATTCCCTATTTATTGATTTTTTTGTTTGCACTATTAATATGCACTTTTTTGGTGGTGGTTATAATTAGTTGTGTGGTTTGGTTTGCGCTATTATTTGTGATTTGTATATTTTTCACATTTTTATTATTCTTTCTTTTGTGTTTCACTTGTGATCTAGCCAGTAAGTCTGTTGTTTTTCAACAGAACAAGCTTTGCTGCAAATGTAGCAGCCATGTCATTAATAACGGCTGCACAATGGCTAAATGGTTAGCACTTCCGCCTGGCAGTACTAGGGTCTTTGGTTCGAATCCCAACCTTGGTGCCACCTGCCTGGAGTTTGCATGTTCTCCCTGTGCCTGCGTGGGTTTCCTGCCACACTCCAAAGACATGCTGATAGGTTAATTGGCTCCTGTCTAAACTGGCCCTAGTATGTGTATGTATGAATGTAAGCTAGGTACTTTAGATTTTACACCCATTGAGGGTTAGGGACTGCTGTGAATGTACAATATATACAGTATATGTAAAGCGCTGCGTAAATTGATGGCGCTATATAAGTACCTGAAATAAATGTATACAAGGCAGTCAAAGTCAAAAGACCACCAGCGCTCAAATCTTCATGCTCCACAGAATCTCACGGTAACTGTCACTAGTTGAGGAGCAGACCGATGGAGGGGCATGTTTCCTTCCAGTGATACTACCAATGCAGGGGCATTTTTCCCCCACTGACTCTAACACAGAGCCATTTTTTTCCCGATGTAGGGACATTATTTCCTTCTAGTGACCAAGGCTAGGACAATGGGGGAGGCAGAAGGGAAATGTGGCCCAGGAATAGCAACCCTATGTAGAGGCAGGGGCAAGCTAGAAGCTCCCCCCCCCCTCACTGACAGGAGTGACTGCAGTGTCACTCTTGTCAGCAGGGCTTTTTTTTTTCATCTGGGGCAAGGGGATACTCAGTACCACCGCCTTCGGCACTCACACTGTGCTCACAGCTGTCGCTTGTTCAAAAAACGGGCCCACGCTGCATTGGCCCTATTATAAACTGACACTCAGCAAAAAAAAAAAAAGGTATTCAGGAGGTGGCAGGATTGCGTCTTGAAGGTTTGACAGTGGCTCTGAAAAGTGATCCGCTGCGGCTAGTGTGAGCCTCTCCTAATAGACATTATTCCTCTGCTTCTGATTTTTATTTTTGTTACACAATAACATTTTGTTCATATAGTAGCAACATTTTCCATGAAATTTTACAGAATAATAAAAGGAACAGAGAACAACAAACAATTCAAAGATTAAAAAAAAAACTGAATGGATTCCTCCATCCACACAAATAAGGTGGATGCAGGGCCAAACTTAGACCTTGGGGGGCACAATGCACTTCAGGTTCGGGGGTCCCTCATACACAGAGTTGGTTTACATTTTCAGTGACAGTTACACATTTTCAAAATACATGACACAACCTGAGGTCATGCGCACAAACACACGCACACATGCAGTCATTGGCTGCCTTCCATAAGACCGTAAGGAAATTTGTGTGGTTCGCTTGAGCTGCTAAAATGTAGTTTTTAACCACTTCAACTCCAGCGATGAATGCGCAAGTTCGTGGAGTTTGAGCCGTTATACTGGGATGATGCCTGCAGTGGGAGGGGACATTCCCCCCTCCCCCGCCGCCTTCCACAGCTTTAAGGGGATCTCCTCTCCTACCCGATCGACCAGTTGGCACTTCCGCAGGCTGATCATAGAGCCCAACAAACACTGCATCGGCTTTGTTCGGCTCTATGATATAGTAACCCTGAAGCGATGACCTTACATCACTTCTAGTATACTCGGAAATACGCGGCACCATTTTTTAAAAAAGGAGAGAATTAATAATCCCAGTCTTGTAGTGATTAAATGCTTTTAAGAACAGAAGAGGGGTTTGGTGTCTTATGGTGTCCTTCCATAAAGAGTACCTGTCACATGCCCATTGCTGTCACAAGGGAATGACCAAATTTTTTTAGCCACTATAATTTTAGAAGAAATGAGAGTGCCCCCGTCCCCCGTGCTTGCGCGCAAAAGCGAACAGACACATCAGTCACGCACACACGCAAACAGCGATTGTCCCATAAATTAGATATTACCATGAACGTCAGATCATGGGAAGTAATTCTAGCACCAGGCCTCCTCTGTAAATCTAAAGTGGTAACCAGGGGCGGACTGACAACTCATGGGGCCCCCGGGCAATAGGGGATCATGGGGCCCCTGTGTCCTTGCCCAAACTCAAAAAAGCCTATGAAAAAGGTACCAGGGCCATCTCTTGGGGCCCCCTACTGACCCTGGGCCCTCCGGCAGTGCCGGAGTTTCCAAATGGTCAGTCCGCCCCTGGTGGTAACCTGTAAAGGCTTTTAAAGTGTCGCTACTGGGTAGTAAAATGTACGTTGTTTGTCACTGTTGCACGGGCGTGTGCAAGGGCGGACTGACCATTTGGAAACTCGGGCACTGCCCGAGGGCCCGGGGTCAGTGGGGAGCCCCATGAGATGCCCCTGGTACCATTTTCATAGGCTTTTTTGAGTTTGCGCAAGGACACAGGGGCCCCATCATCCCCTATTGCCCGGGGGCCCCATGAGTTGTCAGTCCACCCCTGGGCGTGTGCAATTATAAATCGTGACATGTTTAGTATCTATTTACTCGGTGTAACATAATTTTTTTATTTGACAAAAAATGGGTTTTGTACTGTTTTTTGGCATTAAAATTCAAAAAAGTGTTTTTTTTTCCATCCAAAAAAAGTGTTTGAAAAGCCACTGCGCAAATACCGTGTGACATAAAAAATTGCAAAACCCAGCAATTTATTCTCTACTTTTAAAAAAAAATATACAACGATACAATGTTTGGGGGTTCTAAAACATTTTCTAGCAAAAAATACTGATTGTTACATGTAAATAAAAAGTTCTAGAAAAGTCTTCAAGTGGTTAAAAACGATCCAATATATCAGTCCAGAGTAAAAACTTTTACAGATGATCTATCTATCCATTTAGTTGTATCTGACCCTTGGCAATTGCATGGACTGTCACTCGTAAGCAACTTTTCCCATGAATTCTCTTAGCAATTATTTTTACAGGGTAGGTTGCCAGGTCTTTCCCCAACCTCTATCATGCAGGAGATCCCGCATGGCCAGGGATGAAACTAGGACAATTTTAGACAGGAGCCAATTAACCTACCAGCATGTCTTTGGAGTGTGGGAGGAAACCCACGCAAACACAGGGAGAACATGCAAACTCCATGCAGAAGGCACCATGGTCGGGAATTGAACCCATGACCCATTTACTGCAAGGCAGACGTGCTAACCACTAAGCCACTGTGCTGCCCTTACAGATAATAACAGGCAAAATATTTACTTTATTATTATTATTATTTTATTTTATTTTTTAGAATTTTGTTTTGTTTGTTATTGTTTTATATTATTTCTGTATAGAGGGGGCCCCTTCTGTCATTAGGGACCAGGGCAGTTGCCACTTTTGCCCTTTTATAGATCCAGCACTGGGTGGATGGAGGAATCCCCCCTGCTATGGAATTGCATTCTGACAACTCTGCTGTCACCAGGGGCGGACTGACCATTTGGAAACTCGGGCAGTGCCCGAGGGCCTGGGGTCAGTAGGGGGCCCCATGAGATGCCCCTGGTACCTTTTTTTTCATAGGCTTTTTTGAGTTTGGGCAAGGACACAGGGGCCCCATGATCCCCTATTGCCCGGGGGTCCCATGAGTTGTCAGTCCGCCCCTGGCTGTCACACTCTAAATATACTAATCAGCCAATTGACTGCAGCGCTAATAGAACAAGAATTTTCCAACAAGCCTGTTCATGAGAAGTCGATTCCTAGATCGACTTCTCATGAACGGGAAATGCCACAGATGTATCGAAAATTCATCCTGTTGCTGCTGAACCAATCAAATGTTGATCAATCTATGGCCAGCTAAACAAATAATGAAATAAACATTTTGAATGCCCTGCCATCGAATAAATGTACTTTGTAAAAGGATTGTAATATTTGATTATATATACGTACTATTATTATTTTTTTGCGTGTAGAAGAACGACGTACGCATTGAGGAACAGGGAAGTGAAAGCAGACAATTGAAATGACAGGTCACGTAGCTGACATTGCTGATGATTTCCTCCAGCATTGCATTAATAGGGCGAGAGGCGGGGGAATGTGTGCACACTGCTCCTGCCATGAATGAGTGGAGCTGCAAGACTCTGCACACGGCACAGCGACCTGTAAACAAGGGCTGGACCAATCCCTGTAGCCAAGCAGCCACGACGCCTGCAAACTTGGATGAAGTCATTCTAAATACTCTCAGTGCTTCCACTGATTTGTAACGATGATAAAAAAGGAAATTTGCAATTTTTTTTTTCTGTAGCAACAAATCATATTCTATGAGCCAAACATATTTAGTGATCTAATGCAGAGGCACCTAGAAAACAATGATTTTTCCATGTGCCTTCACACCACAATGTTATGTACTGTACATGTGCATTGCCTCGAAATGTAACCTACTTTCGTTTAAGGCTGGCCATACACTATACAATTTTCTGCTTTAGATTTACCCAAAACCGTATAATATGAGGTCAAAGCTGAGGATGGCCATACGCTATACAATTTTCTGCTTTAGATTTACCCAAAACCGTATAATATGAGGTCAAAGCTGAGGATGGCCATACGCTATACAATTTTCTGCTTTAGATTTACCCAAAACCGTATATTATGAGGTCAAACCTCAGGCTGGCCATACATTATACAATTTTCTGCTTTAGATTTACCCAAAACCATATATTATGAGGTCAAACCTGAGACTGGCCATACGCTATACAATTTTCTGCTTTAGATTTACCCAAAACCGTATAATATGAGGTCAAAGCTGAGGATGGCCATACACTATACAATTTTTGGCTTTAGATTTACCCAAAACCATATAATATGAGGTCAAACCTAAGGATGGCCATACAATATACAATTTTCTGATTTAGATTTACCCAAAACCGTATAATGAGGTCAAACCTGAGGATGGCCATACACTATACAATTTTCTGCTTTAGATTTACCCAAAACCGTATAATATGAGGTCAAACCTAACGATGGCCATACACTATACAATTTTCTGCTTTAGATTTACCCAAAACCATATATTATGAGGTCAAACCTAAGGATGGCCATACACTATACAATTTTCTGCTTTAGATTTACCCAAAACCGTATAATTTGAGGTCAAACCTGAGGATGGCCATACACTATACAATTTTTCGGTTTTAGATTTACCCAAAACCGTATAATATGAGGTCAAACCTAAGGATGGCCATACACTATACAATTTTCTGCTTTAGATTTACCCAAAACCGTATAATATGAGGTCAAACCTAACGATGGCCATACACTATACAATTTTCTGCTTTAGATTTACCCAAAACCGTATATTATGAGGTCAAACCTAAGGATGGCCATACACTATACAATTTTCTGCTTTAGATTTACCCAAAACCGTATAATTTGAGGTCAAACCTGAGGATGGCCATACACTATACAATTTTCTGCTTTAGATTTACCCAGAACCGTATAATATGAGGTCGAACCTAAGGATGGCCATACACTATACAATTTTCTGCCCACTTTCCTTTAGACTTACCTTCAACTATGTAGACACTACTAAACAACTCATTCACTCCCTCATCATCTCACGCCTGGACTACTGCAACTCCCTTCTCACTGGCCTACCCCAACACAGGCTATCCCCGCTTCAGTCTATCCTGAACTCAGCGGCGAGACTCATCCACCTCACCAACCGCTCCACATCTGCCTCCCCCCTCTGCCTATCCCTTCACTGGCTCCCGATTGCCCAGCGCATCAAATTCAAATTACTAACTCTGACCTACAAAGCCATTCACAATGCCACCCCAAACTACCTAACTGACCTGATACCCAAATACCACCCTACCCGTGCCCTTCGCTCCTCACAGGACCTCCTACTCTCCAGCTCCCTGGTCTCCTCCTCCCACGCCCGACTGCAGGACTTCTCCAGGACTTCCCCCATCCTCTGGAACTCCCTACCCCAATCCATCAGACTGTCACCTACCCTCCTCACCTTCAGGCGCACCCTGAAAACCCATCTCTTCAGGGAAGCCTACCCCACCCTCACCTAACAACCGATCTCCTCCACTCCACCTACCACTCCATCCCCCACAGCCACTTCCTCCTGTACCACTATCCCCTCCCTCTTAGATTGTAAGCTCGAAAGAGCCGGGCCCTCGAACCCCTCGTGTAGTGTATTGTTACTGTATTGTCTCATGTACTGTCCCCCCTGCTACTGTACAGCGCTGAGCATACCCTTTGGCGCTATATAAATACTGTATAATAATAATAATAATAATAGTAGAAGAGCCCACCTAATTGGATACAATTGAAAGTGTTGTTTAGGTTTGACCTCATATTATATGGTTTTTGGTAAATCTAAAGCAAAATTCTCAAGAAAATTTTATAGTGTATGGCCAGCCTTAGATATACTAAAAACCATATAATATGAGGTCAAACCTAACAACACTTTCAATTGTATCCAATTAGGCGGGCTCTTGCACTACATAGTTGAAGGTAAATCTAAAGGAAATTGGGCAGAAATTGGACAGAAAATTGTATAGTGTGTGGCCAGCCTAAACAACATTTATAATTGTATCCAATTAGGCAGGCCCTTGGACTACATAGTTGAAGGTAAATCTAAAGGAAATCAGACAGAAAATTGTATAGTGTATGGCCAGCCTAATGCAGGCCATAAACGGGTCAAACAACGACCGATTTTTCGAACGATAAATGAAAAATTGGTCGCTCGTTAAGCCGACGTTAACACCAACGCTTACAAAAATCGGCCGACTAAATCATGAAGTTCACTACATATAACAGCCAAACTTCTGTTCCTTGCAGGTCACGGCTCATGCACAAATTTTTAAACAATTAACTCGTTAAAACAATTGGCCGATTTGGCCATCATTGCCGGGAAAATCGTCTGTTTTTCCAAATCGGACGTGAATTTTCCAACATGAAAATCAGCCGATTTTTCTTTCGGCCAAAAAATCAGCTGATTTTCGAACTGTCTATGGTCGGTATTAGTCCTCATGCACACTGGACGTTTTTACAGCGGCTGTTTTTGGCTTTTGGCTTTTTTTTCTACAGCCAGTAAATCCCCCAGCACAGGGGCGAACTGACAACTCATGGGGCCCCCGGGCAGTAGGGGATCATGGGGCCCCTGTGTCCTTGCCCAAACTCAAAAAAGCCTATGAAAAAGGTACCAGGGGTATCTGATGGGGCCCCCTACTGACCCCGGGCCCTCGGGCAGTGCCCAAGTTTCCAAATGGTCAGTCTGCCCCTGCCCCAGCATGTTCTCCTATGTGTCCATGCACACATAGTTCTAATCAGTGTTTTTTGGCTGCGAAAGAAACCCAGAACTAGTGGGTTTCTAGAGGTTTTTTTTAGCTGTAAAAACGCTCTAATGCTGAAAAACGCAGCAAGCCAGCGTTTTTGGACTTTTTTTAGTAAGAAAAAAAAATGCTAAAAAACACAAATGTGAAAAAGCACGGCTAAGCGCTAATGCAAAAACGCTGAAAAACAAGTTTTTAGCATGACTTTACACAGCTAACATTACCAGTGTTATTAAAACACCCCGTGTGCACGGAGCCTTACAGACATGAACACACAAAAATGCAGTGCAACTGGTTGTAAATAATTAATACTTTGATGCTTCTAGGGAACTGTCACTTGATGACATGAAAACACAAAACGCATATAAATGTATGCAATGCAATACACATGAAAACGCATGTTTAATGCACATTAACGCACAAGCATTTTCATTGCGTTGAGTTGCATTTTTTTAAGTTCAGTATGATGTGGAAAGGCTCCTAGGCTAGGTTCACACTAACCTTTATGGTAAAGTACGTTGATTTACTGTGCAGGCTCCTGCAGGGAGCGGTGCAGGGTGCGTTTTTGAAACATCCCAATGCTTACTTGTATTTTTTTCTTTTTAACTTTTTTTTTAAGTTTTATATTTTGACAGCTGACAGGCTGATGGAAAAAAACTGTAGCTGCTGACTTTTAAAATACAGACACTTACCCCCAGTTCACATCTATGCGGCCGTGCAGGCCGCATTTTGCACGGGCACGAGAGCCCATTCATTTGAATGGACTCCCGTGCACGTGACACACGGGGAAGAAGTCCCTACACTTCTTTGGAAAACACAGCCCGCAGGGGAACCTCGGTTCCCAGTACGGTTGCATTTTCCAGTGCAGGCGGCATACCATTAGAACTAATGGCACCTGCCTGCGGGTTTGCATTTCCCTGTGCGGTTGGTGCAGCTGCACTGATTTTCGTGCGGATCCGCAGTGGCACCACCCGCACAGATGTGAACCTAGGGTTACCTGTCCCTCGGTCCAGCGGTGTCCTCACCTCCGCTGGTTTTACCGGCCATCCTCTCTCCCTGGCGCCGGCATCTGCAGTGTGGGCACCCGGCTGTGACTGCTTGCGACTTCACAGCCGGGTGCCCACTGCACATGCTCGTGAAGCGCTGCACTTTGTGAATGGTCCTGTAGTCTTCTGGGACCTTTCATGTGTCCCAGAAGACTATGGGGAGGGAGGGTAGGAGGCGATTGCAGCGGAAGTGGGAGCGGGTACCTGTCAAATTCGGGTACCCGCTCCCCAAAGGTGCCAAACCTTAACCCTTTGAGGACTGTAAGATTTTGGAACGCCAAAAGAATCAATTTGTTTGTTTTTAAAGTTCGTACACTTCAGTTGCTGTAACTAAGCCATTTCATGAAATAATTGGCAAAAAGCTAGATCCATTTGTTGTTTGTTGATAAGAACTAAAATTTTGACTCAAACCAAAAAAAAAAGAGTTTTAAGTTCTTAATCAGATGATACACGCAATTAAAAACATGGGACAAATACGTCCCTTGGACCTCAAAGGGTTAAGCGGGGGGGACAAAGGCTTAAAGCAGAACTTCCCCTTTTGGGTGGAGCTCTGCTTTAATTTACCACTAACCAGTCTGGTGTTTGCCTTTTGTATTTCAATGTTTTTTATTAATTTTTAAACCGTTTAAGACAGGAGCAACAAATCATGCCCACGCAGGGGCTATCTGCTGTTTGCCTTTTAATACTGAACCTTAGTTGTATGCAGGGTATCTGTGTTTATGTTCCCAGTTGCAGTGCAGTATCCATTTGCTTAACCTGGTGTGTTGGTGGGACTGAGAACCTAATCTACCAAGTGGTGGCGGAGGGGGGGGGGTAGCACTTCATTTATTTATTTCAGGTACCTATATAGCGCCATCAATTTATGCAGTGCTTTACATATATATTGTACATTCACATCAGTCCCTTACCCTCAAGGGGTGTACAATCTAAGGTCCCTAACTCACATTCATACATACACATACTGTGCAGCGCTGAGCATACCCTTTGGCGCTATATAAATACTGTATAATAATAATAATAGTAGGGACAATTTAGACAGGAGCCAATTAACCTACCAGCATGTCTTTGGAGTGTGGGAGGAAACCCACACAGGCACAGGGAGAACATGCAAACTCCAGGCAGGTGGTGCCGGGGCTGGGATTCAAACCAACAACCCTAGTACTGCCGGGCAGAAGTGCTAACCATTTAGCCACTGTGCTGCCTTATTAAAACAAATTGTAAGTGAAAAATGTTCCAAGTCAAACAGACGTATAAAAGAGATAAAGATAAAGGACTGGGGGACAAGGTACGAGGGGTCTTCAAAAACCTATTGAAGAACCCTTGTATAAAGGGAATCTGTTATGCACATTATTTGATTATCTGTGATATTTCTGTAACAGAAAACCCATTTAGAAAGAAAATGCTAACTTCAGCCTACTACATTCTCTGGCTGGTCATATCGTCCACCAAATGTACTGATTGTGTTCTGGAATTCTGTTCTGTGCAGTGCCAATAACAAAGTGATCACGAGTAAAAGTGCCATTTAGCACTCAGGGCTGAATAGGCACCAGATTTTCCCACTGCAAGCCAGGCATACCAAGCAGGGATATGTTTACTAGAAGCTAGAAGAGAAAAACAAAACAGTACGTACATTTTATTCAAAAAGCAGAGAAATGTGCAGATTGCATCTGTGTAATGAATCAGTGATCATGTTTTTAACTCTGAACTGGTAAAGTCTAGTTAGCTGCTATGTACTATGAACTTTCTAGTTGCAATTTGCACTTATTGTTCTTTTACTAATAGGATAAATGGGAGCGCTTCAAATAATAGCAGCTATAGCAGGTAAGGCAACCAAAACATAAACCTCATAACAGGGGTGGACTGACAACTCATGGGGCCCCCGGGCAATAGGGGATCATGGGGCCCCTGTGTCCTTGCCCAAACTCAAAAAGCCTATGAAAAAGGTACCAGGGGCATCTCATGGGGCCCCCTACTGACCCCGGGCCCTCAGGCAGTGCCCGAGTTTCCAAATGGTCAGTCCGCCCCTGCCTCATAAATATATATATGAAAAGTGCAGCGCTGAAAGGTATGTACTCCAATAAAATATATTATGATCAATATGTACTCCAGTCCAGATAAAAGTAATATAAGTATTAAAAGGATTAAAATTAAATTAAATAAATTAATAAAATGGTGACAGTTTGTGATAAGTGATCAATACAGGAGTTGTTAGTGACTTCACTATCCAGTGGTCTGGTGACAAATAGTAAAAATACGCACTCACCAGATGCGTTATTTTAATACGCATGTGATAAATAAACCAGAGGTCCCCCTCATGGGATGGGATGGACGAGCTGGGATATACGTATACCATGCTGCTAGCTTAACTTTACCTGCAGAATTCTAATTAGTAGATGTACAGTCAGGGGCGTCCCTAGGGTTGGTGTCACCCGGTGCGGTAACACTTGGTGTCACCACCCTTGGTGTCACCCCTCCGACTATCCCCGCAGGATGGATCAGATCTGTGGAATGAGCATAATGGATTGGAGTCTGATCCATTATGCTCCCCAATCCACAGATCCGATCCATCCTGCGGGGATCGTCGACTTGCAACCTATATGGGGTTAACTGATCTCTCCACGAGCTCCACGAAAAGGTAAATTTTAAAGGAAGCCGTTGATCCCCGCAGGATGGATCGGATCTGCGGATTGGGGAACATAATGGATCGGACTCTGATCCATTATGCTCAATCCGCAGATCTGGTCCATCCTGCGGGGATCGTCGGCTTGCAACCTATATGGGGTTAACTGATCTCTCCACGAGCTCCACGAAAAGGTAAATTTTAAAGGAAGCCATCGATCCCCGCAGGATGGATCGGATCTGCGTATTGGGGAGCATAATGGATCGGACTCTGATCCATTATGCTCAATCCGCAGATCTGATTAATTCTGCGGGGATTGACGGCTTCCTTTAAAACTTACCTTTTCGTGGAGCGGGTCCGGTGTCACCCCGTGAGATAGGTGTCACCCGGTGCGGAGCACACCCCCCGCACCTTCCTAGGGACCCACTGTGTACAGTTAAATAAGACCTCTACATCTGTGTTTCTCAGCCTTCCCTTCAGCTCCGGGATGCTTTAAAAGTATGCACAATCCTGAGGCACCGCAGTCTAAAATGTTAAAAGCATACATTTTACTTCTCAGTGGGAGGCCTGAGTCTGGGACAATGCACACAACAGCCTTCATTAAATTAACTTCTACTAAATGTATAAACCACAAAGAAAATATGTCAGACTTCAGCTGTACACAAGACACCATATACAAGGTGGTATCAAAGCGTTTTGAAACTAGTTTTGTAACCCACTAGCAGATGGCAGCACACACAGTCACGGGGAGCACCGACCTTCATAAGTCAGTGTACCAAAAGACATCATCCTGTGTACATTGAGAACCGTGCAACTGGTGCTATTCTGACCATGTGCCTTGCCATGTCTGCAATTTCATCAAGGACAGCAAGTTAGAACAAAGAGAAATTGAGAAACTCTGCGCGAAACTAGGCAAATCTGCTACAGAGAAGTTTGCATGATTTAGCAAGTTTACGGCAATGCTGCAATGAGTCGTTCGAGGTGTTTTGAGTGGCACAGGAGCTTCAAGAGTGGAAGAACAAGAGATCAGGAAGACCTTCAATGAGCTTAACCCTCAAAATGCTCTCTTTCCGAAGATGAAGATCCAGCTCAAAGGTCGCCGTTTTGACATTGTGAAGATCCAGTGATTTGCCCAGTTTCATGCAGAATTTTATGTTTTCTCTTTGTTGTCCATGATGAAATAGCAGACGAGTTAACACACGAGGTCAGAATAGCACCAGTTGTGCAGCTCCCGATGTACACAGGATGATGTTTTTTGGCACACTGACTTATGAAGGTCGGTGCTCCCTGTGACTGTGCATGCAGCCTTGTGCTTCCATCTGTTGGTGTGTTACAAAACTAGTCTCAAAACGTTTTGATACCACATCCTATAATGATAAATCTTCTTTAAAGTGGCTGTAAACACTTACATATGCCCAGTGAAGGGACAAGCCTAAGGTGATACACAGAGTTGAAACAAATCCTGCTACATTAGTTGTACCTGTTTATCTGCAATCCTTCTCCTCCAAAGTAATTCAAAGTCCAGGATTTACACAGCAGGCAAGGGGGTAGGGGTCTGATGTTACATACTGCACAGCATAAAGCAGGGAGTGTAATCTGGGAACTGAGTGGAGGGAATGGACATGAACCCGTCTACAAAGTCTCATAGGGAAATGTACAACTGAGGCTGTCAATCACCTTGTGTGTGCTGGAAGGGGCACAAGGCCATCCCCTGGGATCCCTTGGTGTAGGCATAATCTGTCAGAAGTGACTCATGCAGATAGCAGTTGAAGGAGACAGCAGACAGAATTTACGCTAGGTGCTGTAGGCTGAGGCAAGTGTGCACTGTGGAGGGATATGCTTTGGTTATTTTTCATTTTTGAGGTTTACCATCTCTAAAGGTTCTTTAAGTGTCACTTGTTCTGTAGTACTGGACTGTATATGCTTCATAAATAATTCATAATGAGACTTTGAAAATAAGATCTGTATTTATGGTTGTAGATATTTTAAGAATACACAAATACTTGAAATATTAGACTCACGCATTCTCTTTGATATTTCTTTTTATCAGATGATTTTTACTGGGGTGTCTCTGCACACTACCGTCTAATTTTTCTGGAAATATAGTAACCTACAAAAAAGTACAACACCAGAACCACCCCTTATAGCTTTTTAAAGGTCTCTAGATTTTCCACCTAAGCTTGGCATATGATCCTATTGTGGAACCAAGGTCCTTGCATGGAAAATTATATTCTTCATGAGCTTCAGTATAGGTTGCTAATTCCTTATGGTTTCAAGCAAACCTGCAGATACGGGCGGCACAGTGGCTAAATGGTTAGCACTTCCGCCTGGCAGTACTGGGGTTGTTGGTTCGAATTCTAGCCATGTCCCTACCTGCCTGGATTTGGCATGTTCTCTCTGTGCCTGCGTGGGTTTCCTCCGGGTACTCTGGTTTGCTCCCACACTCCAAAGACATGCTGGTAGGTTAATTGGTTTCTGTCTAAATTGTCCCTAGTATGTGTATGTATGAATGTAAAGTTTAGGGACCTTAGATTGTAAGCTCCTTGAGGGTTAGGGACTGATGTGAATGTACAATATATATGTAAAGTGCTGTGTAAATTGACAGAGCTATATAAGTACCATAAATATACAGTATATATTTTATAGCTCTAGTCACCTATTTAAGATCTCTGCATAAGAGGTCCTACTAAGCCTTTTATTCATTTTCCTATTTTATTTTTAGAGTCATCACAGACCGGACTGACAACTCGGGCAATAGGAGATCATGGGGCCCCTGTGTCCTTGCCCAAACTCAAAAAAGCCTATGAAAAAGGTACCAGGGGCATCTCATGGGGCCCCCTACTGACCCCGGCCCTCGGGCAGTGCCCGAGTTTCCAAATGGTCAGTCCGCCCCTGTCACAGACTATAACTCTGCCATGGCTGGTGTCAACAAACAACAGGATTGTGTAGTAGTCCATCAACATGCTCCCATCTCCCAAAAAGCTATTGCCAAATAATAATGCTGGCAATACACACTGCAAGTTCTGCCCGAAACACATAAAATTAGGCATTACGTGTTGGTGCAGCTGGCGTGTGTCACTGAGAGCCTGGCTGCCTGAACAACCTTCCTACCTGGAAAAGGCAGCTGGGATCCTGATGACTGAGTGTACCAAGATGGTGGCCCAAAACACAGGCTGTAACACCTAATTAACAGATAACAGAAGGACAATGCTGATGGGCAGGTAAATGTTTCCTGATGAGAGTCCAGTGTCATAGGCAGGACTTGTTTTCAGCAGGAACGTGGGGGAAGGCAGTTCCGGCACCTCCAAAACTGAATGTATGTAATGGCAAGGGGTGCTGGGGTGTACTGCAAGGTCTATTGATTCTGGCTACTAGGGTTGAACTATTGTTGCTGGAGGGGATCTAGTTTTACATGGTGGTCTATTGTTGCTGGGATGGTTTATGTTGCTGTGGGGTCATTTGTTGATGAAAGGGATCTACTCCCCCCCCCTTTTTTTTTTTTGTTCTTTCTCTCTTCTTCTCTCTCTCCTTTCTCTTCTTTCTCTCTCCCCTCTTTCTCTCTTTTTCTCTCTTTTCTTTCGTTCTTGTTACACGCCCAGTTTGCTACTGGTTACCTATCTAGAGAAATTTAGGCTTGTGAATATCATACTCTCTTTATCTACTTCAGCGACCTTCAGGACAATCTAAACTAGACTACAAGCACTTTCCTTTGAGTACGATCCCAGCTTAGTCTCCATCATTTGTGCCGCATCTTCCCTCCCTCCTGCTGTAGCTCTGCAGCGAGAATTACGCACATAGGAGGCTCGATGCACATAGGAGGCTCGATGCGATGCATTCCCATCCAGACTACTACAATGCCTGAGTATTACAAACCTGTCTCTGTCGTTGATTGGTTTAATAATGTGGCATATGTCTTTCTCTCTGCAAGAGATTTTCTATTTTTTCATGGTTTGTATCGACAATTGTCATATCTGAGTATCATTTGCATTCCTTTTGTAACATTTTGTGCTTCTTCAATAAACATTTTTTTTTGGGGAAAAAAAGAAAGGGATCTACTGTCGATGGAGGGGTTTATTGCTGCTGGGAGATATATTGTTGCTGTAGGGGATCTATTTGTGTATGATGGTCTGTTGTTGCTGGGGAGTTCTATTATTGCTGGGGGGCTTATATTTTTTGGGGGTGTAAACTGCTGAAAGGAATCTACTGCTGGAGAGTCTATTGATGCTGAATGCTGGGAGATGTGTTTATTGCTGCTGGGGGTCTATTGCTGGGATGGTAATTTGTTGCGGTGGTCCATTGTTGCAGCGGGGGACGCCCCTGATGTCTTTTTGATGACGAAACGCGTAGGATAGAGCCTCGCCATGTGACAACTACGCGCTCTGTAGAGACAGTGGCCATCTTGTTGGTTA
The DNA here is from genome assembly GCF_062004578.1 of Staurois parvus. Taxonomy (NCBI): domain Eukaryota; kingdom Metazoa; phylum Chordata; class Amphibia; order Anura; family Ranidae; genus Staurois; species Staurois parvus. The sequence continues at coordinate 742,652 of NW_028319132.1, forward strand.
GAAACATCCTTTTTTACCATGCTGGTTGTTTTATTCATTCATGTACGTGGAACCTAAATAAATTGATTGATTATAATTTTAAATACTACACTGAGTTGCCTTTCTTCTCTATGCATTCCTTTACCATCTCATGGGAGATTCTGCCATTTGGAGGTTTATTGAAGTTGGAGAAGTTACTTATTATCCTGGAGGGGATTTCTATTGACGATCCATTGCTGCATTTGTTGATATACCACACTGCTCATGTTGACCGACCATTTGTGCGGTCAAACTATCTGGTAAGAGGCCAATGTTTTTGGGTGAATGGTGACAGCTTTTCAATCGAATTTTTCCTCTCGTGCACCTACTTCCATCCATTTAGGAATCCATATTATTTATTTATTTATATGGACTTTATTACATTTAAAGTGCTATAAGACCATTGTATAATCAGTGCTACATTTATCTATCTACATCATATTATTGCCTTCAAATGTGCAAGCTGCTTTTATTTATTCTTGTTGTTTAAATTCTGAGCGCAAATGTTCATTTATAATAACAGAGCTTTGACCACCAACACAAGGGGGCAAAATTTCACTTACCACCAACAGCTAAAATATTGTGTTCATAAAAACGAATGTATTAAAACTCACATCCAGTCCAATATATATATCGTTGGCAGCGCACTGACCGGCTATGCGAAAGCTCGGACGAGTTGTGGCTAAATGAGTCGTGGTTCGTGATGTCATTGCCTGACGCCGCTACTCCTTTGTGAGCATGCGCATGGCCTCTATGTGCGCTGTTATACTATGCTCGGCTGCTGGGGCGACTTGGCTCGCGTGCCGACAGAGAGGGCTCTGTGTGCCCGCTGCGGCACGTGTGCCATAGGCTCGCCACCACTGCCCTATAGTCTCATAAGGGTGTTTGGTAATGAGTTAGATTGTGTTCAATTTGTGAATGTTTCTTTATTTTAAAATATCTCTGCGGGTACAGCCAGCATTATAAAAGAAATACTCAGTTGAATTCAAAGCATGGACATTGCTATAGGTTGTAATTTTCCAGGACTGATTGAGGACAATTGGGAAGTTGTTTCCTTCCACAAACATCTCTGCACTCGTCTCTCTCTTCTGTTCTCTGCTCTGCACACGGTTCTTCCTGGAGCGAAGCCATGGTCATCCACATTATGCAGTGTGTGACTTGTCACCAGGCAGCAGCGGAGGAAGCTGGAAGAATGTACATAGACTGCTGAGGTCAAACCCAACCAAATCATGTGGCGGTATGAACCAATACATGTGTAACAGGTTCTCACCAAACTGAATGGGAAAACTGGGTCGAAGTAAAGCAACATAAAAGGTGCAATGTAGTGAATAAAAACAAAAAACAACGTAAAATGCAAAACAGCTGATCAGAATGTACTCAATAAAATGCTTTCCAAAATAATAATAATAAATATAAACAGCTTGAAACTCATTGAAAACATCTTTTAATCCTCCACAGGAACATGCCATTGGTTCACACCTGAAGTCTTTTTTCATTCTAAAAACTGAATTAATTAGACGATGGAATGGCAAATGAAAAATTGGGTTTACAAAGGCCAAATGTCTAGTTCCTGTATGCTGTGAGACTCCTGTGCACATGAAGCCATGAAGAATGCAGTACTGTGCAACAACCCACAGTTCCTTAGAAACCCTACTGATACTTGGATGGACTATGGGGCCAGGGGCGGACTGACAACTCATAGGGCTCCCGGGCAATAAGGGATCATGGGGCCCCTGTGTCCTTTCCCACACTAAAAGCACACCCAAAAAAGCCTATAAAAGGTACCAGGGGCATTTCATGAGGCCCCCTACTGACCCCGGGCCCTCGTGCAGTGTCCGAGTGTTCGAATGGTCAGTCCGCCCCTGTATGGGGCTAATGTTTCCTAAAGAGACGCTGTCAACTTAAAGCAGTAGTAAACCAGCACAAAAAAATCATGCCTCTGCAGGTTTAACCACTTGCCCTCCTGAGGATTTACCCCCCTTAATGACCAGGCCTCTTTTTGCTACTCGGCTCTGCAATAATTCAACTAATAACTGCACGGTCATGCAATGCTGCACGTCCTTTTTTTCACACAAATAAAGCTTTCTTTCGGTGGTATTTGCTCACCTGTGCGCTTTTTATTTTTCACGCTATAAACAAAAAAAGACCAAAAATTGTGAAGAGAAATGATATTTTTTACTTTCAGCTAGAAAAAATATATAGTAAACTCAAAGTTAGTTATAAATTTAGGCCAAAATGTATTCTGCTACATGTTTTTGGTAACAAAAATCCCAATAAGTGTATATTGATTGCTGTGTGTGAAAGTTATAGCATCTACAAACTATGGTATAGATACTGCAATTTACTCCATTTTTTGCTATACAGCGCTGTGCTAGTTTAACAGACAATTGCACTGTCATGCAATACGGTACAGAAATGAAATTTATGTCCTTTTTTTCACACAAATAGAGCTTTTTTTCAGTGGTATTTGATCGCCTGTGCGTTTTTTATTTTTTGCGTTATAAAAAACAAAGGCTGACAATTTTGAGGAAAAAAAAACAATATTTTGGAATTTTTGCTAGAAAACATGTGCAATAAAAAAAATTTAAAAATCACATTTCGGCATAAATTTCGGCCAAAATGCATTCTGCAACATGTCTTTGCTAAAAAATAACCTGATACGTGTAAATTAATTGGTTTACGTGAAAGTTATAGTGTTTACAAATGGCGGGAAAGATACTCGGATTTTAATTTTCTTTTTTATACTAATAATGGCGACGATCAGCAACTTATGGCATCGATCAGTGATTTATGGTGACGATCAGCGACTTATGGCAGGACTGCGGCGGACATTCTGACACTGGGGGGGAACTGGCCTGGGGTCACTGACATCCCCAGTGACACCAATACAGTGATCAGTGCAAAAAAAACCACTGACACTGTACTAATGGCACTGGGGAGGAAGGGGTTAACTTTTTATTCACTGAAAGGGTTAACTGTGTGAGGGGAGTGTTTTACTAGGGGGTGGGGGCGTACTGCACAGGGACACGCTGATTGGGAGAGATAAACTACTACTGCAGCCTTGCTCTCTGTCATTGATTGCCGCTAATCGGCGGGACACGGCCGGTAGTGACTGGCCCTGACACTGACAACCGCGGCCGGGATCGCAGGTGCAGGTAGGGCGGCGGCACGCCTCGTGCATGCCCCCTACCTGTTTTGCAAACGCACATTTTAAACCGTGCTTTTGCCCAGCCGTGCCGACCTGCCACCATATTTTTACAGTGGCTGGTCGGCAAGTGGTTAAGTCATAATGTATTAGTATGCACCATATACTAGCACATTATGACAGACTTACCTGGACATGGAGCCCTCTAGTGCAGTGCTGTCACAGCTCCTGGGCGCATCCATCTTCACCCAGTCTTCCTTCTGGGTTTGTGGACTCCAGCTGTATGAATGACTGGGGCAAGAATGACGTCAATCCCACGCATGCATGCAGGAGCCCTGACAGGTAGCTCTGAAGACATGGCACAGGTATGCTGTCCGTTCAGAGCAAATGTGCCAGTGACGTCACCAGCTGCATGCTGGAAGTACTGCTACAGGGTGGCAGGGCTGCGCAAAATCACACACACATATACATATATATACTGTATATATATATATATATATATATATATATATATATATATATATATGTATCCAATTTGCTCCAGCAGGGGAAAAAATTATTTCCTGATCCCCCAAGAGGCAATTGGATATTCCCTGGATCAACTTTACTTATAAATGTTAGTATCCAGTTATATTCTGTGTATCTAGGAAAGAATCCAGGCCTTTTTTTAAGGCAATCCACTGAGCTGGCCAGCACCAACTCTTGAGGGAGTCTATTCCACATTTTCACAGCTCTCACTGTGAAGAAACCTTTCCGTGTTTGGAGATTAAATTTCTTTTCCTCCAGATGTAAAGAGTGCCCCCTTGTCCTCTGTGATGACCTCAGGGTGAATAGCTCTACACCGAGTTCACTATATGAACCACTGATATATTTATACATGGAGATCATATCCCCCCTTATGTATTATACATGGAGATCATATCCCCCCTTATGTATTATACATGGAGATCATATCCCCCCTTAATCTTCTCTTCTCAAGAGAGAATAAATTCAGTTCCTCTAATCTTTCCTCATAGCTGAGCTCCTCCATGCCTCTTATCAGTTTGGTTCCCCTTCTCTGTACTTTCTCCAGTTCCCCAATGTTCTTTTCGTGAATTGGTGCCCAAAACTGAACTGCATATTCCAGATGAGGTATTACTAATGATTTGTACCGGGGTAATATGATATCTCTCTCTCTGGAGTCTATACCTCTTTTAATACAAGAGAGGATTTTGCTCACTTTAGAACCACTATTAAGCTTGTGATCTACCAGAACTCCCAGATCCTTCTCCACCATTGATTCCCCCAGGTGTAGCCCCCCCTAGTATGTATGATGCATGCATATTCTTAGCCCCCTAGTGCAGAACCTTACATTTTTCAACATTAAACCTCATTTGCCACATAGTTGCCCAATTAAACAGAATATTGAGGTCGGCTTATATATTGAAGACATCCTGTAAGGACGTTATTCCACTGCACAGCTTGGTGTCATCTGCAAAAACTGAAATTGGATGTTTAATCCCAGACCCTATATGGTTGCCCTCAAAGTGCTGGTTGTATCTGTAAGACTAGATGTCCAGAGCACCCCCCCCCATTACATCAAATGTCAAGAATCCTCCACCCTCCCAAACATCACCGTGTACCCCCTTTGGGGGCAGAGCTGGAATGGAGAAAGTGAAGGGTCTGGAGGAGAACCAGAGGAGGAGTGGAGTCGGTTATCAGAGACTGCTAAATGCTGAGACCAGGGGAGGCAAAGATGAGGGGGTCCTGCAGCTGCACTGAGATTTGTCAGAGGAGTTCTATTCTCCTCTCTACTGCTGAGACAAGGTGGGGGACAGAGACAAGGGAGTACCTGCAGGAGAGGTGCAAGGGCCACATGAAATTCTGCCCGCGGGCCTTGTGTTTGACACCTGTGCTCTAAAGCATCCAGTGATTCCAGTGTGCCCTGATGGGCGCTGTGACACCTGTGTCTCCACACATCCTCATGTATGCTTCTATATTTCCAGAACTGTCTCTCAGTGGATAGGGACCCCTGTCTGTGACAGCTAAAACTTTTGTGGTTTTGGCTTAAGTAGGAAAGGGTTATTTTTTGCTGTCTGTGTACCATTGGGGAAATGTCCCTTCACTTCCTGACCCAGATACACAACAAGAACTTTTAGGCAATCTCCCAAAGTAACGGGAAATCCCCCTCTTACGCAACTGTACCTGGAATATCTGTCCCCTTCACAAGACTTTTTTTTTTGTATAATCAATTTTATTAAGGTATATAAAAGAAGAGAAACAACAAAACTAAGTTTTAACATAGGAGAATTGTCAATCAATTCAGAACAAGATAAGCAATAAAAAGTCATACCACACATCCATGATGTTATTACCAAGGGTAATATAACCAGCAGTATAAGAATTGTATATATTATTAAATTAGCCAGCACTGAGGAGGCACTGATGGGCACTGATAGCCAGCACTGAGGAGGCATTGATAGCCAGCACTGAGGAGGCACTGATAGCCAGCATTGAGGAGGCACTGGTAGCCAGCACTGAGGAGGCACTGACAGCCAGCACTGATGGGCACTGATAGCCCGCACTGAGGAGGCACTGATCAAAGTGTAAACAGGAAATGCAGGTTATCGGCAGTCCTCTCCTCACACTGACAGCGCGTGAGGAGAGGAGAGCTGGTAAGCTGCATTCCTCAGAGGGGTCATCTACACTGATCATCAGTGCCATGATAATCCGTGTAGCCCCATCAGTGCTGGCTAATAGTTCCCACCAGTGCTGGCTAATAGTGCCCATCAATTATCAGTGCCCATCAGTGCTGGCTATCCGTGCCTCGTCAGTGCTGGCTATCCGTGCTGGCTATTATTGCTGGATAATAGTTCCCACCAGTGCTGGCTACCAGTGCCCATCAGTGCTAGCTATCAGCGCCCGCTATCAGTACCCATCAGTGCTGGCTGTTAGTGCCTCCTCAGTGCTGGCTACCAGTGCCCATCAGTGCTATCTATCAGCGCCCGCTATCATTACCCATCAGTGCTGGCTGTTAGTGCCTCCTCAGTGCTGGCTACCAGTGCCCATCAGTGCTAGCTATCAGTGCCGGCTATCAGTACCTCCTCAGTGCTGGCTATCAGCACTCATCAGTGATTCCTGTCTGTGCCCATCAGTACCACCTATCAGTGCCCACAGTGTTGCCTATCAGTGGCCATTAGTGCCGCATATCAGTGCAACCCCATCAGTGCATCCTCATTAGCGCACATCAGTGAAGGAGAAAAATTACTTATTTGCAAAACTTTATAACAGAAACCAAGAAAAACTTTTGGTCGTTTTCTGTTTGTTTAGCAAAAAATAAAAACCCCAACCCCAGTGGTGATTAAATACCACCCAAAGACAGCTGTAATTGTCTAAAAAAAATGATAAAAATGTCATATGGGTACATTGTTGCATGACTGTGCAATTGTCATTCAAAGTGCGACACTGCTGAATACTGAAAATCGACCTGGGCAGGATGGGGGTGAATGTGCCCTGTAGGCAAGTGGTTAAGGTGGAAGTTAAACTCATGTAGTGATTTATGTGCATTAAATTAAAGCCTCGGAACCTGTGCCATTAATATGTGTTCAGTTTCTGGTGGGATAAGGAGGCAATACGTTATATGTACATTTTCTATTTCAGCCATCCTGCTGTTAAGTTGCTGGAACTACAATTCCCACAATGCACTTCACGTCTAATTCCCAAACACTGATCTGTAATCCTCTATGGCTTTCCCTCCCACCAATCAAGTGTCAGGAGGCGTGTTCTAACCTTTCCTGACGTTCCCTGCTTCACTCCCTCAATGAACATTCATGGAACTTTATTGACAACGGACAGTCTGACAACAGAGGGGTAGCTGGCTTCTACTCAGGGGAGGTGAGTTACTTTTAGTAAATACTACTGGAATAGGGACATGGAGGGGGCTGGAGGTGTATGAGGGGAACATTACAGGACGGGGGGAGCAACACCTAGCTGGGGAGGGAGAGCGGCCTGGAATGCCCAGGGAGAGGGTTGTCATGGTGACAGTAGACACAGCCTGGGCTATGTATAGGCTGATCCTGATGACTGCTCCTATGGACGCATACACAGCAGTCTAATCCTCATCTACAGCACTGAGGAGATACATCATTGTGCAGAATGGCACTATGGATAGCAGGCTATGGGGGTCATTCACTAAATCTGGTGCAGCTCTGTATAGAAACCAATCAGCTTCCAGGTTTTATTGTCAAAGCTTTATTGAACAAGCTGAAGTAAGAAGCTGATTGGCTGCCATGCCCAGCTGCGCCAGATTCTGAGTGAACAAGTTTTAGCAAATCTCCCCCCCAACAAACATCTAAACTTACCCTTAAAAGAGAAATATGGGTTTAAAAGAGCCTCTCACATCCTCTGTAACTCCCTACCCCAGCATGTACGGTCAGCCCCTCACCCACCCTGTCTACCTTTAGGGAATCTTTGAAAACTCATTTATTCAGTGAAGCGTACCCCACTGTACTTGAGTCACCTCCATCAGATCATCCCCTGCAGCTATCACCTCTTGTACCCCTTCCTTAAGGCCCCATGTACACGGGACACTTCTGAACGATGGAAACTGACTGCTGGAAAACGTAGGTCAAAAAAAGTCAGTTTATACGCGTTTATGCACGTTTGCGTTTAGAAGCGTTTTTTAAAGATAAGCACAGGAGAACCTCCCAAATGCCCAGAATGCACTGAAAAGTGGTAAATTGTTAAATATTTCAGACTGTTTCAGAGAAATACAGAGAGTAGAAGCAGAGACAGCAGTATGTGTTGAGATAATTAGGTGTGAGTTGCTCATTAACATTTCTTTTGTTTCAAAGGGTGGGAAAGGTGTCTGGTGGAGGGAGTCAGTAAGGCCACCTGGCAGGGGGTCTTCATGAGGAATTTGAGGTGTGAATGGTCATTAACTTATCTTTTGTTTCCAAGGGTGGGAGAGGTCTGAGGTGTGAATTGGTCATTACAATGTGTGACAAGCTTGGTAGGAACATCCTGTGTTCAGTGTTTTGTCCATCTGAGTACCTTGAAAACATTTTGCATGCATTTTTCATGATGAAAAAAGGCTCTGGACAGCATCAGGAACTGGAAGAGAGAAAAAAAATTTCAGATGCAGACGCTTATAAACGCGATTTGACGCGTTTAGAAGCGTTTTGCGTTTGAAACACTGATAAAATCTGCTGCTGAACGCAAGTTTTCTGCTTTCAAAAAACAACTGTAAACTCAAATTCCTGTAAACAAAGACGTGTACATGGACACATAGGAAAACATTAGGGAGAGTTCAGGGGCTGCTAAAAAAAAAAACCGCTGAACAGCTCCTAAACATGAGTTTATCAGCTGCAGTGTACTTGAGCCCTTAGATTGTAAGCTCCAAGGAGCAGGGCCCTCCTATTCCTTCTGTATTGAACTGTATCATTACTGTATTGTCTCCCCTTATATTGTAAAGCGCTGAGCAAACTGTTGGCGCTATATAAATCCTGTATAATAATAATGAAGAAACATACATACTCACCTAGGTGGATGCTCCATCCCCGCCAGCTGTAAGACCAAAAACTGAATGATCACAGACCATTGATCGCTCAGTTCTTGGCCTACAGTCTGCAGAGAGCCGGTGACTGTCAGCCCCTCCAGCACTCCCTGGAGCTCTGGGCTGTGTGCTGAGAGGCTAAGCCAGCTGCCGATCAGGCTAGTTCTGGGCAGATCCCGACAATAAAGTCAGGCTATTTCCAGAGCCAGGCTTTAGCTTGCTGTTGGCTAAAAATGGGTCTCGGGAGTTCAGAATGAAGTGCATTTCTGTGATCCATAGGAGAAGCAGAGCCAAAATACCTTTGGCTCTACTTCTCCTTTTAACCTGGCCATAGATGGATCAGCAAGGACCAGCTGAATTTCGATCCATCAATGGCCATCGGAATGACGTTCCGACATAACAACTTCTGCTGAAGGGAACTGTTGGAAATGTTTTACTCGATCAGCAGCTGCAGTGCTGATCATTGTATTTTGACAATGGAGGGGTCCCCACTGTCAGAATGCAGTATGGTAGCACAGCAAAGTGGATTCCTCCACTTCCTGGATGGAGGAACCTCATCTATGTCCAACCTTGAGTTCCCATAACTTTGTAATATAGGGACAAACCTAAACAATCCATTAATTAATATAAAATCAGACAGGCCCTATATATTTGAGGGTAAATCTAAAGAAGATTGTACAATCAGATTGTATATGGAAGGGGATGTGCCTGGTTTGTGGCTGGGCTGCACTGAAGGAGCTGAGCCAGGCTTGGTTGCATCACTGCTGTTTGGTCGACCTCCATGAAATTCTCAATCTCATAGGAGTGGAAACCTGTGTAATCAACTACGCATTTGTCAGATTTCCCTGCTCCTGACTTGCAATGCTGGATTCCTTGCCTAGGCTGCAAAAAGCTTTACTTGTAGTAATTTATTTCACTGCACAAAGAAAACCCTTAAAAATTGACCTTGCAAAGTGACATGCTGCATCTGGTGACTGTGGTGGCAGGTTACAGTAACGCACTGCATTTGGTGGCTGCAGTGGCAGGCTAGAGTGGCACACTGCATCTGGTGGCAGGATACAGTGACAATCTACATCTGGTGGCAGGATACAGTGACACGCTGCATCTGGTGGCAAGATACAGTGACACGCTACATCTGGTGGCAGGATACAGTGACACGCTGCATCTGGTGGCAGGATACAGTGACACGCTGCATCTGGTGGCAGGATACAGTGACACACTGCATCTGGTGGCAGGATACAGTGACGTGCTACATCTGGTGGCAGGATACAGTGACACGCTGCATCTAGTGGCAGGATACAGTGACACGCTGCATCTGGTGGCAGGATACAGTGACAATCTACATCTGGTGGCAGGATACAGTGACACACTGCATCTGGTGGCAGGATACAGTGACACGCTGCATCTGGTAGCAGGATACAGTGACACGCTGCATCTGGTGGCAGGATACAGTGACACGCTGCATCTGGTGGCAGGATACAGTGACACGTTGCATCTGGTGGCAGGATACAGTGACACGTTGCATCTGGTGGCAGGATACAGTGACACGTTGCATCTGGTGGCAGGATACAGTGACACGCTGCATCTGGTGGCAGGATACAGTGACATGTTGCATCTGGTGGCAGGATACAGTGACACGTTGCATCTGGTGGCAGGCACCATATTACTGTCTAGTTGCAGGAAAACAAGCTCAGGTTTCCACTGATTCTGCATTGGGGTGAGATGAACTATCTCATTATATATTACAATATAACAATAGAAATAATGCTGTTTAATCATCATGCCACCGTATCAACTATGGTGTTGGGATGATTGAAGTGCTAACACCCCCTGACCATACCTCTTTCCAGTCCTTGGCAAATTTTCTCCTAATAGGGTTGAGCTAAGGTTCAGGCCAAATTTAGTTTGGTTCAGACCCCCCGGTAAACTATCACGTGACAGCAGGCTACCATCCTAATCAGCTACAGCTGTGGAGTTCCTAACCCGCAGCCACATGTAACAGGGATGCAGGTGACATCATTGATTTAAAGGAGAAGTACTGCTGAAGCTCTTTTGGCTGTACAGTCATGGGCAAAATTATTGGCACCCCTGCGTTTCTATCAGATAATGCACCACTTCGCCCAGTAAATTGTAATTACGATGTTTCGTCATTCTCAGGTTTGTTTCTTTTGTTTGTGTTGGTATGACACAATGAAGTGGAGAAACAAAAAGTCAAATCTGACACATTCCATGCAAAACCCCAAAAATGGACTGGACAAAATGACCCTCAATTTTAATATTTGGTAGCACGCACCTTGGAAAAAATAACTGAAATCAGTCGCTTCCTGTAACCATCAATGAGTTTCTTACACCTCTCTACTGGAATTTTTGGACAAATCTTCTTTCACCAACTGCTCCAGGTTTCTCAAATTGGAAACGTTCCTTCCTTTTCCCAACTGCTGTTCTGAGATCTCTCCACAGGTGCTCTATGCAATGGAGATCTGGACTCATTGCTAGCCAGATCAGTACTCTCAGTGCTTTGTCTGAAACCATTTCTGGGTGCTTTTTGACATGTGCTTTGGGTCATTGTCCAGCTGTAAGACCCATGACCTCTGACGGAGACCCAAATTTCTGACACTGGGCCCAACATTGCACCCCAGAATTCTTTGGTAGTCTTCAGATTTCATAATGCCATGCACACGGTCAAGACATCCAGTTCCTGAAGCAGCAAAGCAACCCCAAAACATCAGTGAACCTCCACCATGTTTGACTGTAGGGACTGTATTCTTTTCTTTAAAGGCCTCATTTCTTTGTAGAATGATGGGCGTTACCAAAAAACTGGAATTTTGTTTCGTCTGTCTACAGCACATTCTCCCAAAAGGATTTTGGCTTCCTCAGGTAAGTTTTGGCAAATTCCAGTCTGGTTTTTTTTATGTTTTATATGTCAGCAGTGGGGTCCTCCTGGGTCTCCTATCATAGCGTCCCTTTTCATTCGGATGGCGACGTATAGTGCGAGTTGACACAGTTGTACCCTGTGCCTGAAGGTCAGCTTGAATATGTCTGGAAGTTGATTGAGGTTCTTTAGCCATTATTCGAACACTCCTTTGTTGAAATCTTTGATTCATTTTTCTCTATCGTCCACATGCAGAGAGATTAGCTACAGTGCCATGGGCTGTACACTTTCTGACAATGTTGTGCGCAGTGGCCACAGTAATTTTATGATCTCTGGTGATGGACTTGTAACCTTGAGATTGTCCATGCTTTTCCACAATTTTTGCTCTCAAATCCTCAGACAGTTCTTTGCTGCTCTTTCTCTCCTCCATGCTCCATGTGGCACACAGACACACAACGGAAAGGTTGAGTAAATTTTTACAATTTTAACTGGTTGTTGGTGTGATTTCTGTATTGTCAGCATCTGGTAATTGATACAGGTGAGTTTAATTACAAATTACAGGAGCATTACAAACTTGGAATGCAATTATTTCATTCAATTTTGAGAAAGTGCCAATCATTTTGTTCAGTCTATTTTTGGAGTTTTGCATGGAATGTGTCAGATTTGGCTTTTTGTTTCTCCAATTTCTTTGTGTCATTCCAATACAAACAAAAGAAATAGACATGAGAATGCCTAAACAGTTGTAATGGCAACAATTTTCTGGACGAAGTGGTACATTATCTGACAAAAATGCAGGGGTGCCAATATTTTTGGCCATGACTGTACTTCTCCTGTGGATCACAGGAATGCAGTTCGTTCTGCACTCCTGTGACTTGTTTTCAGCTGACAGAGGTCTGAGGCTCGCTGTTGGCTGATGTCACTCAGTCGGTCCAGGCTGGGGACAAATCTGGACTTTAAAGTTGGGATTCATCCCAGAGTCTGGAGCAGCACCTGACTCCTCAGCCTCTCAGTGGTGTGTGTTTTTTTATATATATATATATATATATATATATATATATATATATATATATGAGTAGCTGTCTTTCCTGTCAAAGTATTGGTAATTGAGCCAGTCTTTTTAATCAGAGAACAGAGCCAGGACCACCCTGGAGATTACACTGCAGCTGACCAATATGGCTGGTCCAGGACCCACTGCAACCTGGACAAGAAAGGGATGGCAGGAAAACACAAAGGTCATCCCTCTGATTTCCCCTGTAAGCATGTTCAGGAAGGAAGACTGTAATCATCGTGCAATGCAATAAAATCCGGAATGACTTGAAGTGCTGCCCATTGCTCAGTCGGCTGGGCAGAAGCTGGTATCAGATTAATTTACTTACATTTTCTTTGTTGTATATAATATGATATGTAACAATTTTAATAAATTCAAAACTGAATTAATTAGTCTTTTTAAAATTAGTATTTTTTTGGATGCACTGGCTGCTTGGATCCCAGAAGGTTTTCAGTCCTAAACATACATTTTTTACCAATACTTCATATATAGGGCTTTATGTTTACACCCAGGGCACCATATTCTCTCTGGCCTTATGTCAGTGATTTACTGACTTGTCCAGGGAGCAGTATTGTTATTAGATTTAGTGGTTTTATCTCCTTACAGGCTAATCCTTACGTCTGCTGGGAGGATGGGACTCAGCAGATCACTGTTGTGTGCAACATAGATGTGTGTGGAAATAGTGGAAATGTGATTTGTGAGCAGCTGACACAATGTCCCTCCACTCTGAGATTCAAGGGGCACCATTTGGGAATTGGTGGCTTTGGCATGGAGATGGTTTTTGTTTACCATAAACCTGGTGTCATTGGCCCCCATACAGTAGTGAATTTTTTAGAAGGCTATATGGATAGTGCCTTCAGAAGAGGGAACCTGAAAACTAAGCTCACAGCAGAACTGTGACTGTTTAGGTCAGTGGTTCTCAACCTGTGGGTCGCGACCCCTTTGGGGGTCGAAGGACCCTTTCACAGGGGTCGCCTAAGACCATCGGAAAACACATATATCCGATGTGTAAAGAACAGCTACAGTGTAGAAAGCAGCTACTGTGTAGAAAGCAGCAGTATTGAAGGTAAAACGATACTTCGTGAATTATAATTACTAGGTAAATAATTTTATGGTTGGGGGTCACCACAACATGAGGGACTGTATTAAAGGGTCGCGGCATTAGGAAGGTTGAGAACCACTGGTTTAGGTAGTACTGAGGGTGAAGGAGGTCTTCTTACTAGGATCTAGATAAATATGTTTCTCATGAAAGATGAAGCCATGCGACGTGGGAAATCACATTGTTTTCAGTGGTGCCTGTCCACATCAATTCAACTTAGCTGAACAATAAAGTTAATTTTACCCTTTTTGAAGTGGCTTGCAACTCAGAACCTTTGCTCCGTGAGCTTTCACATCCAGGGTGAGCCATTGAGTCCCATATATACATATATTTGATTAAATACTTAGTATTGGATATATAATAAACTTGTTTGGTAATTATATAATTGTCCTTTGATATACCTTTAGTCTGCCTTGGCGGTTGAAATTCCTTAAAAAAATCTTCCCTGAAGAAGCCCGTGAGGGCGAAACATGTAAGGAGTAACTACAATTACCTAACCAAGTTTGAATCTCAGTTTTACCCTTAGTACTGAAATTGTTTTTATGTTCTTTATTTTTTCCTTTCTTGTGTTTTCTACAAAAATAAAAATTATATAACTTTTTAATATATTTGGTATTCATGTTCATGCACCCTGAAAGTTTCATCTTCTCTATTGAATATTTGCAATTTTAAGGGATGTGGTGCAATAATCACATCCGGTCTCCCGCTCGCCACTTCACTGTTATTACTAAAACTGGTGCACACATAATGTGGTGCAGCTGTGCATAGTAACCAATCAGTGTCCAGGTTTTAGGGCCAGTTCGCACTACATGTGTTTCGGTTGCTTTTTTTCTTTATCCAAAACGCACAGGAAGTAGGTTATATGGTTGTCAATATCATAGTTCACATCAGTGCTTGCAGTTCCAGTTGCAGAATAAAAAGTACAACATGCTGCATTTTTTCTGCACAGTACTGCACTGGAACGTGGTAAAATGCATCAAAAATGCACCAAAACGCACCAAAAACGCACTGGAACGCACATGTCCTTATTTAAATTGAAGAGGGGGTAGGGGAAAAGGACCTGGAATGCATCAAAAACGCACATGCGGAAATGCATCTGGACTGCGTTTTCTATAGTGTGACCCGGCCCTTAGGCCCCTTTCACACGGGACGGATTCTGCCAAGAGTCTGCTTGCTGTATTTATGTACTGCACCCCGCTGAGCAGGCAGATGACTGGTTCATGTCCTCTCCTCTTGTACAAATCAAACACAGGCAGTCAGATGTAAACAGACCGTCTGTTTACACCTGACTGCCATTCGATCCTATCCATCCAGATGCAGGGGAATGGATCCCCATCTGTTTCTTTTTAGCGGATTGGGCTGAATGTAGGCAGGTGTAAACGGACACGTGCATTTACACCTGCCACTCCATAGAGGAGAATAGAGGGTCCGATCAAGTCCACCTGAAAAACGGATAGATGGACCCAATCAGACCGCTAGTGTGAAAGGGACATTATTGTCAAAGCTTAATTGAACAAGCTTAAGTTAACCCTTTGAGGACCATAAGATTACCGTCATCAATTGGAACGCCAAAAGTTTTTTTTAAAGTTCGTACACTTCAGTTGCTGTAACTAAGCCATTTCATGAAATAACTGGCAAAAAGCTAGATCCATTTATTGATAAGAACTAATATTTTGACTCAAACAAAAAAAAAAGTATTTTAAGTTCTTAATCAGATGATACAGGCAATTAAAAATATGGGACAAATACGTCCCTTGGACCTCAAAGGGTTAAAAGCTTCTTGGTTACTATGCACAGCTGCACCAGATGCTGTGTGCACCGGTTTTGGTAGATCTATCCCCGTAAAGTTTTACTCCTCATGCACACGGGACATTTTGATAACGCTGGTAACATTAGCTGTGTAAAGTCACGTTAAAAATGTGAGTTTTTAGCGTTTTTGCATTAGTGTTTAGTGGAGTTTTCCTGTGTTTTTGTTTTTTAGTGTTTTTTTTTTCCCCCCAAAAAAAAAAATTTGAGGGGGTCAAAAAATGTCCAAAAACGTCGGTTTGTGGCGGTTTGCCACGTTTTTCAGCGTTCCAGTGTTTTTACAGCTAAAAAACTCCTCTAGAAACCCACTAGTCCTGGGTTTTTTTTCCAGCCAAAGAACGTCCCTGCCAAAAAAAGTTGATTACAGTCTATGTGTAGATAAACACATAGGATAACATGCTGGGGAGTTTACTAGCTGTAGAAAAAGTCAAAAGCCAAAAACAGCTGCTGTAAAAACATCCAGTGTGCATGAGGACTAACCCTAGGATCACATCTGTGCAGGTGGTGCCGCTGCGGATCCGCTCGAAAATCTGTACACCCGCACAGAGAAATACGGACCTGTGGGCAGGTGCCATTAGTTCTAATGGCACGCCGCCCACACTGGAAAACGCAACCGTACTGGGAACCGAGGTTCCTGTGTGGGCTGTGTTTTCCAAAGAAGTGCAGGGACTTCTTTCCCTGCATGTCTTGGGCATGGGAGTCCATTCAAAATGAATGGGCTCTGGTGCCCACGCAAAACGCGGCCCGCACAGCCACATATACAGTATGTGACCCAGGGGTTATGGATAATCTGCATTTCCTTATGTATAAAGAGATGACTTCTGAAAACAAATGTAATATAAGACATGTAATATAAACTATTGTAATAGAGACTATTGTGTTCCAGCAAATCAGGATCCGCTGTACAAGGAACTAAATTGTCTTGTGTTACCATTAAGCTTGTTCAAACACATTATGTGGTGTGCAATAAGACATTCATTTTTCATGAATTTTGCTTTAGGTAGCACAATGGCTGTCCTTGTGTGTTCCTGGTATTATTCAAATACATGCTTTAGATTAATGTCAGGGATCCGGGTGTGACCAGAAATGTGTGGACTGACACAGAGAAGTAGTAGGCTTCAGGAACACAGGCGTAGTCAGGGCTGGAGAGGTGGAATGGTCAGGCGGGCCGTAAGGTACTGTCAGGCACCGCCCGGCGGGATCTCTAGTGACCCACAGAACAGGATTCCCCAGGGCGCGGAGTCTAAGCCCCAGTCTGCCTTTTCACCAGAGCCCCTGATGGTGAGGTTGGACTTGGCGCAGGACTGAGACTAGGTCGAGGCCCCTGAGTGCACCCAACTGTGGCAGAGGGGTCCACCGAGGGTATGTACCGGGGGAAAGCCTGATGTGAAGGGGCTGGCAGGTTTGGACAGTAGTAACTGGATCCGTGCAGGATAGATGGATCGTCTGGGTAGCATCAGGCGGCCAGGTCAGCAACGTGCGGGCAGTGAGGTACCGGATGAGCAGGCAGAGAATAGTCAGGGTCACAAGCCGGGTTCAGTAACTCACGGGCAGCGTGGTACAGAGAATCAGGCAGAAGGATGGTCAGGCAAGCCAGGGGTTCAACAGGAGACGGTCAGCAGAGGTCAGGATGAAAGCAGGGTCAGCAACTAGGCAGATAGGCAGGAACACAGGATACCAGGTACAGGGGCTCATGGGAAACATACACCAAGGCACTGACTGCAGGTCTGGCCATTCCTTAAATATACCTCCTGCAATCAGCCCCAGGTGTTGGCTGATTGCAGGAGTGAGCTTCTGGCTGCTGAGAGCACCCGCTGGTCAGCCGTGGTACTGCAGCCCACACGGCAGGTGAGTCCCACCACCAGTGCTGAGTCCATTCCTGACAATTATATTACTTGAAAATCTGTACAGTATTAACAGCTGAGCTCTAGGAAGATATTATAAATACCAATTAATGCAATTTTGTATTCTTGAAATAAAAAAATGCATCAAATGTCAGTAGTGAGCAGATGGATGACCTCTTCAGTGTGCTGCTTATTCTTCATTGTCTAATCAGCTGGTTGGGGATGTGTCCAAATCCTGCTGCAGGTGCAGTGTAGGTGTCAGACCTCCACTGTCTTATAGGAGTGGCTGAATCACAAGATTGGCTGAAGAGAATTATAAATCCTTTGGCAGGTAAAACAGATCCCTTTTATGTATTTCCCCTCAGATTTTAGATGTTTACATTTACTTCTTTTTTTAATAATTTACCGTTGTTCTTTGTGTGTCTGCAGGGATTCATCATGCTTGTCCCAATATTTACCTTGAAATTAAATCACAAAATCAATCCTCGAATGGTGGCAGTGGGAAAATATGATGGCGTTCACCCATGTCTGACTGCAGCTACACAGGCTGGAAAGGTATGTGTTTATGTTTAGTAGGCAAACCCAATCTTAGCAATAAAGAAGGAAAGTGAGAATCGCCTGCTGTGGGGGTTTGATATCTGGAAGTGTTTCCCCAAGTAAAGCTAGACATACTGTATTTATTTAAGCATTTGCCTACCGGGCATTTTTACCCTTTTCCTGCCCAGGCTAATTTTCAGCTTTCATCGCTGTCACACATTGAATGACAATTGCGTGTTCATGGAACACTGTACCCATATAAATTGTTTTAATTTTTTTTCACACAAATAGAGCTTTCTTTTGGTGGTATTTAGTCACCACTGTTTTTTTTATTTTTTACACTATAAATGAAAAAAGAGCAAACATTAAAAAAAAAAAAAACTTTCTTTGTTTCTATTTTAAAATTTTGCAAACAGGTAATTTTTCTCCTTCACTGATGTGCGTTGATGAGGCAGCACTGATGGGCACTAATGAGACAGCACTGATGCGCACTGATAGTCCTCACTGATGAGGTGGCACTGGTGGGCATTGATGAGGAGACACTAATGATGCTGCAATGATGGGCACTAATAGGTATCACTGAAGGGCACTGACTGGCAGCACTGATGGGCACAGATTAGTAGCACTGCTGGGCAGCACTGTTGGGAACTGATGAGCAGCACTGATGGGCACTTTTGGGGCTGCACTGATAATCAGTGCCTTGATTATCAGTGTAGATGTCTGCTTTGACAGTTACTGCTTACCGGCAGTACTTTCCTCACGCCGTGGCAGTATGAGGAAAGTATTGCTGAAAACCGGTAAGTGTATTTACATAGTGGTCAGCTCTGATTGGACACAGCTGATCACAAGGTAAATGGACGCTATGATTGGCCTTTTACCATGTCACGTGATCAGCTTTGTCCAAAGGACACAACAATCACAGACAGCACTAGGTGCGCGCTGCTGGGGGCACATTCGGGGAGGATGTCATATGATGCCCTCTCAGAACTGGACAACCGTGCTGTAGCCATCATTCGGCTATAGCACGGTAGTAAAGTGGTTAAGCAGACCAAAGATCATTCAATGTTCTTTTCTGCAACCACAGGTTGAAGGGAAAAAAAATTGCTCAATTCTCCAATTAACACTATCTGTGTTGGTGGGGGAATCCCTCCTATGGAACTATTGCGTTCTGTCGGCGGGGAGCCTTTCTGGCTGGCAAAACACAATGATTACAGTGATTGAATCCAAAAAATCTGACAGGCTGGTTGTACTGAAGTTGATCGATGGATTATCTTCAGTACAACCAGTCTGCTCATAGATGGATGGAATCATGGCTGGTCCCTGCTGAACTGGCTGAGATTCGATCCATCTATGTCTGGCTTTAGATCTCTAAACACAAAAATACAAAGCCAGCAGGGGAAACTCCATCTATCTGATAGGCTGCATTCATATTTGGCCAATGATTTTCCACTTGACTCCTTTTAATTTTTCACTTGACTTTTGTCGAGCTGAGTAGTGCTGATGGGGACAACCATGCCTTAAATTTTGGTTGCTTCACCAGAAATCTGCTGAAATTTGAGCCGTGAATGTCCAGATTAAACTGCTTGAAGCACATGGGGCAGTTTGGCATTCTTAGTCTACGAAGAAAAGTGAAAATACCAACCTCAGGAACAGGAGTCAAGCTCAGGCCCATCCCCTGCTGTATCCCGTGCCTAAATTTTGTCCCATCACAATGACACCCCCCCACTGACCAATAGGGTAGGGAGCAGGCCAAACCTTGACTTTAATTCTTACAGTTGACATTTGTATAACAGAGCATCCTAGATATCAGGGCCACAGATTTACCCTCCCGTTTACAACCTCAGCATTTCAGCACCCGGGCACTAACAGGGAGGGGAGAAGCCTTGCAGTGTGATGAGCAACGACTGGGTAGGGGAGTGTCAGGCTCTTTTAACACTCAGCAGAAGCACATCTGCTAAGCGAGTAACTTAGAGGCAGGCCCCAATGAGAAAAAAAAGCAAAACTTTATTCCTTCAGGTTACCCTCACACATGGAGGCACTTGTGTGCTCAGTATTATTGCCTGCTAAGCAGCCAAATCAAGCACTGGTGTCCACTCCATTAGGCCCCATTCACACCTCGGCATTTTGAAATTGCATCAGAATCCCTGCAATTCTGCCTGCAATCTCAAAACGCACTACAATCACAAAACGCATGTTCAGGTGTCATTATTTTCAACGGCATCTAAAACACGGTGTGGTTTTGCCACAATTGTCACACGATTTACAGCTCGGCAATCGCGGCACATCACTTGAAGCTTGTCACCCAAAAGTAGCAGGAACTTCTTTTGGGTGACAAGCTTCACACAATGCAATTCGCTGTGTGACAATTTCTGCAAAACCACAGCATGTTTTAGATGCCATTGAAAATAATGGCACCTGAACCTGCATTTTGCGATTGCAGGCAGAGGTGCAGCAGTTTTTGCATTGAAGTCAATGGGAGGCATTTTTGCATTGAAGTCTTTCTTTACACGGTTAGATACCTGAGGCTTAGAATGGGGCTGGGAGTAAGTTTAGCGCAAAAAAAAAACATGAACAGATTCCTCCATCCAAACAAATGAGGTGGATGGAGAAATTACCTCTGCCAGGACATTGTATTCTGACAGCGGGACTCTCTGCTGCCAGAATCCACTGATAGGCGGCTGTAGCCGATTGGTTGCAGCCGCTGATTGACAAAAGTTTCCAGCTTGCTTGTTTGACAGAAGTTGGTAGGGAAAGCCGCATACGGATCAAAATTTGGCTGGCCCCTGCTGAACCATCCGAATTTTTACCCATCTATGGCCAACGTAAGTCTTCAGTCTAAGACAGTCTTTGTCTTACAGTATGTAATATTTCAGGCAAAGTTACCTTTTAAAATGAAGTATTTTATAGATCCAAAGTTTCCATTTTATAAGTATCTTTTTCATGAGTAGCATGTTTGTATGTTGTTTTTTTTTATGTCTGTGTGTATTTTTGTAATAATTATCTATTTTCAGGTTTTCATACATAACCCTCATGCCAGGAATCAGCGGGCTTCCTCAAATCGCTTAGTTCAGAGCATTCAGGACACAGATATTTCTCTACTAAACATCAACCAGAGTGTCAGCTGCTTGACTGCTGGATTGCTGGACCCTCATCAAAGCTGTGATTCCCTTATAGTGGGAACCCAAACCAATCTCCTGGCCTATGATGTCCACAACAACTCTGACCTGTTCTACAAAGAGGTGACTGATAATAATTCTTCTAAATGAGAGGCTGTGTAGGTGGAGGACATTGAGGTTGATTTACTAAAGGCAAATAGATTGTGCAGTTTCTCCAGAGCAGTAAATGAGGCGAGGCCTCACTGTATAAAGAGTACCCAATCACATGGGCAGCAAAGTGGCTAAATGGTTAGCATGTCCGCCTGGCAGTACTAGGGTCGTTGGTTTGAATCCCAACCACGGAACCACCTGCCTGGAGTTTGCATGTTCTCCCTGTGCCTCAGTGGGTTTCCTCTGGGTACTCCTGTTTCCTCCCACACTCCAAAGACATGCTGGTAGATTAATTGGCTCCTGTCTAAATTGGCCCTAGTATGTGTATGTGAGTTGGGGACCTTAGATTGTATGCTCCTTGAGGGTTAGGGACTGATGTGAATGTACAATATATATGTAAAAAGCGCTGCGTAAATTGACGGCGCTATGTAAGTACCTGAAATAAATAAATAAATAAAAACATGCAAAGAAAAGTTTAAAAAACAACATTTTTGTTTGCACATGATTGGATGATGGAAGTCAGCAGAGCTTCCCCTCATTTACTAAGCTCTGTAGCAAATTTACAGTTGCAGAGTGTAGCTGAAATTGCAAAGTCCACAGTCTTTTTGCCTTTAGTAAACCAACCCCATTGTCTCTACATTTCTGTTACTACATAATGAATACAATATTTTGGGTAGACCCTACTAAATAGCATGACACATTAGAGACAGCTGTGCCTTGTGCCTAATTAATTATATAAACCTTTCCAGTGTTCGTGAAATTTTACAGAACATAAAAAAACCCCAAAACAAAGTCCAAAGAATTTTTCTTCAATTTCTGATTTAAATTCGCCGTGTGATTCCAATAATTGCCGTGTACCTCAAAAACAAAGAAAAACTTAATGGTGTATTATCCTCAGTAAGTAAATGGACAATAATAAATTCATAAATAATAAATCAAACCAGACATTTCAAATTATTAATAATAATAATAATAATAATAATAATAATAATAATATTATTATATTAATCATTTGAAATTTCTGGTTTGATTTATTATTTATTGAGGTTTTTTTTATGTTCTGTAAAATTTCACGGACACTTGAAAGGTTTATATAATTATTTTGGACTTTCAAGGGTGAAAGTGGGACTTTTTATTGTCATTTACACAGGGAGTTTATTTGATATTATTGTTGTACTTTATAGAGTGTATAATTATAGGATACCGATTCATATTTCACAAATTGTGCCTTGTGCCTAGCAAAGCAATGCATGATCCTGATAGGACTCTAAAAAAGGGGAAGAGGAGAATTCTTTTTCGTACCCATTTGAGGCTTTTAAAGATGCTGCATGTCCTATTATCTTCCTTCAACAGCTGCTGCAACCTTCTCATGGTATAGGGAGGTGTACATACAATTTATCGATCCCCAAAGTCCTTGCTACATTTTTTTGGTGTGTCTATGAAGGTTTTTGATTATGCAGGCCATGAGATAGTTAGTAGCTAGCTCAATATATTCTTCTATTGTTGAATCCCAGCTTGATTAGTATTCAAAACATCCAAAATATTTGTGAATGCACCCCCTCAAATTAGAACCTCACTAATCGAAGGGAAGAACCCTTTTTGTACACAGATTGAGCAGTATATAAATGAGGAGCTGAGTGATGATAAAAACAGGTGCATACCACTCAGGTTTGTGCTGTCCTCCACCCAAAGGAATGGCTTTACTCACCTACAGGGAGAGAACTCTATTACAAGATGTCAGAATGACTATCAAATAGAAAAGTCTATCTCTGCAAGTGAGCACCATATTTTGTTTGGGTGGAGAATAGCACAAAAGCACTGAATAAGTTTTATCTTTACTGATGTGGACACTGATGGAAATATAAACCTGACAAAGTTCTATATCACCTTCACTCTGTCCAAAACAGAAGAAAAGTTATCTCCTAGATTGTAAGCTCCAAGGATCAGGCCCTCCTAATCCTCTTGTATTGAACTGTATTGTTGCTGTATTGTCTCCCGTTATATTGTAAAGCGCTGAGCAAACTGTTGGCGCTATATAAATCCTGTATAATAATAATTTCTGGACTTTCATGTTAGCTTTGTAGCTCCAGCATTGCGACCTTCTTCTTCCTGCACAGACAGCTAAGTAGGCCTTCTGCACTTCCTTTAGGTATGACTATGACTGGTAGAATGTGCTGCAACAAGAACATTTTAGGAATACTTTTCCACTCAACCATCTTGCCGTGTACCTCAAAAACAAAGAAAAACTTAATGGTGTATTATCCTCAATAAGTAAATGGACAATAATAAATTCATAAATAATAAATCAAACCAGACATTTCAAATTATTAATAATATTATAATATTAATCATTTGAAATTTCTGGTTTGATTTATTATTTATTGTGGTTTTTTTTATGTTCTGTAAAATTTCACGGACACTTGAAAGGTTTATATAATTATTTTGGACTTTCAAGGGTGAAAGTGGGACTTTTTATTGTCATTTACACAGGGAGTATAAATGACAAGATTCATATATTTGTCCAAATAATTTATTCTGGACCCAAAAATAAAAAAAATGTATAATTAAATTTACCGGTAATTAAAATAAAATATAGTTATACACTGCAGTAATTTTCCCTTTGTGCCCTGTGTTTACTTAAAGCTGAATCTGTTGCTTGTGTTCTAAAAGTAACCTGTGGCTCTCACTATGATATCAGTAATAAGTCTTTTTGTTTTTTTGTTTTTTTTAGATTGCAGATGGAGCTAATGCAGTAGTGCTAGGAAGTCTGGGAGACGTCAGTTGTCCCCTTGCCATCATTGGTGGAAACTGTGCCTTGCAAGGATTCGACTGCAAAGGAAATGACATGTTTTGGACTGTAAGTGCGTACAACACATTTGCAAAAATAATTTGGTCTAGTGTACATAAACATTTACCTCTTCTAGAAATTTCTGTACAAATTGCATAATCATTGATTAAAGCTTATACAGAAAATGTCAATTAATACTCAGCTGTTGTTTTTTTTTCTTTATTAAATGCAACTAGCATAAGTACATACGCCTCCGGTAAGCATCAGCATTTAGACTGAAAGATATGCTCACAGGGAGCATGCTAACAGGAGAAAGGAGCAGTGGAATGACTGATTACTGCCCTGCTGCTCTTGCAGTCTCCAGTCACGTGCTGGGGTTGAGGTGATGGAACTGTGTTTCTTAAAGTGGAACTAAGCCCTGCTGTAATTGCTAAAAGTTTTAATTTTATGGCAAAATAAATATTTAAAGTCTATTTTGCTATAAAAACCTTTGTCATGTGCTTCTAGCAATTTTGTTTGTTTTTTTCCCCTGTACATTACACACTGTGTGTGCTGTAGTGTATATCCTGGCTTATTTGTAGCCTGCTGAGAATAAAAGCGGGTGCCAGGAACGATGCAACTCCTATGCCAATGTACTGGAGTTACTTCATCAGTGGCCATCCAATGACTGAAGAGGAGTATCGTGGGACCCGCAAGTAGTGGCAAGGGACTTGACAGTAGTATTGCAAGGTGCACTGACTGGAGCCTGAACATGTCAGTGCTGGAAATGACACACCTGAAGGCAAGTATTCTGTAGAAGGACTTCTATCTTCTCATCTTTTTCCACTGCTATTTATTCCTGGGCTCTCCATTGCATCCATTGGGTTTCCAGGCCTGAAGCTGCACCAAACTGGAGGGTGCTGGGAGTCTGATCCCAACTAACGCTTTGGGATTGTTAAAATATGTCTCTTAAACCAAACTGTTTTGGATGTATTTATGCTTGCAGAAGATTATATAGAGTGCACTAAAGTTGACCTTATTGTTTTCTAACGCCCAATACATTATTATTTTAGGTTACAGGCGATAATGTACGCTCATTAGCATTGTGTGATTTTGATGGCGATGGAAAGAAAGAGGTAAGAGTTTTATACTGCATGCACACTACATTTTTAGAAATATGTCTCTGGCCATTTGATCATCAAATAATGTTTTTATCGCACATGCACATTCAACACTCATACATTGTCATCATCACTGATAAATAATCTTATGTCATGAGGGACGCAGGTCTTTGCTTGTTGAACAAAACCTACAAAGTGTGACAAGACTTTCATAAAACAGTTTGAAGGACATTTATCAAGCAAACAGGCTGCCTACCAGTTAACAAATAGTATGCAATAGTTTTCTGTGTATTTGTGACCACTGAGCTTTCAATCCTGGGCAGCCAGGTGCAGCAGATTTTCACTTTTCTGCAACAGATTTACCACTGGAGATCATATTTTCACTCCAAACAGGCACGTTTAGGAAGTAGCCAGGAGAAGGTTTTTTTCACCCGCTACCTTAGAGCGGCTAAAGAGGAATGGGTGAATCAAGCTGCCTAAGTATGATAAATCTGTCTCAGATCAGCTACAAATCTGCCTTACAGCTCCTTTTTAGCATTTCCTGGCTGTGCAAAAGAATTGATGAATGTCCCTGTCACATCCAACAAAATCTAAGGAACAGTAATTAGTTTGTTATTTTAGGATTGTTCTCTGTCTGAGCATTCAGAAGTGCTAGTGTACAACACAGTACAGATTTAGGCAGGCCATAGATAATGCAATTTTCTTTTCTGCAACCATGGGTTGCAGAAAAGAAAACTGCTCAATTCCCCCATCAACACAGTCAGTTGGTGTTGATGGGGGAATCCCTCCTGCGGAGCTATTATGTTCTCCCAGCAGGGGGCATACCAGGAGAACACAGTCATTATTGCTAGTGGCTATAGCCCCTGGCAATAATCGCATGTAAAGATCTGACATGCTGGTTGTACCTAAGTTGATCAATAGACTGACTTAGGTACAATCAGCCTTCCCATAGATATCTCAAATCTTGTCAAGTCCCTGTTGAAATGCCAGTTGTCTGGCTGTCTTGTCATTCCTTGGACTATAATAGCAAGCATTTGGGTGAATGTTATGGGAATTTTCATTTTCATTTGATCGTGTTTCTGGACTACCTGCTCTGTCCCTTTCTCTCAAGGCCAATACTGTGTCATACTCCACCCATCAGTTTTCTATAAAACAGAATGGGAACTTGAGGGAGGAAAGAGACTTTAACCAATTCAATACTGGGCAATTTTACACCTTGCTGCCCAGGCCAGTTTTCAGGTTTCAGCGCTCTCACACTTTGAATGACAATTGCGCAGTCATACAACATTGTACCCAAACTAAAATTTTATCATTTTCTTCACACAACTAGAGCTTTCTTTTGGTGGTATTTAATCACCGCTGGGGTTTTTATTTTTTGCTAAATTAACAAAAAAAGACCACAAATTTTGAAAAAAAAAAGTTTTTGTTTGTTTCTGTTGTAAAAGTTTGCAAATAAATAATTGTTCTTCATAAATTTAGGCCGAGATGTATTCTGCTACATGTCTTTGGTGAAAATAACCCAAATTAGGATGTATTATTTAGTTTGTAGGAAAGTTTTATAGAGTTCACAAACTATGGTATAGATCTGAATATTGATCAATCCTGAAGTACTGACGGCCAATCTAATTTCTTGAGGTCCAAGAATGTCAGAACAGTACAGATATCCCCCAAATGACCCCTTTTTGCACAGTAGATAGTCCGACGTACTTCATAAGAGGCATGGCGAGTTTTTTAAAGTTGTATTTTTTTGTCATAATTTTTCGGAAAATGAAAAAATGAAAAAAATTAGTTTCACAATTTTTTTTCACATATTGTCACCAGTGCAGTACAGCGTCATCATATAACTGGCATGGCGGTGATCAGGGACACTGACTGGTGACAGTATGAAAAAAATATATATATATATTTTTTTATTTCTTTATTTTTTATTAAAATTTTTTTTCTTTTTTTTAAGATTTTTTTTTTCATATTTCACTATGACCAAAGTAGTACAATGTTACCATAGTAACATTGTACTACTTTGGGGAAGTGATCAGTATTTTTTTTTTTTTTTTTTTACACAATTTGCTTATAGCAAAGAATTACTTTGCTATAAGCAAGCATTTACCTGAATGACATCGATTCATTCAGGGTTTTTTTTTTTTGTTTTTTTTGTGCTTAGCTGTGATTTGGCCACAGATAATCACATGACATGTGCATGTGATTAGCTGTGACCATTCACAGCTAGACACTAGTATACAATGGATGGCATGAATGAAGCCATCCATTGTATACAACTGTCATGTGACCTGCTGTGATTGGTCACAGCAGGTCACATGGTACCGGCAACGGGGCCGATACTCAGATCTGTCATCAACCGTGTCTGAGGTACACGGCCGGTGACCGATCGTGCCGCTGCGCCGCTCTGCAGGAGCGCAATCTGGCGCTCCTGCAGATGCATATGGGTGGACGCCATAGATGCATATGGGTGGGCGCTCCTGCAGATGCATATGGGTGGACGCCATATGGCGTCCACCCGGCACGCTGATGACATTTGCCGCCCGCCATTCGGCCATAAGGTGGGCGGCAAATGGTTAAAAATGGTGGGAAGAAAGTCAGCTGGAAAACTACATCAATTTCCCCACTGTGCTCTCCGTCGTAGGTCGCACGTGCACCATGCTTTTCCCATCACTGAATCTTCATCTTTTTATTATTTTGATGGCTTTTAGGTGATGAAAGATGAATTCTTATTGGTTGTGCCTAACCTATAATTTCACTTTACTTTGTCAGATATATCTGTTTGTGTTAAATGTCTTTGTGAATACTGATTTCAGAGAGTACACAATGTTCCCTGTGCTTTTGTTTTCCATCCCATATTGGGAGATTTGCATAATTCTTGTAGCACATTATTATTTACATTAGTATTTTTACAAACTCCTAGTTCTAGTTTCCAAATCTACATTCTACTTGCATGCAAGTACTCATACTAATATTTTGAAATTACAAATTTCAGCTTCTTGTTGGATCTGAAGACTTTGATATAAGAGTCTTTAAAGAAGATGAGATTGTTGCTGAGATGACAGAGACAGAGGTAAGATTCATTAGCTGTGACTTCTATATGCAGCTGTAATGTCTGTATGCAAGTCATATCATGCTTGGCTGCTGAGAGAGGCAAAGATGAAAGTGTTACCAAGAAACATGTTCATGTATGTTAATTAGTATGATGAAAACATAGTGTGGAGACAGTGTTAATACTTTTAAGATTAGAACATTTCTCCAACTTTTGCAGTCTCTGTGTCTGCGGAACAGAGTATACACACAAGAAATTAAAATAATAACTAATTGAACAGATGTCAGAACATGTTAAAGGCTTTGCAGGAAAAATTACCTGCTTTTTCTTGATATCCTCTTAAAGTGTTCTAAAGGCAGAAGGTTTTTTACCTTACTACATTCTATGCAGTAAGATAAAAAACCTGGGTGCAGCTCCCCCCTCAGCCCCCCTTATACTTACTGGAGCACGATCTCGATCCAGCGATGTGAATGAGTGCTGTGGCTCTCCCAGATCTCTTTCTCCTCATTGGTGCACACAGCAGCGGGAGCCATTGACTGCTGCTGCTGTCAGTCACATCCAGTGAGCCAATGTGGAGAGAGCAGAGGGCAGGGCTGAGTTGCGCTCTGTGTGCATGGACAATGTTCATTCACTGAAGCGTGACACGGGAGTGAGCCTACTCAAGTGCCACCATAGCAAGAGGCTTGCTATTGGAGGCACTCAGCAGAGGGAGGAGCCTGGACTGCTGGCGAAGGACCCAAAAAAAAGATCAGAGGTGCTCTGTACAAAGGCATTGCACAGAGAAGGTAAATATAACATGTTTGTTATTTTAAAAAAATAAATACAACCTTTAGAATCACTTTAAGGTGATTCTAAGGCCAGCTAATTCCTACTCTATCCACCTTCTCCATCAGCTCATCCCTCACCTTTTTAGTATCAATCACCCCTCCCTTTTAGACTGTAAGCTTCCACGAGTAGGGCTCTCCAACTGCTTTGTCTCCGTTTTATTTTGTAAAGCGCTGTGCAAACTATTGGCGCTAAATACATCTTGTATAATAATATTATGTTATAATCAAATTAATATGGAACGTTGGATATCTTTAAATCAATATGTTTTAAAAAATATATATTTGAAGACAAATATATACTCAGAGGTAAAAAACATACAAGTGTTTCACACAGAAACCCAAAAAAAACTCAACTCCTGCTCAGGATGAATATCCTGTCCCCACCCCTAATGCAATTATTAATATTCTCTAAAAAGCCTGCTGTCACACTGCTCCCTTTTTCTTCTGCTTTTGCGTAAAAGAAAAAAAAACACAAGCAAAATGTGTGATCATATATTCCTACGGAACTCTTCACACTGATCTGTTGTGAGTCAGGTGCGTTTTTCAAAGTCCTGCTTGCTGCATTTTTTTTGCACCAAATACACTCCAAGGAGCAGGGCCCTCCCATCCCTCTTGTATTGAACTGTATTGTTGCTGTATTGTCTCCCGTTAAATTGTAAAGCGCTGAGCAAACTGTTGGCGCTATATAAATCCTGTATAATAATAATAATAATACACACCTCCCCATTGAAATCAATGGAAAATGCTGCATTTTTGGGGCAGTCTTTGAGTCACATGTCATGTAAAAACACACCGCAAAACGCAGTAAAAATACGTGTTTTTGCCATGCATCAGTCAGAAAGTAGCCTAATTTGTATATTTAAAGAGCTCAATTCAGAATCATGGACGTGAACAAAATGTTTCTATGCTCTGAATGTTCTCTTTGTTTTAATAAAATAAAAATGATCTCTGTGTAAGTTGGAACATAAACAACATATCTAGTGATTTTTTTTTTCTCTATGCTCATTTTGGAATAATCCTACCTTTAATCTCAAGGCATATATTTATAGAAAGAAGTTGATTTAAAGATATTCAACCTTCCATGTTAATTTGATTTTAACGTAATGTATGTCTTTTTGTATGAATATACATAATTATTAGAAGTTGTTTTTTAGGGAGATTTTTTGACAGTGGTTTACCTGTGGGTGCTGTAACTTTACCACCATTGTATCATAGGTATTCAAGGTATCCTCTGTGAGGGCAGGAACAATGATACAAGGATGGCCATTAGTGGAAAAAAAACAAACAAGGGCGCACTCTCATCGTGCATTACCATGGTAATTCACGTATTTATTATTAAAAAGGATTATATACTCACAAACCAACGTGATAAAAAGCAGTAAGGTGGTCCACAAAAACTAGTCTAGTGATGCGGATAATCTAACGCGTTTCGGGAGCTGTACCCCCTTCCTCAGAGCTGAGGATGGCCATGCAGTGGTTTCATTATAGTTTATTGACATTGGCAGAAAAACCTTAGCGGTGTGTGGCCTGGGCATTTGTTTGACTTGTGACAGGTTACTTTTTAATGAAAGATATTAATATCTTCTTCTTTCAGACAATCACAGCAATGTGCCCCATGTACGCCAGCCGATTTGGGTATGCTCTTTCCAATGGTACCGTGGGAGTGTATGACCGCATGTCGCGATATTGGAGGATAAAGGTGGGTGTGTTAAAAGTGAAGTATTGGATTTTTTTTTTTTTTTAAATCATACATACCTAGGTGGATGCAGTATCAATTCAATTCTGCATCTGTCCTCTGCCGGCTCTAAGGCTGAGAACTGAGCAGTCAAACACTGCTGATTGCTTTTTTCTCCCCACTGCTCTGAGCAGACAGCCGGCACTGTAAGTCTCTGGCTCTCTGCTCTACCGCTGCCAGCACTCACTGGAGTACTAATCTGTGGAGGGGGCGGGAGCGGCTCAGGCTCTCAGTGGCTCACTGAAAGGCTGAGCCACATGCCGGTCCAGGCTCCTGGGTGGATCCTGACCATATGGTTGTGATCTTTCCCCAGCGTGGGCCAGCTTTGTGAGAAAGCTAAAGCCTACTGTTAGCTGAAAACTGGTCACAGGAGTGCAGAACGAACTGCTCTCCTGTGATCCTCAGGAGAAGTACAGCCAAACAAACTTAGCTGTACTTCTCCTATAATTTGCCAGGCACTAGATTTAATTCATTTTATTCAGGTACAGCTAAAATCTACACTAGTTTTAAATAAATAAATTATTTTTATTCTCTCCTCTTGCCAATGTCCCTGCATGCTCAGATTGCTAAAAATGTTATGGGATAGAAATAGCAGAGACTAGGGCTCAACATGACAACAGACAGAGATGGAGGCGATAAAAACAGGTGTACCCAGGGTTTAGTTGTAGTAATCAGGTAAGCCGGCCATAGATCAATTGAATCTTGTCCAGTTCAGCAGGGACCTGCCAAAATTCAGCCATCTGTAGGCAGGCTGGTTTTACTGATCCATCGATCAACTTCAGTATAACCAGTCTGTTGGATATTTTTCATGGGATCACTGCTGACGGCTTTAGCTGCCAGCAGTGATCATTGTGTTCTGCTAGCATGGAAGGCATCCTAATGAAAGAACACAGTAGCGCTGCAAGAGGGATTCACCAAACATTGTGTTGATGGCGAGAATGGAGCAATATTATTTCCTGGAACCCGTGATTACAGGTAAGAAAATTGCTTTATGCATGGCTTGCCTTGTATAATAAGCTCAGTCCACTAGGTAATTACAGTTTCCAAACAAACAGAAAAACAGATTGCATGAATCTAGACAGTTGTAGCCAGTCCCAAATTTTTTGCAAAAGAGTCCAGTTGGTTATGTAAACTTGCTGCGAGTTTCTCTATTATGTACACAAATTCCAACTTGCATTTGGCCCTGGAAATGGTTGGAGCTTTAAGAGATTTCTAATTGGCCATAGTAGGACAGCAGACTGACATCAGCAGGTGGTTAGGCATTTATGAACTCTGCATTACTGAGGTTTTGCTAATAAATAAATGGTTCTGGGTGCATCTACCCACATTTTTAAATATATATATTTTTTAAATATATTCTTCAGATTGTTTTTAACATATAAAAAAGTAATTGTAATATCTATTTTTACATATATTTGTAAATGCATTCCAAAAATGTAGATTTGTATTTTTAAAGACATACAGTATATTTGAAATGTATTTTTAAAAATATTTTTCATATATTTTGTAATCAAAACGCATTTCAACATGCAGTATATATGTGTGTGCATGTATGTATGTGTGTATATATATATATATTGAATATGGCCAAAATTGTAGCATTTCAAATATAAGGCAATATATTTAGGAAGAATATTTTTAAAATATATTTCAAATATATTTTTCTTCCATATGGGTAGTTCCAATTAGTTTCTGATATAGCAGAAATGTGGGTGCTGAAAAAAACAAACACACCTACCTACCTAACAGCTGATTGCTCAGTTCCGAGGTCTGTTCTGAGCACAGAATGGTGACTGTTAGCCGCCACTCTGTGCACTGCCCCTCCATTATTCACTGGAGTACCGGCTGTGGAGGAGGTGGAAACAGCTGGCTCTGGCTCTCAGTGGCGCTCTGAGAGGCTGAGCCAGCTGCCTGCAAGGCATCTGGGTGGATCCCCACATTATTGTCAGGATTCCTCCAGAGTATTGAGCGGCACTGTGATGCCAGTGGAAAGTGGGCTTTAGACCACTGTCAGCTGATTCTGGGTCACAGGATAGCAGAACTAAGTGCACTTCTGTGACCCACATGCATGGCCAAATAAGTTGTGGGCTTTTGATTTTTCATGAATATGTTAACCTTCAGTGGAACCAGTGTGAAAAAAGGATCATGTGGCTCACATGTGGCAAAAGGATCTTGTGGTTCCTCTAGCACAATAGAAAATATTCTCTGTACATAGGGGCTAATCTGTCTGGTGAATATAGATATTTTGGAAGCATTCAAACAAATGAGAGACACATTTTTGAAGGATCTTATAGCCTCAACCTCCCAGTATGTCGAAGTGTTGCTTATAGTCTGGGAAAGAAATGGAGTCTAGAAGGAAGTGAATCAGAGTTACAGTAAGTGGCCTTTGCCTTCTTTAGAGATTTCATGAAAGGATATAGAGCCCAAAGAGAAGGTCAGGGTGGGACTAGTGTATGGTCTAAAAGGCAGACAATAAAGTAAACTAAAGATCTGAGGTCAATATTTGGCCCCAGAAACATGTTGGCTTTTGTACTAAATTTATATTTGGAATAAACTTAATTTAAGATGGGAACATTTTGGTATGGCGCTTAAGTCCCAGATCCAAATATTCTTGAAGCTGATATCACAACCTTACTGACCAGTAGGGAGGCTCAGGATACATGTGGGCCCAGGCCAAACTGAAGTTTTAAATAAAATATCAAGATTTTCATATAACTACAAACCGTATCTCATAGTTTTCAATATATGTTTATTTTGAATTGTTTGAATTGCCCAAGTTTATAATTGGTTTACTTTAGATATAAACTTGTGTTTGTAACGTTCATTTCTTCACAGTCTAAAAACCTTGCAATGAGTATACATGCCTTTGACCTAAATTCTGATGGTGTCTGTGAGCTGATTACAGGATGGTCCAATGGGAAGGTGAGTATTGCATCAATGTTGCTGCTTAACTTGTGATGTACTGCTGGTTGATGGCTATATGTGGGTATACAAAGCTTTGACCGCCCATCTATTGGCCTCAATAACTCTTTAATATAGTAGGTGGCCTTGTGCCAACAGCACCATTAACCTCCCTAGCGGTCTGATTATGTCAATATTTTTGTGTTCAAAGCGGTACATTTGTTTGCATGGAAATATGTTGTTTTCTTATTGTAGGCCTGTAATTTTTAGGAATAATTCACTGAAATTCGTCCGAACAAGAGTCTAGTAAACATCCCGGTATGAAAAATTTGAAACACAAAATCATAAATTATAATATAATAAATAATCATAAAAAATAAGAATATAATAATAATAAATTGAATTCAATAATATAATCAAACCAAAAACACTGACATTTTAAATAGAGCGCCACGTTCGCACATCACTGAGCAAAGTCGCAAAATCGTTTTCTGTGTCTGATGATGAATTTCCAAACGAATTATCACTCAATTCTGCAAGTGGTTCTGATTTACTATTGTTGATCTCTAGCCGGTCTAAAACCGCTTTTGACCTAAAGGGACGCTTTTTGGACGCCATGGACTTTTCTCAGTTTCAAGACAGAAAGAACAGTAAAAATGCAGGCAGGGCACAGGACAAAGCACTCGGGACAAAATGTATGTGAAATGGTTTGATACAGTAATATTATACTATGAGATTTTAGTATATTTAGTGAATGTCATTTTTTTAACATTTTTAAATTTCCCGCCGGTTCTGGCAACTTTGATATGTGTTAGTAAAACTGTACGTATCATCACAACTACTTTGTGCATCCAGGTGGATTATACCTTGTTTTTTTCATGACAAATTGGGCTTTCATTTGGTGGTAAATGGTAATGGATATCTCCTGATTTTTTACATTATCAAAGGAAAACTGAC
This sequence comes from Staurois parvus, assembly GCF_062004578.1. NCBI lineage: Eukaryota > Metazoa > Chordata > Amphibia > Anura > Ranidae > Staurois > Staurois parvus. The sequence continues at coordinate 777,177 of NW_028319132.1, forward strand.
CCAAAAGATTAAAAAAAAAACAAAAAACATTTTTATTTAATTAGTTTTATATTTCTTGCAGGAAAAATGGAAAATTGGGTATTTGAAGCACTCCAAGATGGGGGTTAAGGTGGTAGGTGGTATGCGGCAAAAATTGAGAATAAGAATATACTTAAAAGGAAAATATGCATGTAATTACATACATATGTGCGAACATAATGAATAATAAATAATAAAAGTCCTTATATAAATAGTCCTGGAAGGAGTTCTGATGCACCGTGGGATAGGGGCAGCCAGTCATTGACAAGCTTCATGATCTTGTATATTCCTTGCTACTACCATAACCAACCTCCACAGAACAACCCAAAATAATTTATCCTGCTCCTGATGATTGCAGCAAAAGCACATGTGTATGTTTGCTGTTGTTTGTACCCGTAGTATGGATCAAATAGTGCACATTTTGCTTTTTTTTTTTATCCTACCACTAACTGACACTGATACTAATTTGAAAAAAAAGAAAAAAAATCCTACCAAAAAAATACTGATCCTGACCCTTGACCCAAACACTAACCCTGGCACTGACCTAGATCAAACCTTGATCTAGGTATTTTTATTTATTTAATATTTTTATTTATTTTTTTACAAACCCTATTTTTTCTGTCTGAAAGGACAGAGATACAATGTATCTCTCTCCTCTATTCAGAGAGAGAAAACAAGGCTGATCACTGTGATATCCAATCAGAGGTTTTCACAGCAATCATGTGACCCCATAATTGGGAGTTACGGGTCCCGATCGTTAGAACGTGACCTGGGGCTCTCACTGACACCTTGGTCTTTGTGCTGGGAATTAGCAAATTAGCGGCCCCACGGAAAAAAGCCCAGTCCAGTGGGGCCGCTAATTTGCGTTTGCTCGGCGCAAAGGGGTTTTTGCATTCCTTGCAGCAAGGTAAAAAATGTTTAGGCATCAGCATTCTTCCTCACCCCCCCAGCGATCATTCGTGCACTTCTGCAACTCTTCTTTCCCCTTACCTCCATGTCTCACGGGCTTTGCTGGGGCACCAGGAACCATTGGCTCCCAGCATTGTCAATCAAAGCCAGTGATGAGGGAGCAGGGGACGAGTCCGATTCCCGCTGTCTGTGTCAATGTAAGCATTGTGTCGGGAACGAGCTCACGAGTGAGGCCATGGGAAGCGGAAGAAGGGAGGGGCCAGGAGCGCTGGTGGAGGACCCGAGAAGAGGAGGTTCGCAGTCGCTCAGTGCAGGTAAGTATAGACGTGTTTGTTATATTTTTGAAAAATAAAATTTACCTTTACAATCGCTTTAACCACATGCCGCCCAGCCACTGTAGAAATACGTTGGCAGGGCGGCACGGCTGGGCAAAACCACGTTTTAAAATGTGTGTTTGCAAAACAGGCGGGGGCGCGTGCTAAGCGCGCCACCGCCCTACCTGTCCTGCCGATCACGGCTGCGGATGTCAGTCGCCGGGTCACAGCCAGTCGTTACCGGCTGTGTCCCGCTGATTAGCGGCAATCACTAACAGAGAGCAGGGCTGCAGTAGCTCTGCTTTCTGTCAGCTTCCTGTCAGCTCCTGACATGCTGAGCTGGAGAGAAGAGTTTCTCTCTCCCGATCAGCTGTCCCCTGTGCAGTACACACCCCCGCCCCCTAGTAAAACACTCCTCTCACACAGTTGACCCTTTCAGTAAATAAAAAAGTTAACCCCTTCCTCCCCAGTGCCATTAGTACAGTGTCAGTGTTTTTTTTTGCACTGATCAATGTATTGGTGTCACTGGGGATGTCAGTGACCCCAAGTCAGTTCCCCCCCAGTGTCAGAATGTCCGCCGCAGTCCCGCCATAAGTCACTGATCGCCGCCATAAGTCGCTGATTGCCGCCATTATTAGTATAAAAAAAATTAAAAATCCCAGTATCTTTACTGCCATTTGTAAACGCTATAACTTTCACGTAAACCAATTAATTTACACGTATTGGGTTTTTTTTAGCAAAGACATGTCGCAGAATACATTTTGGCTGAAATTTATGTTTTTTTTTCTCAAAATTGTCAGCCTTTTTTTTTTTATAGTGCAAAAAATAAAAAACACACAGGCGATCAAATACCACCGAAAGAAAGCTATATTTGTGTGAAAAAAAGGACATAAATTTCATTTATGTACCATATTGCATGACCGCGCAATTGTCCGTTAAACTAGCGCAGCGCTGTATAGCAAAAAAAGTGCGTAAATTGCAGTATCTATACCATAGTTTGTAGACGCTATAACTTTCACACAAAGCAATCAATATACACTTATTGGGATTTTTTTTTACCAAAAACATGTTGCAGAATACATTTTGGCCTAAATTTATAACTAACTTTGTTTACTATATATTTTTTATAGCTGAAATTAAAAAATATTGTTTTTCCTCAAAATTTTTGGTCTTTTTTTGTTTATAGCGTGAAAAATAAAAAGCGCACAGGTGATCAAATACCACCAAAAGAAAGGTCTATTTGTGTGTAAAAAAGGACGTAAATTTCGTTTGGGTGCAGCATTGCATGACCGCGCAATTATCAGTTGAATTAGTGCAGCGTCGAGTAGTAAAAAGAGGCCTGGTCATTAAGGGGGGTAAATCCTCAGGAGGGCAAGTGGTTAAAGAGGAACTAAACTCTAAAAGCTGTGCCCCGAAAAAGACAGAGAGGGACTGATCACCAGTATTCCTGTGACCTCACTGCACCTGATATTTCCACCATTACAGGCAGCCTCCAAGTTACAAATATCCAACTTACATACAACTCATCCAACAGTAACCAGAAACCAGCGCTCAGATCTTCTTTACTGCACTCAAAATATGGAATCTAGCACTTGCTGAGGTGCCACCCTTGGTAGATCGGGGAATCTTGATACTAGCAGAAAAGAACAAAACAGGGCGCACTCTCCTCGTGCATTACCGTGATATGTAGGAAATTTATTATAAAAATACAAATGCGTATTCACAAGCCAAAAGAGTCATAAAAACAGAGAGGAATCAAAGGATGCAAGTCGTGGACAACATAGTTCCCCCGAGGACCTATGTTGTCCACGACTGGCTTCCTTTGACTCCTTGTCTATGTTTTTATGACTCTTTTGGATTATGAGTACACATTTGTATTTTTATAATAAATTTCATATTATCACGGTAATGCACGAGGAGAGTGCGCCCTGTTTTGTTTTTTTTTGCTTACATATAACTCGTACTTAAGAATGGAGGCAGCATGACGTTACGCTGGTCTTGGAAACCACCAGGCGGCCATCTTGCTGCTCGCCACATGCTGCAACCTACTGTCCAGCGGACCTGTCAGCAATCCCACATCACTACATGGCCAGTTAACCCTTCCCTATGCTATCCAAAACGTAAAAATTATTTTTTGCCTGCAGTTACACTTCAAAAATGTACCTGTTTCAACTTACATACAAATTCAACTTAAGAACAAACCTGCAGAACCGATCTTGTTCATAACCCGGTGACTTCCTGTACTGACATACAATGTATGTCTACACTGTATATCTGTATAGGCAGAGTTTTGCTTCCTCATGTCAGGGCCTTAAGCAAAGAACACAGTGAGCAGCGTAGTAGTGACATCGCCAAATCTTACGCCACATTTCTTGAAATTAGCAGTCAGAGGCAGCAGTGCCTTAGATCTCACACAGGATACATACAGCTATGAGGCTATAGCAACGGGAGTGCCTAGGCACCCTCACATATCAGGAAGTGCACTGATGTTTTTCAGGAGGAATTCAAGACAAACAGTACTACTTCCAGGGTGCAAGGCACAGTAACATTTCTAAATGTTCCCTCTAACATATAGTAAATCATTACTTTTTGAATTCTGGCCCACTTTAATTGCAGCCACCCATGGGCCAAGAAGTGTGCATCCAGTGGTTGCAGGTACCCGCCATGCTCACGTCTGCTAATAATAAAAGCTGTGCATGACATGCTTATGCATATTTAAAAAATATTATAGACATTTGCAGAACGCAAAAATGTGTTTCGTTTTGATTCATTTTTAAATAATTATGTTTAGTTAAGTTTGTTAAATTCATTTAATTTGTTTTTGGATTTCGTTTAGTTTTGTTTATTCGTTTTTTAATTTGATTCAAGTTTTCCGAATTCGGTCAAATTAAATTAAATTCGACCAAATCGAAAAGTATCGAATTGTAATTTATTGTGTTTGAATTTCAGAAGACTGTTATACTCTTTCTATTGTTTTTCTATTCTTTTATTTTCTATTCTATTTTAATCTATTTTATTCAAATTTATTCTATTCGAGATTCGAATTTCAGAAGGCAGTTATATTTTTTCTGTTCTATTCTTTTATTTTCTATTCTGTTCTGTTTTACTTTATTCTTTTCTATTCTGTTTTATTTTTTTCAAAATTTAAATTAGGGAGGTGGCTATATTCTATTCTTTTTCTCTTCTGTTCTATTTTTTTGATTATTTTCTTTTATTTTCTATTCTAATCCTATTTATTCTGTTATTTTATTTCATATTCTATTCTGTTCTGTTTTACTGTATTCTTTTCTATTACTTTCTATTCTAGTCTATTTCTCTTCTATTTATTTATTTTAGGTACTTGTATAGTGCCATCAATTTACGCAGTGCTTTTACATATATATTGTGCATTCACATCAGTCCCTAACCCTCAAGGGACGTACAATCTAAGGTCCCTAACTCACATTCATACATACACATACTAGGGACAATTTAGACAGGATCCAATTCACCTACCAGTATGTCTTTGGGGTGTGGGAGGAAACCGGAGTACCCTGAGGAAACCCACACAGGCACAGGGAGAACATGCAAACTCCAGGCAGGTGGTGCTGTGTTTTGGATTCGAACCAACGACCCTAGTACTGCCAGGCAGAAGTGCTAACCATTTAGCCACTGTGCTGCCCATGTGATTGGGTACTCTTTGTAAAGTGAGGCCTCGCCTCATTTACTGCTCTGGAGAAACTGCACAATCTATTTGCCTTTAGTAAGTAAACCTCAATGTCCTCCACCTACACAGCCTCTCATTTAGAAGAATTATTATCAGTCACCTCTTTGTAGAACAGGTCAGAGTTGTTGTGGACATCATAGGCCAGGAGATTGGTTTGGGTTCCCACTATAAGGGAATCACAGCTTTGTTGAGGGTCACTGTGCTGCCCAATTCTATTCTATTTTTTTGATTATATTCTTTTATTTTCTATTCTAATCCTATTTATTCTGTTATTTTATTTCATATTCTATTCTGTTCTGTTTTACTGTATTCTTTTCTATTCTATTATTTTCTATTCTACTCTTTTCTGTTCTATTATTTTATATTCTATTCTGTTCCTTTATTTTCTATTCTATTTTATCCTATTCTTGTATTCTAATTCGATTTTGTTTTCAAATTCAATTAAAGTTTTGAATTAAGTTTTGTTTTGTTATTTCGGACGTTTAAATTCTTTACTATGTAATTCGGAAATTCGGATACATCCAAATAACGAAAAATGAATCCAAATTTTGATTCGGATTGAAACAAACCGTACTGTCTAATATTTTATCATTGCTATTTGGGCTTGTTTCACAGGTTGATGCTCGCAGTGATCGCACAGGTGAGGTGATCTTTAAAGATAACTTTTCCTCATCTATAGCGGGAGTGGTGGAAGGTGATTACCGCATGGATGGGAAGACGCAGCTTATTTGTTGCTCTATAGATGGGGAAGGTAAGGCAAGTTTACCTTGTGTGCTCTCACAGTATCCATTTCATCCAACCTGTACATCTGTAACCTAGTGATTTCCAAATTACAATGTGCAAGGACTGCTCAGTTCCTTTTATCTGTATCAGTAGAGATGAAATTAATATTGGTTGATAAATTCCAACATTCCTGCAAGATGTGAGCTTAATGTCTGCTGCCTTGACCTTGTAACAGTATGTCCCAACTTTGCATCTGATGTATTCCAACCAGAAGGCGGGTTCTGTATTGACTAAATGGATGGCAATATCTAAGAACAAACAGTAGTTTTTCACCAGCACCATAATGCGTCACTCAGTAGAGCTTTGTTTTGGAATAATTACAAGAAGTTATGACTTTAAAAGACCGCACAAGGTCCCCATCATTAGTCATTTGGTGATGGTTCAAAACAATGCAACCTATTTTGTTTCACTGAGTTGAGCATTGGTGTGCTGGAGCCATACTATTACTGCTGCCTTGATGTTTTTACATGCTATGCAAGGACATGGTTATTGCCACTTTATGGACTTACCCTCATCTTTGTTGAGGTGGAGTACGTTTTTGCAGCTACCTTAACATACTGGAGATTGGGTCAGGCTTCGAGAAAGTGGACTGCATTGTTTTATGACAGGTTTTGAATGGCTGTGAATTATTACCCAACTTACTGTATTTTTTGCTCCATAAGACGCACCTGACCATAATACACACCTAGGTTTTAGAGAAGGAAAACAAGAAAAAAAATATTCTGAATCAATGGACTGCAGACATAGTACAGGAAATGACCAGAGACTGTGGACATCGTACAGGACATGGCCAGAGACTGCAGACATTGTACAGGAGATGACCAGAGACTGCGGACACAGTACAGGAGATGACCAGAGACTGCGGACACAGTACAGGAGATGACCAGAGACTGCGGACACAGTACAGGAGATGGCTAGAGACTGCGGACACAGTACAGGAGATGGCTAGAGACTGCGGACACAGTACAGGAGATGACCAGAGACTGCGGACACAGTACAGGAAATGACCAGAGACTGCGAACACAGTACAGGGGATGACCAGAGACTGCGGACACAGTACAGGAGATGACCAGAGACTGCAGACATAGTACAGGAGTGACCAGAGACTGCGGGCATAGTACAGGAGTGACCAGAGACTGCAGACATTGTACAGGAGATGACCAGAGACTGCGGACACAGTACAGGAGATGACCAGAGACTGCGGACACAGTACAGGAGATGACCAGAGACTGCAGACATAGTACAGGAGTGACCAGAGACTGCGGGCATAGTACAGGAGTAACCAGAGACTGCGGGCATAGTACAGGAGTGACCAGAGACTGCAGACATTGTACAGGAGATGACCAGAGACTGCGGACACAGTACAGGAGATGACCAGAGACTGCGGACACAGTACAGGAGATGACCAGAGACTGCGGACACAGTACAGGAGATGACCAGAGACTGCAGACATAGTACAGGAGTGACCAGAGACTGCGGGCATAGTACAGGAGTAACCAGAGACTGCGGGCATAGTACAGGAGTGACCAGAGACTGCAGACATTGTACAGGAGATGACCAGAGACTGCGGACACAGTACAGGAGATGACCAGAGACTGCGGACACAGTACAGGAGATGGCTAGAGACTGCGGACACAGTACAGGAGATGGCTAGAGACTGCGGACACAGTACAGGAGATGACCAGAGACTGCGGACACAGTACAGGAAATGACCAGAGACTGCGAACACAGTACAGGGGATGACCAGAGACTGCGGACACAGTACAGGAGATGACCAGAGACTGCAGACATAGTACAGGAGTGACCAGAGACTGCGGGCATAGTACATGAGTGACCAGAGACTGCAGACATTGTACAGGAGATGACCAGAGACTGCGGACACAGTACAGGAGATGACCAGAGACTGCGGACACAGTACAGGAGATGACCAGAGACTGCAGACATAGTACAGGAGTGACCAGAGACTGCGGGCATAGTACAGGAGTAACCAGAGACTGCGGGCATAGTACAGGAGTGACCAGAGACTGCAGACATTGTACAGGAGATGACCAGAGACTGCGGACACAGTACAGGAGATGACCAGAGACTGCGGACACAGTACAGGAGATGACCAGAGACTGCGGACACAGTACAGGAGATGACTAGAGACTGCGGACACAGTACAGGAGATGACCAGAGACTGCGGACACAGTACAGGAAATGACCAGAGACTGCGAACACAGTACAGGGGATGACCAGAGACTGCGGACACAGTACAGGAGATGACCAGAGACTGCAGACATAGTACAGGAGTGACCAGAGACTGCGGGTATAGTACAGGAGTGACCAGAGACTGCAGACATAGTACAGGAGATGAACAGAGACTGCGGACACAGTACAGGAAATGACCAGAGACTGCGGACACAGTACAGGAGTGACCAGAGACTGCGGACATAGTACAGGAGATGACCAGAGACTGCGGACACAGTACAGGAGATGACCAGAGACTGCGGACATAGTACAGGAGAAGACCAGAGACTGCGGACATAGTACAGGAGATGACCAGAGACTGCGGACATAGTATAGGAGATGACCACACACTGCGGACATAGTACAGGAGATGACCAGAGACTGCGGACATAGTATAGGAGATGACCAGAGACTGCGGACATAGTACAAGAGATGACCACAGACTGCGGACATAGTACAGGAGATGACCAGACTGCGGACATACTACAGGAGATGACCAGAGACTGCGGACATAGTACAGGAGATGACCAGAGACTGCAGACATAGTACAGGAGTGACCAGAGACTGCGGGCATAGTACAGGAGTGACCAGAGACTGCAGACATTGTACAGGAGATGACCAGAGACTGCGGACACAGTACAGGAGATGACCAGAGACTGCGGACACAGTACAGGAGATGACCAGAGACTGCAGACATAGTACAGGAGTGACCAGAGACTGCGGGCATAGTACAGGAGTGACCAGAGACTGCGGGCATAGTACAGGAGTGACCAGAGACTGCAGACATTGTACAGGAGATGACCAGAGACTGCGGACACAGTACAGGAGATGACCAGAGACTGCGGACACAGTACAGGAGATGACCAGAGACTGCGGACACAGTACAGGAGATGACCAGAGACTGCGGACACAGTACAGGAGATGACTAGAGACTGCGGACACAGTACAGGAGATGACCAGAGACTGCGGACACAGTACAGGAAATGACCAGAGACTGCGAACACAGTACAGGGGATGACCAGAGACTGCGGACACAGTACAGGAGATGACCAGAGACTGCAGACATAGTACAGGAGTGACCAGAGACTGCGGGTATAGTACAGGAGTGACCAGAGACTGCAGACATAGTACAGGAGATGAACAGAGACTGCGGACACAGTACAGGAAATGACCAGAGACTGCGGACACAGTACAGGAGATGACCAGAGACTGCGGACACAGTACAGGAGTGACCAGAGACTGCGGACACAGTACAGGAGAAGACCAGAGACTGCGGACACAGTACAGGAGATGACCAGAGACTGCGGACATAGTACAGGAGAAGACCAGAGACTGCGGACATAGTACAGGAGATGACCAGAGACTGCGGACATAGTATAGGAGATGACCACACACTGCGGACATAGTACAGGAGATGACCAGAGACTGCGGACATAGTATAGGAGATGACCAGAGACTGCGGACATAGTACAAGAGATGACCACAGACTGCGGACATAGTACAGGAGATGACCAGACTGCGGACATACTACAGGAGATGACCAGAGACTGCGGACATAGTACAGGAGATGACCAGAGACTGCAGACCTTTTGGGAGTGGAAAGGGGGAGGAGCAGGTACGCACTCCCACCTCCCCGTAGTTGTCCTTTCTCCCCGTCTTCTGGGACACGTGACAGTTCCCAGAAGACTGTCGGACCATTCACAAAGCGCAACGCTTCCCGCACATGTGCAGTGGGCACCCGGCTGTAAAGCCGCAAGCTGTCACAGCCGGGGGCCCAAACTAAAGATGCCGGCGCCAGGGAGAGAAGACGGTAAGGACACTGCTGGACCGAGGAACAGGTAGGACCGAGGAGCAGGTTCTGCTGCACAGAAAAGCCGAGCGGCTGGCCCGGTATTCTAACATGACAGTGGCGGGAATACTGGGCCGGCCGCTTCATATTCGCTCCATAAGATGCACTGTCATTTTCCCTAATTTTTTTGGGGGGGAAAAAGTGCAGAAAATACGGTATATTATTGGTTTTGGAGTATGGAGTCCTAAGTAATGTAGATGTATGGAGGAAGACATACACATTGAAATAGTCATATTTTAGTAAAATCCATTCCTTTTTTGTGAGTACCTGACTTGTGTCAGATTTTACATTGCAAGATGTGCATATTCAAATATGTGAAAACTCATACAAATGAGCGCAGAGAGGCCACTCCAGGTGGAAACATGTGAACAGTTAATCATGAGCTCACCACTGCTGCCTTGTTAATCATATGCATGATGAAGAGAACTGGAAAAAAAGGCGCTGTGGAAAATGCTCTCAGACAAGCACCTTAGTGGAGGTGCATCTTTATTGGGTGAGATAAAGTAGCAAGTATAATAAAATTAACCAGCCTGAAGTGGACAGTGTGATTCCAATGGACGGCCCGTCCGCTCTGAGGGGAGCTGAAATCAAAGAATGCTCCTGTCGGCTTCAAATCACGTGGTGTCAGCGTACCAGCGTCCTGGGTGGTGTCACCATGGCAAACGAAGGCAGTGTCCGGCGTTAGCTTCAGCTGGGAGCATATGTGGGTTTACCAAGACGACATGTTTCGCGCAGTTGCGCTTTGTCAAGACTTGTACGCTGACACCACGTGATTTGAAGCCGACAGGAGCATTCTTTGATCTCAGCTCCCCTCAGAGCGGACGGGCCGTCCATTGGAATCACACTGTCCACTTCAGGCTGGTTAATTTTATTATACTTGCTACTTTATCTCACCCAATAAAGATGCACCTCCACTAAGGTGCTTGTCTGAGAGCATTTTCCACAGCGCCTTTTTTTCCAGTTCTCTTCATATTCAAATATGTAGTTCTGCAGCAATTAAAAAAATATTTCGTAAATGTGTGTACAGAACTTCGATAGCATGTTTGTAGCACTTTTATAAATGACATTATCAGACATTATTTTCTCTTTAATCCAGAGGGGCAAACCGGTATGTAGACATGGACAGATCTAGAATAGTTCAAAGATGCCAACATATTGCTGGGTTTTATATATCCCATTCGTCAAAAATTATTAGTGTAAAGTGCAAGGTGTCATCATTAGTAACATGTTTTTTTCTGTACTTGTTAAATGTGAGCAACTTAAAAAGAAGAGCTCGGTACTTTTACAGAGTAGGACGCCAGCAGGCAGAGAGAGGAGCCAGTCTGGTGCGGCTGTAACTGTTCACTTTATTCCATCACAGTCAGGGGCTATCTTCCCTCTAGCCAAGAAACCGCCGGGAGTCTTATGGATACGAGTGCAGAACAGGAGCTTGTCAGAGAACTCAGTCAGAAGAAGCAGAACCTGCTATTAGAACTGAAGAATTACCAAGAAAATTCAAAGGTGTGCAAAGCCATTTTTACTGTATATCCCTAAAATTCAATTGTAGGAAAACTTTTTTTTTTCCCCTACTTTTGAACAGAAAATGGAAGAACTGGAAGCCCTTTAAGAGTTTAAATGCTATTTGTGTCCCCAATAAAGTGATTCCTCCACTGTTTACATTCATACACCTAACAGGAAGTGAGGGAAAATCTACCCACTGGGGTCACAGACAATGTTAGTAACTTGATAGTGGTATTAACCCTTCCCCACTGTGTTAAAACATGTTTTATTTGCAATATGTGCCCCTGTTAGTAAGATTCCTGCCTCACTCCCTTTGCTGTATGATTGACATCTGTCAACAGATGGGGACACAGGTAGGGATAAACAGATAGAGCTTCTAAACTACCTTCACTCTATTCAAAACATATTCTGGTGGGATTTGGGCTTCAAAGCTCCATGCACACTAGCATTTTTTTTAATAATAACTAATAGCAACGCTGTTCAAAATCTTATCGGTTACCATTAGCCACATCGCATAATCCTCGGGAGGGATTATTGGTACCATTCGTATTGCCACGTATTGGGTTAGTGCCAAATAAAGTGCATAAGACCATTCTAGAGATAGGTGGTCCACAGATGATGGTGAGCATACATCCATGTGGGGCACCGTTTGAGCGCAGTGGAGCACCTGTCATTTTGTACAAAGTACACAACTAAGCATTTAACACCTGGGCACTTTATTCTCATGAATTGCGACTGAATGTTGTTATTATTTATTTAACGTGAAGCAATATTATTATTTATTTATTGCTCATTTTATTGCACTTAGTTTATGCACGGTTCATATGGTATTTTGTTTGGCATTTTTTTAAGCTCAAAAAATGCTAGATAAAAAACTCTGGTAATAGGATTTTTTGTAGCGTTTAGAAGCATTGTTTTATTAGCGTTTTTACAGTACATGTAGAGGAAAAATAAAAATCTAGAAAAAGGCTGTTAGGAGCGTTTTAGTAGCATTTAGGAGCATTTAGTTTTTTTTTTTGTTTTTTTTTTTTGCTGGAAAAACGCTACAAAAAACTCTACAAAGGTAAACCATTTTTTTCTGCTCCTAGACGCTGAAGCTCAAAAAATGCTCAAAAAAAGCAGAAAAAAATATGATGGTAATAGCTTCTAGGAGCTTAGAAAAATGCTATTGTGCATGGCACCCAAGGCGCCATGCACACTAGCGTTTTTTTTTAAAGCTCAAAAAACGCTGGATAATAGCATTTTTAGTAGTGTTTTAGAAGAGTTTGGGAGCATTAGTGTTTTATTAGTGTTTTTACAGTGCATATAGGGAAAAAAAAGCTAGACAAAAGCTGTTTTAGTAGTGTTTAGCAGCATTTTGGAGGGTTTGGCAATTTACTATGCTGGAAAAACGCTCCAAAAAAACTGTACAAAAATTATTCTTTTTCTTTTTCTGCTCCTAGACGCTGAATAGAGATGAGCGAATCGAAGTATCCGAAGTGGAATTCGAGTCGAATATCGGAAAAATTTCGATTCGTGCCGAATCCGAAAAACAGCCTAATTCGGACGCGCGAATCGAAATTTTTCCGAAAATGGCGGCTGACATGTGCGGCGACGGAGCGGGGATGTCGGGGAAGGCGCGCAGACAAGGCGCGCTGCCCCATAATGCATTCCTCAACGACATGTGATCGCATCAGCCAATCAGCAGCCAGCCAGCCAGCACTGTGTAATGGTCGAGGTATATATAGCGGCCATTTTGGAAATCTTCATTTGCCTGCAGTCATTGAACAGAGGCAGACCGCTCTGTACTAGGGACAGGGACAGAGTTAGGGCCACAGAAACGAGAATTGGGGACAGAGAGAAGTTACTTAGGGACAGAGAACCATTACTCAGGGACACAGACTTGTTAATGAGGGCCACAGAATCGTTATTTAGGGACAAAGAAACGCTAGTTAGGGCCACAGAATTCATACTCAGGGACAGACAGAATTGTTACTCAGTGCCAGAGAATTGTTACTTAGGGCCACAGAAACGTTATTAGGGCCACAGAATTTTTACTCAGGGACAGACAGAATTGTTACTGAGTGCCAGAGAATTGTTACTCAGGGACAGACAGAATTGTTACTGAGTGCCAGAGAATTCTTAGGGCCACAGAATTCATTCTCAGGGACAGACAGAATTGTTACTCAGGGACAGACAGAATTGTTACTGAGTGCCAGAGAATTGTTACTCAGGGACAGACAGAATTGTTACTGAGTGCCAGAGAATTGTTACTCAGGGACAGACAGAATTGTTACTGAGTGCCAGAGAATTGTTACTCAGGGACAGACAGAATTGTTACTGAGTGCCAGAGAATTGTTACTCAGGGACAGACAGAATTGTTACTGAGTGCCAGAGAATTGTTACTCAGGGACAGACAGAATTGTTACTGAGTGCCAGAGAATTGTTACTCAGGGACAGACAGAATTGTTACTGAGTGCCAGAGAATTGTTACTCAGGGACAGACAGAATTGTTACTGAGTGCCAGAGAATTGTTACTCGCACAGACACAAAATTGTTACTTGCACAGACACAGAATTGTTACTCAGGGCCACAGAATTCATACTCAGGGATAGACAGAATTGTTACTGAGTGCCAGAGAATTGTTACTCAGGGACAGACAGAATTGTTACTGAGTGCCAGAGAATTGTTACTCAGGGACAGACAGAATTGTTACTGAGTGCCAGAGAATTGTTACTCGCACAGACACAAAATTGTTACTTGCACAGACACAGAATTGTTACTCGCACAGACACAGAATTGTTACTCAGGGCCACAGAATTCATACTCAGGGACAGACAGAATTGTTACTGAGTGCCAGAGAATTGTTACTCAGGGACAGACAGAATTGTTACTGAGTGCCAGAGAATTGTTACTCAGGGACAGACAGAATTGTTACTGAGTGCCAGAGAATTGTTACTCAGGGACAGACAGAATTGTTACTGAGTGCCAGAGAATTGTTACTCAGGGACAGACAGAATTGTTACTGAGTGCCAGAGAATTGTTACTCGCACAGACACAAAATTGTTACTTGCACAGACACAGAATTGTTACTCGCACAGACACAGAATTGTTACTCAGGGCCACAGAATTCATACTCAGGGACAGACAGAATTGTTACTGAGTGCCAGAGAATTGTTACTCAGGGACAGACAGAATTGTTACTGAGTGCCAGAGAATTGTTACTCAGGGACAGACAGAATTGTTACTGAGTGCCAGAGAATTGTTACTCAGGGACAGACAGAATTGTTACTGAGTGCCAGAGAATTGTTACTCAGGGACAGACAGAATTGTTACTGAGTGCCAGAGAATTGTTACTCGCACAGACACAAAATTGTTACTTGCACAGACACAGAATTGTTACTCGCACAGACACAGAATTGTTACTCAGGGCCACAGAATTCATACTCAGGGATAGACAGAATTGTTACTGAGTGCCAGAGAATTGTTACTCAGGGACAGACAGAATTGTTACTGAGTGCCAGAGAATTGTTACTCAGGGACAGACAGAATTGTTACTGAGTGCCAGAGAATTGTTACTCGCACAGACACAAAATTGTTACTTGCACAGACACAGAATTGTTACTCGCACAGACACAGAATTGTTACTCAGGGCCACAGAATTCATACTCAGGGATAGACAGAATTGTTACTGAGTGCCAGAGAATTGTTACTCAGGGACAGACAGAATTGTTACTGAGTGCCAGAGAATTGTTACTCAGGGACAGACAGAATTGTTACTGAGTGCCAGAGAATTGTTACTCGCACAGACACAAAATTGTTACTTGCACAGACACAGAATTGTTACTCGCACAGACACAGAATTGTTACTCAGGGCCACAGAATTCATACTCAGGGACAGACAGAATTGTTACTGAGTGCCAGAGAATTGTTACTCAGGGACAGACAGAATTGTTACTGAGTGCCAGAGAATTGTTACTCAGGGACAGACAGAATTGTTACTGAGTGCCAGAGATTTGTTACTCGCACAGACACAAAATTGTTACTTGCACAGACACAGAATTGTTACTCGCACAGACACAGAATTGTTACTCAGGGCCACAGAATTCATACTCAGGGACAGACAGAATTGTTACTGAGTGCCAGAGAATTGTTACTCA
Source organism: Staurois parvus (assembly GCF_062004578.1). NCBI lineage: Eukaryota > Metazoa > Chordata > Amphibia > Anura > Ranidae > Staurois > Staurois parvus. Next base: position 792,624 of record NW_028319132.1, read on the forward strand.
GGGACAGACAGAATTGTTACTGAGTGCCAGAGAATTGTTACTCAGGGACAGACAGAATTGTTACTGAGTGCCAGAGAATTGTTACTCAGGGACAGACAGAATTGTTACTGAGTGCCAGAGAATTGTTACTCAGGGACAGACAGAATTGTTACTGAGTGCCAGAGAATTGTTACTCGCACAGACACAAAATTGTTACTTGCACAGACACAGAATTGTTACTCGCACAGACACAGAATTGTTACTCAGGGCCACAGAATTCATACTCAGGGATAGACAGAATTGTTACTGAGTGCCAGAGAATTGTTACTCAGGGACAGACAGAATTGTTACTGAGTGCCAGAGAATTGTTACTCAGGGACAGACAGAATTGTTACTGAGTGCCAGAGAATTGTTACTCGCACAGACACAAAATTGTTACTTGCACAGACACAGAATTGTTACTCGCACAGACACAGAATTGTTACTCAGGGCCACAGAATTCATACTCAGGGATAGACAGAATTGTTACTGAGTGCCAGAGAATTGTTACTCAGGGACAGACAGAATTGTTACTGAGTGCCAGAGAATTGTTACTCAGGGACAGACAGAATTGTTACTGAGTGCCAGAGAATTGTTACTCGCACAGACACAAAATTGTTACTTGCACAGACACAGAATTGTTACTCGCACAGACACAGAATTGTTACTCGCACAGACACATAATTGTTACTCAGGGCCACAGAATTCATACTCAGGGACAGACAGAATTGTTACTGAGTGCCAGAGAATTGTTACTCAGGGACACCTAATCGTTGAATTAAATAGTATGTCAGACAACATGCAGAGGAGTGGCAGAGGAGGCAATGTTTTAGGAGCGAGCAGACGTGGCAGCAGAGGAAGGGGTCGAGGCAGCAGTATTCGCAGCCAGAGGCCAGTGCTCCCGGTGTCATCCAGCGGTCGTGTCTCCACCGACAACCCTGCCGTCATTGATTGGTTGGCTCGGTCGTCTTCCTCTTCCCAGGTCACCTCTGACACCTACAGCCAACGGTCGGTGGGTACGTCAGACACAACCGTTAGTTGGCATGGCCCGGGACCAAGCCCACTGAAATCACGTGTCCTCTACCTGCCCCTGTCCTTTGCTGTTCCCTCACCAAGCGAAGTATCGCATGCTGTGGGCTCAGCCCCACTGTACAGTGAGGAAGAGCTAACAGAGGGCGGTCAGGAACGGGGGGAGACATCGGCCTTTTCAGCAGCCAAGCGAACAAGTACTGGCGAGGAGAGTGGCTCGGTAGCCGGTCTAGAGACAGGTCTGTCTCCTGACCCAGACGCAGCCGAGGGGGCTAGTAGTGAGGCGGAGACCCTACTTGATGATGAGGAGGTTGATCGCACTTGGCAGCCTCGTCGTCATCAGGCAATTTCTTCCGCATCATCAGGAGAAGAGGGTGGCAGCTTGGCAGCGAGCAAAACAGTCGGTGGGTTGCCCAGGAGACAGCAGCAGGGTCGCATCAGTGTCAGTGGAGCCAAACGTCCACGGAGTAGAGCACCAGCTCCACTGCAGCCTACCACCACGGCCAGTAGTGGTGCCGTTGCGCACGGAGGAAGTAGCAGTCAGCCAGTGAAGAGTAGCGGGGGCAAAGTTTCCTACTCGGTGGTGTGGCAATTTTTCCTCAAGCCGCCCGAGGAAGTAAACGTAGCCGTATGTCGACTATGTGGCCAGAAATGCAAGCGTGGCCAGGGGGCCCATGTTGGGACTACAGCGTTGCGTCAGCATATGCAGCGTCACCATTCGGTGGCCTGGGAAAACCGTGATAAACATACGGCGGTTCTGCCTGCCCCAGCCCCCGCTCCATCACCCGCTCCGTTACTTGCTCCGTCACCCGACGTCGTCAATCGCCCTCTATCAGCCAGTCAAGGCTCCAACACCTCTGCTGAGGGGAGTTGTCGCTCATTGGCATCTTCCGCTCGTTCAGATGCTCCTTCTCCTGCTACTCCTCTTCTCGGATTCCGTCAACAGTCTTTCTTGGAATCCGTATCCAAGAGACAACAGTTTGCGAGCACGCACCCGACGGTGCAAAAGCTGAACGTCCTCCTGTCCAAGTTGCTGGTGCTGCAGTCCCTCCCTTTCCAACTGGTGGACTCAGCACCTTTCCGAGAAATGATGGCTTGTGCCGCGCCGCGGTGGAGAGTGCCAAGCCGTCATTTCTTTGCCCAAAAGGCAGTGCCAGCCCTGCATTCACATGTAGAAGAGATGGTGGGCCAGTCTTTGAGCATGTCGGTCTCTGCCAAAGTGCACGGCAGCGCCGACGTGTGGAGCTGTAACTACGGTCAGGGACAGTACATGTCATTTACGGCCCACTGGGTGAACGTGGTGCCGGCACAGCCGCACCAGCAACTTGGACAGGTCACGACGCTTTTGCCTCCACGTTTGCACGTCCTTGGTCCAGCAAGCATGTCCGCCTCTACCACCTCTTTTTCCGCCGTGTCCTCAGCCGCCACCCCCGTGCCAAGTCCCATTACCCGACCGGCATATCACATGTGCAGGGCGCAACGGTGTCACGCTGTGCTGCACCTGGTATGCCTTGGCGAACGTAGTCACACAGGGGAGGAACTGCTGAGTGTAATGAACAGAGAAATCGACAGATGGCTGTCTCCGCGCAAACTAAAAATCGGAACCATGTTGACTGACAACGGAAAGAACATGGTGTCTGCTCTGCGTCAAGGAAGGTTGTGCCATGCGCCATGCATGGCTCACGTGTTCAATCTGGTTGTCAAGCGGTTCCTAAAATCCACCATCCCACTGCAAGACATCCTTAAAATGTCACGTAAACTGTGCATGCATTTCAGCCATTCCTACACCGCAAAGAACACCCTCATTGAGCTGCAGCGGCAGAACGGAATTCCACAGCATCGCCTGATCTGCGACGTTGCAACAAGGTGGAATTCAACCCTACACATGTTAGACCGCCTTTACGAGCAGCGAAAGGCCATCACCGATTTCCTGATGTTACAAGCGGATAAAGGTACTCCCCTGTGTAACTTAGATGTCAGCCATTGGCAGCTCATGCGTGACACCTGCCGCTTGCTCAGGCCCTTTGAGGAGGCCACGCTATTCGTGAGTCGGCAGGACTATGGGATGAACGACGTCATTCCTCTGTTGCACGTCCTGGAACAAATGCTGTTAACAATGGCTGGTCAGGGTGCGGTAGACGTGGCGCACAGATCTCAACGCCACATGACCCCTGTGGGGGCAGGACAGGAAGAAGAGGAGGAGGTAGAGGAGGACATTTGTGCTCAGGAATTATTGAGTGAAATGGGTGGTTTTTCCACTCAGCGGACAGGAGTGGAGGAGCAGGAGCATCTGGTAGAGGAGGAGGAGGAGGAGACAGAGGACCCAGACGCACCGTGGCAGTATGCTGTGGAGATGGAGGCAGGGAGTCCCTCGCATTCCTTGGCACAAATGGCCCATAGCATGCTCGGTTGCTTGCGTAGCGACAGCCGAATAATAACCATCAGACAGAGGGATGACTTTTGGCTGTCCACCTTGTTGGACCCTCGCTACCGGTCCAAAATGGTGGCCTTTTTCACACCTGCTGAGAGGGAGGCCAAAATTACGTACTATAAAAACCACCTATGTAGTCAGTTGGTCTCTGCCTTTGTGCGCCAACGTCCATCCTCAGACACTGTGGGCCCTGTGCGCTCGCGTTCCGCTGGCATGGCAGCAGGGGAGGCGTGGGGTGGTAGGAGCAGTGGCAGCTCCACCAGCAGTGGCTGCCTCAGTCTGCAGTCGATGATGAGTAGCTTTCTTCACCAGCGCAGTGAGGAAACTACTAACCAGCCGCAGCAGCAGCAGCAGCATCAGGTGGACCTGGAGCAGGAGCTCAAACAACAGGCTTGGGCCTACTTGGACAGCACCCTGCCAACCGAGGTAGACAATCCCCTTGACTACTGGGCAACGAAACTTGACCTTTGGCCCCAACTAGCTGAATTTGCCCTTGAAAGGCTGTCATGCCCGGCCAGTAGCGTGGCATCGGAGCGCGTGTTTAGTGCGGCAGGAGGTATTGTAACTCCGCGGAGGACACGACTGTCCACCCAAAGTGTGGAGAGACTCACGTTTGTGAAAATGAATCAGGCGTGGATTAGTCTGGATTTCAAACCACCAGTTCCTGACACAACTGACTAAATCCGCCATGAATCATGCCTCAAACATGTGCCACTTTCAGGTCTCCTCACACTGCTGGTGTGTTTAATTTTTTGACATAGGGTGCTGGCAGATTACGGGCCTCACATAGCTGCTGCCAGGCCCCTAATCTGCCATAGGCCCCTATATACCGCCTCCTCATGCTGCTGCTAGGTCCAGAGTCTCTCATGGGTCCCTGTACGGCCTCCCATTGCTGCTGTCTCCATCGCCACACTCTGCTGCCATGTGCCACTTTCAGGTCTCTTCACACTGCTGGTGTGTTTAATTTTTTGACATAGGGTGCAGGCAGATTACGGGCCTCACATAGCTGCTGCCAGGCCCCTAATCTGCCATGGGCCCCTATAAACCGCCTCCTCATGCTGCTGCCAAGTCTAGAGTCTCTCATGGGTCCCTGTACGGCCTCCCATTGCTGCTGTCTCCATCGCCACACTCTGCTGCCATGTGCCACTTTCAGGTCTCTTCACACTGCTGGTGTGTTAAATTTTTTGACATAGGGTGCAGGCAGATTACGGGCCTCACATAGCTGCTGCCAGGCCCCTAATCTGCCATGGGCCCCTATATACCGCCTCCTCATGCTGCTGCCAAGTCTAGAGTCTCTCATGGGTCCCTGTACGGCCTCCCATTGCTGCTGTCTCCATCGCCACACTCTGCTGCCATGTGCCACTTTCAGGTCTCTTCACACTGCTGGTGTGTTAAATTTTTTGACATAGGGTGCAGGCAGATTACGGGCCTCACATAGCTGCTGCCAGGCCCCTAATCTGCCATGGGCCCCTATATACCGCCTCCTCATGCTGCTGCCAAGTCTAGAGTCTCTCATGGGTCCCTGTACGGCCTCCCATTGCTGCTGTCTCCATCGCCACACTCTGCTGCCATGTGCCACTTTCAGGTCTCTTCACACTGCTGGTGTGTTAAATTTTTTGACATAGGGTGCAGGCAGATTACGGGCCTCACATAGCTGCTGCCAGGCCCCTAATCTGCCATGGGCCCCTATATACCGCCTCCTCATGCTGCTGCCAAGTCCAGAGTCTGTCATGGGTCCCTGTATGGCCTCCCATTGCTGCTGTCTCCATCGCCACACTCTGCTGCCATGTGCCACTTTCAGGTCTCTTCACACTGCTGGTGTGTTAAATTTTTTGACATAGGGTGCAGGCAGATTACGGGCCTCACATAGCTGCTGCCAGGCCCCTAATCTGCCATGGGCCCCTATATACCGCCTCCTCATGCTGCTGCCAAGTCTAGAGTCTCTCATGGGTCCCTGTACGGCCTCCCATTGCTGCTGTCTCCATCGCCACACTCTGCTGCCATGTGCCACTTTCAGGTCTCTTCACACTGCTGGTGTGTTAAATTTTTTGACATAGGGTGCAGGCAGATTACGGGCCTCACATAGCTGCTGCCAGGCCCCTAATCTGCCATGGGCCCCTATATACCGCCTCCTCATGCTGCTGCCAAGTCTAGAGTCTCTCATGGGTCCCTGTACGGCCTCCCATTGCTGCTGTCTCCATCGCCACACTCTGCTGCCATGTGCCACTTTCAGGTCTCTTCACACTGCTGGTGTGTTAAATTTTTTGACATAGGGTGCAGGCAGATTACGGGCCTCACATAGCTGCTGCCAGGCCCCTAATCTGCCATGGGCCCCTATATACCGCCTCCTCATGCTGCTGCCAAGTCCAGAGTCTGTCATGGGTCCCTGTATGGCCTCCCATTGCTGCTGTCTCCATCGCCACACTCTGCTGCCATGTGCCACTTTCAGGTCTCTTCACACTGCTGGTGTGTTAAATTTTTTGACATAGGGTGCAGGCAGATTACGGGCCTCACATAGCTGCTGCCAGGCCCCTAATCTGCCATGGGCCCCTATATACCGCCTCCTCATGCTGCTGCCAAGTCCAGAGTCTCTCATGGGTCCCTGTACGGCCTCCCATTGCTGCTGTCTCCATCGCCACACTCTGCTGCCATGTGCCACTTTCAGGTCTCTTCACACTGCTGGTGTGTTAAATTTTTTGACATAGGGTGCAGGCAGATTACGGGCCTCACATAGCTGCTGCCAGGCCCCTAATCTGCCATGGGCCCCTATATACCGCCTCCTCATGCTGCTGCCAAGTCTAGAGTCTCTCATGGGTCCCTGTACGGCCTCCCATTGCTGCTGTCTCCATCGCCACACTCTGCTGCCATGTGCCACTTTCAGGTCTCTTCACACTGCTGGTGTGTTAAATTTTTTGACATAGGGTGCAGGCAGATTACGGGCCTCACATAGCTGCTGCCAGGCCCCTAATCTGCCATGGGCCCCTATATACCGCCTCCTCATGCTGCTGCCAAGTCTAGAGTCTCTCATGGGTCCCTGTACGGCCTCCCATTGCTGCTGTCTCCATCGCCACACTCTGCTGCCATGTGCCACTTTCAGGTCTCTTCACACTGCTGGTGTGTTTAATTTTTTGACATAGGGTGCTGCAAGATAACGGGCCTCACATAGCTGCTGCCAGGCCCCTAATCTGCCATGGGCCCCTATATACCGCCTCCTCATGCTGCTGCCAAGTCCAGAGTCTCTCATGGGTCCCTGTACGGCCTCCCATTGCTGCTGTCTCCATCGCCACACTCTGCTGCCATGTGCCACTTTCAGGTCTCTTCACACTGCTGGTGTGTTAAATTTTTTGACATAGGGTGCAGGCAGATTACGGGCCTCACATAGCTGCTGCCAGGCCCCTAATCTGCCATGGGCCCCTATATACCGCCTCCTCATGCTGCTGCCAAGTCCAGAGTCTCTCATGGGTCCCTGTACGGCCTCCCATTGCTGCTGTCTCCATCGCCACACTCTGCTGCCATGTGCCACTTTCAGGTCTCTTCACACTGCTGGTGTGTTAAATTTTTTGACATAGGGTGCAGGCAGATTACGGGCCTCACATAGCTGCTGCCAGGCCCCTAATCTGCCATGGGCCCCTATATACCGCCTCCTCATGCTGCTGCCAAGTCTAGAGTCTCTCATGGGTCCCTGTACGGCCTCCCATTGCTGCTGTCTCCATCGCCACACTCTGCTGCCATGTGCCACTTTCAGGTCTCCTCACACTGCTGGTGTGTAGAATTTTTTGACATAGGGTGCTGGCAGATTATGTGCCTCCTATAGCTGCTGCCAGGCCCCTAATCTGCCATGGGCCCCTATATACCGCCTCCTCATGCTGCTGCCAAGTCTAGAGTCTCTCATGGGTCCCTGTACGGCCTCCCATTGCTGCTGTCTCCATCGCCACACTCTGCTGCCATGTGCCACTTTCAGGTCTCTTCACACTGCTGGTGTGTTAAATTTTTTGACATAGGGTGCAGGCAGATTACGGGCCTCACATAGCTGCTGCCAGGCCCCTAATCTGCCATGGGCCCCTATATACCGCCTCCTCATGCTGCTGCCAAGTCTAGAGTCTGTCATGGGTCCCTGTACGGCCTCCCATTGCTGCTGTCTCCATCGCCACACTCTGCTGCCATGTGCCACTTTCAGGTCTCTTCACACTGCTGGTGTGTTAAATTTTTTGACATAGGGTGCAGGCAGATTACGGGCCTCACATAGCTGCTGCCAGGCCCCTAATCTGCCATGGGCCCCTATATACCGCCTCCTCATGCTGCTGCCAAGTCTAGAGTCTCTCATGGGTCCCTGTACGGCCTCCCATTGCTGCTGTCTCCATCGCCACACTCTGCTGCCATGTGCCACTTTCAGGTCTCCTCACACTGCTGGTGTGTAGAATTTTTTGACATAGGGTGCTGGCAGATTATGTGCCTCCTATAGCTGCTGCCAGGCCCCTAATCTGCCATGGGCCCCTATATACCGCCTCCTCATGCTGCTGCCAAGTCTAGAGTCTCTCATGGGTCCCTGTACGGCCTCCCATTGCTGCTGTCTCCATCGCCACACTCTGCTGCCATGTGCCACTTTCAGGTCTCTTCACACTGCTGGTGTGTTAAATTTTTTGACATAGGGTGCAGGCAGATTACGGGCCTCACATAGCTGCTGCCAGGCCCCTAATCTGCCATGGGCCCCTATATACCGCCTCCTCATGCTGCTGCCAAGTCTAGAGTCTGTCATGGGTCCCTGTACGGCCTCCCATTGCTGCTGTCTCCATCGCCACACTCTGCTGCCATGTGCCACTTTCAGGTCTCTTCACACTGCTGGTGTGTTAAATTTTTTGACATAGGGTGCAGGCAGATTACGGGCCTCACATAGCTGCTGCCAGGCCCCTAATCTGCCATGGGCCCCTATATACCGCCTCCTCATGCTGCTGCCAAGTCTAGAGTCTGTCATGGGTCCCTGTACGGCCTCCCATTGCTGCTGTCTCCATCGCCACACTCTGCTGCCATGTGCCACTTTCAGGTCTCCTCACACTGCTGGTGTGTAGAATTTTTTGACATAGGGTGCTGGCAGATTATGGGCCTCCTATAGCTGCTGCCAGGCCCCTAATCTGCCATAGGCCCCTATATACCGCCTCCTCATGCTGCTGCCAGGTCCAGAGTCTCTCATGGGTCCCTGTACGGCCTCCCATTGCTGCTGTCTCCATCGCCACACTCTGCCATGTGCCACTTTCAGGTCTCCTCACACACTGCTGGTGTGTAGAATTTTTTGACATAGGGTGCTGGCAGATTATGGGCCTCCTATAGCTGCTGCCAGGCCCCTAATCTGCCATAGGCCCCTATATACCGCTTCCTCATGCTGCTGCCAGGTCCAGAGTCTCTCATGGGTCCCTGTACGGCCTCCCATTGCTGCTGTCTCCATCGCCACACTCTGCCATGTGCCACTTTCAGGTCTCCTCACACACTGCTGGTGTGTAGAATTTTTTGACATAGGGTGCTGGCAGATTATGGGCCTCCTATAGCTGCTGCCAGGCCCCTAATCTGCCATAGGCCCCTATATACCGCTTCCTCATGCTGCTGCCAGGTCCAGAGTCTCTCATGGGTCCCTGTACGGCCTCCCATTGCTGCTGTCTCCATCGCCACACTCTGCCATGTGCCACTTTCAGGTCTCCTCACACACTGCTGGTGTGTTAAATTTTTTGACATAGGGTGCAGGCAGATTACGGGCCTCACATAGCTGCTGCCAGGCCCCTAATCTGCCATGGGCCCCTATATACCGCCTCCTCATGCTGCTGCCAAGTCTAGAGTCTCTCATGGGTCCCTGTACGGCCTCCCATTGCTGCTGTCTCCATCGCCACACTCTGCTGCCATGTGCCACTTTCAGGTCTCTTCACACTGCTGGTGTGTTAAATTTTTTGACATAGGGTGCAGGCAGATTACGGGCCTCACATAGCTGCTGCCAGGCCCCTAATCTGCCATGGGCCCCTATATACCGCCTCCTCATGCTGCTGCCAAGTCCAGAGTCTGTCATGGGTCCCTGTATGGCCTCCCATTGCTGCTGTCTCCATCGCCACACTCTGCTGCCATGTGCCACTTTCAGGTCTCTTCACACTGCTGGTGTGTTAAATTTTTTGACATAGGGTGCAGGCAGATTACGGGCCTCACATAGCTGCTGCCAGGCCCCTAATCTGCCATGCGCCCCTATATACCGCCTCCTCATGCTGCTGCCAAGTCTAGAGTCTCTCATGGGTCCCTGTACGGCCTCCCATTGCTGCTGTCTCCATCGCCACACTCTGCTGCCATGTGCCACTTTCAGGTCTCTTCACACTGCTGGTGTGTTAAATTTTTTGACATAGGGTGCAGGCAGATTACGGGCCTCACATAGCTGCTGCCAGGCCCCTAATCTGCCATGGGCCCCTATATACCGCCTCCTCATGCTGCTGCCAAGTCTAGAGTCTCTCATGGGTCCCTGTACGGCCTCCCATTGCTGCTGTCTCCATCGCCACACTCTGCTGCCATGTGCCACTTTCAGGTCTCTTCACACTGCTGGTGTGTTAAATTTTTTGACATAGGGTGCAGGCAGATTACGGGCCTCACATAGCTGCTGCCAGGCCCCTAATCTGCCATGGGCCCCTATATACCGCCTCCTCATGCTGCTGCCAAGTCCAGAGTCTGTCATGGGTCCCTGTATGGCCTCCCATTGCTGCTGTCTCCATCGCCACACTCTGCTGCCATGTGCCACTTTCAGGTCTCTTCACACTGCTGGTGTGTTAAATTTTTTGACATAGGGTGCAGGCAGATTACGGGCCTCACATAGCTGCTGCCAGGCCCCTAATCTGCCATGGGCCCCTATATACCGCCTCCTCATGCTGCTGCCAAGTCTAGAGTCTCTCATGGGTCCCTGTACGGCCTCCCATTGCTGCTGTCTCCATCGCCACACTCTGCTGCCATGTGCCACTTTCAGGTCTCTTCACACTGCTGGTGTGTTAAATTTTTTGACATAGGGTGCAGGCAGATTACGGGCCTCACATAGCTGCTGCCAGGCCCCTAATCTGCCATGGGCCCCTATATACCGCCTCCTCATGCTGCTGCCAAGTCCAGAGTCTGTCATGGGTCCCTGTATGGCCTCCCATTGCTGCTGTCTCCATCGCCACACTCTGCTGCCATGTGCCACTTTCAGGTCTCTTCACACTGCTGGTGTGTTAAATTTTTTGACATAGGGTGCAGGCAGATTACGGGCCTCACATAGCTGCTGCCAGGCCCCTAATCTGCCATGGGCCCCTATATACCGCCTCCTCATGCTGCTGCCAAGTCTAGAGTCTGTCATGGGTCCCTGTACGGCCTCCCATTGCTGCTGTCTCCATCGCCACACTCTGCTGCCATGTGCCACTTTCAGGTCTCCTCACACTGCTGGTGTGTAGAATTTTTTGACATAGGGTGCTGGCAGATTATGGGCCTCCTATAGCTGCTGCCAGGCCCCTAATCTGCCATAGGCCCCTATATACCGCCTCCTCATGCTGCTGCCAGGTCCAGAGTCTCTCATGGGTCCCTGTACGGCCTCCCATTGCTGCTGTCTCCATCGCCACACTCTGCCATGTGCCACTTTCAGGTCTCCTCACACACTGCTGGTGTGTAGAATTTTTTGACATAGGGTGCTGGCAGATTATGGGCCTCCTATAGCTGCTGCCAGGCCCCTAATCTGCCATAGGCCCCTATATACCGCTTCCTCATGCTGCTGCCAGGTCCAGAGTCTCTCATGGGTCCCTGTACGGCCTCCCATTGCTGCTGTCTCCATCGCCACACTCTGCCATGTGCCACTTTCAGGTCTCCTCACACACTGCTGGTGTGTTAAATTTTTTGACATAGGGTGCAGGCAGATTACGGGCCTCACATAGCTGCTGCCAGGCCCCTAATCTGCCATGGGCCCCTATATACCGCCTCCTCATGCTGCTGCCAAGTCTAGAGTCTCTCATGGGTCCCTGTACGGCCTCCCATTGCTGCTGTCTCCATCGCCACACTCTGCTGCCATGTGCCACTTTCAGGTCTCTTCACACTGCTGGTGTGTTAAATTTTTTGACATAGGGTGCAGGCAGATTACGGGCCTCACATAGCTGCTGCCAGGCCCCTAATCTGCCATGGGCCCCTATATACCGCCTCCTCATGCTGCTGCCAAGTCCAGAGTCTGTCATGGGTCCCTGTATGGCCTCCCATTGCTGCTGTCTCCATCGCCACACTCTGCTGCCATGTGCCACTTTCAGGTCTCTTCACACTGCTGGTGTGTTAAATTTTTTGACATAGGGTGCAGGCAGATTACGGGCCTCACATAGCTGCTGCCAGGCCCCTAATCTGCCATGGGCCCCTATATACCGCCTCCTCATGCTGCTGCCAAGTCTAGAGTCTCTCATGGGTCCCTGTACGGCCTCCCATTGCTGCTGTCTCCATCGCCACACTCTGCTGCCATGTGCCACTTTCAGGTCTCTTCACACTGCTGGTGTGTTAAATTTTTTGACATAGGGTGCAGGCAGATTACGGGCCTCACATAGCTGCTGCCAGGCCCCTAATCTGCCATGGGCCCCTATATACCGCCTCCTCATGCTGCTGCCAAGTCCAGAGTCTGTCATGGGTCCCTGTATGGCCTCCCATTGCTGCTGTCTCCATCGCCACACTCTGCTGCCATGTGCCACTTTCAGGTCTCTTCACACTGCTGGTGTGTTAAATTTTTTGACATAGGGTGCAGGCAGATTACGGGCCTCACATAGCTGCTGCCAGGCCCCTAATCTGCCATGGGCCCCTATATACCGCCTCCTCATGCTGCTGCCAAGTCTAGAGTCTCTCATGGGTCCCTGTACGGCCTCCCATTGCTGCTGTCTCCATCGCCACACTCTGCTGCCATGTGCCACTTTCAGGTCTCTTCACACTGCTGGTGTGTTAAATTTTTTGACATAGGGTGCAGGCAGATTACGGGCCTCACATAGCTGCTGCCAGACATGTAATCTGCCATGGGCCCCCGTACCGACTCCTCATGCTGTGACGTTGCAACAAGGTGGAATTCAACCCTACATATGTTAGACCGCCTTTACGAACAGCTAAAGGCCATCACAGATTTCCTGATGTTAAAAGCGGATAAAGGTACTCCCTGTGTAACTTAGATGTCAGCCATTGGCAGCTCATGTGTGACACCTGCGCTTGCTCAGGCCCTTTGAGGAGGCCACGCTATTCGTGAGTCGGCAGGACTATGGGATGAATGAGGTCAAATCGGCCATGGGCCCCCGTACCGCCTGTTCACGCTGATGCTGGTCCCACAGTGTGACCTGGGTCCCTGTACGGCCTTCCATTGCTTCCACTCTGCCATGTGCCACTTTGAAATCTCCTCACACTCCTGCGGTTGTCCATTTTGTCATAGGTTGCTGGCAGATTACAGGCCTTCCATAGGTGCCACCAAGCCCCATATCGGCCATGGGCCCCCGTACCGCCTGGTCACGCTGCTGCTGGGCCCATAGTGTGACCTGGGTCCCTGTACCGCCTCCCATTGCTCCCACTCTGCCATGTGCCACTTTCAGGTCTCCTCACGCTCCTGCTGGTTTCCATTTTGTCATAGGTTGCTGTATGGCCTCCCATTGCTGCTGCCTCCACCGCCACACTGTGGCTCCAAACACTGGTTTTGGCCCCGTGACTGGCCAAAGGAGTGAAGTGTGCAGTGATTCTAAGATCGACGGCACTCATCTGCATGTCATACTGACAGACAGTATTATTTCTCTTCCCCAGCAGACTCCAAGGGCATTTAAATTAAAGGTACAGTGTTCTGCACTAATATTAAGTCTCTCTGAAGCCTAGAAACACCCTTTTTTAAGTTAAATTCACAGCGAATTTATTCGACTCGAATCGAATATTGTCCACGAATTCGCCGAATCAGTCGAATCGAATTTTTCATTTCTTCGCTCATCTCTAACGCTGAAGCTCAAAAAGTGCTAATAGCCTAAAGTAGTGTGCATGGATACATAGGATGACACTATTAAGTTTCTAGGAGCAGAAAAACAAATGCTAATAACAGCTTCTAGGAGCTAGTGTGCATGTAGCCTAAGGGCTCATGTACACGGGGCGTTTGGAAAACTCTTCTGAATGATGGAAACTGACTGCTGGAAAACGTAGGCTAAAAAAATGTCAGTTTAGCTGCGTTTGCATACCGCATTTGACCGTTTGCATTTAGAAGCGTTTTTAAAAGATAACTTCAGGAGACCTTCCAAAATGCCCAGAATGCACTGAAAAACAGTAAAAAATTTATTATTTCAGACATTTTGATAGAAATAGAGAGAGCAGAAGCAGAGAGAGCAGTATGTGTTGAGATGACCTGTCTTTTCTGGTTGTATTCACTATGGATCCCATCATGAGCATAATGCGGCACGTTCTACCATTTTTTCCTTCACGCAAAACCTGGAACTGACTGCGCTGGTGTACCGGGTCCATTTGAATACATGGAAAATGCTTTCTGATGATGAAAAAAGGCTCTGGACAGCATCTTGACATGGAACAGTTAAACGCTTCTAAATGCAAACGATTATAAATGCGGTTAACTGCGTTTACAAGTGTTTGAAACGCTGGTAAAGTCTACTTCTGAACGCAAGTTTGGTGCTTTCAATAAAAAACGACTGTAAACTCAACTGCCTGTAAATGACTGTAAACGACGATGTGTACATGGAGACATAGGAAAACATTAGGGAGAGTTCAGGGGCTGCTGAAAAAAATGCTGAACAGCTCCTGATTGTCAGTTTATCACCTGCAGTGTACATGAACCCTAAAAGCTTCTCACAAGTGGCCCAATTAAACTAGTTTTAGGTGTACATGTAGGGAGATTAAGGGCCCAGTCACACTAGGAACAGCATGTGAATCGCATAGGAATGCTTTGCGGTTCCTGTGCGATTCACATGCAGTTCTGTGTAGTGCAGTTTCAGCCCCCTTCATTTTGAATGGGCTAAAATCACACCGCACGGCAACAAAAGTAGTACTTTTTTGAAACGCACAGCAACTAGATTGCATGTTACTTTTGTACCATGCAATCCGGTTCGGGCAAATGCACTCTGACCTGCGTTTGGGATTTCATTAACTTTGCACTGACATCTGCTGCCGAATGCAAGGACAGCGTGAATGGAATGCAGTGCAGGAATCCCCATGGGTACGCAAGTCTGCTGCACTGCGTTCTAGTGTGAACAGGCCCTAAAAGAGTTGAGGTGAAACAAAGTGAAAGTTTACTTTGCAAAATATACCCAATCAGGTGTAAGGAAAGTTAAAAAAAAACAAGATTTGCGCTCACAACTTATTGGATGATTGTAGTCAGCACAATATAACCTCATTCACTAAACTAACTACATTTTATCTTTGTAAAGGAAATTTCTCTTAGCTTAGTGAATGAGGTGAAGTGATGATGTCTTTAAGTGTCCATTCATGTGAAAGCAAAAATCCTGTTTTTTTAAACTTTCCTTGCACATGATTGCTAATTTTGGATTTTGTCACCATATTCAAGATAGATGGAAATTAACTTTGACAGTGAGTATGCCTAACTCCGTTAGTAAATAAGGGTCACTGGGTTTTTTTTTTTTATAAAATAGTAATATGGTTGTATTTTAGATGTGTATATTGCTTTGAGAAGCTCTTTTTTATGTATATACAGATACCATGCCTCTTTTTTACATCGTTGCATATACCAACCATATAGTATTCAATTTTGTTTTCCTTGTAACAGGCAGATTCAAGGGCACAATCAAGTGAGCCTGATGGCCAAATGGGAGTGATTCCAGCAAACACACAGCTGCAGACTGCCCTGTCTGTCACTCTGGGATCAGAGACTCAGGCTGCCCATGTGGAGCTGAGCATATCAACATCTAATGGTGAGGAATGGTACCTGGTCCCATGGGGTCAAAATGGGCCTAATAATCATTGTGGGCAGCACAGTGGCTAAATGGTTAGCAATTCCGCCTGGCAGTACTAGGGTCGTTGGTTTGAATACCAACCACAGTACCACCTGCCTGGATGTTCTCCCTGTGCCTGCATGGGTTTGCACTGGGTACTCCAGTTTCCTCCCACACTCCAAAGACATGCTGGTAGGTTAATTGCTATATAAGTGCCTGTAATAAAGAAATAAATAATAAAATATTGAATAGCAATGTAGAGTAATGAGGTACACCTGTAATAAAGTCAAGTTTTTTTTATTAAAAAAATAAAAATAAAACACCAACTCCCTACATCTGAATTAAATCCTTAAAATTTTTTAAACAAAGATGACGTATGCCTACAAATCTAGATCTTAACAGCAGATATATGGGATGATTAGATTATGTATTTGACCAGGATTATTTTACGAAATGTCAATCTAATCATAATAAACACGGGCTAGATGTTTTGTTTGGTTTTTTTTGTTATAATATTTTTGTTGAATTTTACCTATGCGTACAACAACACATAGAAAAACAGTAAAACAACAGAAAATAACTTAAGAAGAAGTCAGCAGCCTAGCAGGGCCAATTAACATAACAAAACCTATAGAAAACTGATACCAAACCCGGCTACCGCAACCAGCCACGCAATAGCTATAGAAAAATAAGTAGATAGTGTGTGCAAAAGCAGCAGCTCGCACAAGAAGGATAGTCCGCTATATCTTCAAAGTGATAAAGGAAAGTGCAACGCTCATAAAGAAATATGATAATCAATAACTCAATGCTATAGTGTCATAAAATAAATGAATAAATACATGAATTAAATAGCTGGTGACTGTAAGTGAATAGGCACAACAGTCATTTATAGGTGAAGTGCCCTGAAACGGCGCTATAGTGAGCAAATAAATAATATATAAACAGTACCACGCTGAAATGACAGCACAAAAGTGACAAAGAAATACAGGCTGCTCTGGAAAAAGATGGTGTGGTTGTTTGTAGCCTCCCTGGCGGTATTCCCGAGTGTAGCTCGGGGTAAAGTTTCAGTACCACAAGCGGTAACCCCGAGCTACACTCGGGAATACCTTGCAGCGTTGCTCCGGGATCTGTTCTGCACTTACTTTGTCCTGCACTCCTGCGATGTCCCTCCTGCCGTGTCCCCGGCAATGTCCTCCGGCAGATGCCAGCATCTGTCTTCTGGGTTCCATTCTCTGCGACGTCGGGACGTACGGGGACGAAACGGCGGGAAATTTGAAAATGACAAAAAGTGACATTCACTAAATACACTAAAATCACATAGTATAATATTACTGTATAAAACCATTTCACATACATTTTGTCCCGA
This sequence comes from Staurois parvus, assembly GCF_062004578.1. NCBI lineage: Eukaryota > Metazoa > Chordata > Amphibia > Anura > Ranidae > Staurois > Staurois parvus. The sequence goes on from NW_028319132.1 coordinate 809,389, forward strand.
GTGCTTTGTCCTGCGCCCTGCCTGCATTTTACTGTTCTTTCTGCCTGGAAACTGAGAAACGTCCATGGCATCTAAAAAGCGTCCCTTTAGGTCAAAAGCGGTTTTAGACCAGCTAGAGAACAGCGATAGTAAATCAGAACCACTTGCAGAATTGAGTGATTATGATTTGTGGGGAAATTCGTCATCAGATACTGAGCGACTTTGCTCAGTGATGTGCGAACTTGGCGCTATATTTCAAATTTCAGTGTTTTTGGTGTGATTATATTATTGGATTAAATTTATTATTATATTATTATTTTTATGATTATTTATTAAATTATAATTTATGATTTCGTGTTTCAAATTGTAACATACCGGGGATGTTTACTAGACTCTTGTTCGGACAGATTTCAGTGAGTTATTCCTAAAAATGACAGGCCTACAATAAAAAAAATACATATTTCCTTGCAAAAAAATGTACCGCTTTGAGCACAGAAATATGGACATAATCAGACTGCTAGGGAGGTTAAGGAGTACAATACGGTGATACTTGAACAAAAATGGGCTGTTTGGTCGAGGTGCCAGAAAGAAGCAATTATTTTCAAACATTGTTTCCTAGTTTGCTTTTGTGTGTTTGTGGGAAAAAAATAAGTCCTTTTCAGACTCCACATAAAACAGAATGCATTAATTAATAAGTAAGGTATGCAGTACTTATTTGTGCTTTCCTGTTTTGAATCTGGGGGTACAAGATGGAAAATATATATATTTTTTTAAGATTTCTTTTTTAGTGTGTGTGTGTTCATGTGTTCTGCTTCTCATACACCATATTTCTGATACACTCTGTAATTTTATACATCAGCCCTTGCCCATCCAAAAACATATCAATGCTTAGCCTGACATTTTTAGGTTAAATCGGTTAATCAGCGGCAAGAACAAAGTTGTATTTCAGATTATAGTAATCCATAGCTACCAGTCAGAGATCCCTTACTGAGGACTGATGATAATAGGTTGCTGCACCTTTGCACTTTGGCTTATTGACTTGCTTTATCCAGTACATTCAGGTACAAATCACATTCTGAACACATACAGCATCATTAGTAGACATGTCATGCGGACTTTTGTTAGCTTGTGTTCAACTCACAACTTCAAAAATCCTCAAAGATTGTTTGCTCAGAGCAACTGATCATATCGTAGCTTTTATTTTCCAAGGGCAAAAATCTGATAGCAGTAGACAGCACCACTAATTTTCGGTTTCCTTCCCCTTATTGTATGTGATATTCTAATAGGATATGTTTCTTTTAGATACGATTATCCGTGCAGTACTCATCTTTGCTGAAGGTATATTTGAAGGTGAAAGCCATGTTGTGCATCCCAGTGTCCAGAATCTCACCGGCCGCATTCGGGTCCCTATCTGCCCTCCTAAAGATGTGCCTGTGGATCTGCACATTAAGGCATTTGTTGGTTACAAAAGCAGGTATGAGCATAAATTAGGTGATTAAGGTACTGTATAGAAATATATACTCTAAAATAAAAAAAAAAAGTTTAGTAGAAACTAAGAAAGATTAATATCCATACAAACCAATATTAAAGTGGTTGTAAACCCTCACATATATCCAGTGAAGTGACTGGCCTCAGGTAATGCACATAGGTGAAACAAATCCTCCTACGTAAGTTTTACCTGTCTATCTTCAGCCATCTTTCCACTACATCCATTCCAAGTGCAGAATTTACAGGGGATCGCTCAGCTCTGTAAAGCATCAGGAGAGCTCTGATAGCTGATTGGAGGGAAGGGACACCCCCCCCTCCCCTTCACACAGAACAGAGCTGGAGGTCCCTCCCCTGTAACCATTTTTCTCTTGGTATCAGGAAATTTGCTTATAGCGGAGGAACGAGGCAGAAGACCGCAATGACACACTCTGGATTGAGACATACACACACTATAGAGGGATATGCTTTGCTAACATTTCATGTCCAAAGTTTACAACCACTTTAAGTAAGAAGATTGCATAACCAACATTAATATGAATAGTTTCACTAGACCGCACAGGTCAGAGATTCTGGAGCATGGACTTTCTGAAGCTGGCCATAGATATCAGAAAGCTGTTTGACAGCTAGGTTGTGCATGCACAGCCAACCATGATCTAATGTCTGTAGGCAGCCTTAGTCATTGTGGTCAAGCGACCCAAGATTATTATTGTCTTATATTTCTAACTTCAGCAAGGTAATACTGAAGGTCCTTAACGCCTCCCGCCTGCCATGTAAGGGAATGATGGGAAGGCGGCGGTTCTCTTGTTATGGGAGTACATCATATATACTGCCGCAACGTGGCGATCTGTGGTGCACTATGTCCCTGGGACACAGTGGATCACCGATCGCAGTAAAGAGCTGATGACATAGGCTCTATCATGGGATCAGCTGTGTCCAATCACAGCTGATCGCATGTACATAGGAAATGCCGATTATCAGCAGTCCTCTCCTCACGCTGACAGCGAGTGAGGAGAGCCGGTAAGTGGCATTCCTCAGAGGGGACATGTACACTGATCAGTGCCCTGATTATCAGTAGCACCATAATTTCCACCTGTCAGTGCCCATAATTGCCACCTGTCAGTGCCACATGCCAGTGCCCATCAGTGCACATTAATGCCACATATCAGTGCCCATCAGAGCTGCCTATCAGTGCCAGTCAGTGCCACCTATCAGTGACCATCAGTGCCGCCTAACAGTTCCAATTAGTGCCGCCTATCGGTGCCACCAGTGATGCCTGTCAATGCCCATCAGTCCCGCCTATCAGTGCCACCTATCATTGCAGCCTATCATTGCCCATCACTGCAGCCTCATTAGCGCACATCAGTGAAGGAGAAAATTACTTATTTACAAAATTTTATAACAGGAACTACAAAAAAACTTTTTATTTCAAAATTGTAAGTCTGTTTTAGTTTGTTTAGCAAAGAATAAAAAACCCAGAGGTGATTAAATACCACCAAAAGAAAGCTCTATCTGTCTCAAAAAAATGCTAAAAATTTTCTCTGGGTACAGTGTTGCATGACCACGCAATTGTCATTCAAAGTGTGACAGCGCTGAAAGCTGAAAATTGGCCTGGGCAGGAAGAGGGTAAAAGTGCCTGGTAGGCAAGGGGTTAAAGCTTATCTGTACCTGCAGCAAGAATCTCAGCAAAGCTCTGTTAAAAGGAAAAGGCCATTCTACAAGGTTTAAGGATTGCTATAGGTAAAGGTAGAGCAGAGGAAGGGAGATAAACAGGAAAAAAAAAATGATAAAAGAAAGATTTCATATACAAAAAAAACCCAAGGTGAAGTGTAAAGGTCAATGTATATCTTTTTATAGTTGGTTTTCTGATTGACTGAAATATTGAAGCATTTTGTTTACTCACTGACAGTGTACAGTTCCACGTGTTTGAACTAACCAGGCAGCTTCCTCGGTTTTCAATGTATGTGCTCAGTAGCCCCGCCTCTTCACCAGAGCCATCTAGTCATGTGACCTTCAGCATCAATGAACGGTTGCAGAGGGTGAGTTTTCTACAGACACTTTATTCTAGATATTTGTTAGAATTACAGAGTGGTGTTACATAGTCAGGCTGAAAAAAGACAAAAGTCCATCCAGTTCAACCATTAAAAAGAAAAAGTTATAATCCTATACCCACAGTTGATCCAGAGGAAGTAAAAGAAAACCCAGAAAAGCATTATCCAATTTGCTCCTGCAGGGAAAAAATTCCTTCCTGATCCCCCGAGAGGCAATCGGATATTACCAGGATCAACTTTACCTATAAATGTTAGTATCCAGTTATATTCTGTGTATCTAGGAAAGAATCCAGGACTTTTTTAAAGCAATCCACTGAGCTGGCCAGAACTAACTCTTGAGGGAGTCTATTCCACATTTTCACAGCTCTCACTGTGAAGAAACCTTTCCGTATTTGGAGATTAAATCTCATTTCCTCCAGATGTAAAGAGTGCCTCCTTGTCCTCTGTGATGACCTCAAGGTGAATAGCTCTACACGGAGTTCACTATATGAACCACGGATGTATTTATACATGGAGATCATATCCCCCCTTATGTATTATACATGGTGATCATATCCCCCCTTATGTATTATACATGGAGATCATATCCCCCCTTATGTATTATACATGGAGATCATATCCCCCCTTATGTATTATACATGGTGATCATATCCCCTATTATGTATTATACATGGTGATCATATCCCCCCTTATGTATTATATATGGAGGTCATATCCCCCCCTTATGTATTATACATGGAGATCATATCCCCCCTTATGTATTATACATGGAGATCATATCCCCCCCGTATGTATTATACATGGAGATAATATCCCCCTTATGTATTATACATGGATATCATATCCCCCCTTATGTATTATACATGGATATCATATCCCCCCCTTATGTATTATACATGGAGATCATATCCCCCCTTATGTATTATACATGGTGATCATATCCCCCCTTATGTATTATACATGGAGATCATATCCCCCCTTATGTATTATACATGGAGATCATATCCCCCCCTTATGTATTATACATGGAGATCATATCCCCCCTTATGTATTATACATGGAGATCATATCCCCCCTTATGTATTATACATGGTGATCATATCCCCCCTTATGTATTATACATGAAGATCATATCCCCCCTTATGTATTATACATGGAGATCATATCCCCCCCCTTATGTATTATACATGAAGATCATATCCCCCCTTATGTATTATACATGGAGATCATATCCCCCCCTTATGTATTATACATGGTGATCATATCCCCCCTTATGTATTATACATGAAGATCATATCCCCCCTTATGTATTATACATGGAGATCATATCCCCCCTTATGTATTATACATGGAGATCATATCCCCCCTTATGTATTATACATGGAGATCATATCCCCCCCTTATGTATTATACATGGAGATCATATCCCCCCTTATGTATTATACATGGAGATCATATCCCCCCTTATGTATTATACATGGAGATCATATCCCCCCTTATGTATTATACATGGAGATCATATCCCCCCTTATGTATTATACATGAAGATCATATCCCCCCTTATGTGTTATACATGGAGATCATATCCCCCCTTATGTGTTATACATGGAGATCATATCCCCCCTTATGTGTTATACATGGAGATCATATCCCCCCTTATGTATTATACATGGAGATCATATCCCCCTTATGTATTATACATGGAGATCATATCCCCCCTTATGTATTATACATGGTGATCATATCCCCCCCTTATGTATTATACATGGTGATCATATCCCCCCTTATGTATTATACATGGAGATCATATCCCCCCTTATGTATTATACATGGTGATCATATCCCCCCTTCATCTCCTCTTCTCAAGAGAGAATAAATTCAGTTCCTCTAATCTTTCCTCATAGCTGATCTCCTCCATGCCTCTTATCAGTTTGGTTTCCCTTCTCTGTACTTTCTCCAGTTCCCCAATGATCCTTTTGTGAATTGGTAACCAAAACTGAACTGCATATTCCAGATGAGGTATTACTAATGATTTGTACCGGAGCTTTAAAAACTGCAGCTTGGCATTGCATGCCATTATTAACCCCTTCACGCCTAAGGATAAAAGAAATCTTAATGCCTAAGCACAATTTTGCAATGTTGCCATGTGTTAGTAAAACCGTCCATATCATCACAACTACTTTGTACATCCAGGTGAATTATACCTTGTTTTTTTCAGGACAAATTGGGCTTTCATTTGGTGTTAAATGGTAATGGATATCTCCCGATTTTTTTTTTTTATTATCAAAGGAAAACTGGCCCAAAATAGTAAACAAATTATAATTTTTTTAAATTTAGCTTTGTATTTCTTGTTACTACCATTACTTACAAACAGCCCAAAATAACATTTCCAGCTCTTGACGATCACATCGCTACCATATATGTGTATGTTATTTGTTGTTTGTACTACAGCCCAGAAACAAGAGTACGCATTTGGTTTTTGATTTTTTACCTTAAACACACTGACACCAATTAAAAAAAAAAATCCTGACCTTTAACCTCGACCCAAACACTAACCCTGACACTGAACTAGATCAAAGCTTTTATTTTTTAATATTTATTTAAATTTTTTTTTTAACAGTTGCTTTTTTTTCTCTATGCAAGGAGCGAGAGAGATACAATGTATCTCTCTCCTCCATTCAGAGAGAAAAAAACCCAAGGGGGGTGGGCTGTACAGTGACTGATCACTGTGATAGCCAATCAGAGGCTATCACAGCGATCATATGATCGGGAGTCCCAGGTCCCGATCGTTAGAACTGGACCCGGGGCTCTCAGTGACACGCCGGTCTTTGTGCTGGGGGCGCGACTTCCCATAGAAGCCTATGAGGCGCGACTTCCCATAGAAGCCTATGAGGCGCGACTTCCCATAGAAGCCTATGAGGCGCGACTTCCCATAGAAGCCTACGGGGCGCGACTTCCCATAGAAGCCTACGGGGCGCGACTTCCCATAGAAGCCTACGGGGCGCGACTTCCCATAGAAGCCTACGGGGCGCGACTTCCCATAGAAGCCTACGGGGCGCGACTTCCCATAGAAGACTACGGGGCGCGACTTCCCATAGAAGCCTACGGGGCGCGACTTCCCATAGAAGCCTACGGGGCGCGACTTCCCTTAGAAGTCTATGGGAGGCAGTGTGTGAACCCAGGTGCCAGGATGCACCTGCAAGGCTATCACAGCGATCATATAATCGGGAGTCCCAGGTCCCGATCATTAGAACTGGACCCGGGGCTCTCAGTGACACGCCGGTCTTTGTGCTTGGGGCACGACTTCCCATAGAAGCCTATGGGGCGCGACTTCCCATAGATGCCTATGGGGCGCGACTTCCCATAGATGCCTATGGGGCGCGACTTCCCATAGAAGCCTATGGGGCGCGACTTCCCTTAGAAGTCTATGGGAGGCAGTGTGTGAACCCAGGTGCCAGGATGCAATTTCTAGTCGCCCTGGCACCTGGGATTTGTCAAGCCCTTCCTTAGTGATGCTAGACATTCCATGTGATTTTATAGACTCCCAAAGCCATGTACAGGCAGTAGGTACACATAGATTTATGTGAACAAAACCCACTATATTTTCCCATTGTTTTGGAAGGTTGTCCTGTGGTTGAACCAGAACTTTCTGTTACCAGAAGACACAGAAGTACAAAGTGCTCCATTTCAGATCTGCTTTACATCACTGCGAGATGGGGGGACTCTTCTCATAAACATGAAACCGAACGGAGAGGTAGGTGATCCCCAATTCACTGTGAGATTTGTTTGTCCCAATTTCTGTATAATATCATTCTCTCTGTGCAGATCACACTATGTACAGATGACATGGATCTAGCTGGTGACATTATTCAGTCACTGGCAACATTTCTGGCCATTGAAGACCTGCCTGTGGAAGCAGATTTTCCCAAATACTTCAGTCAGCTCCGAAAAGTGCTTGTGCAGGTGAGTTAAAGCTTGCTGCCCTGATTAAATACTAACATTTTTACAGTCTCTTATGTTTATAAATGTAACTGTGGTATATCTGGTATGAACTATAGGATTCAGAGGGATCGATGCATTAGGTTTTTGGTCATGGAGAACATCCTGTACAATTATTGCCACTGTGGAAGGTAGCAGAAGTTCATTAAAAGTATACTTTTTATTTTGAGTAGACTGGGATGGGAGCTGAAAATAAAATTACACAGGCTTTTAAGGCCCCTTTTACCCTTGTGAATGGGGCCATTAGCTTTTACATGTGGGAGATGCAGCAGAGAATCTCAGTAATTAGCCTTGGGGGGGGGGGGAAGCCCCACTGAAAACAATGGGAGGCTGACAGCTCCCTCAGCTATTCGCAGTTGCTCGCATGTAATCACTCATGCAGGCCTGTGTATTGGTTTCATTATCTTTATTGGAGAATGCTCCATCCAAGGATTGGCAGCAGCAACTCCAATTTTGAGGAGGAGAGCACTGGAAGAATTTCCGCAATGTATCTTTACATTGCAGCTGCATGAACAAAACTAAATTTTGTGGATTTTGCCTTTTGAATAATGAAAACTGTGATAAACCCTGCTTGTTAGATGAACAGAAAATAAATATTTTATCTCAATTCTTTTTCTTACAGGTAGATGAATCCCATTCAGTACACCAGAAGCTGACTGCAGACATGGCTGATCAGTCTAACCTGATACGCAGCATGTTGGTACAAGCCGAGGATGCCCGCCTCATGAGGGACATGTAAGCCCTCTTCCATACTAGCTTGAACACTGTCTTGTGATTGCAGGTTTTAACCTGTAACCAGATAATTATGTCCCTTTGTAACTAGAATAAAAGAAGTTCATGTTTAGTGAACCTGTTGTCATGAGTTCTCTTGCTCCCCCTGTATAGTTGGTGTGCAAGAAGGAACTTAAAGCGAACCTTGCAGCACAGTGCAGGGTCCATATATGCTTTTTGGAGCACCTCCACCTTAAAGCGGAGCTCCACCCAAAAGGGGAAGTTCCGCTTTAAGGACTGCTCCCCCGGTCCCCATTAAGGATTGGCACATTTGGGGGGCGAGGGGAGCGGGTACCCGAATTTGACAGGTACCCGCTGCCACTTCTGGTCCGATCACCTAGGCGATCGGAAACGGAAGGTGTCCTCCCTCCCTGTAGTCTTTTGGGACATGTCACAGGTCCCAGAAGACTACAGGACCATTCATGAAGTGCAGCACTACTCGCGCATGCGCAGTGGGTACCCTTCTGTGAAGCCGCAAGCTATAGTGCCCACACTGAAGATGCCAGCCTCCTGGAATACAGGATGGCCGGTGAAACGGGCTGCAGGGGACACACCACGGGACCGAGGGACAGGTAAGTGGCTGTTTTTTAAAAGTTGTAGCTGCTGACTTATTTTTTGACAGGGTGAATGGAACTCCGCTTTAAGAATCTGAAGTTAGCAGGTGCAAAATGCCCAAAAAAGTTAGATTTATACTTACTTTACACACGTTTTATGCGCCGCTGGCTGTGACATCACTTTCTTTCCAAGAAGATGCCAGAGGAATGCAGAATAGATGAAATCTCATAAGAAGACACTCCAGTCCATTGTAAGATTGTCTTCTCGTGAGATTTTAGCTACTCTGTATTTCCCATGGTACAGCTGGAAGAGGAATGTTGTCATCCTTGCCTATGTGGTGCATGCAGAAGACGTCTGGTAGGTATAGATCTAACTTTCCTCTTTACAGATATATTTTCCACCTGCTAACAGCAGGAGATTATTTTTACAAGAGTAGAGGTCCCAGACAGTATAAGCAGACCTTGCATTATACTACAAGGCCAAACCTGCTGCAGCGAAGGCCCTTTGCTATCTGTGGGAAACAGTGGTCTTTTTGCAGAGGTCTAATATGCCCCCCCCCCCCCCCTGCCTGCTGAGGCAGACCTATAGCTCTACAGCTGGCAAGGCTCATGCTGCCTCTCTGATTTGAGAGACCATCGCTTCAGTAGCAATTGTCCCTCTCTACAGAATGCTTGTAGGGGACAGGCTTTTCCACTGAGGCTGTTGCTGCTTTCAAAAGTAGATGAAGCGTAAGCCTTTGCAAATCTTTTGTTTTGATGCATTTGGAATCTGTTTAACTGATTAACCCCCAGTTCACATCTATGCGGCCCTGCGGGCCACGTTTTGCATGGGCACAAGAGCCCATTCATTTGAATGGACTCCTGTGCCCGTGACACGCAGGGAAGACGTCCTTGCACTTCTTTGGAAAAACGCAGCCCACACGGGAACCTCGGTTCTCAGTACAGTTGCGTTTTCCAGTGCAGGCGGCGTGCCATTAGAATTAATGGCACCTGCCCGTGGATCTGCAATTCTCTGTCTGGGTGGTGTGGCTGCACGGATTGTCGTGCGGATCTGCAGCGGCACCACCCGCACAGATGTGAACCTAGGGTTAGGCTCCATTCACATTTGTGTGACCTGTCTTGCCAATTTGGGCATGACAAGTCGCATTCCATTCTTTTCAATGGCACCTCTTTGGACTGTCACAGCAATTTTGAAATGATGGTCCAGAGAGTGTGAAGTTGGATCATCAAATTCAAACAATGAAATTGTGCGCCTTTGGAATCGTGCAAGTGGGAATAGAGCCTTCATCTTAACGTTCACTTGGACTTTAACTGAAGTAGTCTGTATCCTCTACTGAGCCATCAGTTAACATCAGTGACATGGAAATGTGAGAAAGAAGCATCTCTATCCTTACTAGCCTTGCTGACAACTACCCACATTTAGGGCCATGTCACAGTAGAGATCCTGTCACTAAAAACTTTAGAGGAAATTCTCCCCTGCCTGTCTGTCACTCCCTTACTGGCGGGATAAGTGATGAAACACTGTAGAATGTAAGTCACCAGCAAGGGAGCAACAAACAGAAACAGGTATGTAAAGTAATTCTGCTATCCTGTTTACCCCTCTGTAATGATACTGGTGCTTGCAAGGTCTCACCAGCAACCAGATTGCTAGTGTTATATAGCCCTCACACTTTGGTATACACGTCAGTGTGACTTTCCTTACCAGCCTGTCTATATTTCCGTCACACACATTCCTGGATTTACGGCTCATAAATAACGGTGCTGTAGAGACTACGAGCTGGGACTGGAAACATCATAGGCAAACATACATATTCTCCAGCACACCATGGATCTCCAAATATGGTCCAAAGAGGTTTTGTTGCAAAGATCACACTACAGAAGAAAGTGCAACATTTCGGAGCTGTGCAGGACCCCTTCGTCCGGCATATGACAAGGAAGCCTTATCACATGCCTGGCAAAGGGGTCCTGCGTGCGCAGCTCCGAAACATTGCACTGTCTTCTGTGGTGTGATCTTCTTTGCAATGAAAACCTCTTTGGACCATATTTGGAGATCCATGGTGTGCTTTTGAATATGTACATTTGATTTTACTTACCAGGTCGCCCCTGTTTAACCATCTCCCTTCCCACCACTGTATATATGCGGCCAGATAGGAACAGCACTGATGTGGGAGAACGCACCCATTTATCTTCCCGTATCGGCCGTTTGTGCACGCTCTCTACAGCATGCAGCGGTGGGAGCATTGTGCCTTGCAGACACAGTGGATCACTGATTATTGTACCGGGCCACTGTGAGTGGCCCTGGTACCATGTGATCGTGGCGACGGATCACAGTAGAGTAGAAAAACAAGTTCTCCAGTAGCATCCAACTCATCCATGAGAAGCACAGCTGTGTCCATCAATGAACGATAGAAAAAAGGGACTTTTATACATTGTGATTAGTGTAATGTCATTATTTTCTCCTGACACAGGAAGAATATGAAAAATCGTTATACAGAACTCTATGACCTCAACAGAGACCTTGTAAATCGCTACAAGATCCGCTGCAACAATCATACAGAATTGCTGAACAATCTCAAGTGTGTAAATCAAGCAATACAGAGAGCAGGACGTTTACGAGGTGAGTTTGGTTTAATTTGGTGCTTATATTGAAGAGGAAAATTTATTTCTCACAGTGCTAAAGCTCCAGCTGGCATTGTTTGCAGTGCATTTGCAAGTAAGCAGACATTTGGTTTCTATAAAATGTTTTCTTGTAGTTTATATTGTAAAACATAAAAGTGCAGCGCTACATTTATATTTTATTGTTTGATGTATTGTTGCCTGCAGTATTGACGTGGCTGCTCATGTTCTATTGATACTTTTATGTTAGGGAGTCACAGAACTTTTAAGTTATTTATTGTAGTTTATATTGACATTGTAGACAGTCTGTGGTATAACAATCCTGTCTGCTGACATGTGTGCCAGTACTGGACTAGTTACATGTGAAAAGGATATGTCATTTACAGTTGTGTTCAAAATAATAGCAGTCAGACATCACTAACCGGATCAATCACTGTTTTTGGTAGAAATGATATTTCTACATGGCAAATTATTTACTAGCAGGTGTAGTAGAGTAATAGAAATCCAACAGACCCAACAGTCACGACATGCATGCTGCTGATTCTGTGTAATTGAATCACTAATTGAAAGGGGCATGTTCAAAATAATAGCAGTGTGGCGTTCTATTAGTGAGGTCATTCATTCTTTGAAAAACAGGTGGCAATTATTGCCCTTATTTAAGGAAGGAAGGAAGCAAATGTTGGACATGCTGGTTACAGTGCATTTCTCTCTGAAATTCTGAGGAAAATGGGTCGTTCCAGACATTGTTCAGAAGAACAGCGTACCTTGATTAAAAAGTTGATTGGAGAGGGGAAAACATATAAAGAAGTGCAGAAAATGATAGGCTGCTCAGCTAAAATGATCGCAAATGCTTTAAAATGACAACCAAAACCTGAAAGACGTGGAAGAAAGCGAAAAACTACCATTCGAATGGATAGAAGAATAGCCAAAATGGTCCAGACATTGAAGCATGGTTGTGCAAGCATCATGATATGGGGATATTTCTCATACTACGGTGTTGGGCCTATTTATCGCATACCAGGGATCATGGATCAGTTTGAATACATCAGAATACTTGAAGAGGTCATGCTGCCTTATGCTGAAGAGGAAATGCCCTTGAAATGGGTGTTCCAACAAGACAACGACCTCAAACACACCAGTAAACGTGCAACATCTTGGTTCCAGACCAACAAGATGGACGTTATGGAGTGGCCAGCCCAATCCCCGGATCTTAATCCAATAGAAAACTTGTGGGGTGACATCAAAAATGCAGTTTCTGAGGCAAAACCAAGAAATAGAGAAGAACTGTGGAATGTAGTCCAATCATCCTGGGCTGGAATACCTGTTCACAGGTGCCAGAAGTTGGTTGACTCCATGCAACACAGATGTACAGCAGTTCTCAGAAACAGTGCTTATACAACGAAATATTCATTAAGTGATTCAAAGGAGAGCAAAATCTTCAAACATTTTTCAGTTTATATAGTGAATGTTTGAGTTTGTAAAGAAGAATACAAACACTGCTATTTTTTTGAACAATCTAATATTCACTTTTCTTCAATTTTTTAGAGGAACAACACAAATTTGATATATTTTTCTTCATGTTTTGATTTGGAATAGAATGTGTAGTGTTCCTAATGCATTTGTGTGGATGGAAATAAAAGCTATTAGAAGGATTTTGAGCTTTATTCACTTTTTTCAACACACTGCTATTATTTTGAACACAACTGTATGTCTGCATAGGAGTTTTTATGAAGGCAAATCACCAGAGATCTTAGAATAGAATGTTTAACAGTATTACAAAATTGCAATCCCCTAAAAAAAAAGACATTGTTGACTTCTGAGGCACTGTCATTGGATACCAAGTTGGTGAAGAAGCAGATTAAATCTCCATAATGAGAGAAGTTGAAACCTTAGTTACAGTGTGGGCTTGGGAATGTGGTACTTACCCATTGCACACAAGAGGATTTGGTATTTAAATATATTTACTTGCAGTGCCTTGGGTAACATGCATGTAGCTGGCAGTCCTGAAAGTAAACCTGTGTCCAGATCATGCACACTAAAGTATATACATATTCTGAACCAGCAGTAAAATAGCTTAAAGTGATACTAAAGGTTCAGCTTTGAAAGAAAAAACAAAACGTTATACTTACCTGCTTTCTCAGTGCAGTGGTTTTGCAGAGAGCAGCTCTGATCCTTCTGTTCACAGGTCCCCACCAGCGCTCCTGACTCCTCCCCCTTGTTGATTGCCCCCAGAGAAAGCTGTTTGCTTTGGGGGCACCCGTTCGTGCTCGCTCCCGAGCCACCTCTAAGGGTCCATAAGACACACAAACTGTAGTTTGTCCCCGTTCCCTCCTCACTGGCTGTGATTGACAGCAGTGGGAGTCAATGCCTCCCGCGGCTGTGTCTCAGCTAATGAGGAATAAGAGAGCCAGGAGAGCCGCTGCTCTCGTGCATATCGCTGGATTGGGATCAAGCTCAGGTAAGTATTGGGTGGGATCGGGGGCTGAGGGGGTAGCTGCACAATGAAGGGTTTTTACCTTCATGTATGGAATGCGTAAGAGTAAAAAAACCTTCAGCCTTTACAACCACTTAAAAAAATTAATCTCTGTATCTATAGACAGTGTGAGGAAATTAAAAGAGAAGTGTGGATTTTGAAAAAAAAAAATTGAACATACATAATCTCCTGGGTGGCATCGGTCCCTCACCACCTCTAAGACTGAGAAATCAAAGATCGCTGATCACTCGGTCTTTAGTGAGCAAAGAACGCTCTCTGCTCTGCCCCTGCAGGACTTCACCAAGAGAGGTTATCGAGAGCTACTTTTAAAGCTCCTTTTTTTGCTTTTTAAAGTGTTACTAAACCCAGGACCCTGCATTTATTATATCAGTGTCTAGCTGAGCACTGGTTAAAGTTTATAGGAGTTTTAATTCTCCTCTGATTGTCCTATGAGGCTGCATAACCACTGACCCTCTGTCTGGACAGCACTGATTGGCCCTGTGCTGATCACATGCACCCTCCCAAGAAAAAAAAAACTCTCTAGCAATACACATCAAACTGAGCATGTGCAGCTTGCCCCCAAGGCTCTGTTCTATCAGCAGATGGATTGGGGACAGTAGAGGAAGGGGAGGATCAGAGGAGACAGGATCAAACAGCCTTTATACACAATGCGGAGGATTAACCCCTCGGGTTCCACAGTGAGTATAACATGCATGCTTCACTGCATATACAGACTGATTTTTCTGTTGTGGGTTTAGTAACACTTTAAGAAAGTGTAAATAGGTTAATATTCATAGTCGGGCACAGGTGCACTTTAAGACCTCATTCACACCGGTTCTGTCAAACCTGCATATAGAGGACATTTCCAAATGCATGTAATAATTTTTCAGTGGTGTTATTCACACTGAGCTAAACTAAAGGTAAAATAAAGTTTAACTCCCCCACTACTACTTTCTACTGCAGGAATGCCACCTATGATATTGCTTGAGACTAGCAGCCAGTTGCTATGCTCAAGTACTGTCACATGACAATGGAAGTGCATAAGTGGTAAGGGGGGTTGGTGGGGAAAGTTTTGCAGGGACATTGTAGCTGTATGGTCATGGTGACAGGGTCTCTTTAAGCTCCAGCCAGAACGTTTTCTTTTTACATTTCGTATAGAGTGGTGATAGTTTAAAACTTCCTAGAATTTTATTGCTGTCTGTATCCTATTTTCTAAACTGGTGCCAACTGTCACTTTAACTGGAAGGGAGGGGATATCTTCCCAAAGGGTACAAAGACGGCAATGAAAACCAAACAGTTTAAATGATCTTCAGATTTTGGATAATGAAACTTTAGATTTGTATACCTCTGACCTGTGTAAACTCTCCACATTTATTTACAGTTGGTAAACCGAAGGCCCAGGTGATCACAGCATGCAGGGATGCAATCCGCACCAACAACATTAATGCCTTGTTCAGGATAATGCGTGTAGGAGCTACTCCCTCCTAGCGAAGGCCTTCAGGGGTCGTGGATATCCACAGAAGACTTGCAAACCAAAGGGCTGTGAGGTGTAGTTTTAAAAGTGTCAATTTGCACATAACAAGCCTCGCAGCACCATCATGGCTTTATATGGGTGGAACCGGTCCTTGTAAAAATGATCACTGTCAGTCTAAGAGGAATTGGAAAGGCTTTAGAGCCTGTGCTATTGAATGGTGTATAAAACATGGAAACAAGCCTCTCTATGTTTGATTTCTTAAACCGTTAGTGGGTTTTCTATTTATATACTGTATGTATCTATATGAAACTGGGATCAAGTTATTTCCAGATCTGGTCCTACTGATGTTGCACAGTAGGCAATTTATTTATTGATTGTTTATAGTTTTTTTTGTAGTCCCGTTTTTTTTCATTAAAATTTAAATACTACATTACCCGGTCTTTGTGGTTGCATTTCCTAGAATGATCACTTGGGATTATAAGCGGTATTTCAGGCTACAGATTATTATTATTATACAGTATTTATAAAGTGCCGATAGTTCGCTCAGCGCTGTACATTACAAAAGGGGGACAGAACATGTGACAGAACAATACCAATACAATGCAAAACATGAGGGGATTGAGGGCCCTGCTCTTTAGATCTTACAATCTAGGAAGGAGGGGATGGTGGCACAGGAGGAGATAGCTGTGGGGGATGGAGTGGTAGGAAGAGTGGAGGAGGTCGGCAGGTTAGCAGGGGGTGGGGTAGGCTTCCCTGAAGAGGTGGGTTTTCAGGGTGCACCTAAAGGAGAGGAGAGTAGGTGATAATCTGATGGGTTGGGTCAGGGAGTTCCAGAGGATGGGTGACACCCTGGAGAAGCCCTGGAGGCGGGCATGGGAGGAGGAGACCAGGGAACTAGAGAGAAGGAGGTCTTGTGAGGAGCGGAGTGTGCGTGCTGGGCGGTACTTGGATGTTAGGTCAGTGATGTAGTTCGGGGCAGTATGGTGAACAGCTTTGTACGTCAGTGTTAGGATTTTGAATTTGATCCGTTGCGCAATCGGGAGCCAGTGGAGGGATTGGCAGAGGGGGGTGGCGGAGATGGAGTGGTTGGAAAGGTGAATGAGTCTGGCTGCTGTATTCAGGATCGACTGAAGCGTGGATAGCCAGCGGCGAGGCAGGCCAGTAAGGAGGGAGTTGCAGTAATCGAGTCGTGATATGATGAGGGAGTGGATGAACTGTTTAGTGGTTTCTGGGGTTAGGAACGTGCGGATTTTGGCGATGTTGCGGAGGTGGAGTCTGCACGAGTTTGTTAAAGATTGGACTTGGGGCTGGAAGGATAGGTTGGAGTCCAGAATGACACCAAGTACTCTGGCCTGCGGGGCGGGTTTGATGGTGGCGTTGTTGGACATGATGGAGAAGTCAATGGGGGGTGGTGTCCGGGATGGGGGGAAGAGAAGAAACTCTGTCTTGGAGAGATTCACTTTAAGGAAGTGGAGCGACATCCAGTCAGATATGTCGCTCAGTAGGATTCGGGCAGAGACTGAGGGGGTGAGGTTGGGGGTTGAGAGATAATTTGTGTGTCGTCAGCATATAGATTACACTATACTCTGATTAGTTAAAGGAAATGTATGTCTCACCATGACCTATCCAAAGTGTTTTGTGGCTTTTCCTTGTGGTTTTTTTTTTTCACCATAGTACAACATTTTTGACAAATCTAAAGATTACCATGCAGACTTCAATCTGATGGTACATTCTCCTTTATGCATTCCATTTATATCCAATCAGGTAGAAATGTCAAATTTGTTGGTAAATCTTGCAGTGTGCCTTTCCTAATTTGTAATTTACGTTTCATACAACCTTCTTCAAATCTATAATTAGCAAATGTACTGCATTTTATGTGAAACCACACTTTTAGATTTCTGTGCAATTTACTGTATACTTAGTAGCTTGTAAAATCAGACTGTAAATATCTAGGACCAGTTGTTTAGAACTTCACCACAATGGTTAGCTAAGACCTTAAGAATTCATTACCAAAGCAAAAGTAATGTAACACCAGCAATCTGAACTATTTATTTGTATTTCAATGGTTTTTATTAATGTTAAACAATATAAAACAGAGGCAACAAAACACGCCCACGCAGGGGCTATCAATTGCACCGATAAAAAAAGCAAAATAGAAAAAACAGTGCTCTAACACCAACAAGGCAAAAGGTACGCCCATGCAGGGGCTATCAATGGCACATAAGTTACAATAACAATGAAACTCTGACTATAATAGCTAAAGGCAGTTGTCCACTGTCACCCAAAAACAAACAGAGAAAGGAAAAAAAAAAAAAAGAGCAGGGGTCCAAGAGCACCAATACTAAACGCCATTACATCCCCAGACTAGCCGGGGGGGAGCATGGGAAAGGCATATTGCAACCACAGCTCCCATATTTTAAAAAATTTACGTTGGGAGTCGTTGCAGATACTCGACATCTGTTCGTTGAGCATCATAGTGGTCATACGATCCCGCACCCCCTGAAGATGGACAAACGGACTCTTCCAGGCCTGAGCAATTGTTCTAGTGGCCAATAAAAACAAATAGGAAGCCAGCTTCTGCTGGTGAGCCAAGAGGCCCGGTATGGGGCAATGAAGCAAGGCATACCGAGCATCCCGGCGTATGGAGAGATGGAACAAGGTGAAAAGGAGGCCAAACACACGAGACCAAAAATGAAACAGTCTCGGGCATGACCACCAGATATGTAATACATCGCCACGATGGCCACAACCCCGAAAACATCGATCACTACAGGCAGGGTTAGCCTGGGCCAAATGAGCCAGAACCCAATACCAACGAAACAATACCTTATAGGCTGCCTCCAGCGTGGTCGTATTGAATGAGCATTTAGCTATGAGTGACCAGGCCTTATTCCAGTCCTCCGGATCCACAGCCACTCCCAGGTCTCGCTCCCACTGAACAACATATGAAAGAGAAGTATGCGACGAGAGTCTCTTCAGAGCTGCATAAAAGAAGGGATATAAGGCCTGGGGCGCCCGGACACTGCTGGCAAAGCTGTTCAAAGGCAGATTTCTGGTACGGGAAAGCAGAAGTGCCCCGCAGAGAGAGCAGCCAGTGCCGCAATTGAAGGTATCGAAAAAAGTCCGCCGGGGGAACATCCCAGGACCCCCGAAGAGAATTCCAGGTGGGGAAGGACCAAAAAATCAAAAAGTGTCGCACCTGCGAAAAACCATTAGTCACCCACCAAGAAAACGCCCTTGGGTGATCTAAACCCGGTGGGAAAAGAGGGTTGTTAATAATTGGGAGCAAAGGCAGAAAAGGTGAAATCAGGCCACTGGAGTAACGTACCGAGTCCCAGATTTGTAAGCCATAGAGCAACATCGGACTCAGTGCCATAGGGCGCAGGGCATGGGGAAGCCATAGAAGGATTGACGGTGCGATAGGGGCACAATTAGGTAGTTCCAGCAGGACCCAGAGAGGAACGTTAGAGGAAGCATGCAACATAGACAGCGGGGCAATCTGGCTCGCCTGATAATACTTAGTTACATTAGGCACCCCAAGACCACCCTGGAGTCTATGAGCAAAGAGCGTATTTCTGGAGACTCTGGGGTGCTTATCGGCCCAGATAAAACGCATAAACTTCACCTGAAGCAACCGAAGAAAATGAGGGGGAACCCGCACTGAGAGGGTGCGAAAATAATATAACAATTTCGGCAGGATGGTCATTTTCACCGAATGAACCCGTCCTATCCAAGACAGGTGCGGAAATTGCCAGGAATGCATAAGAGAAGATAGAGAGCTAAGCCAAAGTAATATTGAGAGAGACAGTCTTATCCAAGTTAATTCGGAGACCCGAAATCAAGGAGAAGCGCTCAAGAACCCGTTGCAAATTAGGAAGCGTCGTCAGAGGATTAGTAAGAGTCAAGAGGGCATCGTCCGCAAAAAGGTTCAGCTTAAACTCCTGTCCCGCGTATGAAACCCCCGATACATTGCAATTGGTCTGGAGCGCTAAAGCCAGCGGCTCAAGCACCAGGACAAAGAGTGCTGGGGACAGGGGGCAACCCTGTCACGTTCCTCGCCCAATAGGAAAGGGATCCGAGAAATACCCAGCGTAATAAGGATCCCGAAGGAGAAGAATACAAGGCTTGAATCCAAGAAAGAATAGAATCCCCAAAACCCCAACGAGACAGCACAAACCGCAGATATTCCCAGGATAGAGAATCAAAGGCTTTATATGCACCCTGTTCCAAATTATTATGCAAATTATATTTTTCTCATTTACCTAAATAATTGATGTAAATAACAGTCAGCATAATTCTCATGTTATCAACTATTAAGAGTACAATTCAAATTTTATTGAACAAACCTCCTAATAACAGTATTTTTTTTAAACATAAAAAAAACTTACAATGCACTGTTCCAAATTATTACGCACAGTAAGTTTCAAAACACTTTATAGGTTGTAAAGAACTGAAAATTGTCATTTGTTGTGTTTGCAGCATATTTACTGAAATCAAAAGCTATTTCAATCAAACTTTTAACAACATTTTAACAGGTCACGTTACATTTTAACATAGGACCCCTTATTTGATAGCAGCTTCACAAGTCTTGCATCCATTGAACTTGTTAGTTTTTGAACAGTTTCTGCTTGAATTTGTTTGCAAGAGGTCAGAATAGCCTCCCAGTTTGGATGTAAACTGCCTCCCACCCTCATAGATCTTTTGCTCGAGGATGCTCCAAAGGATCTCAATAGGATTGAGGTCAGGGGAGGATGGAAGCCACACCATGACTCTCTCTCCTTTTATCCCCATAGCAGCCATTGATGCAGAGGTATTCTTTGCAGCATGAGATGGTGCATTGTTATGCATGAAGATGATTTTATTAGGGAAAGCATAGTTCTTCCTTCTGTACCGGGGAAGAAAGTGGTCAGTCATAAACTCCACATACTTTGCAGAGGTCATCTTTACACCTTCGGGGACCCTAACGGGGCCGACCAGCTCTGTTGCCATGATTCCGGCCCAAAACATGACTCCACCACCCCCTTGCTGATGTCGCAGCCTTGTTGGAACAGGGTGGCCGTCCACCAACCATCCACTACTCCATTCATCTGGACCATCCAGGGTTGCATGGACCTCATCAGTGAACAGGACTGTTTAAAAATTAGTCTTCATGTATTTTTCTGCCCGATGCAGCAGTTTCTGCTTGTGAGCATGGGTTAGTGGTGGCCGAATAGAAGGTTTATGCACAGTTGCAAGACTCTGGAGGACTCTACACCTTGATGTCCGTGGGACTCCAGAGGCACCAGCAGCTTCAAATATCTCTTTGCTGCTATGTAAGGGTATTTTAGCAGCTGCTCTCTTGATCCGATGCATGGATCTGGCAGAAATCTTCCTCGATGTGCCTTTATCTGCACGAACCCTTCTGTGCTCTGAATCAGCCACAAATCTCTTAATAGTGCGATGATCACGCTTAAGTTTTCGTGAAATATCTAATGTTTTCATACCTCGTCCAAGGCATTGAACTAATTCACTCTTTTCGGCAGCAGAGAGATCCTTTTTCTTCCCCATATGGCTTGAAAATGGTGCTCTGCTTAATAATGTGGAACACCCTCCTTTAGTAGTTTTTCCTTAAATTGGGCTCACCTGCCAATCTAATTATCACAGGTGTCTGAGATTGTTTTCAGTGATCAAAAGAGCCCTGACACACAATGCCATCCATGAGTTAAACTGAAAAACAAAATGTTTAATCTTTGTGACACTTAAATAGAATTTGCATAATAATTTGGAACAGGGTGTATGTCTAAGGACCGTAAGAATCCCAGGATTTTCCGATGTTGCAGAAAATGTATAAGATGGACCACCTTACGAATGTTATCACCCTACTTGGTCCGTGTGGACCAGGCTAAGCAAATATTTATTGATGCAAAAACTAAGGATCTCGCCCAATATCTTCAGGTCTTCATTATGAAGAGAAATGGGCCGGAAGGCTTGCAGTTCCTGCACATCATCGGTCGTCTTAGGAATCATGGAGATATGCGCTGTAAGCGCGTTTGAAGAGGGCAAGGAGCCCTGTCGTAACTCATTAAAATAGTCAGCCAAAAAGGGCGCCAACAGGGCGAAAATTTCTTATAATAGAGACCGGAGAAGCTGTCGGGACCTGGGGCCGCGGTGGACCGTAAAGATTTGATAGCTTGGAGCACTTCCGGTACGGTGACATCGGCGTTGAGGGCCACCTGTGCTGCCTCGGATAATCCAGGAAGTAGGAGATCTTGAAAGAATGCCTCTGCTTGAGCCACAGGGAAGGGATCTGGTTTAGCGTAGGGGAACGAAAGGAAGTCTGAAAAACGGGAAACAATCTGCTGGGGATTAGAAGTACAGCCACCTGTGGGAAGTCGCCGTTGGATCGGTTTATGGGGTTTCCCCACAGAATTGAGTTTCCTGGCCAGCATTGGACCTGGCTTATTAGCACAGGAATAAAATTTGTGTTTGGTCCAACGCAGGGCCTCTTCCGCCTCCGAAGAGGCAAGTAAGTCCAACTCTGCCACCAGAGCGTCCTGAGCGTGTTTATGGGGCGCGGATGGAGATGACTTCCAACGCGCATCCGCAGAGGCCAGGAGAGAATGAAGCTCCAAAAGTCGGCGCTCCCGCTTCCGGACTGCCACCAGCTGTATAACATGACCCCGCAACGTGGCCTTATGCGTCTCCCATAGGGGCACTGCCGAAGAGACCGATCCCGAGTTTTCCATGAAGTATGTTTGTAAAAAAAATTCTATTTGTTGGCAGGTAGTCTGAGTGGTCAATAAAGAGTCATTGATGCGCCAATGAAAAGGGCACCGTTCTGCCCCAGAGAGGGAAAGGAGGAGTACCAAGGGATCATGGTCCGACCAGGGTGAGGAAGGAATAGTTATCCGCCGGACCAAGGGAAGCTGCTGAACATGCATGAATATATGGTCAATTCTACAAAAACTGTCATGAGGATTGGAATAGAATGTAAAGTCGCGTTCAGTTGGGTGAAGTTTCCACCAGCCCCGCCATCCGCAAGAGAGAGCGTATACGTTCCTCCAACACTAAGTCGTGAGAGGGGGCTGCCCCCCGTGTGTAGCACCTATCCAATGTGGAATCCAAGGTAACATTTGAATCCCCCAAAACAAGAAGACCCTTGGAGTGTCAGGAAACAATGGTGCAAAGATGCAAAAATAATTTATGCTGAAAACGATTAGGCACGTAGTAAGAGACAAAAGTAACCTCCTGGTCCCAGAGGGTGCCTTGCAGAAGCAAATACCTGCCCGTGGGGTCCGCTATATTCCAAGCACAGACAAAAGGGAGATTGCGCTTGAAAGCTATCAGTACACCCCGACGCTTCTCAGGAGCCGAGGCCGTGTAAAAGATGGGATAGTGAGGTGAAAGCGGAGGACTGAGAAAACCTGGTCTCTTGTAAACATACCACGTCAATTTGTTGCGATTTGAGGTGATGAAAAACTTTAGCCCGCTTCTGAGGCGAATTGAAGCCTTGAACATTTTGTGAATGTATTTTCAAAAGGGGTAAGGCCATGGCGGCACCAGCGCAACACGCTCAGCAGAAAAGCATAAAGCAGCCAACAATTTCCACTCCCAATGGCGATCGGACCGTGGCGTCCCAGAACCCTGCATAAAAACAAAAAAAACAAAGAAGAAAAGAAACAAAGAAAGAAAAAGTCACAAAAAGTATATACAACAGTGCAATCGTTTCACGCCAATGGAGGCGTGCATCCTGCACTTGAAGGATACCAGTTAGGGGTGGCTCTACCACCGGACACATGGCTGCAAATGGAAACATCAAAACCATAAGCCCTCATGGGGCAAGAAGGCAATAAACATAATAGAACGGGATACCAAAATAATAAAACTATGAGTCCCAGGAGCGAGAACCTCTGTGATGACCTCCCCATAGAAACCCGGAGAACCATGGGGGCCAATCCCCTCCCACCCAACCGGGCCTACCGAGTCAGCCTCCAACCCTGGAGCCCGAGGGAACCATCACCCTATGTCACCAACGGAGACCCGAATAACATCACCCGGACCCAAAATAGGCTGCGGCAGCAGAAAGTCATAAATCTTAAGTCCAGAAAGAGACATCCCACCAACCAAAGATGAAACCCAAGGAAGCAAGCCGGATCAGTCCCAACCTGGAATGCTAACAAACCGGGAAAGCCCTAAGGGCCAAACTCACGGTCTGGTCAGAGAAGTCCATCAGTGAAACGATACGTGGGAGGTCCAAGATGCATCTTCAGCCCGGAGAAGAACAGGAAGGACTTGATCGTAGAGGGGTCTGAGGGAGGGCCCTCTTCCTGTAGGACGACCGCTCCCAGATGTGGCCCGGAGGAAGCGGCCTCGCCGGGGATCCAGATGAATGAGCTGGGCTCTGATCAGCAGCTTCCGGCGAAAGAAGGTGTAAAGATTCCAGGAGAGAATGGGCCTCCTCCGGCATAGCAACAGTGACTGTGGCCCTGGTAGTTGAAGTGAGGGGGAACGGAAAGCCCCAGGCGTATTTAATACTGCGTTTCGCCAGGACCGAAGTGAAGGGCTTCAACTGGCGGCACTTCTAAAGAGTGGTCTGGGAGAGGTCTGCGAAGAACTGGTAGCGATGCCCCTGGAAGCTGAGATCAGGGTTGTTTCTGGCCGCCAAGAGGATAGTTTCATTAGTGTGGTAATAAGTAAACTTGATGATAATGTCCCTCGGGAGCCCATCCGGTTGTCTGGGGCCCAATGCACGATGTATGCGGTCAAATTCAAGCCAGTCAATGGGAATGGCGGGTGTCAGGTCCTGAAACAGAGCAGTAGCGGTGGAAGTGAGATCTGCGACCGTTTCCGGGATACCCCTTAACCGCAAATTGCCACGGCGGGAACGGTTTTCGAAATCCTCAAGCCGTAGCAGCTCATCCGCCAATTCTTTCTTGACGTCGCACAAATCCTGTTCGTGATTTTCAATGACTGTGGCCGCAGCGTCCATTTTATCTTTGAGATCGTCCGGTTGCCCAACTCCCGAATTTCCCGCGAAAGACGGTCGGCCAGCTTCGAGGTAGCGGAGGACAATTCCGACTGCAGCATGAATTTGAAGCGGCACAGGAGCTCAGCATCCCGCAAAGATGGAATGGGAGACTGCCGGGATGTCTCTGATGCCAGGTCTTCCATACCGCCAGGATCTGGCCCACCCACAGGTAGCGACGGTGGGGGACCCGAAATCGAGGCCAGGGCTTCATATGCAGCCTCCGGCAAGAGCCGCGAACTCGCGGCCCGGGGTCCTGGAAGCCTCCGGCGGCCGGCCCAAAATCGAGGCCGCGGCTTCAGCCACGACCTCCGGCGCGGCCCGCCGGGTGCTGGAGGCGCGGCCGGCGATTTCTTGCCCATCGGGGTACTGGAAGGACAAGGGGCCAGGGAGAAAGCAGGGGGACCCCCCCCCCCCCCCCGACGGTCAGAAATCAGCCGATGTGTCCGGCGGCTGAGAAAGATATCTAAAAGGCAGCCATCCTGCTGCTCACCCTAAACTTTTTATTTAAGCTAAACATTTGGTAGTTGGTCGTATGACTGGGAACCTTCTGATGAAGAAAATCGTCACTCTGCTGTGCATTGCAGCTCAGGGCAGTTACTGAACTGAATAGATGCCTAAAGCCAGCCATAGATGGAGCAACTTTCTTTCCTGCAACCAAAAGTCCAAGTTGATGGGGGAATCTATCCCACGAAACCATTGTGTTCTTGTGGGGGGGGAGCCATCCCTGCCGGGAGATCAGTGATTACTGTTAGCAGCTATAATAGCTGCATGTAAAATCCGAAAGGCTGGTTGTACCCAGGGCTGTGGATAAAGGGGTACCACTAGTCTTCCTGTACAGGGCCCAGAGGGTGAATTAGATATGGGCACGGAGGGTGATTGGCGTGGTGGCGAAGGCGGGGGGAAATTCCTAGATTCGATCCCCTGTATGGCTCTCTATGCAGCAGTTGAAAACTGGCTTCTCCTCTACCTCCCGTTGGCTTTCAGCTGCTGCAGAGAGCCATACAGGGGATCCGTTTCAGTTATTGCCCTGCCCCAACCCCCCCTCCCCAATCACCTTCTCTGTGAACCATATGTTTCCCCCTACTGCACAGGCTCCCCAGTGTACCCCCACCTCACAGTGCTGCCGGATTCCCTCCTCTCCTTCCCATCGGCAGGTGCAAGCATACAATACGATCCTTCAGGATGGAGAGTGGGGGAAGTGTCTGTTAAATATGTCACATTTACCAGCCCCTTCCTTTTCTGAATAAGCATAAGTGATCAGTACCGATCACTCACTGTGTTCATTCATAACTGAATAATAAACTGTGTTTTTTTTGGAGGACAAGGCCCTGTCAGATTGACTGTAAGGGGCCCCGTGGTTTCTAACAGTAGCTCTGGTTGTACCCAGGTTGATCAATCAACTTGGGTACATTCAGCCAGCCCATACATGGTTCAAGTCCCTGATGAACCAGCTGAGATTTGATTTAAACTGTCTATGGCTGGCTTTACTGCCCAACCTTAGCATGCAGGCCAGGAGCTGGACAGTCAAAGTTCCCATCAAAAGCCTTTCAAAGACATTAAGTTTCACAACATATTTCCTGTAAGCATTATGGACCATGTGTGTTTCTGCATGAGTGTTTGTGAATTTTTTACTACAGGTAAAGGCTAGGCGGTACTGCCAGGCATAAACCAGGTTACCAGAAGACCAGGTGTCCTCTCCAGCAGCTTTTCATTAGACAGGTAATCTTATTTTAATGAGAAGAATGTGTTCTTATACATCATTACTGCCGGCAACATCAGAACTGCTTTAGGTTTCCTCTTTGTCTGGTATCAGAGATTTATAGGACAATTATAAGAGTGTTATGGTGAGAATCAAACACACAATCTGGGAGTGTTGACCTGTCTCCACACGCTGACTTGACTCATCTGTCACATTATGTAAACATTGGAAATTTCAATCCCTCAGCCTACCTTGTGATAAATAACACAATAGCCTATAAAGCTGTGCCCTGAGCATTAGTACTTCTAAAGCTGTCTACAGCCATCAGAAAATGACTGCATAATTACATAAATACAACAATCTGTACTGGTGAGTTACATAAATCTGCCTCTTGTAAACCCCTACATAGATGCATTCAGACAAGGAAAGTGTCATCCCCCCCATTGGTTTGCTGCTGCTCGGTCACAGGCTAGGGCTCTGGACCAGGCAGGACTGTCATCTACAGGGATGTCCTAGATCTGACCACAGTTAAAGTGAATGCCAGCACCTGGAAAATATTTGGGAAAAAAAAAAAAGCGTTCCCTGTAGAGGAAGTCTTTTCAAACTCACTTGTCCCACTGCCCACATATCCATATCCTCTGCATATCCAAAGCCCCCCTCTGCTAACTTCACATAAGTGCCAATGGGATCATCCACAGCAGGATACAGCATGTCAGAAACATTATAGGCTGGCCCCACTTTTTCATTCTGGTGAGGTCTGGACACAGTCCCCCAAGGCTCTGTCAAGTAGTCAACCAATCTAGAAGCTGCAGGAGCTGAAATGGCTATGGTTTAGCAGGAATCTTGATAGGAGCATCACATTACTAGAAGAATCAGCATCAGAAAGAGAAAAAACTTGTACAGGAAGAATACAAGTTTCTCTCAGTATGGGGAAATAGCATATTTTTAGCTCCATAAGACGCATAGATGTACGTCATATAGAGCGTCTGGGCCCGGAATTCCCACCTCCGCTGCCTTGTTAGAATACCAGGCCGGCCACTCGGCTCTTCTGTGCTCCTCGGTCCAGCGCTGTCCTCACCGTCTTCTCTCCCCGGCGCTGGCATCTTTAGTGTGGGCACTCCCGGCTGTGACAGCTTGCAGCTTCCCACTGCGCATGCGTGAGAAGTGCTGTGCTTTGTGAATGGTCCGGAGGTCTTCTGGGACCTGTCATTTGTCCCAGAAGATGGGGAGGGAGGACAACTCCGTGGAAGTGGGAGCGGGTACCTGTCAAATTCGGATACCCGCTCCGCTCTCCCCCCTGCTCCCCAAAGGTCCGCAGTCTCTGGTCATCTCCTGTACTGTGTCCGCAGTCTCTGGCCATCTCCTGTACTGTGTCCGCAGTCTCTGGCCATCTCCTGTACTGTGTCCGCAGTCTCTGGCCATCTCCTGTACTGTGTCCGCAGTCTCTGGCCATCTCCTGTACTGTGTCCGCAGTCTCTGGCCATCCCCTGTACTGTGTCCGCAGTCTCTGGCCATCCCCTGTACTGTGTCCGCAGTCTCTGGCCATCCCCTGTACTGTGTCCGCAGTCTCTGGTCATCTCCTGTACTATGTCCACAGTCCATTGGTTCAGAATATTTTCTTCCTGTTTTCCTCCTCTAAAACCTAGGTGCATGTTATGGTCAGGTGCGTCTTATGGAGCGAAAAATACAGTACATAAATACATTGTCAAACCTAAGGCTATCTGAGAGCAGGAGGGGTTATGTAGGGAATGTCCCTGCAGCCTTTTTTCTCTATCACCAGAAGGTAGCTGCATATAATACAGTGGTAGTGGCTACAGATCCTATGTCCCATACTGTGTGACTAAAAATAATTTAAACAAGCTAGGAAAATTTCCAAATGTCTACTGGCATCTACTTCCAAAGGACAATAATTAAAATGTTTGTATAGCCCTGGGGGGAGGGGGTGTGCTCCCCTCTTTTGTAGTGGAAAAAAAAAAGCATACACCCGAGAGGCTATGCTATGCTTTCCTCCAAAAAAACAATTACTGACTGTAGACAGGCACACATATGCCTATGCAGTCTGACAGTGAGGTATGTGCAGTAACAAATATCAACCAGTCATAATTTATGTACACTTCTCTTAGAAAACATTTAGCCAATATAAAAGAATGTAATAATTGTATATTTAATATAAATATATGTACACTCATCCAATCACTTTGACATTTAATAAAGTTGGGAATATTCTCCACATTTTGTACACACAATTCTTCATCAGGGTTTATGTCGATTTTACCAAACTTCAAAGTTGTTGAAACATGCTGAATTCATGTGAGGGATATTAAAATCACTTTCAGGAGTAATTATGCACACTTTGAAGTTTGTCAAACAATAAGCATCATTCATGGTACACAAATGCAAAGTCCCAGAATCCTTTGTGATTTTGAAGGCTGGTATTTCTCTGTATGCTCTTGTGGTTGATGTGTTTTACAAACCTCATTGTTTCTTTATCTCGATAAACCAAGGCCAGGCAATTGTTCTCTGGATAAACTGTAAGAAGCTGACACATAAATAGGCTAGTTAGTATGATTAGTAATAAGCCATCTTATCCATAGGCCATGCTTATTTTTTCATACAGAACAACATAAACTTATACATCTTTTAGTGAAATATTTTTTTTTTTTAAACACACAGTCTCACTAGGTATGATTGGTTACAATATAAGCTAGTGGTGGGTCAGCCTACTAGATATAGGGGGCCTTCAGTGCAGCCCCTGACATCCCTAAAGGGCCGTATATAATATTCAGTGAACGTAATACTACAACTTTCAGAGGGATGCTAACAGACTGTGAACATATCATAGAACAGTGGTTCTCAACCTTCCTAATGCCGTGACCCTTTAATACAGTTCCTCATGTTGTGGTGACCCCCAACCATAAAATTATTTACCCAGTAATTATAATTCATGAGTGTCGTTTAACCTCCAATACTGCTGCTTTCAACACAGTAGCTGCTTTTAACAGAGTAGCTGCTTTCAACACAGTAGCTGCTTTCTACACAGTAGCTGCTCTTTACACATCAGAAATATGTGTTTTCTGATGGTCTTAGGGAACCCCTGTGAAAGGGTCGTTCGACTCCCAAAGGGGTCGCGACCCACAGGTTGAGAACCACTGTCATAGAAGTTGTTGGGGGCTGGGAACATACAGGAGACAGTTGTAGTCAGGAGACACCATCTTCCAGTAAAAGAAAAAAAATATAAAAGACACACAAAGATTATTTAATATATAAAAAGGTACATTTTAATAACTAAAACATAATTGTGGTCCTAGTAACCAGCAGGTAACATATTGTAGCATTAATGGTTAAGCAACATCTTAGGCACCTTTTCTTCTCTCCCCAGCGCTTTGTTCAGCTGCCTGCAGTAATGAAATGCTCAGTACTTCTGGGTATAGGGAGTATGCTACTCAACCCCCTACTCCCAAATGACAGTTTGGTACCAAGTGATTGGTCATGAGGAAGGGAAGGGGACATGGGCAAACAAGAGGGTTCCTTAAAGGTTCACATAATACAGATGCAAAATACTGCTTGTGTTTAAATGTGAAACAAAAAAGCAAAATACAAAAGGCTAACACTTGAGAGGCACCTGTACTGAAACAATATGTAAGCCAAGTTAAAAAGTAAGCAAGTTAATAATCATCTGGTGGTTTCCAGTGGTGTCAATGGTTTCTAAGACACTGAAATGGGACAAATACACATATCAGAGGTTCTGACTTTCGACAGACTTCACTATCTGCAAGCTTATTCCAGTGATTTCGACTCATGTTATGCCCGTCAACTAGCATTTTCAGAAGGTCAGCAATGGCATACTTCTATCAGTATAAGTTTACTTTAATATGGTTTTCATAGTTTTGTTTACCTCTTCATCCTCCTCCTTAGCAATGTAAGATGTGAATCCTCCATACTGTGCCTCCCAATCTAAAACAAAAATGTCAGTAGTAGTCGTACATGTAACAATGAGAATGCTGGGGCTTTCTGCATTAATAGACCTAGTAGTAGCAGATATGTATATAAATCCATGAAAGGAAATAGTCATTACTGACCTTCACATCCACAGAACCACAAAAGATCCAAGGCAAACTCCTGTCTCTCGGGGTCATGGTCATGAATCAATGTGTAGTGCCCGTGTTCCCAGTGTCTCAGCTCTCCAGAGCATACAGGAACTCTCACACCTACAGAAAGGACAGACGTCTGTGTCAGTAAACTTTAGCCTAGCAATAGGTTATGACAGGATAAGATTGACAGATAGAGGAATATGGAACCATCATGCATTTTTAGTGTACACAACACCATATGATGTATTCTTATAAAGTCTATGGGAAAATAATTGTTATGTGACTGGCCTGTTGGAAAGCTTTATGTGCCATATGTTCAGGGATGTACAGTACTTTCACATTGCTGTCTGACAGCTTACTCACTACAATGAAATTTTGTTTTTACAGGCTAAGCCATTTGTACTGTGTGTAGCCTGGTGTTGCAAGACTCTAAAGCAGGGGTAGGCAACTGTAAAGGAGGTGGAGATCTACCTGAACAACATGGGAGAAGTCAAAGATCACCAGGCACTGTGTCACCTTCTCACACCTGATTTAAGCCTCTAATTGCCGTACTACCTTGTCACAATCACATGCATTGCACAGCAATCATGGGTTTAAATCAGATGGTGAGGAGGCAACATTTTGCCTTCTCCCCACTTGTCAAACACACTTGGATCGCTTTGCAGAGGAGCAGCACTGCCTGCTGCACTTGTGAATGAACCCTTGGTTGCATCTGGCAGCGGCAGGGGGTGTTTGTAAAACCCTGCGGTTGAGTCACAGTTTTACTGCCCCAAACCTCTACCCCCTTTAGCTGCTGAGGTAGCAGCCAAAGGTGTACAAATGCTGCAGCAGGAATTAGACTGTTGCTTTTAGTGGGTGCTACCACCTGTCAGTTGAGACCCATTCAAGTAAATGGGGCCTGTCAAGTTAAAGTGTCCCGTAACTGTATGCTTATGTGGAGTCCAAGGGGTTAAAGCAGGTGATGAGAAAGCAACACAACCCTGCCTCGTTAGCCCTTGTTTGTTATACTGCACAAGGTTACAGGGCACTTTCAGGGCAGCCTCATTCACTTGAATGGGTCATGCTTAGCAGGTGCTACACCCACCAACCATGACAGGGCACAGGAGCCAGCACAACAGAGGAGACATTGGCTCTTGCTCCCTACTACAGCTCCAAATTTACAAGTAGTCCCTCTGCACTGCACTGTTTGACGCTCTGGGATGGCGATTCGGCAAGCCCTGACTGTGATCTCACCTATTTGTGATCACGACCTACTGGTTGCTGACCCCCACTCTAAAGCCTAACTGCAACCTTGGGTTAAGAAAGCAGAGGGCAGCAAAAGGGATATGTGCACTTCTTAGGGGGACGTTTCCTTTAACGCGTGTTGATAGTTTTTTATTAGAATCAACTATAACAAAAACAATTTTTTGTAACCTTGTTGGAGACACCTTACTTTCTATCCCAGTGATTTCAAAAGAGGGATGAAGTATCCCCAACATAGACAGCGATAAAAATAGAAGTTCTAGACCTTCCCTAATTAAACATGATCACACACTGTGTCACCTAAAGAAGGCACTAAGGGAAGTGATTTTGTTTCTGCAAATTGCATCAGTGTTTTGGGTACAAGAGTATCCATTCGAGAAACAAATAATTTTCACAATGTGGTAATAGCTAATGATCCTTAACCAAATTCTAACCCTAAACCTACATATTAACATCAACATAACTTGTAAAAGGTAACAACCCAATCCTAGGAGTACAGTGAGTAGAGCCTGTGGGATTACAAGCCCCCATTGGGGATGTGCAAACAACAGGGTGGGCTCACAGAAAATAGAAAGAATGACATGACTGACGATCAGCCTGAAGAGGACTGTCAGCACTGCAGCAATGAAGAAGCCGAGGACTGTGCTGAATTGTGGCGCTGAAAGACATATCAAATACTCTGTCCCTGAGGGAACCCAGTGGCAGATAAAACAACAAACCCTAAAGATTTGTTTTAACAATCAAAACACAATAGGGTTGATTTTTGTCAAAAACAGATATATACTGCACATTGCAAGTGAAGTTGCTGTAGTGCTTAGTAAATGAGGTAAAGCTTCACTTTACAAAGAATACCCAATCACATGCAAAAAAAAAAAAACAGCATTTTTGCTTGCGCATGATTGGATGACAGAAATCAGCAGGGCTTCCACCAATATCAAGAGCAACTGCACTTGCAGTGCAGAATATTTGCCTTTACTAAAGCAACCCCAATGCAAGTTCTACTCACTTCCTGCCTGAGCAATAGAATCGCTGTCATCCCCTTGCGCAGAGGCCCTGCCATTCAGTTCTGAGGATCCCTCCTCTTCATCAGACTCTTCATTGTTGGCTGCCAGGAAGTGCAGCTTCAGACCAGTGAGGTTGGACATTAGCAGAAAGAAGGCCTCAGATTTTAGAAACTCCATGCAGGACCTCAGAATTTCTGGAAGCTCACCTTTTGCTCTTTCATAACACCTAAACCATATTCAGAGAGGTAAGAGGAAGCAGCAGGACGGGCACAGAATCAGCAGGACGGGCACAGAAGCAGCAGGACGGGCACAGAAGCAGCAGGCCTAAAGTTTGGCACCTACCTTCTGTTGGGGGGACCCAGGAGCTCCCATTCAACACTCTGTGTTTCAAGTGCTGCAGAAACTGCATTAAACTTCTCTTCCTAGAAAATCAACACAAGGATATCTTAAAGTTCCTGACTAAAACTCACACACTACTTAGGCCTGGTTCACACCAATGCAGTGTGCTTTTGATCTGTTTTTGCATTGGGCTTTGCGTTTTTGACGCATTTTTCATTTTTTCAGCTTTTTTTTTATGCCTTTTGTTAAAGGATAAATGTTTTTGTTGCTGGGCAGAATAAAACACACTACATTCATTTCAGCAGCATCTCCATTGAACTCTATTGTAGCAAAAACACTGCTTTTTAACCCCTTGGCGCCGGCACCTCCCGGCCCTTTAAGGGTTTCAGAAGCCGGGAGGTGGGGCGGGGTTTTAGGGTCATGTAACCGCCGTGATTCGCCGTCACATGATCGGGAAAGGTCCCAATCGAAAGAGGAGAGCGGGACCTTTCCGTGAGTACCTGGCATGTGTGCTGGGAGCGAGCAGGGCGCGTGCCTCTTAGCACATATGTTTTTCTTAATTGCACACAAATGTGCGGCTGCTCGGCGTCAAGGCCCAGACGCCGGGAAACCGCACATTTGCGTGCGGCCTGTGCCAAGAGGTTAAAGCCCCTGACCCTTTCCAAAAACACAGAAAAATACATAGATATGAACATGTCCCATAGGAAACCATGTTAAATGGACTGTAATGCGCTTCTGCAAAAAAAGCAATAAAGAAAAACTAATTGGTGTGAACCAAGCTTTAATCATGCTGACCCCACTGCTGTGATTGGGTGTTAAAGGGAAACTAAAATAATTTGAATTAAATGGGTTTTCTAAAGGGACAGCACAGTAGCAGATGTTTACTTTTAGACTCTCTCATCAACTAAATTTTCTTAGATAGACATCTTAAATCAATCATTTAATACATTTCAGCTTACTAAAGCTTTAGATGTGGTGGCTGTATTAGTTTTCTTTTTTTTTTACTTTCTTTTATTTTAACCTGGTGATCCAGCCAGTACATCTGTTTTTCAATAGAACAACTTTTATTGCAGATGTAGCAGTTAGAGGGTTTAAATAAACCATTTAACACTGTTAGGGGCGCTTACAAGAGTCAGATTTCATTTATTTATGTAAAACCTTTATTCCAAAAGGAACAAAACTGTTGCTGTAACTGCTTGTAATGTGTTAGCTGGAGTTTGGCTTCAATTTGTTGCTTGCTGGTGCATTTTGTATACTTGTATTAAGGCAGGCTCTAACTTGCCCTTTTTGCACTACTCTGACAAAATCACTTGTGTATTAATAGCTTGAACTATTGATCTCTGTGAGCATTTTTTTTTCTCCAGAAGAACATATAAGGATAGCCTGAAAAAATATGAAAAGGAGCCTAGTGCTTCACGGATGGCCAATAAATTGATACAAAATATTCATATGCAATATTTTGTGATTACCAGACTTCCCTGCTGTCAGAATACATTGATCAGCACTACCGGCTACAGCTGGCGGCACTGATCTAGAGGCATTTATCCGACAGCCTGGTTGTACAGAGAAGTCAATCGTACAACCAGCCTATCCACACATGGATCGAAATTTGTTCGGCTAGACTGGCCGAGTTTCAATCCATGTATGGCCGGCTTAAGTGTTTCTCACCACTTCTCAAAAAATGTACTTTGTAACTGTTGCTTCCAAAATCTAAATGTTCAAAGTCAAAATTTTTTCCAAGCTTTCTACTGGAAATATAGCAGGTAGGGTGTAGGACAAACCTTAAGAAAGTCCTTCAGGAGTATCTCAGATGTGTCTTCAAACTCCTCCTGAATTTGAGCCTGATACTCAACTGAGAGATAAACTGGATTTATCCACTCATACAAGATTTCATGCTGTGGAGACAGGCAAAGGTCAGCAGGCACATTATAAGCTTTCATTTACTGAATTAGGCAAAGATGAAAGAATCTTACATCACAGGGGATGTGGGGGCTGCGGACAGGCACCGGATCCAGGGAGCGTGGTGGTCTCTCCAGGGATGAACCATGAAACCAACCGCCTACTGACAGGCGGCATTTTCCCTCAGATAGAACCTCTGAAACCTTTTACGAGAGCAAAGCATATATTAAATTGACACATATGTATTAGAAGAAAAAAAAAAAAAAGACAGGACCACTTAAAGTACAGTGCTCAGCATAAATGAGTACACCCCAACAGATTTGTCAGAAAACCTTTACTTTCCTTTCAGAATCAACATTTTCTATGGGACACTATACTACAAAATACTCCCACAAATGCAGGCTCATTGATTGAAAACAAGATTTGTTAATTTACACACACAAAAAAAGTATTTTTCCTAACAAATTCATTCAAGACCATATTGCAAAAATGAATACACCCCAATGGAAGTCTTAGGAGCAAAGCTAAGTTTTAGACAACAAAATCCTAATTAACAAGAATTCAACTACAGGTGAGTAATTATTCATTAAACAGATGTCCAGCAGACAGTTGATTATAAAAGGGTGTTACTCGAAGAAAATAGGAAACAGACACAGCCTGCACTCCTCTATGGGCAGTCGGATGTAAATGGACCGCCTGTACATTTACACTTGACTGCCCTCTAATCTGATCCGTCTAGACCGAAGTGAACGGATCCTCAGCCGTCTGTTTTTACCGGATCAGATTGGATTGGATGTAGGCAGGTGTAAAACAGACACATGTCCGCTCCACAGAGAAGAATGGAGGATCTGATCGGGTCCGCCTGAAAGACGGACAGGCAGACCTAATCGGACCACTAGTGTGAAAGGGGACTAAGAGTGATGTTTTCTCACCCTTTTCAGTACCTCAGTATGTTTATGGTTGAGAAGATACACAGTGTGAACATATTTTGTACGTGTCTGCAACACAATTCTAAATATATAATAATTATAATGCATTTCTAAATGACTTGATCATATTTACTGTACTGGTAAATATTCAAATTCATAACATCTGCTTAATCTAGAAACATTGAAATATCTGCCAGTGAAAACAGAACAGCAGTAATAAAAGAATGCCTGAGACTAATATGGCTCACTAATAATATCAGTAAGACATGAAAATTAAAGCATGCTACCTGCCATCGTACCTACCTGGTGGAAAGAGACTGGAGAGACCTCAAAGAAAACCAGCGTGTTCCAGGATGGAATCAATGACTTGACAATATGACCAGGCTGTGCCCTCTCTGTGAAGACAGAAAGGATAATAGGAATGGAGGTCGTAAGACAGATTCTTACAAAGGATAAACTGGTACCAGAACTGTAATGCAAGGGCAATAAGAAAGGGATTTCCAACACTGCAGTTATTATGCATTCTCTCAATGGATATTGGCAATCAGAACCTTTATGCTGCATTCTATCAGCTTAACCAATAGCCGCCCAGCCAATAGCCGTTTGGCGGCCGGCAAAATGCTGTAGATTTCCGGGTGGATGCCATATGGCGTACTCCTGGGCATGCGCAGTTTTTGCGCTTGCAGAGCCACGCAGCGGCGCGATCTGTCACCGGCCGTATACCTCAGACGCGGCCGATGACAGATCTGAGTACCGGCCCCTGTTGCCGGTACCATGTGACCTGCTGTGACCAATCAAAGCAGGTCACATGACAGTTGTATACAATGGATGGCTTCATTCATGCCATCCATTGTATACTAGTGTCTATCTGTGAATGGTCACAGCGATAACATGCACATGTCATGTGATTAGCTGTGGCCAAATCACAGCTAAGCACAATAAAAAAAACACTGAATGAATCGATGTCATTCAAGTAAATGCTTGCTTATAGCAAAGTAATTCTTTGCTATAAGCAAATTGTGTAAAAAAAAAAAAAAATACTGATCACTTCCCCAAAGTAGTACAATGTTACTATGGTAACATTGTACTACTTTGGACATAGTGAAATATGAAAACAAATCTTAAAAAAAAAAGAAAAAAATGTAAAAAAAATTAAAAATAATAAAAAAAAACTATATATATATATATATTTTTTTTTTTTTTTGCATACTGTCACCAGTCAGTGTCCCTGATCACCGCCATGCCAGTTATATGATGACACTGTACTGCACTGGTGACAGTATGTAAAAAAAAAATAGTGAAAATAATTTTTTTAATTTTTTCATTTTCCAAAAAATTATGACAAAAAAAATACAACTTTAAAAAACTTGCCATGCCTCTTATGAAATACATCAGACTGTCTACTTTGCAAAAAGGGGTCATTTTGGGGATATCTGTACTGTTCTGACATTCTTGGACCTCAAGAAATTAGAAAATTAGAAATTAGGCTGTCAGTACTTCAGGATTGATCAATTTTCAGATCTATACCATAGTTTGTGAACTCTATAACTTTCCTACAAACTAAAAAATACATCCTAATTTGGGTTATTTTCACCAAAGACATGTAGCAGAATACATCTCGGCCTAAATTTATGAAGAACAATTATTTATTTGCAAACTTTTATAACAGAAACAAAGAAAAACGTGTTAATTTATTTAGCATGTTTATTGTTAATTTAGCAAAAAATGAAAACCCCAGCGATGATTAAATACCACCAAAAGAAAGCTCTAGTTGTGTGAAGAAAATGATAAAATTTTAGTTTGGGTACAATGTTGTATGACCGCGCAATTGTCATTCAAAGTGTGAGAGCGCTGAAACCTGAAAAATGGCCTGGGAGGGAAGGGGGTAAAAGTGCCCGGTATGGAAATGGTTAAAGTGGAACTGCACTGTATCTAAGCACCACAAACCAAATATGCTATTTAATTCATTGTTTATGTTCAAACCAAACTGCCCTATCCATCCGTGTCTCCGTGCTTTATTTTGCTGAGAATTCATTTTGAGAAACACCCTTTGGTATTTCTGGCTGTGGCCATCTTGAGTAAGAGCAGATGATTCATATACTGTAGCATTTACTTCCTGAAATCTATCTGCCCTTAGTTCAAGCATTGGTTGAGCTGAGAACCCTCCCTCCACTTCTGAAGACTCCAGGGATGTATGACCACATTTGCCTAGACATGGATATCAGGAAGTAACTGAAGAAATGTAAAAAAAAAAAAAAAATTTTGAAAACTATATATATATACATACATATATATATATATATATACACATATACACACACACTTTATAATATATATATAATATATACTTTCCTATCTATTTACTACTTTTAGCAACATGAGGATTAAAAATAGTCAATGTTGATTAAGGGAGTGAAGTTCTGCTTTAAAGTTTTAATCACATATTGTCTGTAAATTTAATTTGTTTTTGCCCATAAAGTAATGCGGAATAAAGGGTGCATTTCAGATAGGACTTGCCATCAGTGCTGTAGAGGTCCAGGGATCCCCCATCTGCTTCTGTCCACTCTGGAACAAGATACAGGATAAAAGCAAATCTTCTCCCTTCCAGCTCATCATCATGACAGAGCAGAATATCTGACATCAGAGAAAAGATAAAAAATAGATTATAACGCAATAAACAAGAGGCAGAAGCGTAGCAATCATGGGAACGCTTATACAACTTTGTAGGTATAGTCCATCCAAGGTTAATTCCATTGTACATTAGCTGTAACACCTCACAGACTGAACAGTACGTGTACGAGGTCTGTCCAGAAAATATCCAGCCATGTAATATGAAAAATATTGAGACGTTTATTGAAGAAGGTACAAGATACATTGTACATAGGACCATGACTTTCAGCATGGATGGAGGCACCTCCCTTGCCGGCAATTATATTCTGACACAGTGTTTTTCAACCTTTTATATTTGTGGCACCCTTTAAAATGATGCATAATCTCAAGGCACCCCATTCTAAAATAAAAAAAAAAACTAAAAGTGGTTCTAAAGGCTGTGTTTTTCTTTCACCCAAAAGCGGTAGTAAACCTTACCCATGAAAAAAAAAAAAAAAAAGGTAATATAATGCACTAATATGTGATGCATACTAGCACA
Source organism: Staurois parvus (assembly GCF_062004578.1). Taxonomy (NCBI): domain Eukaryota; kingdom Metazoa; phylum Chordata; class Amphibia; order Anura; family Ranidae; genus Staurois; species Staurois parvus. Next base: position 848,149 of record NW_028319132.1, read on the forward strand.
ATATGGGAGACTTGCCTTAAAAAGAAGGCCTTCCAGTGGCATGCTGTCACCGCTAACAGGGCTTCTATCTTCCAGGTTTGCAGGCCCAGGTTGTTTGAATGGCCAAGACGCGATGACGTCATTCCCATTTATGCTCATGTCATTCAAGGGCTGTGAGGAGAAACCGGGGGGGGGGGGGGGACCAAGCCACTCTGTGCAAGTCTATAGAGGAGTACAGCTCCATAGACACACATAGCTCAGGAGTGAGCATGCCTTTGTGCCACCGTGACAAGCAGCTTTGCTATGGGGCACACAGAGAAGAGAGGAGCCTGGAACACCGGTGGAGGACCCTAGGAGAGGAGGTTTGGAGCTGGTCTGTGCAATGGTAAGTGTATCATGCTTGTTAGCTTAATAGAAATAAATATTGACCTTACAATCACTTACACTAATAGTTTTACATAACGCAGCAACATTCACACACGTAGGACATCCAATGTTAGGGGTGATTTATTTCTCCATCTTTGCACACTGCTACGGACTAGTATTCTAGCATCTCTCTTCTCCCTTAGTTTCTCTTTTTTATCTGTTAATGTGACCCCAGTGCTGATGGAGAGGGACACGGGAGGGGTAATCAAGAATGTGGTGCAGAAACCCAAATTTCTCCTTATCAATTGATGAGGTCATTGGCTGTCAGGATCATTGGCTGTGCAATTTTAGGCATTTTGCCAGGGACCCCTGAAGAATCCAGAAGGCACCCTGGTTGTAAAAGGCTGTTCTGACAGCAGATGATTCTGCAACGGTCAGAACACCTGAACAGTGACTTCATCTGATTAGCTGCAGTCACGGTTGATCCAGGATTTTCGGATGAAAGATTGCCTGTGATGCTGACAGGGCCACTCACATATCCAATTTCGGCCAATGCAGCAGGAATCAGAGTGAGTGGTCAGCATTACCCTGAAAAAACATGAAGGTTGGAGGTGCCGCCTTTACTGGCTGCATAAATAATGAGAACACTGGTTTTCATTCTCAAAAATATTACTAAAATATTTTAAAGTACAAGTTGTAACATGGAGAAACGTGTATATAAGCAATGCACAGTGACTACACTGACTTTAACCACAAGCCTACAGGGCACTTATACCCCCTTCTTGCCCAGGCCAATTTCCAGCTTTCAGCGCTGTCGCATTTTGAATGACAATTGCGCGGTCATGCAACACTGTACCCATATGAAATTTTTATCATTTTTTTGTGACAGGTAGAGCGTTATTTTGGTGGTATTTAATCACCTCTGGGTTTTTTTTATTTTTTCTTAAACAAACCAAAAACCACTGAAAATTTTGAAAAAATAAGTTTTTTCTTAGTTTTTGTTATAAAATTTTGTAAATAAGTGATTTTTGTCCTTCACTGATGTGCGCTAATGAGGCTGCAGTGATGGGCACTGATAGGCTGCACTGATGGACACTGATAGGTGGCACTGATGAGGAGGCACTGGTAGGTGGCACTTAAGGGCATTGACAGGCATCACTGATGGGCACTGAAAGGCAGCACTGATACATGACACTGATATATGGCACTGTTAGGTGGCACTGACTGGCATTGATAGGTGGCACTGACTGGCATTGATAGGTGGCACTGACTGGCACTGATAGGCAGCAATGATAGGTGGCACTGATTGGCATTGATGGATGACACTGAAAGGCAGCTCAGATGGGCACTGTTATGTGGCATTGATGTGGCACTGATAGGCACTGGCACTGATGGACTTTGACAGGTGGCACTGCTGGGGCTACACTGATCATCAGGGCACACTGATCATCAGTGCCCTGATGATCAGTGTACATGTCCCCTCCGCGGAAAGCCGATTACCGGCTCTCCTCTCCTCTCGAGCTGCCAGAGTGACAGCTTGAGAGGAGAGAAATGCCGATAACCGGCATTTCCGTGTTTACATGTGATCAGCTGTGATTGGACACAGCTGATCATATGACCGAGCCAACATCTTCGGCTCTTTCCGTGATCGGTGATCCGCTGTGTCGGAGGGACACAGTGCACCACCGATCTGCGCGCTCCCTGAGCCGCGCATGCGCGGTGAGAATGGGAGGACGTCATATGACGTCCTCTCAGAACGAGAGAACTACCTTGTGCCCGTCATTGGACTATATGGCGGGCGGGAGGTGGTTAAAAGGGACAATATTGATATAGTCTGCTACTGTGTCCCATACTAGAAGTGCATGACCCTTCATTTAGCAGTAAATTATTAGAGATCCAAACTGACCTACAGGCTTGCATTGAGGGAAGAGTAATAAAGCACAAACCACAGCAACTGGGGTACAAATAACCAAGAATCAAACAATGCCCTGCAGGAACAGAATTACAAATGCTATACATTTTTTTAATGGATATATTGATACCATTTTTATGGGAAGATTACCATATAGATTTTAAACTTTAAAGTATTTTTTTCTTGTTGACAGGTGGGCGGGATTAGAATCTGTCATATATGTATTGCTGTCTGTGTCCCTGTTAGAAGGATTTCTCTAGCTTCCTATCCCGTTGATCACATAGGACATGAGTGAAATGTGAGCACATGCAGAAAGACCTGGCAGAGGTTCTGACTTATCTGCTCTGCCCCCCCACCCAAAAAAAATAATAAATAAATGGTGGAGTCAGAATGTAAAAGGGCTAATAATTGCCTTTCAAGCAACTATCAGACCTTATCAGCCTTGCTGAAGATGTGTAGCATTGTAAGCTGGATGTTTTCAGTCTTTGAATATGTGAGCCTTTGTGTGCCCCAATACCCTCCCACTATGTTTTAAAAGATAAGGTGCAGCCAACAATCCATAACATACCACGCACGTCACTACATTGTAAAGGCAGTTCAGGGGCTGGCAATGTCCCCATTTGACCAGGTTTGTTTTTATCAGATAATACAAATTATGGGGTATATATATATATATATATATATATCTTTGTTTAGTGAAGAACATTCTTTTGCAGGTATATAAAAAAAACCTAATTCTGTTTAACAAGCACTACTACATCAATTATAACTGACTGGTGACTTCATGTGTCCGTCTCATACCTGTGTAATTGTACTGAGCACATGATAGGTCTACAGTGGTCTCCAGCTCCACTTTCGTCACCTCTGACAGCCACTGTCGGAAATCCTCAAACAGAACTTTTCTAGAACATGGAGAAGACAGAAAAGAGATTGTTTTATGGCTGTTAGATCTAAGAATCATGCTTGAGACCATGAAGGAAAAAACACTAGTTATTCATGTCAGTATACTACACTTTTTTTCAATATTTCGTGTTTTGCTTTAATGAAAGAAAGAGTAGTGATACTGTCAATAAGGGTAACATAGCAACTTTCTTTTTTTAATACGGTGATTTGTCCGTTATTATAGAACCATTTTATTGGCGCCAGTAATACTAAAGAGACAGTTAGTTAAAAAAAACCACAGGTGTTATGAGTGCCATGTACAGACACCAGTGTTGGTCAGAAATACCCTGAGGCTAGGTTCAGACCTATGCAGTTTGCGTTTGATCCATTTCTGCAGTGCATTTTGGCACATGCGTTTTGTTCCCTTTTTTCTTTCTTGTTGCTAGGCAATTAAAACACAAAATGCATCAAATACGCGGCAACAACATGCTTTTCTGCAGCTTTTCCATTGAAGTCTTTAGAACCAAGAACGCAACGTGAATGTGTCCCATAGGAAATCATGTTAAATGGACTGTAGTGAATTTCTGCAAAACTCAAAACACTGCGGAAAACGCTTAGGTGTGAACCTAGCCTGAGTCTGCGTGGTATAGTTTTCTACAGTAAAACCTATACCAAAGTGTCATTCATTTTCCAAGGCACCCAACACACTGTTACAGCAGCAGGCAGCACACACACTCATAAGCACATCAAAAGGAAAAAAAAAAAATTAAAGAAATAAAAACACGTTCAAATTCTCCTGCATCAAAGTGATTGTAAAGACAAAAAAAAATCTCATACTTACCTGCTCTGTGCAATGGTTTTGCACAAAGCACTCCTGATCCTCCTGTTCTCGAGTCCCCTGCTGTTGCATGTGGCCCATCCCTCCTGGCAAATGCCCCTTCAGCAAGCAGCTTGCTATGGGGGCACCTGAGCAGGCTTGCTCCCAAGCCACTGCTCTGTGTGTCCATTCACACACAGCCGCAGCAGCTCGGTCCTGCCCCCTCCTCATTAGCTCACTAGCTGTGATTGACAGTAACAGGAGCCAATGACTCCCACTGTTGTCTCAGCCAATGAGGAGAAAAAACCAGGACAGCTGAGGCTCGCGTGCACATCACCAGATTGAGAGGGGGCTCAAGGTAAGTATTAGGGGGGCTGGGGGATTCGCGGCACAAAGAAGACTTTTTTACCATCATGCATAGAATGCATGAAGGTAAAAAACGCTGCGTCTTTACAACCACTTCAAGGTATACAACCATCCCATTAATTTTAAATAAATGCAGTGCATACTGAGAATGGGTCCAAAGGAATTTGTCATGATAGAAATTTTGGCACTGCCACTAGTGCCTCATTTTCAAAGCTGCGGGTTCTAAGTCTGCCATCTAGGTCCTTGCTTTACTACTTGGTGAGTTACCGACCTGAACACGTAAGCAAGTAGAAATTGCCACTTTACTGGCGGTATACTCTCTTCAGCTCAGTATCCCACTAAGCAGTGAAAAAAGCATCAGGATGACAGTCCCAAAGCTGGACCCTCTGAAAATATGTCACAAGAGAGAGTGATGTGAATGAAAACACACTTAGAATAAATAAGTGAAAAATAGAGACAGATGTCTCCATTATGAGAGGTCAAGCTGTCTGATCAAAAATCATAGAGACATGCATGAGTGGGGCTTGACAAATTGCTTTGAATCTAGAAGCCAGCTAAAAAAGTTAGGAGCTAGTTTTTTTTAACTAACAAAGCTTTATTTTTAATGACAAAACCCCTTCTCTTATTTAGCCCTGATGTGTATCTTTACTGGTGCATGACACAGGTTTACACACAGTTTTGCCTCTCAGCTTTTTCCTATTAACCTTCTTAGGATCCCTAAGAACTCAGTACATTTAATATTGTAGGTTCAGCACATGCTGGGACTTGTAGTTCTATCACAGTCTGCAATGAGGCTACAGCACATGCTGGGACTTGTAGCTCTATCACAGTCTGCAATAGAGGTAAAGCACATGCTGGGACTTGCAGTTCTATCACAGTCTGCAATGAGGCTACAGCACATGCTGGGACTTGTAGTTCTATCACAGCCTGCAATGGAAGTATAGAACATGTTGTTACTTGTAGTTCTATCACAGACTGCGATGGAGGTACAGCACATGCTGGGACTTGTAGTTCTATCACAATCTGCGATGGAGGTACAGCAAATGCTGGGACTTGTAGTTCTATAACAGACTTCAATGGAAGTACAGCACATGCTGGGACTTGTAGTTCTATCACAGTCTGCGATGGAGGTACAGCACATGCAGGGACTTGTAGTTCTATCACAGACTGCGATGGAGGTATAGCACATGCAGGGAATTGTAGTTCTATCAGTCTGCAATGGAGGTACATCACATGCTGGGACTTGTAGTCACCCAGCAGCCCCTGCCCCCAGTGTACACACTCAGGCGGTATCCCTGTACCATTGGCAGAACACAACTGTGTATTGCCCCCTCATAAATGATATGACACTCCTCCAGCCCAATGTCCGAACGCCTGCCCAACCGTCTACCACCCACTCTAGCCCCGTCCCACCCCCGGGGCCCCTCAGGTCTGCTCTATTACCTTGCTTCACTTGTCAGTGACTTCACCACAGACACCCAGGCAGAAGTGAGCACCAGGCCCTTTCACCCCCGCCACAACCAATCAACGCTCTGGCTACTCCAGACTGGCGGGCCGCTCAACCAATGGCCAGTGGGCAGGAGCTGACAGCAGCCTCAACACAAGGCTTGGAGCGTGTGAGGTGGTGTCAGCTTGGACTGTGTGATCCCAATGAATAGGCTGACAAAAGCCCAGGTGCCAGAACACAATTTCTAGTCACCATGTCGACCTGGCACCTGGGATTTGTTCAGTTCTATTCATAAGGTTTTGTATAATGCTTCTGGGCTCAGCTCATGAATGTACATACTTACTACCAACACCACAAAAGCTCCAGCCAATTCTCACCAACTGTCTATTCCTTATCACAGCATACAGCATGTAGGAAAAACATCAACTGTCATGTCTACATGTAGGAGACTCTGAAGCACAAGAGGTGTGAAGGGAAAAAAATGTACCACCAAATCTCTCTTACCTCAGGGCCCGAATGTGTGGTTCCTTTCTGCTCTTCAAATCCTCCGACTGTATAAAGAAATATATAACTATCAGCAGAGACTACTAATGTCATGGAGCAAAACAACACCGGAGAATCCTAATGAAATGTAATTTCTATCAACTCGGCAGTATACACCAATCAGCCATAACTTTATGACCACTATATCCTCCTGAAGAAGCGAGTATGTCACGAAACATATAGAGGACTCTCCGCATTCTCTTGCTCATACCCACTTGTGTTTGGAAGCTCATCCTGATGCTGGATGTTGCTACACAATATTTTGGAAATTTATGCTTCTGAATTGGAGCCTTATCATGGTTAGGATTTTATGGGGTTTTTTCTAATGTATGATTTTAAATATCATTGTAATAAAAATTAAGTTTTTTTTATCTATATATGTGAACTTTTTATTCTTTGGGTACGGAAATAGTCTACTTGTATTTCCCCCCCATTTTAATTTGAATAGTCAATGTTTGGATAATGGTGCCCCCTAGTGCTTACTTAGTTGTCTGCTCTGGCACTTGCTTCTTGTGATTTATGACCAATGACATAAATTCTAAGATTCTATTCTTTGCATTATACTTTAGAAGCTGGTTTGGTTTGCTACTGTTCCTCCATTACGACACCTGATAAACTAAGTATGGGGTTGTAGTTTGAAGTTTTGTAGATATATAACATTTGATGAATAGCTTATATTTCAACATAAAAAATGCGTTTTCTCTAGATAAGATATCATGTGTTTAGCTTCAGTGTTTAAGAATAAAACAGACAACACTTGTTCTATGCCAGGGGCCTCCAAACTTTCTAAAGAAAGGGTCAGTTTACCATCCTTAAGACTTCGGGGGGGGGGGCGCTATACCCAGTGGAGTAAACAATGCCCAATCTTTGATATTAAGGGGAGAAATAGTTAGGTGTCAGTGGGAGAAATAGTGCCCATTTTTGTTGTCAGTGGCAGGAATTATGCCCCATTGTTGGTGTCAGTGGCAGGAATAATTTCTCAAGGGTGGGTAAAGCCAAGCAAAGGGCCAGTTTGGAGACCACTGTACTATGCAATGGAAGAGTCTCTGTCCATTGTTCTGTTTGTCCTTTAAACCCTTGGCCCTGGCGCCTCCTGACCCTTTAAGGGGTTGTAGATGCCGGGAGATAGTGCAGTGTTTCTAATCATGTGACCGCTGTGATTGGCTGTCACATGATCGGAAAGCACCCAATCACAAGTAGAGATCAGGAGCTTTTTGTTAGCCGTAACTGTGCTGGGAGCGCAAAGGGCGCGCACTTTTGGCACAGATCTGTTTCCCTTTAGGTACGCATATATGAGGCCTCTCAGCGTTAAGGCCCACACACCCAGAGGCTGCATATACAGTTGTGTTCAAAATAATAGCAGTGTGTTGAAAAAAGTGAATAAAGCTCAAAATCCTTCTAATAGCTTTTATTTCCATACACACAAATGCTTTGGGAACACTACACATTCTATTCCAAATCAAAACATGAAGAAAAATATATCAAATTTGTGTTGTTTCTCTAAAAATAATTGAAGAAAAGTGAATATTAGACTGTTCAAAAAAATAGCAGTGTTTGTATTCTTCTTTAAAAACTCAAACATTCACTATATAAACTGAAAAATGTTTGAAGATTTTGCTTTCCTTTGAATCACTTAATGAATATTTAGTTGTATAAGCACTGTTTCTGAGAACTGCTGTACATCTGTGTTGCATGGAGTCACCCAACTTCTGGCACCTGTGATCAGGTATTCCAGCCCAGGATGATTGGACTACATTCCACAGTTCTTCTCTATTTCTTGGTTTTGCCTCAGAAACTGCATTTTTGATGTCACCCCACAAGTTTTCTATTGGATTAAGATCCGGGGATTGGGCTGGCCACTCCATAACGTCAATCTTGTTGGTCTGGAACCAAGATGTTGCACGTTTACTGGTGTGTTTGGGGTCGTTGTTTTGTTGGAACACCCATTTCAAGGGCATTTCCTCTTCAGCATAAGGCAGCATGACCTCTTCAAGTATTCTGATGTATTCAAACTGATCCATGATCCCTGGTATGCAATAAATAGGCCCAACACCGTAGTATGAGAAACATCCCCATATCATGATGCTTGCACCACCATGCTTCACTGTCTTCACAGTATACTGTGGCTTGAATTCAGTGTTTGGGGGATCGTCTGACAAACTGTCTCCGGCCACTAGACCCAAAAAGAACAATCTTACTTTCATCAGTCCACAAAATGTTGCGCCATTTCTCTTTAGGCCAGTCAATGTGCTCTTTGGCAAATTGTAACCTCTTCAGCACATGTCATTTTTCCAACAGTGGGACTTTGCGGGGGCTTCTTGCAGATAGCTTGGCTTCACATAGACGTCTTCTAATTGTAACAGTACTCACAGGGAACTTTACACCTTCTTTGATCTTCCTGGGGCTGATTGTTGGCTGAGTCCTTGCCATTTTGGCTATTCTTCTATCCATTCGAATGGTAGTTTTTCGCTTTCTTCCACGTCTTTCAGGTTTTGGTTGCCATTTTAAAGCATTTGCAATCATTTTGGCTGAGCAGCCTATCATTTTCTGCACTTCTTTATATGTTTTCCCCTCTCCAATCAACTTTTTAATCAAGGTACGCTGTTCTTCTGAACAATGTCTGGAACGATCCATTTTCCTCAGAATTTCATTGCACTGTAACCAGCATGCACAACATTTGCTGCCTTCCTTCCTTAAAATAAGGGCAATAATTGCCACCTGTTTTTCAAAGAATGAATGACCTCACTAATAGAACTCCACACTGCTATTATTTTGAACATGTCCCTTTCAATTCGTGATTCAATTACACAGAATCAGCAGCATGCATGTCATGACTGTTGGGTCTGTTGGATTTCTATTACTCTACTACACCTGCTAGTAAATTATTTGCCATGAAGAAATATAATTTCTACTAAAAACATTGATTGATCCGGTTAGTGATGTCTGACTGCTATTATTTTGAACACAAATGTATGTGTACTGCCAGCAGGAAAGAGTTAAAGTGACACTAAACTGTTTTTTAAATCTATTCAAGCATGATTTAACTCAACAAAAATATCTTCTGTTGCTCTCAGCCTTCAATTTCCTTTTTTTGCTCCAGTGATCCAGCTTCCAGTTACAATGTGACTACCTACATTCTCTATTCATTCTCTGTCTATTCTCACTGCATGTAGGAGTGTAGCCACCCTCTCTTGCTTTACAGATGGACTATAAGTAGGATGCATTGAGCAGTGCACATGACAGCAGCTAATGTGAACTGTTTGATCTAAATAAAAAGAGGAGGGAAAAGGAGAGGATCGGAAGTTCATGGAGGACATTACAGAGAGGCAGATAAATAAAGTAAGAAACAATTTCATGAAAAATAGATTACATGGCCATTAGTGGATGTGTCTATACTGTATTATACACTGCTCAAAAAAAATGAAAGGAAACCTTTTTAACCACATGCTAACCGCGCTATAGCCAAATGACAGCTACAGCGCAGTTGTCCAGTTCTGGGAGGGCGTCACATGGCATTCTCCCAAAACACGCCCCCCGTGCGCCCCTAGTGGCGTGCACCTGGCAATCTCTGTGTCCTACAGAGACACAGCTGATCACGTGATGAGGTAAAAGGCCAATCACAACGGCCTTTTACCACATGATCAGCTGTGTCCAATGACACAGCAGATCACCGAGTAAATAGTTGCCGGTTATCGGCTGCACTTTGACAGCGTGAGGAAGGTACAACTGATAACTGGCAACTGTCACAGGGCAGATCGGCACTGATGATCAGTGCCCAGCTGTGCCACCCAGTGCCCCCAGTCAGCGCTGCCTATCAGTGCCCATCATTGCTGCACATCAGTGCCTACTTATTAATGTCCACCAGTGCCGCCTCATCAGTGCCACTTCAGCCTATCAGTGCCCATCAGTGCTGCCTATTTGTGCCAGCTCATCGGTGCCCATCAGTGCTGCCTATCAGTGCAGCGTCATCAACCCACATCAGTGAAGGAGAAAAATTACCTGTTTGCGAAAATATATAATAGAAACAAAGAAAAACTTATCTTTTCAAATGTTTTGCACTTTTTTTGCTTATAGTGCAAAAAATTAAAAAAGCCCAGTGGCGATTAATTACCACCAAAAGAAAGCTCTATTTGTGTGAAAAAAAATTATAAAACTTTCATATGGGTACAGTGTTGCAATTGTCATTCAAATTGTGAGAGTGCTGAAAGGTGAAAATTGGCCTGGACACGAAGGGGGTAAAAATGCCCAGTAGGCAAGTGGTTTACCAGAGTATAGCAACAAGTCAATGAAACTCCTGGGATATTGACCTGGTAAGGCAAGTAGCAGAGGGGGTTGTTAATCAGTTTCAGCTGCTTTGGTGTTAATGAAATTAACAGGTGCACTAGATGAGCAACAATGAGATGACCCCCAAAACAGGAATGGTTTTACAGGTGGAGGCCAGTTACATTTTTTTTCCCTACTCATCTTTTTTGACTGTTTTTTCACTAGTTTTGCATTTGGGTAGGGTCAGTGTCATTACTGGTAGCATGAGGCCATACCTGGACCCTACAGAGGTTGCATAGGCAGTCCAACTCCTCCAGGATGGCACGTCAATACGTGCCATTGCCAGAAGGTTTGCTGTGTCTCCTAGCAGACTCAAAAGCATGGAGGAGAGCTGAGCAGGGCTGTAGAAGGTTCTTTTTTTTTTTTTTTCCAAAAAAAACGTTTTATTGAAGTATGAAAGGTAAACAAATGATAGACAGATACGGATCGCAGTCCGTGCAAAGTTTCTAGTACGTTCTCCCATAACGCAGACGGGATCAAGACAATATATTAATTTGTAGAACATCAGAGGACGGAGTTCCACAGTAAGGCAAAAGTGATAGACGTAACCATAGCAATACTGACAGTAGCATGTACTTTAGATAATTATGGTATACACTAGGCTCTATGTAAGGAAAGTATACATAAGCGGATTCTGAAGTGGTCGTCAAAAGTATCCTCTCAAGGCATCTATGACATATATTTCCATCTCAAAAAAAATGTGGGTTACTGTTGTAGAATATTGTTACATCTGTATAGCTATGGGTGTTCCGTACCGAATGAGAATAATAGCTAATTAGACTATGAGAAAAGAGGGTGTAAATGAGAGAAAGAAAAGAAAAGAAAGAGAGGAGCGTGGGGATGGAGGAAGAATATGAGATGAGATATCAAAATGAGGTGGGAGGAGACGCACATGACAAATAGAAGGGGGGAATGGGGAGAGAGAGATGGAGAGAAAATAAAAAAAAAAGAGAGGGGGGGGGGGAAGTGGTTGGATGATGAGGTTCATATTTAAATAAGCATAACCAAACCAGTTACATCTATTCGTAACAGCCTGGCTGTATCTAATTCATCTTTTTAATTAGCGATATTTAGAGGCCTTCGGTGTCTCCAAATCTTTCTCGTTCAATCCCTCAGCAAGCCAAGGTAAGTATCAGTAGTTTGGAAGTGGGTCCAACAAGCCCAAGTCTTCCTGAATCGCTCGGGGTGATCTTTTGCCACTGAGATCAGTTCCTCCATTTCAGCAATCCTCTGGATCCTAAGAATCCACTCTCGTACGGTGGGAATATAGGCTGATCGCCAATGAACAGGGATACACTGCTTTGCCGCATTTAACATGTGTAATGCAAGGGACTTACGGTAAATCCTCACCGGAAGGGAGGAGTGATGGAGTAGACATTGTGCTGGTGTAAAGTCTAGGGTGTAAGTGGTTACTTGTCTAATGATGTCCAAAATTCGTCTCCAGAAGGGCTGCAACAGCGGGCATTCCCACCATATATGGAGAAGAGTACCATTTGCCTGGGAGCATCGCCAGCATAAATCTGGCACTTTAGGATCAAATTTATGAATCACAGATGGAACTCTATACCATCTGGAAAAAACTTTGTAGTTGCTTTCTTGTGTAGAAACACATATGGAACCTTTATGCATGTGATCGTAAATGTGGTTCCATTCCTCAGGTGAGATTGAAATTTCTAGATCATGCTGCCAGGCTGCACAGGCCTTCAGTGAGTGAGATGTATTGGAACTTTCCAATAGGGAATATAATTTGGATATTACATGCCTCTGTGGGAGATCTGTAAAGCAGAGTTTTTCGAAAGCAGTAAGCGGTCTTGAATAATCCTGTGGGGAGTTACGTAGAAAATGGTGGATTTGTCTATACATCCAAGGCGTTAAGGTAAGGGCTGGCCACGCCTTTGTAATGTCTTCTCTAGATCGGAGCTTAGAATCTTTGAGAAATTGACGTACTGTTAGGTTATCTTCCCGTCTATACCCAGCGAGAAAGGTCGTAGACATCCCTGGAATAAAGTCCGGGTTCAATTTGATCGGAGTGAAAGGGCTCGGAGAGGAAGAAAGTACTTTTTCCTGAAACACTTGCGCGCTACATCGTAAAGTGGGACCTATAAGTGGGTGCGTCCGAAATTCAGAAGGGACATGGGCGGTTTTCAGCCATGGGGAGGTGGAAAGTGGTATCTTCGAAAAATCAGCCTCCAAACCGACCCAGATCTTATGAATGTGATTCGTGGTCCAGTCTACTAATCTGGCTAGGTGGCAAGACCTGTAGTAACGAGAAATATCCGGTAATCCAATACCTCCATTCTTCTTGGACATAGTGAGTTGGGTGAAGCTGATTCTTGGGCGTTTATTATACCAAAGAAAAGAGGAGCAGAGCGTTTTATATGATTGAAAGAATGAATTTGGTAATTGAATTGGTATTGTTTGTAGTAAATATAATATTCTGGGGAGCATGTTCATCTTAAGTATGGCTGCTCTACCAAACCAAGAGAACCAAGGTTTATTCCACATCTGAAGGTCTTTGGAAATGTTACGTAAGAGGGGTAGAAAATTTGTTGCATATAGTTCGGTAAGATGGGATGGTAGTTGGATACCTAAATAAGTGATAGTTTCTCGTTGCCAGGTAAAGGGAAAATTTGATGTCGCTTGTTTAACCACCTCCGGTTTTAATGATACATTAAGCGCTTGGGATTTAGAAAAGTTAATTTTGAAGTTAGCCAAATACTGAAATAATTTGAAATCCTGTAACAAATTAGGTATCGTGATATGAGGATCTGTCAGGAAAAGCAGTATGTCGTCAGCAAAGGCTGCCACTTTATGCGTTTTGCCATTGATCAAAATCCCTTTAATGTTGGCATTATCTTTGATGCAATTCAATAAGGGTTCCAGTGTAAGAATGAATAGGAGAGGTGACAGAGGGCATCCCTGTCTGGTCCCGTTGCTGATCAGAAAAGAGTCTGATAGGTGTCCGTTCACTCGCACTCGCGCTGTGGGGGCTTTATATAGAGACATAATATAGGTCAAAAAGCGCAAAGGCAGTCCAATGCCAATCAAAACTGCCTCTAGGTAATCCCAAGCTAGTCTGTCAAACGCCTTCTCGGCATCTAAAGAGAGAAAGAATCCGGACTGTTGATTTTGGGTTAACCAATGATGTATATTTATGGCCCTTATTGTGTTATCTCTGGCTTCTCTTCCCGGAACAAAACCCACCTGATCCGGAGATATGATGGATTCTATAACATGTAGTAGACGATTAGCCAGAATCTTGGCAAAGATCTTCAGATCAACATTCAATAGGGAAATTGGTCGGTAGTTCGCTGGGGACGTGTGATCCTTATTCTCTTTGGGTATAACCGTAATGTGAGCCTCGGAAAGATTGCGCATGGACTGCCCCGGAGTGTTTAAGGAATTGAAAGCCTGGAGAAATGGGAGTGCTAATACGTCAAGAAAAGATTTGTAATAAGAATTAGTAAAACCGTCAGGTCCTGGACTTTTACCAGGTTTCAACTGCGTAATAGCTTGTTGTAGTTCCGCTAACGTCAGAGCACTCTCTAAATCTTTTGCTTGCGATCTAGAGATCTGTTTAGGAAGATATTGTGTGAGGAATGACTGTATAATGACCTCACGTGGCCTAGTATCAGCTGCTGATTTGGACGGTAGGGATAAATTATATAAATTAAAGTAATACTCCTCAAATTCCGCTGCAATATCCGACGGTGTTTTCAGTGTGCGTCCATTTTTGGAATGGAGCTGATATACGTGCCGAGCAGCCTTTTTGGATTGTAAAGCCCGAGCAAGAAATTTGCCACTCTTATTTCCATGTTCGTAGAAAAGTTTTTGTTGAAGAATAAAATTACGTTTAGATTTCTTTTCCACTACCTCGCTGAGTTGTTTACGTGCTTGCTCCAGTTCAGTAAAAGATCTTAATGCCATAGATCGTTTATGGGAGCACTCAAGTGTGCGGACTTTGTGCAATAATGCGTTGAATGATGCTTGCGCCATACGTTTCCGTTTAGACGAGATAGATATTAGAATTCCACGTATCACACATTTGTGCGCTTCCCACCGTACGAGAGGGGATGTTTCCGAGGATGCATTTTCTTGAAAGTAGTTCGTCAAAGAACTACGGATCTGAAGAATAACTGATGCGTCCGTTAGGAGAAATGGGTCCAGTCGCCATATTTTGGAAGTACTTGGTGTATCCAGGAATTGCAAAGTGATCATAATCGGGTGATGGTCTGAAAGGATCTTCGGTTCGATCGAGGCTGACTTCAAGGCGTATAAATCTTGTTGCGAAAGAAAGAAATAATCAATTCTTGAATGGCGTTTGTGAGGCGCAGAGTAAAAGGTGTAATCTTTGTCCGAAGGGTGCAAAGTACGCCATGCATCATGTAGGAGAAGGTCTTTCAATTCAATTTTAATTTGCTTAAGTGCTTGAAACGGGATGGATGAGACCCCCGAAGATGTATCTTCCAATGGGTTCAATGCTACATTAAAGTCGCCGCCTAGAATCACAATACCCGATTGAAATGTAGCAAGTAACTTAGCTATGTTACGAAAAAATCCTACTTGTGCTGTATTGGGACTATAAATGTTGACTAAGGTAAGTGGTTTATTAAAGAGGGTGCCTTTAAGAAAAAGGAATCTTCCCTCAGGATCCTCGAGCGATTCAGAAAGTTCAAACGGAAGAGTTTTGGAAAGTAAAATGGATACCCCCTTGGCTTTCACCTCCGTATTAACCGAATGGTATGCCGTGGGATAATGAACATTGGAGAATCTAGGGACTTGGTCTGCTCGGAAATGAGTTTCTTGGATAAAGAGCACATCTGCACGAAGGCTTTTCATGTAGGTAAGAAGTTGCGAACGTTTTTCAGGTACGTTTAGGCCCCTCGCGTTAAGAGAGGCCACGGAAAGTGTGCGAATTGACCGATTCGATGTGTGGTTGTTCGTCATTGTGTAATCTACCCAAAAGGGTTGCTTAAGGGCAATATGTGTACCAGAAAAGTATCACGCGGGTAGGGAAAAAAAAAAAAAAAAGGGGGGGGGGAGGGGTAGAGGGGGGCAGGGGTGATGAAAAGGGGAGTAAAGAATAGTATAAAGACTGTAAAGAGACTAGTATGAATTAACAGAAAAGTTAAAATAGAGACGGAATCATAAAGGAAAGATTCAAGAAATTTGAAGAAGAAGAAAGGAAGTGTTAGGTGTATGCCCCATAAACCCAAATGTATGTATGAGGCTATTTCCCTTCCACTTCCTTTAAAGATTATATTCCAGAGGTAGAATAGACCAGCTACTCTATCTCATAGTACAGCTCCCAAGAATTGGTTATTTGCAAAATGTTATCTGGGAGTCTGAAATTAGAGTCGGAGGGTATTCAAACCCAGAGATGGCCGATTTGATAAAATACAGAATAATCTGAAAGAGGCCTAACTCTCCTGAGTAAAAGGTGTAGAGGGGAAGTAATCTAACATGAGGTGTCCTTGACACATAAACGTAGGTGGGAAATGGCTCATTGAAGACGAGAAATAAATAATGTGTAGCAGGGGGTGGATAAAGGCTAGAGTATTATATGCCAAAGCATATAGAGCAAAATGGTGTATGTATCCACGTGGACCGTATCAAAGCTCAAGAACAGTGAAGTGTAACTATATGAGTGGAATTGAATGTGTACCAGAAAAAAAAAAAAAAAAAAAAACCCCATAAGTTATGAGAGTATTACATGTGAATTTGGACAGATACTGAGAAAGTACAAGTCACTTGCGCATAGCTTAAATTAACTGTAAATATGTTTTGTTATCACAGGTAAAACATAATGCAATCTATAATCTGTCTTTTCCGTAAAGATGTTGTAAACCAAGCTAAATAAACAACCAAGTCAACTAACGAGAGATTTCCATATGCCATCTCAATTGCGAATAAAGATATCTACTTCACATGAAACATTACATGACAGTAGCAACAATATCACTTATGAGTAAACTGGTGTGTAGGCCTCAGATCAAACCTCTACTTAAACCGTATTCTAGAGACAATAGAAATATGAGACCCAACGCGGGGATGTAATATATCGCTGAACACCCCGTTGCTTACCGAACAGATACAGGATGGTGGGGGGGGATGTGTCCAAAAATCCGTGGCCCAAAATGATCCCGTTACTGATCAGAGCAGCTAAATTTTTGGGGCCAAACTAGACCCGACCACGGAATAGACTGTTAACGTAAATATCAAATATGACGGTCCCAACTCCCATAGCTGAGATAGCACCCTAATCATATCTAAGTAGAAGGTATGTAATAAGCCAGGGCCCAAATTGCATATTGAGGCATTTCCCATTGCTATGCAGTACGCAAACCATTTAAGGAGAGCGATGGGGACGTGCGAGAATACTATTAAAATATTGTTTACAATGATCAAACCAAAAGATAAGGGTCAGAGATATTTATGTATAACGGTACATGAAGGTGGTCCGGAGTCCCAGGAATCCAGATTACAGCATCATGTCTTAGTATACAGTAGGAGCGAAATACGCCTCTCCGTGCAATAATAAGCCATATGGGCTGCTATCCTCTGTCAATACAGTAACTATATGTGTAGAGGCTAGGCCCAAGGCGAATCAGAGTTTATAGAGAGATAGACATGACATATAACTTTCAAAGACCATAATATTAAGATTCAAATAGTAGGATCATAAAGACTCCCCAACCACCTGTAACACGTTCTCAATATAGTGGGATCCAGAGAGGCAGGCCGCAGCCCAAACAAGGGCTTAGCCCGCATCTCTGGATCCCAACCGCGTTTTCGCTCCTATATCCGACAGGGTTCATCATGTATTATGTTGGGCCTTTACTTACCACGCTAGTAAATTGTAGCACTGGTAAGGATATTCACAAGAATATCAGTAGGGTTGTCCTGACCTAGCTCATCAATACCACAACCGAGGGTACAACAACAATTATATGCCAGCAAGACAAATATATATCACTGAGAAATAATATACGTAAAAGTTTTAACAACGTGATACGATACACATACCCTTAAGTCCAGACTTCAGGTATACCAGAGAAGTTAGATATGACATATAACGGAACCTAGAATACAAAGAGAAGCGCATACTCGATCCACTAGAGGAGTAGTCTCGAAGTGCGGGGTTGCTTATACCCCTTCGCCTTAGTAGGTGGTAACGGGGAGAAGTTATTCATGGCGCGCCTTGCGGTGTGCAGGTGATGCTGGTAGACTGTCTCCAGTAATAAGCCTCCTACGAACCGGGGAAGTTGAGGCTTGATGTGTTAACTTGCGTCATCTGTCTCCGCTCGAGGGGCCAGTAGATTGTGCTTCCATAGAGCCTTCATCTGGCTGCGATTGTAGAAAAGGTTCAGTGGACCAATTTGGAATGTCAGGTAATAGGATACTCAAGATTTCACAGAATGGTGCAAGATCCTCCGGAAACCTCATGAGAGCTGATCTCCCCAAATGTGTTGCAGAGAGACCAAACGGGAACTTCCAACGGTAGGCGATACCTTTAGAGCGAAGTAGATCTAGTAAAGGGCGTAGGTCTTTCCTGCGTTGTAGGGTAAGATGGGAAAGATCTTGGAATAGTTTAATTTCGGAATCCTGGTATAACAAGGGTTGTTTATCTCGAGCTCTGCGTAATATGTCCTCTTTAAGTCGGAAGTCGACTAGACAGCAAACTATATCTCTCGGTGGGTCAGAATCTCTGCCTTTAGGACGCAAAGCCCTGTGGAGGCGTTCAAACTCAATTGGAGATTCATGTGGTCTTTCTAAAAGATCATTAAAGATGGAGAGAAGAGTTTGGGCAAGGTGGCTAGGCTCAATTGCTTCTGGTACACCGCGCACCCTTAAATTGTGTCTTCTTCCCC
Organism: Staurois parvus; assembly: GCF_062004578.1. Classification (NCBI taxonomy): domain Eukaryota; kingdom Metazoa; phylum Chordata; class Amphibia; order Anura; family Ranidae; genus Staurois; species Staurois parvus. The sequence continues at coordinate 866,655 of NW_028319132.1, forward strand.
TATTATCCAAATCTTCGATGTGACGATCGAGTTCTCTTAGGTGCATGGTGTGTGTGTCAACCTGCTTACGCATATCATGGATAGCAAGGCCTTGCATATTAACTTTATCTTCTACCATGTCCAGCCTATAGGCTACTGCCTGTAAGTCAATGTGTAGCTCAGCTATTGCCGAGGAAAGAGACTCTTTGATATCCGATGCAACCGCTTTCAAGTCTCCTATGGTGAGGTGAGCAGGTTCAGAACGACCCGCTGCGGCAGCCGCCGCCATGCTCAAAGGCTGAGAAGAGAACTCCTTTGCAGGCGAATGCAATGGGGATGCAAGGGCGGATGAATCCGCGTGATCCGGAGTGTGAGATCGAAATAATTCCGGAATGCTGCGATTAGCCGGACCACCTGTACGGCGAGGGGATCTGGAGCGAGGAGTGACAGCCTTCTTATCTGCTTTCCCCATGTCGGCAGCGACTCTTGATTCTGATTGCGTAGCCCCACCTACGTGTGTCAAGGCTCAAGGAATTATATTACCATTTTCTCTGGGGTCAGACTGTGTCCCCCAAAACTAGAAAGTGAAAATAGGGATAGATAGTGGAAAACAAGCCCTAGGTTGTACTGTACGTCTCCACGTGCTTGAGATTAAAGGCGAGACAAGGAAGACACTTATTTTGCTGTGGAAATGCAGTGACTATCGCTGCCTTCCCTGTATATGAATCTGTGGGTGATATAACGACCGTAAGCCTAATCTCAGCACAGCTTCCTTTTTTTTATGGGCTGTAGCAAGGTCTCCGCAATAAGCCGGTGTTCCCTGGGTTTGTGTGGGGGATGTCTCGATGGACTCCGGAATGCCGGTAGTTGTCTGAGGGATGAGGTATGCGTGCTAGGCAAGTGATCCTCCTTTGGGTGTGATTGCAGCCAGCCTGTGTAGGGTGGGAAAGGTCCTGGGCCCACTAGGCCGCATTAATCCTCGCCACCCCTGTATCCCATATGGGGGGGAGGGAAGGTGATCAGGATGCTCCTCCAGGACGTCCTGACAGGCACGGAGGGATGACAGGCAGCAGACCACAGAACGAGCGGGAGGGGGGGTTATCAGTCCTCCCCCTTCCTGATCCTGCACCCACCTTCACACCACCGCTGACCGGCCCGTCGTGCACCAGAGGGCTCCGCGGCTCCACTCGGCCGCAACAGGCCGCACCAGATCGCCACCCCAGAACGGCTCGGAGGGATGACAGGCAGCAGACCACAGAACGAGCGGGAGGTGGGGGTCATCAGTCCTCCCCCTTCCCGATCCTGCACCCACCGTCACACCACCGCTGACCGGCCCGTCATGCGCCAGAGGGCTCCGCGGCTCCACTCGGCCGCAACAGGCCGCACCAGATCGCCACCCCAGAACGGCTCCAAAAGCGCCTCCGGCTGCCCGGCCGCAACGTAGCAGGGACGGGTGAGTAACCCGCTCAACCCTACCCTCTCATACGACCTGGATGCCAGTGGAGCATATATCGAGCCGCCGGAGCTCCAGGTCATGCGACTTGTCCGGTCGCCATCTTGGACACGCCCCCCTGTAGAAGGTTCTTAACCGAGCAGCAGGACTGGTATCTGCTCAAGGAAGGACAGGATGAACACTGCCAGAACCCTACAAAATGACCTCCAGCAGGCCACTGGTGCAGGAGCGGACTGACCATTTGAAAACTCGGGCACTGCCCGAGGGCCTGGGGTCAGTAGGGGGCCCATGAGATGCCCCTGGTACCTTTTTCATAGGCTTTTTTGAGTTTGAGTTTTTTGAGGGGCCCCATTACCCCCTATTGCCCGGGGGCCCCATGAGTTGTCAGTCCGCCTCTGCACTGGTGTGAATGTCTTTGACCAAACAATCAGAAACAGACTTCATGAGGGTGGCCTGAGGGCCCGATGTTCTCTAGTGGGCCCCATGCTCACTGCCCAGCATCATAGCGCTCGACTGGCATTTGCCCTTAAACACCAGAGTTGGCAGGTCCACCACCGGCGCCCTGTGCTTTTCACAGATGACAGCAGCTTCACCCTGAGCACATGTGACAGACAGGAAAGGGTCTGGAGAAGACATGGAGAACATTATGCTGCCTGTAAATTCGTTCAGCATGACTGTTTTGGTGGTGGGTCAGTGATGGTCTGGGGATGCATATCCATGGAGGGACGCACAGACCTCTACAGGCTAGACAATGGCACCCTGACTACCATTAGGTATCGGGATGAAATCCTTGGACCTATTGTCAGACCCTACGCTGGTGCAGTGGGTCCTGGGTTCCTCCTGGTGCACAACAATGCCTGGCCACATGTAGCGAGAGTATGCAGGAAGTTCCTGGAGGATGAAGGAATTAATACCATTGAATGGCCCCCATGCTCGCCTGACCTTAATCCAATAGAACATCTCTGGGATGTCATGTTTCGGTCCATCTGATGCCACCAGGTTGCACCTCAGACTGTCCAGGAGCTCAGTGATGCCCTGGTCCAGATCTGGGAGGAAATACCCCAGGACACCATCCGTCATCTCATTAGGAGCCGCCCCCGATGTTGTCAGGCATGTATACAAGCACATGGGGGCCATACAAACTACTGAGGACCATTCTGAGTTGCTGCAATGAAATATCAGCAAAATGGACTAGCCTGCTGCATCATTTTTTCACTTTGATTCGTCTTTGAATTCAGTCCTCTGTAGGTCGATCATTTTCATTTCCATCAAACGATGGAGCACCCTTACATTCCTAACACATTACCCCGTCCATATCAGTATAGAGATCCAGCATGAGATTTTCCCCATTGAGATCTGATGTGTATTCATAGTGTTCAATTTTTTTGAGCAGAGTATTTACAGAATAGGGATGTTGCTTGGTGTCCCTCTAATTTTGTGCCTAGCCTCTGCATTTTCCTGCTTTTCTTCTCACCCAGCGTGCTGTCCTACCTGCTGATATTTGTACAAGTCATTGGATTTGTCATGGAAATTCAAGGCCAATAGTTCATCTTTCAGCCCATCCAGGAACTCGGAGTTTTCAATGAAAGAACGGATGACACAGTGCTGGAAGGGGACAGAATCCAGAAGAACAGAGCCTGCAGAGGAGCACAAATGAAGAGGATGTAAAGCCTGGACAACATGCACCCCCTCAGGGGCACGACTCCCCAACCTGACTCCACCCCACCCCCTCAGTCCCCCCACTTGACTCCACCCCCCTTAGGGGCTCCACTCCACCCCCCTCAGGGGCACAACTCCCCAACCTGACTCCACCCCGTCCACTCACCTGACTCCACCCCCCTCAGGTGCTCCACTCCACCCCCCTCTGGGGCCCTGCTCCCCCACCTGACTCCACCCCCACAGGGGCTCCGACCCCACCCCCTCAGGGGCACGACTCCCCAACCTGACTCCACCCTGTCCCCCCACCTGACACCACCACCCTCAGGGGCTCCACTCCACCCCCCTCAGGGGCCCCCAGCTCCCCCACCTGACTCCACCCCCTCAGGGGCTCCGACCCCACCCCCTCAGGGGCACGACTCCCCAACCTGACTCCACCCTCCTCAAGGGCTCCACTAGACCCCCCTTAGGGGCCCTGCTCCCCCACCTGACTCCACCCCCTCAGGGGCACAACTCCCCAACCTGACTCCAAACCGTCCCCCTCAGTCCACCCACATGACTCCACCCCCCTCAGGGGCTGTGCTCCCCCTGACTCCACCCCATAGGGGCTCGACTCCATCCCCTCAGGGGCACAACTCCACCCCATCCCCCTCAGGGGTCTCCGCACCCCCCACCTGACTCCACCCCCTTAGGGGGGCTCCACACCCCCACCTGACTCCACCCCCTCAGGGGCTCCACTCCCCCACATGACTGCTCCCCTACATGACTCCTCCCTCTCTGAGGGGTCTGCTCCCCCTCCTGACTCCACCCCCTGAGATGGCTCCGCTCCCCCACCGCACTTCCTCAGTCCTCCCCACGTGCCCCCCTCACTCACCACACTGCGCAGTCTCCCGGCTCTCCCAGGCTCTGCTCACCTCCTCTCGACCAGTTTTCTCCCCCAGTGACACTGACAGCTCAGCCCTCACCGGCCCCCTGGCCTTCTTCCCCCCACTCCCCCCTTCCCCTCTCTGCCTCCTCTTCCCACTCATTCCTCCACTCTTCTAACTTTAGAACTACACTTCCCAGAACTCCCCGCACTGCGGCGCATTCTGATGACTCGCCTCTCCCCGCTACCGGACGTGACATCCCGCTCTTTCCGCTTCAACATTGTCGGGGCTGTGAGCGCTCGAAACTCGGAGAAGAGGCGGCACAGGGGCCCAGACAGCAGCTCTCCACCCCGACCAGCATGTCGGTGATTCCGCCGAACCGCTCGCAGACAGGCTGGCCCAGAGGGGTGAACCAGTTCGGGAACAAGTACCTGCCTCAGACAAAGCCACTCACCCTGGAGCGGACCATTAACCTGTGAGCCGGGGGGAGGGGAGGGCGCAGTGCAGCGCCTTATTATTCCTGTGTATGTGGAGGAGAGGATGGAAAGGGCCGGACATGTGCGGAGGAGGACGGCCTCGGAGCCAACCTCGCCCCACACAATGGCCTCTACTCCCAGATCCCAGGGGGGAGGAGGAGGCGGCAGTGTATGTATGGCCGACATCTGTAGTCATGGATGGAGAAGGGGAGAGGTTTATCTCTGACAGGGCTTTGCTGGTTGTGTACCACTGGGGAAATTTATCCTCACTTCCTGTCCCTGAGACAACAGGAAGTCAGAGGAAATCTCCCAAAGTGAGAGGAATTCCCCTCCTAGGGCTCAACCATACGGCAGAGAAAATGCTGCGCTTAGATGAGTACAGCCAATAGATCTGTGTGCATCTAAACCCAGCACTGTAGTGATCAATCAGCCCATACACAGCAGTGTCTAGAGGTGACAATGTGCAGCAAAAATAAGCCACAGCAGCGGGTTTGGCTCCCGTAGACCTGCGGGTTTGGCTCCCGTAGACCTGCGGGTTTGGCTCCCGTAGACCTGCGGGTTTGGCTCCCGTAGACCTGCGGGTTTGGCTCCCGTAGACCTGCGGGTTTGGCTCCCGTAGACCTGCGGGTTTGGCTCCCGTAGACCTGCGGGTTTGGCTCCCGTAGACCTGCGGGTTTGGCGCCCGTAGATCTGCAGAGTCTACATGTGTACGCAAGTACCATGGGTGCATATTTTACACAGGATCGTCTAGCTCGGCCAGCAAGTACTTTTTTTTTCATTCAGAAAATATGCATTAGCCCATATGAACGAGCACTTAGGCTCACCATAAACAATACAATCTGACCATTTAATCATTTACAATCTAATTTACTAAAATGATGGACTATGAGGACCTACCTAATCCACCCAACCAATTTGTGCCCAATCAGGAAGGCCCTTGTGCTACATAAGTGTTTGTACAATCTTTTTTTTTTTTTTTTTAGATCTACCGTCAGATTGCAACATTTGGGGTAAGCTTTAGAGCAGGGGTGTCAAACTGGCGGCCCTCCAGCTGTTATGAAACTACAAATCCCATCATGCCTCTGCCTTTGGGAGTCATGCTTGTAACTGTCAGTCTTGCAATGCCTCATGGGACTTGTAGTTTGGCAACAGCTGTAGGGCTGCCAGTTTGACACCTGTGCTTTAGACAGTTGTCCCTGGAACAGACAACCTCATTGGATAATTGATCCTAGGGTCAACACTAAGATTTTGGATTTCCTCTCGCTTTCTTGTTAGTAATGGTCACCAATACAAGTAGAGGTAAATATCTCCATTGGGGCCACAGACCGCAATAAAACACAACTTCGCCCTACTGTGTCTAAATTAAATAAAAACTACCTAGAGATACATTTTAAATCTCTGGTCTGTTTTTTATTTCTGTCTGTGACCCCATTGGGACATTTTCCCTCACTTCCTGCCTCTGACTCCCACATAGAAGTGGGTTATCCCTGGACATAGGAAATGGGAGATGTGGCCATCAGAAGGCAACACTCTAAAAGGGAAGTGTGGTCTTCCCTGGGACATACAGGAAATGGGAGGTGCAGTCATCTCCCAGACACAGGAAATGGGAGGTGTGGTCATTCCTGGGTCATACAGGAAATGGGAGGTGTGGTCATTCCTGGGTCATACAGGAAATGGGAGGTGTGGTCATTCCTGGGTCATACAGGAAATGGGAGGTGTGGTCATTCCTGGGTCATACAGGAAATGGGAGGTGTGGTCATTCCTGGGTCATACAGGAAATGGGAGATGTGGTCATTCCTGGGTCATACAGGAAATGGGAGGTGTGGTCATTCCTGGGTCATACAGGAAATGGGAGGTGTGGTCATTCCTGGGTCATACAGGAAATGGGAGGTGTGGTCATTCCTGGGTCATACAGGAAATGGGAGGTGTGCTCATTCCTGGATCATACAGGAAATGGGAGGTGTGGTCATTCCTGGGTCATACAGGAAATGGGAGGTGTGGTCATTCCTGGGTCATACAGGAAATGGGAGGTGTGGTCATTCCTGGGTCATACAGGAAATGGGAGGTGTGGTCATTCCTGGGTCATACAGGAAATGGGAGGTGTGGTCATCCAAAGACCACATAGTAAAAGAGAAGTGTGGTCTTCCTTGGGACATATAGGAAATAAAAGGTGTGGTTATTCCCAGGGCATACAGGAAATGGGAGGTGCGGTCAGCTCTGGAAACAAAAAATTGGAGGTGAGGTCATTGGAAGGTCACACAAAAAAAGGAGGTGTGGCTATCCCAGGGACATACAGGAAATGGGAGGTGCAATCATCGCCCAGACACAGGAAATGGGAGGTGTGGTTATCCCATAGATATACAGAAAATGGGAGGTGTGGTTATCCCCAACCAGGAAGGCACAGATAGCAATAAAAAAAAATGTTTTAAGCTACCGGCTCTAATAAAAAAGCATTATTTTTTTTTGGTGAGCTCTTCTTTAACTTCTGTCCTGGCAGGAAACAAGGGAAAATCTCACCAATGAGAACACAGAATAAATACCTATTAGAGGCTCTAACCCTTCCCCACTTTGTTCAGAATAGACAAAAGGTTTTGTCCAGAGTTGACGCTGAATTCTGGACTGCGGACAGTTGTCTTTGCAGTGATGACTCCTCTGCATTGTGGGGAATAACCGCTTTCTTGCCTGAGGGATGAAGAAGGAGGTGATGTACTTAACCTGTTGCTTGCTCCCTCAGTAGCTAACGCTCTCCTGCTGTTTGATGCATCAGGGATGTGTTTTCAGCTATTCCAACCCCCTAGACAAAAGCGCATCTAAAAAGTTCACCTTTAATACTTTTTCAATGAAAGACCATACCTTCTCTTTCGCAGCAGAGCAGAGTGCACATGCATGGGTGGGGAATGAGGCCAAGTGCTCGATCATGCAGTGTAGGGGCCACGCATCTTAGGCAAGACAGAGAGGGGAGGCCAGTCAGAGATGAGTGCTGTCAATTAGACCCTTTATTACGTATTCATCTCTTTTTAAGAAGTGTGGTTGTACAGAAGTGTGTGTGTGGGGGATACATCATCCATCCAGGCTAAGTGACTACAGCATTGATACCTGGGGGGTGGATTAAGCTCAAACATTTAGAATGTAGTGATATTTCTTTGTGCTTTGAACATTTTTTTAATGGGCCTGGAGGCATGGGGCTTGGTCCCAGGCCATTCAGTGAAACTGTTATTTTGCCTTAGGCCTGTTAGGTGGTGGTGACATCACTTTGACACTTGTGGTTTCTGTACATCAGGTATATCATATGGTATTTTGAGATTCTGGTGAAATGTCTGTGTTTTATCTCTTCTTATGGTACCTTTTGTATTTTCAGATATCCTCTTACAAATTATACTTTTGGTACTAAGGAGCCTTTATATGAGAAGGATAGCTCTGTGGCGGCCCGGTTCCAGCGGATGCGGGAAGAGTTTGATAAGATTGGAATGAGGCGCACAGTGGAAGGAGTTCTGATCGTTCATGAACATCGGCTTCCCCATGTCCTCCTACTGCAACTGGGAACCACATTTTTTAAGCTGTGAGTTGGGCTACCAGAATTTGTTTTACATTGTACGTTTCTCAGTGACACTGTAAAGTTGGTGTAGTGTCGCTTACTAGTCACATTAGTTTGGAACTGTAGAAATACTTTATGAATGAGCTAATAAGAAAAGAATGTTTATTGGTTAGAATCAGGGTGGATAAAAATCAATGATTTTTTTAAAAAAATCAAAAAAAATCGGATTTTTTTTATTTAAATCGGATTTTTTTAAATAAAATGCTTTTTGAGGAAAATATATTACCATCCAAAGGTTATTCCATCATGAAATAAAGATTAGTTTTTTAATTATGTAGAATAAGGCTGTATATGTTTAATTTTTTTGGTAAATAAATTCCATGAATCCATTCACAATGTCATGCTCTTCCAGAGGTTTTTGTAAGATTATTGGGCAGTTTCTCTGCCTACAAGATATTATCACAGATGATTGGTTTACTTTTGCAGTTCTCAAAACTGAATTTGACTCAGCGGAGATCACATGCCTCTTCTTCACAGCAAAAATGTTATAACATGAACAGAGTTAACAAAAAGACCTTAATCCTAACTTCTACAAACCTATGAATACAGAATCAACCCCTTCAGTGCCAAGTTTCAAGAAGTTCAGTGAATAGAATAGAAACAATATTTTTCTGATTGTTTGGAGTGGAATAGATCTGCACAAGAAGAAAGTGAAACTAAGTGTGAGGAGGAAGGGGCTGACAGTCTAAGTTTCTTAAAATATATATATTTTGTTTAGCCAAATTAGTTAACAAACATGGATGTTTAAGCAAATACCATATGCTGTAATGTTATTGTTTCAGTTGAATAAATCTATTTAAATTGTTATTATTAAGGTAATGATTATTTTTCTCCTTCCTAAGTACAACAGAAAAGTTGTCCAAATATGAATGATTAACCTATTAAACTGGGGATAAAAAAACGAATATGAAAAGTTGTTATTCTAAAAATCTTCATCTACTTGCATATTAAAGTTATACCAGCAAGAATTAGTCTTTATGTAGAAAACTAGGATTTAAATCAAGCCTTACTGACTAGTGATTTAAATCGTGATTTAAATCAGTTTGATTTAAATCAAATCCACCCTGGTTAGAACTGCCCTCCTCATCCTTCTTGGCATTAGTTCAGATTTTCAATGAAAAGTTTTATTTCAGGTGGAATACCTATGTAGTACACATTAGTCTGGGTTCATTTTGTTGCTTGGCATTCATATTGGCACGCCAACGCAATTGCATTGCAGTGCACTGCAACATACAGTATCACACTTCCATGTATCTTGGTGCACTGCATTACAAATAGTGCATTCAGTTTTTTTGGTGCATTAGCCCATTCGAATGAATGGGCTGCTGTAATGCAACAGATATTAATGTCATACATTATCTAAGGCATTAACAACGTGAACCAGTCTTAAATCTTTATCTCCTTTTCATAACTAACTGGGTATCGTATTGGGTATTCACAAGGAGTGTTGCCAAAATGGGGGGGGACTGTAGATGAAGCCTATGTTAGCTTACAAGCAGATGAGGTTGATCCTTGTGGTGTGCACCTCCTCATTTTGCTATTTGGTATGCACAAGCTGATTACATAAACCTCCGTGGGCTGCAGGAACCTTCAGTAAAAGGACAGTTCCATGCAACCCTCTAGTCATCTACACATTCTAGGAGGATGAACTATTCTGCGTTCTCCCCTGCAGACTATTCCTCAGATGCAGACCTGAGGCGAGCCTTCTTCTCCAGGTTTATTCTGGCGAGGGTCTCATGTCGGCCGGCGGCCCGTTTTCCAGAAATGACCATTCCAATACAGCCCATGTTGGTGAGAAGTATCATTATCATGGATAACTGCAATATTGTAACCAGCCAGGTGGAAAGAAGAGATATAGAACCACCATCCTATGTTGTCTTTCACCTGGTGTAAGGAAACATAGCACTATCTTCCTAGATGAACTGCTCTTTCGCATAGTAGAGTACCCCATGTTTAGGCCTCCTGGAGTGCTCCAGAAGAAAATGAACAAACCTGGCAGTTGTGTAATATTAATATCGCCACAGGTTTGCCCTATCACTAGTTTTACATTTTGTGAACTGCTAACATTCGGTTTCAGCATATTCCTCTTATTTTGTTTGCAGGCCGGGAGGTGAACTGAATCCAGGGGAAGATGAAGTGGAAGGGTTGAAACGACTCATGACAGAAGTATGTCATCATTTTAAAGCACTTGTTCAGTGTTGGCAGCAAACGTAGACTGTGAATACATACAAAGGTCAAAGCCTAGCAGCCCACAATCAAAAATCCAAATGCTATGATTTCATAGGCGAGAGATTTCCACTTTGAATTCCTGGGAGATATTTACATACAAAATTGAAAGTGATTGTTAGGGCATATATATTTAAAAACAAAAAAAAGGACATGTTACACTTACCCGCTCTGTGCAATAGTATTGCGCAGAGTGCTTCCCAAACCTCCTCTTCTGGGGTCCCCCTTTGGCGCTCTTTGCTCCCCTTCTTCTCATGCGTACCCGCCGACTCCTTCCTGAGCCAGGCTGTGTGCATCTATTGACACACACAATCTGATTCGTCCTTTCCTCTCCTCACAGCTTTTGATTAACAACGGCAGGAGCCAATTGCTCTTGTTGTCTCCGAGCCTGCGAAAGGGGGGTGAGAGAACCAGCACTGCTGCAGATGGATACAGTGATGGAGCAATCAGAACTTGACTAAATATGTGGGAGGGAGGTGCTCTGGGTGGGGGCAACTAGTGGAAGATTTTCTTACCTAAATGCAGCTAATGCATTAAGGTAAAAACATTCTGGCTTCCGAACCTCTTTAGCGAGTCATGCAATAGACCCTGTTATGTCCTTTCAGCAACTAGAAAAGGATTTCAGCTTAACCAGGTACTTTACTTACAGCTACACCACTTACTGCTTTCTTAAGCAAAACAATAAAAATTCCTCCTGCACTGCCAATGCTAAAAACAGAACTGGGTGGCTGCTAACACCTGCCTATAATGCCAGTAGTGTCAGGTGAATAAAAAAAAATGATGCTGCGCAAATAAAAAACTCGTGATAAATGGAGTGAGCAAGAAAACAAATAAAATGAACGTAGGTTGTTAAATCACATGACACATGAAAAATGATCATGATCCAAAATAGGAAATATAAAAAATGTATATAATAGTTAAAATTAATCACTCAAAAAACAAAAGTGTAAACAAAGTGACGTGAACAACAATGAATAAAAGGGTACCATAGAGATCATAAATTCATGAAGAATATATAAGTAAATGTGAAAAATGCCATAATAAAGTGCATAGTCCCAAAGAATCTGTGGATCTTCAAAAAAAGCCGTGGAACATCCAGTGATCACAACAAATCCTCCACCACCTAGCGTGCGCGCTCACCTACAGGTTGTGACCTGCAAGGGGTCATAGGGCTACAAAAAAGGCACTCATCTGATGATACCCCTTCGGTAATAATCAGGGCATTCCTCTATAATGGCGATGGTAGAAACTCATCAGCGTACCACTGTAGAAGTCCCCACATGGATATGGCCAAAACTCTCTCCTCTATCACAAGCTGAAGAGAAATGGTGCAAGGTTTCATCCACATAGAATAATGTATTCTAATCGCCTGTTGACATGTATCTGCTGTACTATGATACTATGTGCCCTGAATGCTGTGCTCATCTATTCATCTTGCATAGAGCTCTGTTCACAGAGACTTTTACATGTCAACAGGTGATTGGAATACAGATGCATCTTTGTAGATTGGTTTCATCTGGCTTTTTTCCCCCTTAGAATGTCCAGTTAGCATTTTTGGGAAAAAAAGTTCAATGTAACAGCCTGCATATTGTTGGAACTATTCTGTGCTTGCAGAATTAAACTGTAGAGCCTGAACTTGTCATCTCTGCATAATGTAACATGGGCCTGCTGGAAGCTATTTTTTTTCTTTGTTTTAATTTCATGATTTCTGAACAAAGACTAGCATCACACATTCTCAGTTTCTTATGGGATGCTTTCCCAGGCTTTTAATTTGGGGGGTATGGTTGAACTAGACAGTCATTTATAAAGCGCCAATAGTTCACTCAGTGCTGTACATTACAAAGGGGGACAGAACATGTGACAGAACAATACCAATACAATGCAAAACATGAGGGGATCGAGGTAAGGAATGATCACGGTACCAATTTGCTAGATTAATTGAAGAGTCCGTGTCTCGACCGAACAAAAGACAAAACTGTTCACAATTATTTTTTTTTTTCCATGAACATCTGGAAAGGAGTTCGTATTAATATTTACATTGCTTATGGTACTATTATTTGATAGAATTATTTTAATCAAATCTGTCAATTGTGTTATTATTGTATGAGGTAAATACTTGCTTGATTAAGTAGTTTGGGTTTTCTATTACTTTGTTCAATCTCTCTCATATATACACACAATCTTCTCTGTATTGGTTTTAGTAATTAATACAAATTGGTATATATTATGGATGGATACATATTGGTATATATTTTGAATATTATGTTTTCAACATTATAAATAATTATTTTGAGTTTATTATATTACAACATCTGTATGCAAAGGAAGAATTTTAGAGTAAAAAAATTTTCAGTGCAAATGACCTCAGTGAATGTCTAAGATTGTAGATAGAAATTTGAATCATTTAGTAAAGGAAATGACATTTCGAATGATCTCATAATTAGGTGAGATAACCTTTGCCCGCCTAAGTCTTTTGGGGGATAAAAATTAGGAGATAGTTGGAGCATGGGGAGAGACATGCAAAGGAAAGAGAAAAAGATGGGCGACAACGGACACACACACATTCTCTTTGGAATATCCCCGAAGCTGATTTCAGCTTCTAGTCAAGGGTTTAGTTGGGTATATATCACAAAGTGGACAACTTAGTGGAATATTTATTTTTTGACCTCAGATTCTAAGCTTATTGGATTGTCCTGTGTATGGTATTTTAAATCAGTTCATGACAATGTGAACTTTGAGCTTTGAATATCTGGTTGTAGGGAGATCATGTGGTCAATTTGCATAGTCTTTGTCATGTTCTGCTGAGTTACTGGTAGTTTCCTATGCTACATTTCTAGACAGTTGGCCCTATTTCATTAATATTTGATAATATTGCTGGTTTGAATTTTTAACTATTAATTTTGATTAGATAATTGAACTGTTATTTTGATTGCTTATCATCAACAGTTATATTTTAACTACCACTTTGCACTGATTTTTATATATATATATATATATATATATATATATATATATATATATATATATAAATGTTTTGGGTTTTTTTTGTACATTACTGCTTTCTATTTTGTCTTCAAATTAGCGCAAATAAAGCACTCAGATTATCAGTTGATTTATGAAAATTGGTAGGGAATCTCCTTAATTCCAGATCCCTTCCTGTTTTCATAAGTTATATGCTGATTATTTTCTCAGCTACAGTTCTGACAAGATTTTTCTCAGTTTTCTTGTTATATCATTAGTAGATCTTGTCATAGAAAAGTGAATAATAGATTATGGGATCTTGCCTAGAAAGAGGATAGATGTGTGCTGTCCAAAATTCTTTAATTTTTATTTTTTTAAATGTCAGTGCCAATTTGTAAAAATGTTTTTTTTTTTTTTTTTTTTTTCTTCCTCTAGATTCTTGGCAGGCAGGATGGGGTGCAGCAGGACTGGGTAATAGATGACTGCATTGGCAATTGGTGGAGGCCAAACTTTGAGCCCCCACAGGTCAGTAGTGCAAACATTTCCAACAGATGTATCCATTTAGTTCATTGCACAAAAGAATAAAGAAATTGATTTGCTGTTTTTTTTTTTTAGTATCCATATATTCCTGCACACATTACAAAACCCAAAGAACACAAGAAGTTGTTTCTGGTGCAGCTGCAGGAAAAAGGTAAAAAACTGAAAAATTAATCCTTAAGATATATGGCTGTAGGCAGACTAACTTAGGGTTGATTCTAAAGGGCACATTTCATTCAATAAGTAAGCATCTTCTCAGTTTTTTTTATATCTTCTAGTTGGAACATGCTCCACCAAATGTTCCTGTAATTTGTATCTATAAAATATCAACCACAAGGCTTCTGTTCTGTTCTGAATTTTCTGTCACACTATACATTGATGCCCTAAACTGCTCTAATATCTTTACCTAACCTGAAGAAGCCTTAGTTTCATACTATTGTGGTGTCAAATCATGTTACCAGATAGCATTTTTATGAAGAAAGCGATGCTTAATGGGAAAGATGATCAAAGTACAGAGTACAGGCAGAACATTTTTTTTATTCAGTTTTGGACAGAGTTGAGATGGATTAGAATACCTGTCAGGTAGTGGTGCACCGAATTGAAAACTCTGGTGCTGAAACAGATACCGAAAATTCAGAATGCACGTGGCCAAAAAACCAAACCGAAACGTCTACGTATATGGGGGTGGGGAGGCTCCAATTTTTTTTTTCGTGTGTGTGTGTGTGTGTGTGTGTGTGTGTATGTGTGTTGTATGTGTGTATATATATACATACACACACAATGAATGTAGAGTCAGGTTCAGGAGGGGTCCATTCGATCTAGTCATCTGTTGGCAGTCTCCGGTTCCTCAAAAGATATAGATATATCTCCACAGAGAAATCTGGATAAACAGCAATTTTTGTGTTGTCAAAAGGTATATTACCCTTCAACCTGGAAAGGTAATATAGCATCCCGATCTTTGTAATTAAGAAATTTAGCAATGAAAGTCCATGGCGGAGCTCCCTGAGGGGGCGGTTTAGCCACCATGTGGTGGGGCATGCTCCACTACAAACATAGTAGAGAAGGCATCTCTACCATAGGTAGAAAAAGGATTTTTCCCTCTGCGCCCTCAGGAAGGCCGATGAAACTCATCCTATTTTCGAGGTCGTCCTGCTACTGTTGCAAGTGGGAGAGAATATGGCGCGCCTGTTCAGAGGAGTCCTGCAGCCGGAGGAGGGCATCCTCCACTTCAGATATGCGGGCATGGAGCTTTTGAAGATCCTGCCGAAGAAGGGAAATATCCACCTTTTACTTCTTCTATTTTGGATATACAGTTATGTCCATATATATTTGGACACAGGCACAATTTTAGTTTTTTTTAGGTATTTACCAAAACATATGCATGCTATAGTTTTTTAATGGATATGGGCTGAAAAGTGCACACTCTCAGGTTTAATTTGAGGGTATGTACATTCACATTAGAAGAAGGGTTTAGAAATTACAGCTCTTAAGAGTAGCCATCCAACTTTTTCAAGGGACCAAAAGTAATTGGACAAATGAATATAATTATAAATAAAATGTTCATTTTTAATATTTTGTTGAGAATCCTTTACTGGCAATGACTGCCTGAGTCTGGAACCCATGGACATCACCAAAGGTTGGGTTTCCTCCTTTCCGATGCTTTGCTAGACTCTAACTGCAGCTGTCTTCTGTTGTTCTTTGTGGGTTAATTCTACCTTTTAGTTTTGCCTTCAGCAAGTGAAATGCATGCTCAATTGGGTTAAGATCAGGTGATTGACTCGGCCATTGCAGAATATTCCACTTCTTTTCCTTCAAAAGCTCCTGTTATTTCCCTCAGTGCAGCTGGCGCACAAATCTGTGGTGTTGGTAATTTTGGGGAGTGTAGTTGTCATTACTTCAGCTATGACTGTACTCAGACCTAACGATTGGCTGGTAGGCCTAGGTGCTTTTCACCAAGGAACAGGTCACACGCTCCCCTATTTCTGAAAGTGCTGGGTATTTCTGATAGGAAAACATTGCAAAGCAGCTAAGATGAGTTTAAGGGTGTCAAGGGAAGTGGGAACAGCTTTGCTAAAACTCTGGGGTTTATTTACTAAAGCTGGAGAGTGCAAAATCTGGTTCACTTCTGTATAGTAACCAATCCGCTTCCAGTTTATATTGCCAAAGCTTAACTGAACAAGCTGAGGTTAGAAGCTGATTGGTTTCCAAGCATACGGGAGCCTGATTTTGCACTCTACAGCTTTAGTAAATAAACCCCACTGTCACTTTGCCTTACAAGGGCAAGATGACAATGTCTAATGTAATGTACCCAATCTCTAACATGTAACAGGTTAATGTAATTTCAAATATATTTTTGTACTGTATTTTTAGCACTGTTTGCAGTCCCGAAAAACTACAAACTTGTTGCCGCCCCTTTATTTGAATTGTATGACAATGCCCCAGGCTATGGACCTATCATTTCCAGCCTTCCACAGCTTCTCAGTAGGTAAGTAAAGCAGAGCCCATTGCTTTATATGTAGAATTCTTTAGAATATTGTTGTAGATATATTTTGCTGATCCAGAAAAAGGTTGTTGATAATGAAGCACAAACAAAGCTTAGATATTGATATTTTTCCTCATAAATATAATGGTGTTCAATTTGTAAATCGTGTTAGTCCTGGGCAATCGTTATTTTAATGTATTGCAAAGAAGCAGGGGAAAAATGAGTGGAATTAAACTCATAAAGCAGAACTTCATTCTCGCAGTCAACATCGACTATCTTTAATCCTTATGCTGCTAGTATTACCAAATAGATAGGAAAGTATATGATATTTACATTTTTACAGTTTTTATTATTTTTTTATTTTTATTTTTTTTAACATTTCTTCAGTTACTTTCTGGTTTCCAGGCTTAGACAAATGATGTCATAGATTCCAGGAGTCTTCAAGGAGACTCCTGAAAATGGCAGATGAACCTGTGTTAACCGCTTTCCCAACGCCCTATAGTAGATATACTGCTACAGGGAGGCAGGGGTGCGCAACATCACATGATATATATGAGATTTAGCATGACCGGGAAGGGGGCGCATGCTGCTATTTGCCGGCCTCGGCTGTCAATCACTGGGTCCCAGCCGGTGATTGCCAAGCATTACCGACGGAGAGAGAGAGCTGTATGTAAACAATACAGATCTCTCCCCTGTCAGCTCCTGCACACTGCTTTGTATGGCTCTGCATAGCAAAGCCATACAAAGAAGTGTGCTTACAGCTGAAAGCACTAACACAGCACACAGTTAACCTTTTGATTGCCCCACATGTTAACCCCTTCCTACCCAGTGCCATTAGTACAATATCAGTGCTTTTTATTAGCACTGATCACTGTATTGGTGTCACTGGGGATGTCAGTGACACCAAGTCCGTTCCCCCCAGTGTCAGAATGCCCTCCGCAGTCCCACTATAAGTCACCGATCACCGCCATTAGTACTACAAAAAAAAAAAAGTGTGGAAACTTTTTGAAGAACCTTCGTAGTATCAGGAAAAAATGTATGCAGGCTTTTGTTTTACATAGACAAGGGAAAGAGAGAGCGCACAGGCTCCTAGTGCAGTAACCTTTATTAAATTGCTAAAAGCAAGGTAAGTTACACTCACAAAGATAAATTTGTGTCAGGCATATCACCCCTCCACGTGGATATCGCTGCCATTGGTTTCCTCTTGTAGCCCCCATCGGAATGACACTTCGGCCATCAGCTGCAGCTCCACAGGCTGAGCACATGCTCTCCTCAATGACCACGGTATCCACGCAGACAGGGAACCAAGCCAGCAGCGGGGCAGAGGAACACTTGCAGTAAGCGACCGAGCTGGCTCAGTATGCAGCACTGCAAGCATTCCTCCTCCCCGCTGCTGGCTTGGTTCCCTGTCAGCGTGGATAGCGTGGTCAGTGAGGAGAGCATGAGCTCAGCCTGTGGTGTTGCAGCTGGGTGCAGAAGTGTCATTCTGATGGAGGCTGCAAGAGGAACGGCGGATATATCCACATGGAGGGGATGATATGCCTGACAAAAGTTTATCTTTGTGAGTGTAACTTGCATTGTTTTTAGCCATTTAATAAAGGTTACTGCACTAGGAGCCTGTGCGCTTTCCCCTTCCCTTGTCTATGTACAGCTTCTGGTGTCCTGCTGGTACATAAAGCAGCATGGCCTCCCTGGACACAGCAACCTTGATACAATTAATGCTACTGTCGATCTGTGTATTGTGTACTCATTGGGCACGTTATCTCTGGCGTTAGCACAAATCACTAGTTAATTTGTTTTATTTTACATAGTGGTTAGTAGCTCTAAAGGAGATTGTACAATCAGTAGTATATGGCCAGCTTTGCTGTTATTTAAAGACGCAGTTTGTGACCATAGAACAGAGGGTGATTTCTATGACCCCATTACAGTATTATTATAATGCAGGATTTATATAGCGCCAACAGTTTGCGTAGCGTTTTATTACATCATCGGTATACGTGCAATAAACAAGAAGCTGAAATCTCTCTATTTCTATGACAGGTTCAACTTCATTTACAACTGAGCAAGAACGAAGTCTGGACAACCTCATATAGGTGAAGCGGTCTCTGTGAGCACAGCTTTATAATGTGGGAATCTGGGCAAAATGAATTTTTTTCCTCTGAATCCACATAACGTTGCTGTTGGCGTAAATAGACTGTATGCAAAGTTATACAGCAACAATATTTGTTAGTGTTTTTATTTTTTATTTCCATTGTGTTTCAGTATGTGTTAACTCTGTTTTCTTACACAATTAAAAATGATTCTTTTCCTCTGTCTGTATGTTTATTTTATAATGCCCAGATCTAGATCTCTGCATTCTTCGACTGTTTGTTGCAGGGTAACTGAAATGGTAGCTCTACATACAACCCAATCTAAACATACTTCAGCGTAGGTTTCTTAGTACAGAAATGACAAAGAATTGGATGTGTTACACACGTGCCCGTCACTGGTTTGGGAAAATCTGGTGTTTGTACGAATGAAAATCTCAGTGATAGTATGTAACAACTAGTATGGAACTTCCCTCTTATCCAGAAAATTACAATAAAGGCACCTTTTTGTAAATGTTTAGTAATAACAATCTACAAACAGATACATGAAGATAATGGATTGTTATTCTTTGCGTACCTTTTATATTTTTTCCGTTCCTAGTCTTCTCGTGGTGGCCATTTTTACTAAGCGCAGATAAATCCATCTCCCTTTATTTCTTGGAACTCTGCCTAGAATTCTGTTTCAACCTCCTGGAACATGACAGGAACTTCCCAGAATGCAGCTGTATAGCCAGGATGAAAGCACCATTTCCTTTTAAATGGTTAGTTCATCTTTACCAGTAACCTGTCTATGCAGATAAGGGGTGTCTGTAGATGAAAATAAACTGTGTGTCTGACTAAAGTTGAATAGTGTCCTTGCTATAGTTGTAGGCCAGAATCTGAAGTATTTTTTTTTTTTCTAGGACGAAGAACCTCTAACTTAGAAACAACTTTAGTCTCTTTCATACAGTCAGTGGGATGATTAAATGGCTATCCTGTGCTGCATTATCTACTTGTATTGAAAGTGGATCTTTCCCTTAAAAATCATAGCAGCAATCTTCACGCTGAAATGAAATCATCTTACATTCATTAGCTAAAAAACATTTTTTACTTTTACTTATATTTACTGTTTTTCCACTTCCTGTTTTTTTCAAATGGTTAGTTCACCTTTACCAAAACACTGCCTGTGCAGATAAGGGGTGGCTGTAGATAAAACCAAACAGTGCAGCTCTGACTAAGGTTTAATATTGCTTATACTATAGGTGTAGTCCATTTACATATCTCCTGAAGCCAGACTGGAAAACTCCCAGGGCATTGCTAGGTGAGGCCTAGTCATTACTGCTCACCTCCACCATCACAGGAGTTAGCTCTCAGACGCTGAGCTCAGAGCTACTACATCAGGAGAAAGAGCATGTGAGGTGGTAAAAATCAGAGAAAAGCTCACTCCTGTGATGGTGGAGGTGACAGTAATTACTAGGCCTCACTTAGCAACAACCTAGCAATGTCCTGGGAGTATTCCAATCAGGCTTCATGAGGTACATAAATGGATCCACAGCACTGGTGTAAACGTCACAAAAAACGCCAAGAGGAGAAAGAGGAAGAATCCTTCACCACCACCAAGCACACTGCCTCTTACCGGATGGTAATGACCCCCGATTAAGGATGGGTCAAAGTGTGCTGCATGATCCCCAGGTACAAGCTATAGACTTAGGCACTCATTAAATCCAGATCTTTACACTAAATGGACTCAAGGATGAACCTAAAAAAGCATTATCCTCATTGAGGACAGTCCAATTCAAAAGATATAAAGGATCTTCATAGTGTAGTAATTAAAATAAATTTTAATGCTTCAAACTCAGTAAAAAAGGTACATCATAAAAAGTACAAAACAGCATGTCACCATGTCTCTGGTAGCAAATTTCAAACCAACAAGATGGGCGCTACGTTTTAGTGCACAATGATGTCATATGCTCTGGCTCTTCCCTTTGCGTTTTGTCATGAATGATGTCATCATTGCATGAGGCAATACCTGGACCCTACAGAGGTTGCACAGGCAGTCCAAGTCCTCCAGGATGGCACATCAATAAGTGCCATTGCCAGAAGATTTGCTGTGTCTTCCAGCACAGTTTCATGAGGATGGAGGGGATTCCAGGAGACAGGCAGTTACTCTAGGAGAGCTGGACAGGGCCGTAGAAAGACCTTAATCCATCAGCAGGACCGGTATCTGCTCCTTTGTGCAAGGAGGAACAGGATGAGCACTGCCAGAGCCCTACAAAATGACCTCCAGCAGGCCACTGGTGTGAATATCTCTGACCAAACAATCAGACTTCATGAGGGTGGCCTGAAAGCCTGACGTCCTCTAAAGGGCCCTCTGCTTCCTGCTTGGCACCATAGAGCTCGATTGGCATTTGCCATTGAACACCAGAATTGGCAGGTCCACCACTGGCACCCTGTGCTTTTCACAGATGAGAGCAGGTTCACCCTGAGCACATGTGACAGACATGAAAGGGTCTCGAGAAGCTGTGGAGAATGTTATGCTACCTGTAACATCGTTCAGCATGACTGTTTTGGTGGTGGGTCAGTGATGGTCTGTGGAGGCATATCCATGGAGGGATGCACAGACCTCTACAGGTTAGATAATGGCACCCTGACTATCATTAGGTATCGGGATGAAATCCTTGGACCCATTGTCTGACCCTACACTGGTGCAGTGGGTCCTGAGTTCCTCCTGGTGGACGACAATACCAGGACTCGTGTGGCGAGAGTATGCAGGCAGTTCCTGGAGGATGAAGAAATTGATACCATTGAATGGTCCCCACACTCGCCTGAACTAAATCCAATAGAACACCTCTGGGACATCATGTTTCGGTCCATCTGACGCTGCCAGGTTGCACCTCAGACTGTCCAGGAGCTCAGTGAAGCCCTGGTCCAGATCTGGGAGGAAATAGCCCAGGACACCATCTGTCATCTCATTAGGAGCATACCCTGATGTTGTCAGACATGCATACAAGCACATGGGGACCATACAAACTACTGAGTACCATTCTGAGTTGCTGCAATGAAATTTCAGTAAAATGAACTAGCCTGCTGCATCATTTTTTCACTTTGATTTTCGGGGTGTCTTTGAATTCAGTCCTCTGTAGGTCGATCATTTTCATTTCCATCAAACAATGGGGCATCCTTACGTTCCTAACACATTACCCAGTCCATATCAGTATAGATATCCAGCATGATGTTTTTCTCCATTGATATCTGATGTGTATTCAAAGTGTTCCTTTACTTTTTTTTAGCAGTGTATATAAGAAATATGCAGTATCTGTGGAATGATTAAATAGTCCAATGTGATGCAGATCCCAACATCAAGCTGTGATACAATAGTCCTCAGAGATGATTCTTCTCTACTTGTGTTCAAAAATATAAATACACATTCACCCGAGGTGCCTGACCCCTTTTTACAGGCAGGTTAAGCAGTGTCTTTTGGCTCTCAAGGGTTCTTAGCACTTTGCCTCTGAATGAACACAGTGAGTGATTGGTACCAGGGACCGAAATGCTACAGGAAAGTGCTTTCCATGCTGAGCTAATCAAAATGACCACAACTGATCACAGTTGAAAGTCAAATGGCTTTGTGTGTCATTGAGAAGGTGGTTAGCTACACCTAAGTTTACAAGTCATTTATAGGAAGGGGTGATCCTTTTTACAACTCAGTGATTCTGTTTTTGATTTAAAAAATAATTCTGACATATTGGTGTTATATCTTTCATTTGGATATAAATACAGGTGGATAAAACAAAAACTGTGTCTGTCTTCATTTCAGGCTGCAAAGAAACAAAATGCGATTATTTTAAAGGGGGGTGATTCCTTTCTATATCCACTGTATTTGTATTTCTCATCATTTAGTTTAGAGATTACAGAGCTTTGCCACCAATCACAGCCCTGAACCAGCTGCTGGCAAATGCTGTGCTAATTCACAGCCAATTATACACTCATCGGTCACTTTATTAAGTACACCTTGCTAGTACCGGGTTGGACCCCCTTTTGCCTTCAGAACTTCCTTAATTCTTTGTGGCATAGATTCAACAAGGTGGTATTCTGCATACCTTGGTTGTATCGAGTGGTTATTTAAGTAACTGTTGCCTTTTTATCATCTCAAACCAGTCTGCCCATTCTCCTCTGAGATCAACAAGGCATT
This sequence comes from Staurois parvus, assembly GCF_062004578.1. Taxonomy (NCBI): domain Eukaryota; kingdom Metazoa; phylum Chordata; class Amphibia; order Anura; family Ranidae; genus Staurois; species Staurois parvus. The sequence goes on from NW_028319132.1 coordinate 889,141, forward strand.
TTCGTCCACACAATTGCTGCTCACTGGATATTTTCTTTTTTTTGAACCATTCTCTGTAAACTTTATGATTTTTTCTTTTACATTTATGTCTTAGCCCTGATGAAGGGGATAATGTGTGGTCCCTGAAATGCATTGGCTGTAGCACCTGCTATAGTTTTTGAGATAAACTTCATTTTAGGCTCTTGATGTGGCACTTCAATTTTCAACAAACACCGTTTCTATGATCTGAGGCAACTGTTGCAGTTTCTTACTTCACAAGGGCAGCCCACCCATTACCAAGATACGCTGTAGGGGTATTATCAGTACATTTTTGTTCAATACATGAATTGGGATCAAATGGAGAAAGAACGTAGCCAGCCTGTAACAGGAAGTCAGTTCACAGTAGCAAAAAAGATATTTACAGTTGCAAGAAAAAGTATGTGAACCCCTTGGGATTACGTGGAGTTTTGCATGAATTGGGCATAAAATGTGCTCTGAACGTCATCTAAGTCACAACAATAGAAGAACACAGTCTGCTGAACATAATACTACACAAACATTAGATGTTGCCATGGTTTAATTGCACATAACATGTAAACATTCACAGTGCAGGGAGGAAAAAGTATGTGAGGCCCTAGCTTAATGACTTCTCCCAGAGCTAATTGGAGCCAGGAGTGAGCCAACCTTGACTTCAATCAGTGTGATGATATTGGATGTGTTGCTGACAGCTGTCCTGCCCTTAAAAAACACACACCTGTTATGGGTTTACTGATTTCAAGAAGCGCTGTCTGATGTGAACCATGCCGCGCAGAAAAGAGCTCACAGAAGACCTACGATCAAGAATTGTTGACTTGCATGAAGCTGGAAAGGGTTACAAATGTATCTCCAAAAGCCTTGATGTTCATGTGTCCACAGTAAGACAGACTGTCTACAAATGGAGAAAGTTTAGCACTGTTGCTACTCTCCCTAGGCGTGGTCGTCCTGTAAAAATGACTGCAAGAGCACAGCGCAGAATGCTGCATGAGGTAAAGAAGAATCCCAGAGTGTCAGCTAAAGATGCAAAACTCCATGTAATCCCAAGGGGTTCACATACTTTTTCTTGCAACTGTAGAGTTGTGGAGGAGGCAGAGAGCAACAGAAGGTATTTTTGTATCTTAAGAATACATACTTCAATAAAATTAAAAAATAAAATAAACAGCATTTAATGTCATTTTTAATACTTTTGGAGTAACTGACCCCTAACAAGCACCCAGATCAGGAAAGTAATTTATTTATCTGTGTGCTTGATGCAAGAATGTCAGCGTGACAGCCAGTCAACTAGTATTGCACAGAATTAGCAATGACAGCTTCCATGTTTTTCTAACAAGTTATTTTAACCTGAAACTGCTCAACTCAAACAGTGCCAATAATTAATAAAAACTCATACTTCCTATTTAATGTATCAAATATTCAACATTTATTAAAAAAATATAACATATATACACATCTGATTGTTTTTACAGCAATAAAAATACATACAGAACAGATTTAGACTTGCAGTGTAGTGACAGTAAGTTTACTATAGCAGCGAATCTTCTAATAGGTTGGAAAGTATCTCTGGGTCTCCAGCTCTGTTAGAACAAAGTCAGTCTTTCCCTGAGTAGGCAGGATGAGGAGAAAATAAAAGATCAGCTTAAATAACCCCTCACCCCTGGTTCACATATGTGCAGCCGTGCGGGCCGTGTTTTGCACAGGCACAAGAGCCCATTCATTCGAATGGACTCCCATGCCCGTTGACACGCAGGGAAGAGGTCCCTGCACTTCTGAAAACGCAGCTCACACGGGAACCCAGTACGGTTGCAATTTCCAGTGCGGGCAACATGCCATTAGAACTAATGGCACCTGCCCGCGGGTCCGTATTCCTCTGTGTGAGTGGTGCGGCTGCACGGATTTTTGTGCGGATCCGCAGCCGCACCACCCACACAGATGTGAACCTAGCCGTAAGGCATATTTCCATTTTTGCAGTCAAAGTTATAAAAACCCCATTATTATGTTTCTTTCTTATGTATTCTCTTTCACACAGCATGTCTAATTTTTTTTTTTAGACATCTCTTACCTTATAGATCTTTCTCAAGTCAAGGTGTCATGGATAACTACAAGTTTTTTTCAACAATTAGAGGGAGTCTGTCTCAAGTATGTCTTCATACATACAATGCAAGAAGTCTAGCCCCTAAACCTCTAACCCTTTGAGAGGATGGGGGGGGGGGGTGATTTACTAAAACAGGAGCATGGTAGCCAATCAGCTTCTAACTTCAGCTTGATTGATTAAGCTTTGGCAATAAATCCTGGAAGCTGATTGGTTTCTACACACTACTACACCAGGTTTTGCACTCTCCAATTTTAGTAAATAACCCCCATAGTGTTCAAATCTAGTTACAACTGATAATGAAGATCTGCCTGCACAGTACAGACATGGTTAATTATAGCAACACAGACCCCTCAAACAAAGAAAACTACGTAGTGATTTTCTTGTTGAATGGTCCATAATAGAACATCTACCAAAAGTAAGCTGCAGTTTTACTTTTTTTTGTATATGTTAGTTAAAAGCTATGTTATGTGAAGCAGATAATGTAACAAATATAATGTAGTGTGATCCCAATTTGCAAAAGTGGAAATACTCTATTATACAGATAGCCTGATGATTATGTCAATATATGCTGGCCTCTAATGTGGGAAATGCAAACGAAATTACTATAGAATGGGGATGCACTCCACCCGCACATCAAAAACCCACTTGGGCCTAAAAAGTAACCTTTATTTTTATATCAGCTAAAACATATTACAACTAGAATGAAATTACTTCCACCATGATTCAACTCTACTTATAGGGATGTGCCAAAAACATAACCATATGGAGATGAAAATATAATATTGAGAGTTGGAGACATCCCAACCTCAGGTTATTCCATACATTTGTCCAAAATGGGCTATATTTAAATGCTGGGGGAGGAACGTGCCCCCAAAGGTGGTATGGGATCCTCACCTTACATAAGGGGGTATTTATAGGAGGGGTAATCGCTGTTTGCAATACCTCTAAGCTGACTACTGACATAGACTAAAGTCAGTGGCTATCAAAGGGCTTACTGGCCTCCCTGAATTCCAAAACACCACAGCCCCTATTTCCAGCCTGGTTCCTTTCCTAAGTTGTCGATAAACCGTTCCTCTTCCAGCAGCTAAAGAGCCCTATTACAATCTCCATTCTCAGGTGCAGGCACATCCCCCAAAAAATATGTGAAATAAAAGTGCTAATGAAGTGCAGAAATTCCTCCCAAACCCAACATTTCATCTTATACAATATGGCTTTGTCAATGGTGTAGAAAATGTGGAGTGTCACATAAAAAAGTGTCCTGTAGAGCGCACAGTGGCAAAATAGAGCGCATCCCCATTCTCTAGTAAAAGCAGAAATACACCTTGGAGGCCATCTCTGACAGTATTTTTTTATATTGCAAAATAGATTAAAAAAATCAAACAGGAATGGAAAATTCCCTCATAAAGGATATGTTCACTTTTTTTCAAAAAATAAAAAGGTGAACTAACGCCAAATATCCTGGCCACCCCTCCAGACCCTACAGCACATTGAGGATGTGATGATCCGTGCTACCAGTGTAGTGGTCTGTACACCGTACACCGCAATACACAGCCATGTAAGTGGCAAGCACTCATTGGTAAGGTGTCCCAGATGAAAGAAAGAAATGCTTCTCATTGGTCAGCATGGTCAGGTGGTCATGCCGACCAATCAGTACTTGCCATTAAAAGCATTATGATGGGGAAAAGGGGGGGAAGAGGGAAATGTTTTAAGAGGGAAAAAGAAAGGTAATAAAAGATAATTATGTATATTTATTGTGAATATGAAAGTGTTTGTAATTACTTTGAAAAATTAATAAATATTTAAATTAAAATAAAAAAAAAAAAGCATTATGATGGATGCTCACTCTGGGGCTGTTTATTGCATTGTATATTGTACAGACTGCTACACCTGTAGTGCAGGGCTGCCAAGTACAGAGGGGTGGCCAGAATATTTGGAGTTATTTCACGTGTTAATTTTTAATGAAAAAATCAACGTACCCTTTAAACTGCATTTCAGGGCAAAAACATATGCAGTGCATCCTTGCAGTATATTGTATGCAGATTTCCCCGTGTTGTATCCCTTTAAACACCCTGAATGTACAGAACAAAACCTGTTGATCTGCTAGAAATGCATTCAGTTCCTAAGTTCTGTTGTGGGCTGCCAACACACAGCATTTTTATGGACTGAATGGTGTCAGCCCTCCCCTCCCAGTTTTGTTTTTTGTTAAACTACTCAAACCTTCCCACTCTCACATGTCTACAATGTAAACACGTGGGCTCTGCACAGATACCAATCAGCTTCCAGGTTTTATTGCCAAAGCTTAATTGAACACATTGAAGTTAGAAGCTGATTGGCTACCATGCACAGTTGCACCAGATTCTGAGTGCACCCGTTTTAGTAAATTTACCCCTAAGGGTCTATTTCTTAACCATTTCCACAAGCACCACACATTTGCTGTATTGTTTGGAAAATAATTCTCTCCTAGGTTTGCCAGCACCATCTAGTGGCCACAATGCAGTATTTTCCTGAAATACCTCAATAAGAATCTAAATATATTCTGCATTATGGCAGAAGGTGGAGATGATGATCATAGGAGATAAATATATTACAAACAATATGACAGACATTTGTGGGGCTTGTGTGAACAGTTAAATAAGAAGTACAGCCAAAGCTTTTTTGGCTATACTTTTATGGATCACATGGGTGTAGTTAGTTTTGCACTCCTGTGACCCATTTTCAGCAGACAGCAGGCTTTAGTGTCATAGAGCCAGCCCAAGCTCTGAAAGGATCTTGCCCAAATGGTCGAGATCCATCCAGAAGCCTGGACCAACAGATGTCTCAGCCACTGAGAGCTTAAGCCACCCGTTCTTGCACCCTTCAAAGCCCAGCACTCCAATGAGCACTGGAAGGGCACAGCAGAAAGCCAGTGACTGACAGTCACAACTCTCTGCTAAGAACAGAGGGCAGAACTGAGCGATCAGCCGTGTTTGATTGCTCAGTTCTAAGTGCAGGGCCAGCAAGGACAGATGTAGCATCAAATCAAAGCTGCATCCACCTAGGTGAGTATACATTTTTTTTTTGTGAATCCCATACTTCTCTTTTATGACATCTGTCCAGCAGATGTTTATATATGAGGGTCTTCAAAATGCTTCTGCACTTTTATATATATAATAGAGTTTAAAACAGTGTGGAAACTTTTTGAAGAACCCTCATACATAGAACCCTTATTGTTGTGTGGTCCAAGATAAGAACTAGGAGGGCTGATTAGACTCCTTGGGATAACACAGGAAGTGTGCACCAGAAACAGAACAGCTCTGAATATTTGATATAATCAACAGGTTTTTTTTACACCTATGGAATAGATATACAGATCAATAGGGAGCAATTAGGAGAAGTTAATTGTTAGGGTTTACATGAACTTTGATAAAAGAAGCACAAGGTTGAAACTGAGAGCTTAAGGATGAAGATTTTGACACCAGTCTCCATGACATAAAAGAATTTGGTGAATGATTCAACTCTCCAGGATGTATCAAACTATGATTATTATTTTTGGAAGAAATGATCCTTTAGCCTCTAAGAAGGTGCCTTTATACACCTGATCTCTAGACATAGACATTACCCTTCTTTTATCACCAGTTTTAAAGTTTGCCACCAGTCTTAAACCTAATTATTAATATATATATATACACTATATTGCCAAAAGTATTGGGACATCCCTCCAAATCATTGGATTCAGGTGTTCCAATCACCTCCATGGTTACAGGTGTATACAATCAAGCACCTAGGCATGCAGACTGCTTCTACAAACATTTGTTAAAGAATGGGTCGTTGTCAGGAGCTCAGTGAATTCAAGCGTGGTGCCGTGATAGGTGGCCATCTGTGCAATAAGTCCATCCATGTCCATCCTTGCTACTAAATATTCCAACTGTTAGTGGTATTATAACAAAGTGGAAGAAACTGGGAACAACAGCAACTCAGCCATGAAGTGGTAGGCCTCATGATAGTGCAGGGTCAGCGCATGCTGAAGCGCACAGTGCGCAGAAATCACCAACTGTCTGCAGAGCCAATAGCTAAAGACCTCAAAACGTCATGTGGCCTTCAGATTAGCACAACAACAGTGTGTAGAGAGCTTCATGGAATGGGTTTCCATGGCCAAGCAGCTGCATCCAAGCCTTAAATCACCAAGTGTAATGCACGCTGCCACTAGACTGTACAGCAGTGGAGACAAATCACGCTTCTCTATCTGGCAATATGATGGACATGTCTGGGTTTGGTGGTTTCCAGGAGAATGGTACTTGCCTGACTGCATTGTGCCAAGTGTAAAGTTTGGTGGAGGGGTTGATTATTATTATTATACAGTATTTATAAAGCACCAACAGTTCGCTCAGCGCTGTACATTACAATGGGAGACAATACATGAGACAGTACAATAACAATACAATGCAATACACGAGGGGTTCGAGGGCCCTGCTCCTTGGAGCTTACAATCTAGGAGGGAGGGGATAGTGGTACAGGAGGAAATGGTTGTGGGGGATGGAGTGGTAGGAGGAGTGGAGGAGGTCGGCAATTAGCAGGGGGTGGGGTAGGCTTCCCTGAAGAGGTGGGTTTTCAGGGTGCGCCTAAAGTAGAGGAAAGTAGGTGATAGTCTGATGGATTGGGGTAGAGAGTTCCAGAGGATGGGTGATGCCCTGGAGAAGTCCTGGAGGCGGGCATGGAAGGAGGAGACTAGGGAACTAGAGAGAAGGAGGTCTTGTGAGGAGCGGAGAGTGCGTGTTGGGTGGTACTTGGATATTAGGTCGGTGATGTAGTTTGGGGCAGTATGATGGACAGCTTTGTACGTCAGTGTTAGGTTTTTGAATTTGATCTGTTGGGCAATCGGAAGCCAGTGGAGGGATTGGCAGAGGGGGGTGGCGGAAACGGAGCGGTTGGTAAGGTGGATGAGTCTGGCTGCCGTATTCAGGATCGAATGAAGCGGGGATAGCCTGTGGCAGGACAGGCCAGTGAGGAGGGAGTTGCAGTAATCGAGTCGTGATATGATGAGGGAGAGGATGAGCTGCTTAGTGGTTTCTGGGGTTAGGAACGTGCAAATTTTGGCGATGTTGCGGAGGTGGAGTCTGCATGAGTTTGTTAGTTATTGAACTTGGGGCTGGAAGGATAGATTGGAGTCAAGTATGACACCAAGTACTCTGGCCAGCGGGGCGGGCCTGATGGTGGCATTGTTGGACGTGATGGAGTAGTAGGGGTGGTGTGCGGGCTGGGGGGAAGACTAGGAGCTCGATTTTGAAGAGGTTCAGTTTAAGGAAGTGGAGCGACATCCAGTCTGATATGTCGTTCAGTAGGCTTGTGAATTGGGTGGAGACTGAGGGGGTGAGGTGGGGGGTCGAGAGACAGATTTGCGTGTCGTCGGCATAGAGATGGTAGTTGAAGCCGTGAGAGTGTATGAGTTGGCCAAGGGAGGAGGCGTAGATGCAGAAGAGTGATTATGGTGTGGAGAGCTTCATGGAGTGGGTTTTTATGGCCGAGCAGCTGCATCCAAGCCTTACATCTTTCAACATGTCTGTGCACCAGTGCACAAAGCAAGGATTATTATTATTATACAGTATTTATAAAGCGCCAATAGTTCGCTCAGCGCTGTACATTACAAAGGGGGACAGAACATGTGACAGAACAATACCAATACAATGCAAAACATGAGGGGATTGAGGGCCCTGCTCTTTCGAGCTTACAATCTAGGAATGAGCAAGTTTGGGGTAGAGGAACTTGACTGGACTGCACAGAGTCCTGACCTCAACCCAATAGAACACCTTTGGGATGAATTATAGCGGAGACTGCGAGCCAGGCCTTCTCGTCCGACATCAGTGCCTGACCTCACAAATGTGCTTCTGGAAGAATGGTCAAACATTCCCATAGACACCCTCCTAAACCTTGTGGAGAGCCTTCCCAGAAGAGTTGACGCTGTTATAGCTGCAAATGGTGGGCCAACTCAATATTGAACCCATTAAAGTTCATGTGCATGGCGGGTATCCCAATACTTTTGGCAATATAGTGTGTGTGTGTATATATATATATATATATAAACACAGATCAAAACTGACATGTGAATTATAATTATTTATAAAAACTTAAAATTAAAAATTCACATCTGTGGACCAAAATCCCAGCATGCTCTGGGAGTCATCACAGCTTTTAATTAAAATGTAAATAATTCATTGATATCTCAGATATCCTTTTTCTAATATTGTCATTCTCAATAGTGTACAATAAAGGGCAAGAAAAATTACTTTTCCTTTCCTGTCTGTACGCCAACTGTGCTGTTGTTCTACATTCACTGCAGCAGACCTGCATCCCCTTACTCTTTTTTTATGGCATGTGGTACTAATACAAGCTGTAAATGGAGCACTGGAGGAACAAACAAACACAAATAACAGAAATAAAACCTCTTCATCCTGAATTATGTGTCACAGAAAAAATTACATGACAACTTACTTATCAGCCATGGTCACTATAGGCCATGATGCTGGCTTCTTATCGAACTTGAAAATGTTTTGGTTTCTATATTTTTGGTGGTTCAGCAACTTTTCTTCTTTCAGGTCTGCTGTAACAGTGTTGATGGTGATTGCTGCAATTTTGCAGTGTATAGTAATACATTTATTGGGTCACTGCTCAGTTATTGTGTGGGATGAAGATTCCATGCAGGTCCAGATGTATGTTGGCATTGATATTGGCACGACCTATTTCTTTAAATGTTTTGGCATCCAGTACGAGTAGAAATGCAGGTTTATTTGGGTTGGAAGACACGATGGAAGATAATATTACCCCTGAAATGACAAAATAAATATATAATGAGTATTTGTTGAGAAATTCTGAAAGAAGGACCATTTACTGCATGTTGTAAACAAGGGCGGACTAACAACTCATGGGGCCCCCGGGCAATAGGGGATCATGGGGCCCCTGTGTCCTTGCCCAAACTCAAAAAAGCCTATGAAAAAGATACCAGGGGCATCTCCTGGGGCCCCTACTGACCCCGGGCCCTCAGGCAGTGCCCGAGTTTCCAAATGGTCAGTCCGCCCCTGGTTGTAAATGACATCTTAGCTTTTATTGTCAACTGTATAGACAGGGAAGATACATTTTAAGATTTTCAGTTTAGAGATGTATCCAATCTTCTTTTGAAGTTGTCGTTAGAAGAGTGTTAATTACTGGAGAAAGGAAAACTTTTTTAAATGTCCTTTTTGCTGAGTTCCTACCTTTACCGAATATGTCCTCCATCTTCTTGTTAACTCAGTAATTGCTCTGAAATAGGCTGAATATTTTCAAATGAAACCGTTAATCCCCTATGGCTTTCTGTTTGCAAGACCAGTGGCTGCTATTCCTCCTATTCCCCCAGCCCCCTTGGCCCTTCCCATCTGTAGTTCTATACAGCAAGAAGAGATGTACTTCTCTGTAGTGGGCGGACCAGGACTCAGAGCCGGCTGTCTGTACCGCCCATAGAGGTGGTGTCCTAATCCTGCATACAATCAGTCCAGCCCACTGGCAAAAACTGTACTGTCCACTCATTATCAGTTTCCTTTCTCAGCCTTGTCATCCATTATATTACAACCAACCGGCTTGTCATTTCCACTTTAGCCACCTGTCACTGCCGCCGATACCTTCCCTTGCATGTGTCGCCAGCTGCTCTCTTCCTGTCATCCATTATCTTCCCACATCTTCCCCTCCACCGCATATGTCTCTAGCTGCTCTCCTCCTTTCATCCACTGCACAGCTCATTAACTTCCCGCATCTCCCCCGCATGTGTCTCCAGCTGCTCTCATCCTGTCATCATCTCACCCACTCACCATTTACCATCACCATCCATCTTACTTCCAGCGGGTTTTTTTGTTGTCACCCTCTTGAGCAGTTCATACATTCCCTCTTGCCACCTAGCTTTTTGCAGCCTTCTCATCTCCCCCTTTGAGGTCATTTTACCTTCCAGCCCTATCCACCATCCCCATCCCCCAACCACCCATCCAACCATCCCACCATACCCCCATCCTAACCCCCAGCCCGCTCCTCACCTACAGCCCCCCCCCCACCCCTTTACCCATATTCCCCTTCCCCCCTCCCTCCTTCATCCTCCTCCTCTCTCTGCCCCTTTCCCCCCCCCAGTACCCCCCTACCTGCCCAAACCTTCTCCTCATCCTCTTCCCTCCTCCCTTCCCCAAGCCTGGTGCCCCCTCCTTAGCTTTCTCCATTATTGCTAAGGGATCTGTACTTGGGAAAGGGGGGTTCTACTGCTGAGGGGTCTGTGCTGGTGAAAGGGGGGTTCTACTGCTGAGGGGTCTGTACTGGTGAAAGGAAGGTTCTACTGCTGAGGGGTCTGTACTGGGGAAAGGGGGGTTCTACTGCTGAGGGATCTGTACTGGGGAAAGGGGGGTTCTACTGCTGAGGGGTCTGTGCTGGTGAAAGGGGGGTTCTACTGCTGAGGGGTCTGTACTGGGGAAAGGGGGGTTCTACTGCTGAGGGGTCTGTGCTGGTGAAAGGGGGGTTCTACTGCTGAGGGGTCTGTACTGGGGAAAGGGGGGTTCTACTGCTGAGGGGTCTCTACTGGGGAAAGGGTGGTTCCACTGCTGAGGGGTCTGTACTGGGGAAAGGGGGGTTCTACTGTTGAGGGGACTGTACTGAGGAAAGGGGGGTTCCACTGCTGAGGGGTCTGTACTGGGGAAAGGGTGGTTCTACTGCTGAGGGGTCTGTACTGGGGAAAGGGGGGTTCTACTGCTGAAAGGGGGGTTCTACTGAGGGGTCTGTACTGGGGAAAGTGGGGTTCTACTACTGAGGGATCTGTACTGGGGAAAGGGTGGTTCTACTGCTGAGGGGTATGTACTGGGGAAAGGGGGGTTCTACTGCTTAGGGGTCTGTACTGGGGAAGGGGGGTTCTACTGCTTAGGGGTCTGTACTGGGGAAAGGGGGGTTCTACTGAGGGGTCTGTACTGGGGAAAGGGGGGGTTCTACTACTGAGGGATCTGTACTGGGGAAAGGGTGGTTCTACTGCTGAGTGGTCTGTACTGGGGAAAGGGAGGTACTACTGCTGAGGGGTCTGTACTGGGGAAAGTGGGGTTCTAGTGCTGAGGGGTCTGTACAAGGGAAAGAGAGGTACTACTGCTGAAGATTTTGTAAGATTTTATGGTTGGGTTTACTTCTTTAAAAGAGCAGTAGGGAGGATCAGCAAATGGGTGGGCTGGGGCTCCAACTATAAAGTAATAGTCAAGACTTTCATATAATTGCAGCTTTCTCTATAGACCATTTTAGGTCTACAATTGAACTCTCAGTGATTACTTTCACACTGATCCATAGAAAAAACACGTCAGAAACGCATAATGCGTTTGCGGTGCATTTTTTTTTACAAGATATGCAACGAGGGTGCGTTTTTGTTGTGTTTTGCCATGTTTTCCATTGACTTTAATGGAGAAGTGTGTTTTTGGTGCTGTTTTTGTACTGTACCAAACTTGCACCAAAAATGCAGCAAGTAGGATTTTACAAAACACACTGGACCCTCAACGGATCAGTGCGTAGAACTCATAGGAATACATGGTCACAAGTTTTTCTTCTGCTTTTGCGTAAAAATACTTTTTTTTCTGCACCGGAAACTGACTGGAACTGACTGCACTGGTGGGACATAGGGCCATTGGAATACATGGAAAACAATGTGCATGCATTTTTGATGCAAAAAAACGTACCGGACGGCATCAGCCCTTATGGAAAAAAGCTGAAAGGAACTCAGAGTTCCCTAAAGTTTTATTGTTTGTCTTCTGCTGTACTATACCATTCTGACCAGTGGGTCCACCAAGGCTGGAGTCACACCTTTGTGTGCATGTTGTCATATCTTTTTATGTGCCTTATGCAGTATCATGTGCTGTCATTGTCATTAGATCCTTGAGCCCTGTTCACACTGATGCGGTGCGGAATTTGCAGCATTTTCTGTGCGAATTCCTCACCGCATCAGAATCGCACCCCCTTCATACGAACCGCTGCGGGTGCGTATGTTAAGTTAACAACACCCCGAAAGCGGTTCGCAAAACTTGGTGTGATGTGCAGAATCAGATCGCATAGGTGTGAATACCCATGCGATACGATTCTAGTGCAGACCAAAAAAAAGCCCTGCACGTTTTTGGTGCGGGTGCATGCGATTAGAGCCATACAAAATATATAATGAAAAGATAATATGCGAGCGCTATCCGGAGATCTCAAAGCGGCTAGAACACCAAAAGGTAACCAAGAGAGAACCTTCCAATAAAGTTCATAAACATATATATATCTAAAACCATATATAAGGTGCAGCGCTATAATAGTAAAATGGCATATATAACATATATAATAAAGTGCAAATGTCAAATCACACTGCAGTGAAGTTAAGTGAGATGAACAAGTCCCAAAATAGGTCAAACGTGGGGATCTAATAGATCCTAGTAGGTGCGTGGGATGAGATTCTGTGTATCACACGGTGAATCTGAGGTAAAAGTTGCGCACTCACCAGAAGTGCGTCAAAAAAACGCATGTAGGGTTTATCCTGTGGTATCAGATAGCGATCAATGGCCAAGATAGGGACAAGATCCTACACCTTCCAATAACACCTTGGGTATATACTTCAAATTTCATAAGCGTGTCTCAAGCGTGTCACCATCCGGGGTCCCCTTTTAGAGCAGATTCTGCAAGTGGGGTCTCTCATAGAAGAGAGCCCAATAAGGGACACCACATAGTGTGATACCGTATAAACTGAGTTTATTTAAAGGTACAACATGTATAGTAAAGGTAAAAATGCAAAAGCAACACTGACCAGATATTAATCAGGATGACCACCTGCGGTGGTCAGACGTCCAGATACTGCAGCCCCACTGACGCGTTTCGTGCGGTGCACATTATCAAAATATATGGCTCCCATTGCACCGCACACAAATCGCATGTGATTTGCACAGGAATGCGGTGCGGTTCCTGTGCGAATCACATGCAGGGGCGGACTGACAACTCATGGCAATAGGGGTTCATGGGGCCCCTGTGTCCTTGCCCAAACTCAAAAAAGCCTATGAAAAAGGTACCAGAGGCATTTCATGGGGCCCCCTACTGAACCCAGGCCCTCAGGCAGTGCCTGAGTTTCCAAATGGTCAGTCCGCCCCTGGTCACATGCAATATACCGCACCCCATATATTTGAACCCAGGATCAATGTGTGTTGATGCATCAAAATGTCACACAGATGTGAACTAGCACCATTCAGATCCATGACTATCTTGACTACATTTATTGATGTGTATTAAAATGTATGCATTAAAATGCATAGGTATAAATGAGCACTATAGTCAAAGCTTTCATGAAACGTTGGGTGTAAATTGGCCATGTTTGTTACATACTTTGTGAAAGTAGTAAGAGGAATCCAATTGAAACTTACCATCGTCTTCTTCTTTGGCATCTGGATGTGGTACAAACAAAGGTTCAGCAGGCCAGCACGTATCATCAGTCCATTCTAGCATTTCCTTGGTAACAAGGTCAAACTTCACTATCTAAATAACGTACACCAGTTATTACAAAGGCTCTACACAGCAAACACATGCACAGAAGATAACATTTAGAAAAATATCAGGTTTGATTAAATTCACATTTGTATACTTTGTTGTTTCAAAAATATGTAAGACTTAAAGCTGTATTAAACCAAAAAGCAAACATTTAATATATTGCATGTTATCAATTCTTAGATGTGGTGGCTGCATTCGTTTTCTTTTTTAGACTCTCTTTTTATTTTCTCCTGGTGATCTGACGGGTAAGTCTGTTGTTTTTCAGGCTCTCCTGCAGATGTTGCAGTTACAGGGTTGAGACAAATCCAATAATCCAGGACTTTTTTAAAGCAATCCACTGAGCTGGCCAGAACCAACTCTTGAGGGAGTCTATTCAACATTTTCACAGCTCTCACTGCTGCATGTTTATGTGTTTCGGTGCATTTTTATGCATTTTACCTCGTTCCAGTACAGTTCTGTACAGGAAAAATGTAGCATGTTCTACTTTTTTTTTGGAACTGGAACGCACTGGAACTGCAACCACTATGCGTTTTGGATGCAGAAAAAAACTGAGAACTAGCCCTAACTGCCTAAAAAGTATTAGCTGCAGTTTGGCTTCAATGTTAGTGCTTTTAAATCTGCTAGTACATCTAACACTCCCCTCCCCCCATGCTGCTGTCCTATGGTGTCTCTGTTGCTCCTTCATTCAGTGTGTAGGCACTCTATGGGCCTTACATCTGCATGTCGCATGAATGCGCATTTTCCCACTTTTTTTGCACATTTTCGCATGACACGCACAGGGCAGAAGTATCACCTGGCGAAACAATGAGAACAAAGCCTGACAAAAAACAAATGCAGCCACCACATCTGGAGGACTGGTAACCAACTACATTTTTGTTTTTTGGGTTTAGATGTTAAAACAGAGTTCCACCCAAAAGTGAAAGCTCCACTTGTTTGCCTCCTCCCCCTCTCCACTGCCATATTTGGCACCTTTGGGGGGGAGAGCAGATACCTGGTCTTGACAGGTACTTACTCCCACTTCCAGCTCAGATCGCCGCAGCAAAGTGAGCTGGAAGTTCCTCCCCCCTCCTTCCTGCCGCAGACTCCTGGGAACCTTCACAGGTACCAGAAGACTGCAGGACCAATCGGGAGGCGCAGCAAGACTCGCACGTGTGCAGTGGGCACTCGGCTGTGAAGCTGCAAGCTGTCACAGCCTGGTACCCACAATTGAGATGCGGGCGCCGGGGAGAGCAGAAGAGAAGGGACAGCACGGGTGAGCACATTGCTGGATCCTGGGACAGGTAAGTGTGTGTTTATTAAAAGTCAGCAGCTGCAGTTTTTGTAGCTGCTGACTTTTAATAAACACAAAAACATCTGGAACTCCACTTTGATTAACCCCTTCATGCCTAAAGGTAAAACAAATCTAAATGCCTAAGCACAATTCTGCAACATTGACATGTGTTAGTAAAACCGTTCATATCATCACAACTACTTCATACATCCAGGTGGATTATACCGTGTTTTTTTCAGGACAAATTGGGCTTTCATTTGATGGTAAATGGTAATGGATATCTTCTGATTTTTTTTATTATCAAAGGAAAACTGGCCCAAAAAAGTAAAAAAAAATATTTTTTTTATTTAGCTGTGTGTTTCTTGTTACTACAATAACCTACCACCAAAGAACAACCCAAAATAAATTCTCCAGCTCTTAACGATCGCAGCGATACCATATATGTGTATGTTATTTGTTGTTTGTACCCGCAGTACAGCCCAGAAACAATAATGCGCATTTTGTTTTTGTCTTTTTTTTTAACCTAAAACACACTGATACTGACACTAACTGACGCTGATACCAAATTTTTTTCTAAATCCTGACCTTTGACACTGACCTTTTGACCTTGACCTTTGACCCTGACCCAAACACTAACCCTGGCACTGAACTAGATCAAACTTTGATCTAGGTATTTTTTCTTTATTTTTTAATATTTATTTAGTTATTTATCTTTTTTTTTACAAACATTTTTTTTTTCTCTCTATGCCAGGAGTTAGAGATACAATATATCTCTCTCCTCCATTCATAGAGAGAGAAAAAAACAAGGGGGCCGGGCTGTACAGTGACTGATCACTGTGATAGCCAATCAGAGGCTATCACAGCGATCACGTGACCCGGAATCGGTAGTCCCGGGTCCCGGTCATTAGAACGGGACCCGGTGCTCTCAGTGACACAGCGGTCTTTGTGCTGGGAGCATGCCGAGCGGCGCACTCCCAGCACAAAGACAGGTACGCAAATATGTGGCTCCACGGAAAAAAGCCCAGTTCTGTGAGGCCGCATATATGTGTGACGTCGGCGTCAAGGGATTAAAGCATTTGTTGGAGCAGTGCAATAAAGAAGATTGAAGCGGCATTGAGGTTGATTTACGAAAGGCAAATAGACTGTGCACTTTGCAAAGGACAGTTGCACTCTGCAAGTGTAGTTGCTCCAGAATTAAGTAAATGAAGTAAAGCTTCCCTTTGCAAAGAATACCCAATCACATGCAAGGAAAATGTAAAAAAAAACTGCAATTTTGCTTGCACATGATTGGATGATGGAAGTCAGTAGAGTTCTCATTTACTAAGCTCTGGAGCAACTGCACAGTCTAATTGCCTTTTGTAAATCAACCCCATTGTATTCAGTTATAACTGTGACAAGCAGCTTTTATTGCAGTTATAATGATATCAAAAAGTAGGAGCGATTCTCCTGCCTGGCATTCACCATAATTGAAAGTTCATTCTTCTGGGGTTAGGAGATTGTCTGTCAATGGCATACTGAACTTGGATAGCTC
This sequence comes from Staurois parvus, assembly GCF_062004578.1. Classification (NCBI taxonomy): domain Eukaryota; kingdom Metazoa; phylum Chordata; class Amphibia; order Anura; family Ranidae; genus Staurois; species Staurois parvus. The sequence continues at coordinate 905,566 of NW_028319132.1, forward strand.
ATTTGGCACATAAAGATGCAAGCTGTGATCCTTACCCTGGTGGGAATTGGACGCCATTCAACATGAGACGCATAAACATATCTGTACTTCTTGCCATTGTAAGCATAGTTAATTCTAGGTAGTTCAATTCCTAGGAGGACAAGACACAAGATTACATACCAGTCAGGAAAATATAAAGACACGAGCTATTACTACTTTTTCCATTTTTTATTGGATAAAAATGATGGCTATAGGTTAGGTAGACAGTATGAATGACACTAAAGTGATTCTAAAAGTACATTTTTTAAATAACAAACATGTCATACTTATTAGTCTGCGGAATGGTTTTGCATAGAGCAGCCCTGATCCTCCTCTCCTGGTGTCCCCCGCCAGTACTCCTGGCTCCTCCCCCCTTCTGAGTGCCCCCATAGCAAGCCGCTTGCTTTGGGAGCACTCATGCGGGTTCTCTCTCTCAAGCCATGCTCTGTGTGTCCATTGACACACACAGTGCAGCTCAGTTCCCTTCCCCCACTGTCTCCTCACAGACTGTGACTGACAGCAGCAGAAGCCAATTATTATTATTATATTATTATACAGTATTTATAAAGCGCCAATGGTTCGCTCAGCGCTGTACATTACAAAGGGGGACAGAACATGTGACAGAACAATAACAATACAATGCAAAACATGAGGGGATCGAGGGCCCTGCTCTTTCGAGCTTACAATCTAGGAGGGAGGGGATGGTGGCACAGGAGGAGATAGCTGTGGGGGACGGAGTGGTAGGAAGAGTGGAGGAGGTCGGCAGGTTAGGAGGGGGTGGGGTAGGCTTCCCTGAAGAGATGGGTTTTCAGGGTGCGCCTAAAGGAGAGGAGAGTAGGTGATAATCTGATGAGTTGGGGCAGGGAGTTCCAGAGGATGGGTGACACCCTGGAGAAGTCCTGGAGGCGGGCATGGGAGGAGGAGACCAGGGAACTAGAGAGAAGGAGGTCTTGTGAGGAGCGGAGTGTGCGTGCTGGGCGGTACTTGGATATTAGGTCGGTGATGTAGTTCGGGGGCAGTATGGTGGACAGCTTTGTGCGTCAGTGTTAGGATTTTAAATTTGATCTGTTGTGCAATCGGAAGCCAGTGGAGGGATTGGCAGAGGGGGGTGGCGGAAACGGAGCGGTTGGTAAGGTGAATGAGTCTGGAAGCCGTATTCAGTCTGGCTCCTACTGCTGCCTCCATGTCCAGTAAGGAGAGAGAGAGCAGAGAGAGCTGCTGGACACAGCGCTGGATCGAGATTGGGCTCAGGCAAGTATTTTTGGGGGGATGTGGGGGGGGGGGGGCTAATCACAGAAGGTCTCTTACCTGAATGCAGAGAATGTATTAACCAGTTGCCTACCATCGGTGTGTTACACACGTCCCTAAAACCTCCCCCTCTGTACACAAGGCATCTCCTGTACATCCAGGAGATTGCCTGCAGTTTCATATATCCCCTGATCCGATCCCCACCCTGCTCAGCCCTATAAAACCTGTTGTCTGTAGAAAGATGAGCTCCCAATCCTACGATTGGGAGCCAGTTGGAAGCCTTCCTCATTGAAGGATCACTCTGACAGCCAATCACAGTGATCATTCAGTGGAACATATGTAAACAATAACAAAAGTAAGGTCGGCCATACATGGGTTGATTTTCAAACGCTTTTTAGTTCAAAAATCAGACCTAAGTATAATCGGCCGATTTTTGCTCTGTTAGTGGGGCAATGGCACCGGATGATTTTCGTGGTTCCTCTCCATTTCGTTTATCGGGCGTGCTGGAAAATTTGTGAAAAACAACTGATTTTCGAAATCATTGCTGGCACCATCGGATTACAGGCCGAACAATGTTTTCAATCGAAAAATCATTTGGAATGCGACCAATGTATGGCCTGCTTAATACAGCAGCTGTCTTATCTCCTCAGTTCTCTGACAGACAGTGATCTATGAGTGCTGCAACCAACACAGATTGTTTATTGTGTTCACAGAGAATTAGTTATCTCCTAATTAACCAGGAAATGCCCTTATTTAACCTTTGTTTTACTACTTAACCCATTCATTTCAGTAGATCACCCTGTATATGCACTATTTATTTATTTAAGGTACTTATAAAGCACCGTCAATTTACGCAGCGCTTTTGTATATTTTGTACATTCACATCAGTCCCTGACCCTCAAGGGGTATACAATCTAAGGTCCCTCACATTGATACATACACATAGTAGGGCCAATTTAGACAGGATCCAATTGACCTACCAGCATGTCTTTGGAGAGCGGGAAGAAACTAGAGTACCTGGAGGAAGCCCACGCAGGCACAGGGAGAACATGCAAACTCCAGGCAGGTGGTGCCATGGTTGGGATTCGAACCAACGACCCTAGTACTGCCAGGTGAAAGTGCTAACCATTTAGCCACTGTGCTGCCCACCATTATTTAACAGTTTAATTTCCTGTTTCATGTTTCCATTTGATATTATTTGTTGGAAAAAAAATATTATTAAGTAAATACATACATTGTTATCTTTAACCCCCCTAGCGGTCTGATTATTTCAGATTTTTTTGTGCTGAAAACGGTACCATTATTTTGCATGGAAATATGTAGTTTTTTTTATTGTAGGCTGTAATTTTTAGGAATAACTCACTGAAATCTGTCCAAACAAGAGTCTATTAAACATTCCGGGTAGGATAAAATTTGAAACACGAAATCATAAATTATAATTTAATAAATAATCATAAAAAATAATAATATAATAATAATACATTTAATTCAATAATATAATCAAACCAAAAACACTGAAATTTTAAATAGAGCGCCAAGTTCGCACATTGCTGAGCAAAGTCGCAAAATCGTTTTCAGTGTCTGATGACGAATTTCCCCACGAATCATTATCACTCAATTCTGCAAGTGGTTCTGATTTACTATTGCTGTTCTCTAGAACAGCAACGGTCTAAAACCGCTTTTGACCTAAAGGGACACTTTTTCGACGCCATGGACGTTTCTCAGTTTCCAGGCAGAAAGAACAGACAAAATGCAGGCAGGGCACAGGACAAAGCATTAGGGACAAAATGTATGTGAAATGGGTTGAAACAGCAATGTTTTGCTATGTAAAATTTGTTTGGAAAAAAATCAAATTTTTTAAAATTTTCAAATTTCCCGCCGGTGGCGCCCGTACGTCCCGACGTCACAGGGACCGGAACACAGAAGCCGGATGCTGGCATCAGCCGGAGGAGATAGCAGGGGACGCCGCAGGGGACACATCACGGGAGCAAAGGACAAGGTAAGCTCTGCAGGGACTCCCTATGCAGCGCCGCATGGTAAGCCCGAGTGTAGCTCGGGGTTACCGCTTTTGGTACTGACATTTTACCCCGAGCTACACTTGGGAATACCGCTAGGGAGGTTAAGGGTTTACTGTTAAAAAATGCATGGTTTAGGGTATGTCTGTTTTATTTTAAATCCGTAAGAACATTAAATTACTGATGGATTATGAGAAAAATTAAATATATGCAAAATGTAAAAAAAGAACAATTACTTTTGTAAATAACTTGAGTTGTACCAAATATGTAATTTGAATGTTGCAGTAAATAGAACAAGCAGCAGAATAAAATGTATGTTTCCCCACAGTAATGATACTTTAAAATGTTACTGATCCCCTAACTTATGCTCAGTTGTTTGAAGCTAAGTACCCCCCAATGTTTCAGGAAATGTATGGTCTTCTAAATCAGTGGGATTCTTATAAGATATCTTTCCTGGGTAGAGTAAATGCCTTAACCTCCCTGGCGGTATGATTATTTCAGATTTTTGCTGCTGAAAGCGGTACCATTATTTTGCATGGAAATTTGGCATTTTATATTGTAGGCCTGTAATTCTTAGCAATAACTCACTGAAATCTGTCCAAACAAGAGTCTAGTAAACATCCCGGGTAGGATAAAACTTGAAACATGAAATCAGAAATTATATTTTAATAAATAATCATAAATATTAATATAATAATAATAAATTTAATTCAATAATGTAATCAAACCAAAAACACTGAAATTTGAAATATAGCGCCAAGTTCGCACATCGCTGAGCAAAGTAGCAAAACCGTTTTAAGTGTCTGATGACGAATTTCCCCACGAATCATTATCACTCAATTCTGCAAGTGGTTCTGATTTACTATCGCTGTTCTCTAGCTGGTCTAAAACCGCTTTTGACCTAAAGGGACTCTTTTTAGATGCCATGGACTTTTCTCAGTTTCCAGGCAATAAGAACAGTAAAAATGAAGGCAGGGCACAGGACAAAGCACTCGGGACAAAACGTATGTGAAATGGTTTGATACAGTAATGTTTTACTATGTGATTTTAGTGTTTTAGTGAATGTCACTTTTTGTCATTTTCAAATTTCCTGCTGTTCCATCCCCCGTACATCCTGACGTTGCAGGGGACGGAACCCAGAAGACAGATACCGGCATCCGCCGGATTACATTGCCGAGGACACTGCAGGGGGGACATCGCGGGAGCGCAGGACAAGGTAAGTGCAGAAGGGATGCCGGAGCAACACCGCATGGTATTCCCGAGTGTAGCTCGGGGTTACCGCTTGTGGTACTGAAACTTTACCCCGAGCTACACTCGGGAATACCGCCAGGGAGGTTAAAGATGTCAATTTTGCCAAAACTACTTTACCTTTTTGAGACTCTACCAATCGCAATCCCTCATGCTCAACTGCAGACCTTACAACGAGCATTTCTTAGATTTATTTGGCATGCTAAAAAGCCCAGAATTCGAGAACGGTTCTTTTGTCATCTAGAAATAATGGAGGCTTAGGGGTACCAAATATTATCAAGTATTATCTAGCTACTCATCTGAGACAAACGCTATCATTGTTCACCCAAAAACCTCAGAATAAATGGGTGGAGATTGAATTAGGCAATATTTATCCGATCCACACACGTTCATTATTACGCCCTTTTCATTATACATCGCCACTATTCCCCCCCCCCCCCTTTGCTTGAATCTATTAAATTCACCCTCAAAGTTTGGTTAACCTGTGTGAAAACCCAGCAGTTACTGTCCATGTGCTCTCCATTATTAAACATTTTATATAACCCGGAGCTCCCGGATAGTCTGTCATACCCACAGATGAGCCCTTGGGCAGTTAATGGGATATTTCAACTGCGCCATCTGATTAATCCTGTCTCGCGCAGGATTCGGTCATTTGAGAAGATTAGGGCATGGAAACCCAGAATACCTATATTGGCTAGATATACCTATCTACAGTTCCGTCACTTCTTCCACTCCTTGAATTCCTCTTTAACCTACCTGGCGGTATTCCCGAGTGTAGCTCGGGGTAAAATTTCAGCACCAAAAGCGGTAACCCCGAGCTACACTCGGGCTTACCATGCGGTGTTGCTCAGGGAGTCCCTGCAGCGCTTACCTTGTCCTTCGCTCCCGCGATGTGTCCCCTGCAGCATCCCCGGCCATCTCCTCCGGCCGATGCCGGCATCCGGCTTCCGTGTTCTGGTCCCTGTGACGTCGGGACGTACGGGCGCCGGAACCGGCGGCAAATTTGAAATTTTTAAAAAATGACTATTATATAGTAAAACATTGCTGTTTCAATGCATTTCACATACATTTTGTCCCTACTGCTTTGTCCTGTGCCCTGCCTACAATTTGACTGTTCTTTCTGCCTGGAAACTTAGAAAAGTCCATGGCGTCCAAAAAGCGTCCCTTTATGTCAAAAGTGGTTTTAGACCAGCTAGAGAACAGCAATAGTAAATTAGAACCACTTGCAGAATTGAGTGATAATGATTCGTGGGGAAATTCGTCATCAGACACTGAAAACAATTTTGCGACTTTGCTCAGCGATGTGCGAATTTGCCTCTGTATTTCAAATTTCAGTGTTTTTGGTTTGATTATATTATTGAATTAAAATTATTATTATTATATTATTATTTTTTATGATTATTCATTAAATTATAATTTATGATTTCAAATTTCAAGTTTTATCATACCCGGGATGTTTACTAGACTCTTGTTCGGACAGATTTCAGTGAGTTATTCCTAAAAATTACAGCCTACAATAAAAAACTACATATTTCTATGCAAAAAAATGGTACCGCTTTCAGCACCAAAAATCGGAAATAATCATACCGCCAGGAAGGTTAACGCTAGAACGCCCCACAGATTTTGAGAGGATAGCTAAAGGTCCCTCCCAACAACATCTTATCACCTGTCTATATAAACTGCTTCTCAATAAAGACTCTCTTGTTGAGAGGCCTCACCATTATATGCAGAGATGGGAGGATGAACTCCAACGCTCAATTTCTTTAAAATGTTGTCAGGTGATATGGGATTCTGTCGCTAAGACCTGTCGTTGTGTTGTATATAAAGAAAACTTATATAAAATATTGATGTATTGGTATAAGACCCCTGTAGTGCTCCATGCGATCAACCCGAATCTATCTGACAAGTGCTGGAGATGCATGGAAGGAGTAGGCACACATTTTTTGGTTTTGTCCACAGATTGCAGGTTATTGGGCTACGGCTAGAAAGGTATTCGAACAAGTACTCAATGTTATCCTACCCCTAGACCTGCTACACTATCTTTTGGGGTTACCCTTTAGGGGTACCCCCAATCAATCTGAAATGTTGGGAGTGCATATTCTGATGGCCTCTAGAAGGGTGATACCAAGACTCTGGAATTCAGTACTAAATCATCTTTTAAGAGCGATCTGGGTGAACACACAGGTCACTTTCACTCTATTTGGGAATTATGGGATCATTCTCCCTTTGGTAGACTTCCTCCCCCCCCCCCCTTATATAGTCCAGACACCTTTTCAGGTAACATGCCTTTGACAAATAATGTAATCCAATGATGTGTAGGTTTATGTTGATTTATGTTTTTGAATTGCGCAGACTACCATGCTGTTTATCTATGTTCATACTTCTCCTGATTTTCTTTTCTTTTATATTAATGATTGTTTTCTCTCATTGCAACAATTACACTTAAAGTGTTGTTAGTGTAACTATGTTTTGTTTTAAAAAAAATCTCACTCTCTCATACTGGTCACTGGAGGTTCAACATGGCACCTCATGGCAAAGAACTCTCTGAGGATCTGAAAAAAAGAATTGTTTCTGTACACAATAAAATATTTGCAAAAATGTGAGGGGTGTACTCACTTCTGTGAGATACTGTATATACATACAATATCTATATATTATCTGTATTTATTATTACTTTATGGGGAGATTTACCAAAACTGAACACCTACAATTGACTTGGTTTCAGCCTCTTGCAGTCCTTGCACAGCAGAGATGAGGTAAGGTAAGACAGAAGTGCAAGGAGCCATTTAGTTGTGATAAGGAGTATGCTGATTGATAGGAGAATAATCAGATTTCCTTCCCTGCCAGACAGAACTGTTCTGTGGAAGAACTGTGTATATCTCAGGACTGGATGGACATAAATACAAATCCTTTAGCAGGGTAAAACAGCTCTATTATATGTATTTCATCTGTGGATTTAGCTGTTTGCTTGGAGTTCAGCTTTAAGCCTCTTATCCTGTTATTCAGTCAACCTTAAAACAACAACTGTGAACTGCTTACCTTCACATTTGATCTCCGGCTGGCAATATATCTCTCCTTCTTTAACTTTGACCGCTGTTGCAGTCGTTTCTGGAAGCCTTACAAGGTTCACTCCCACTTCTGCTTTCTTCAAAGTTAAACAAGAAGAATATTAATATTTATTTTAATTAACGTGTATACAAAATGCAGCAGCAAGCTGTATATCTGGACAGAGTGGCAGGATAAGCACATGACATATAGCACAGAAGAAATATAAGTACCGTATTTTTCGCTCCATAAGACGTACTTTTTTCCCCCCAAAAAAATGGGGAAAATGTCTGTGTGTCTTATGGAGCGGCTGGCCTGGTATTTCCGCCGCCACCGTGTCAGAATAGCGGGCTGGCCGCTCAGCTCTTCTCTGCAGCAGAACCTTACCTGTTCCTCGGTCCAGCGGTGTCCTCACGGTCTTCTCTCCCAGCGCAGGCATCTTTAGTGTGGGCACCCAACTGTGACAACTTGCGGCTTCACAGATGGGTGCCCACTGCGCATGCGTGAGAAGTGCTGCGCTTTGTGAATGGTCCGGCAGTCTTCTGGGACCTGTCACGTGTCCCAGAAGACGGGGAGGGAGGAAGTGGGATGGGGTGTCTGTCAAATTTGGGTACCCGCTCCTCCCCTCCCCAAAGGTCCACAGTCTCTGGTCATCCCCTGTACTGTGGTCGCAGTCTCTGGTCATCTGTAGTATATCCGCATTCTCTGGTCATCTCCTGTACTGTGTTCGCAGTCTCTGGTCATCTCCTGTACTATGTCCGCAGTCTCTGGTCATCCCTGTACTATGTCCGCAGTCTCTGGTCATCTGTAGTATGTCTGCAGTCTCTGGTCATCTCCTGAACTATGTCCGCAGTCTCTGGTCATCTCCTGTACTATGTCCGCAGTCTCTGGTCATCCCCTGTACTATGTCCGCAGTCTCTGGTCATCTCCTGTACTATGTCCGCAGTCTCTGGTCATCTCCTGTACTATGTCCGCAGTCTCTGGTCATCTGTAGTATGTCTGCAGTCTCTGGTCATCTCCTGAACTATGTCCGCAGTCTCTGGTCATCTCCTGTACTGTGTCCACAGTTTCTGGTCATCTCCTGTACTGTGTCCACAGTCTCTGGTCATCTGTAGTATATCCGCAGTCTCTGGTATCTCCTGTACTGTGTCCGCAGTCTCTGGTCATCTCCTGTACTATGTCCGCAGTCTCTGGTCATCTCCTGTACTGTGTCCACAGTCTCTGGTCATCTGTAGTATATCCGCAGTCTCTGGTCATCTCCTGTACTGTGTCCGCAGTCTCTGGTCATCTCCTGTACTATGTCCGCAGTCTCTGGTCATCTGTAGTATATCCGCAGTCTATGTTATCTCCTATACTGTGTCCGCGGTCTCTGGTCATCTCCTGTACTATGTCCGCCGTCTCTGGTTATCTCCTGTACTATGTTAATAGTCTCTGGTCTCTTGTTTTCCTCCTCTAAACCCTAGGTGCGTCTTATGGTTAGGTGTGTCTTATGGAGCGAAAAATACGGTATATGCATACGATTTGCATAGAAACCACAGAATACAAATATTCTAATACAAAATGTATATACTATCAACAGTTTGCACAGTGCTTTACAATATAAAGGGAGATAGTACCTTAACAATACAAATTGAGACAAGAGGGTTAGGAGGGTGAAAACACCCACCAGCTCTACACATACCCTGGGGACTATGATGGTGCAAGCCCTGAGCCCCATTCATTTGCTGTAGATGTGGACCATTACTAGAGGGTTTTACACTTCTCGCTAGATTGTTAATATATTTTACAAAACAAAAAAGAGCGTTAGAGTAAGCCAAACCCTGGAGTAATGCTGGAGCTAATTTTTTGGTGGACTTGCTCTTTGGGTTGGTTTACCAAAGGCAAATAGACTGTGCACTTTGCAAAGTGTAGTTGCACCCTGCAAGTGCAGTTGCACCAGAGCTTAGTAAATGAGGTGAAGCTTCACTTTGCAAAGAAAACACAGTCACATGCAGGAATAATTTAAAAAAAACAGCATTTTTGCTTGCACATGATTGGATGATGGAGGTCAGCAGAGCTTCTGCTCATTTACTAAGCACTGAAAAGTGCACAGTCTATTTGCCTTTAGTAAATCAACCTGTTTGAGTTATTCTATTAAATCCTAGGTTGCTCAAAGGTGGCTTCAGATCTGTGAAAAGGCAACGCACATAGTTACATACATAGTTAGTCTGGCTGAAAAAAGACAAAAGTCCATCCAGTTCAACCATTAAATAAAAAATATATAATCCTATACCCACAGTTGATCCAGAGGAAGGCAAAAAAAAAAAACAGCAAAACATGATTCAATTTGCTTCTGCTTGGAAAAAAAATTCCTTCCTGATCCCATGAGAGGCAATCAGATATTCCCTGGATCAGAACAAAGGTGGCAAATTTATGGGTGAGGTGGATTGGAGGCTACAAAAATAGGCTGTAGGAACATGCTATTGGATTAATCTGGCCTTTTAGGCAGGCCATAGATGAATCGAAAACCGAACGTTCTGTCGCTCAGAAAACAAAAATGGTGCATATGATTGTGCCATCAATTGCTTTGTTTTTCAAAATAACATTCAGCATGTTGGATCAGGCAATTTCAATTGCCAAGCGAAAACCGCATGTCGCAACTGGCACATTGTGATCTGGAAAAACGAACGGCCAAAACGTTTTGTTCGGTTTCCGATTCTTCTATGGCCTACCTTAGTCACTATATGATTGAGCATACATGGGCAAGCAGAGCAAGCTTCAGCCTCAGAAACAGGTCAAATGCAGAAATAATAAGGAATGATTTTAATTGTTTTGAGGGAGAAAAATTCTATTGAGAATTTGATATAATTCAATTATCATTACTAGAGATGAGCGAATCGAAGTAGGCGAAGTGGAATTCGAGTCGAATATTGGAAAATTAGCCTACTTCGGACGCGCGAATCGAAATTTTTCCTAAAATGGCGGCGGACATGTGCGGCGACGGAGCGGGGATGTCTGGGAAGGCGCGCAGACAAGGCGCGCTGACCCATAATGCATTCCTTAATGACATGTGATCGCATTAGCCAATCAGCAGCCAGGCAGCCAGCACTGTGTAATGGTCGAGCTATAAATAGCGGCCATTTTAGAATTCTTCATTTGCCTCCAGTCATTCAAGAGAGGCAGACCGCTCTGTATTAGGGACAGAGTTAGGGCCACAGAAACGTTACTTGGGGACAGAGAAACGTTACTTAGGGACAGAGAAGCATTACTCAGGGACACAGAATTGTTAATGAGGGCCACAGAATCGTTACTTAGGGCCAAAGAAACGCTAGTTAGGGCCACAGAATTGTTACTCAGGGACAGACAGAATTGTTACTGAGTGCCAGAGAATTGTTACTTAGGGCCACAGAAACGTTAGTTAGGGCCACAGAATTGTTACTCAGGGACAGACACAGAATTGTTACTGAGGGCCACAGAACTGTTACTTAGGGCCACAGAAACGTTATTAGGGCCACAGAATTGTTACTCAGGGACAGACAGAATTGTTACTGAGTGCCAGAGAATTGTTACTTAGGGCCACAGAAACGTTAGTTAGGGCCACAGAATTGTTACTCAGGGACAGACACAGAATTGTTACTGAGGGCCACAGAACTGTTACTGAGGGCCACAGAAACGTTAGTTAGGGCCACAGAATTGTTACTCAGGGACAGACACAGAATTGTTACTGAGGGCCACAGAACTGTTACTTAGGGCCACAGAAACGTTAGTTAGGGCCACAGAATTGTTACTCAGGGACAGACACAGAATTGTTACTGAGGGCCATAGAATTGTTACTTAGGGCCACAGAATTGTTACTCAGGGACAGACAGAATTGTTACTGAGTGCCAGAGAATTGTTACTTAGGTCCACAGAAACGTTACTCAGGGACACAGAATTGTTACTGAGGGCCACAGAACTGTTACTTAGGGCCACAGAAACGTTAGTTAGGGCCACAGAATTGTTACTCAGGGACAGACACAGAATTGTTACTGCGGCCACAGAATTGTTACTTAGGGCCACAGAAACGTTACTCAGGGACACAGAATTGTTACTGAGGGCCACAGAACCGTTACTTAGGGCCACAGAATTGTTACTCAGGGACAGACACAGAATTGTTACTCAGGGACACAGAATTGTTACTGAGGGCCACAGAACCGTTACTTAGGGCCACAGAAACGTTACTCAGGGACACAGAATTGTTACTGAGGGCCACATAACCGTTACTTAGGGCCACATAATTGTTACTCAGGGACAGACACAGAATTGTTACTGAGGGACACAGAATTGTTACTGAGGGCCACAACCGTTACTTAGGGCCACAGAATTGTTACTCAGGGACACAGAATTGTTACTGAGGGCCACAGAACCGTTACTTAGGGCCACAGAATTGTTACTCAGGGACACAGAATTGTTACTGAGGGCCACAGAACCGTTACTTAGGGCCACAGAATTGTTACTCAGGGACAGACACAGAATTGTTACTGAGGGACACAGAATTGTTACTGAGGGCCACAGAAACGTTAATCAGGGACACAGAATTGTTACTGAGGGCCACAGAACCGTTACTTAGGGCCACAGAATTGTTACTCAGGGACACAGAATTGTTACTGAGGGCCACAGAACCGTTACTTAGGGCCACAGAATTGTTACTCAGGGACAGACACAGAATTGTTACTGAGGGACACAGAATTGTTACTGAGGGCCACAGAAACGTTAACCAGGGACACAGAATTGTTACTGAGGGCCACAGAACCGTTACTTAGGGCCACATAAAAGTTAATCAGGGACACAGAATTGTTACTGAGGGCCACAGAACCGTTACTTAGGGCCACAGAATTGTTACTCAGGGACAGACACAGAATTGTTACTGAGGGACACAGAATTGTTACTGAGGGCCACAGAACCGTTACTTAGGGCCACAGAAACGTTAATCAGGGACACAGAATTGTTACTGAGGGCCACAGAACCGTTACTTAGGGCCACATAAACGTTAATCAGGGACACAGAATTGTTACTGAGGGCCACAGAACCGTTACTTAGGGCCACAGAATTGTTACTCACGAACAGACAAAGAATTGTTTCTTGAGGGACACAGAATTGTTACTGAGGGCCACAGAACCGTTACTTAGGGCCACAGAAACGTTAATCAGGGACACAGAATTGTTACTGAGGGCCACAGAACTGTTACTTAGGGCCACAGAAACGTTAGTTAGGGCCACAGAATTGTTACTCAGGGACAGACACAGAATTGTTACTGAGGGCCACAGAACTGTTACTTAGGGCCACAGAAACGTTAGTTAGGGCCACAGAATTGTTACTCAGGGACAGACACAGAATTGTTACTGAGGGCCATAGAATTGTTACTTAGGGCCACAGAATTGTTACTCAGGGACAGACAGAATTGTTACTGAGTGCCAGAGAATTGTTACTTAGGTCCACAGAAACGTTACTCAGGGACACAGAATTGTTACTGAGGGCCACAGAACTGTTACTTAGGGCCACAGAAACGTTAGTTAGGGCCACAGAATTGTTACTCAGGGACAGACACAGAATTGTTACTGCGGCCACAGAATTGTTACTTAGGGCCACAGAAACGTTACTCAGGGACACAGAATTGTTACTGAGGGCCACAGAACCGTTACTTAGGGCCACAGAATTGTTACTCAGGGACAGACACAGAATTGTTACTCAGGGACACAGAATTGTTACTGAGGGCCACAGAACCGTTACTTAGGGCCACAGAAACGTTACTCAGGGACACAGAATTGTTACTGAGGGCCACATAACCGTTACTTAGGGCCACATAATTGTTACTCAGGGACAGACACAGAATTGTTACTGAGGGACACAGAATTGTTACTGAGGGCCACAACCGTTACTTAGGGCCACAGAATTGTTACTCAGGGACACAGAATTGTTACTGAGGGCCACAGAACCGTTACTTAGGGCCACAGAATTGTTACTCAGGGACACAGAATTGTTACTGAGGGCCACAGAACCGTTACTTAGGGCCACAGAATTGTTACTCAGGGACAGACACAGAATTGTTACTGAGGGACACAGAATTGTTACTGAGGGCCACAGAAACGTTAATCAGGGACACAGAATTGTTACTGAGGGCCACAGAACCGTTACTTAGGGCCACAGAATTGTTACTCAGGGACACAGAATTGTTACTGAGGGCCACAGAACCGTTACTTAGGGCCACAGAATTGTTACTCAGGGACAGACACAGAATTGTTACTGAGGGACACAGAATTGTTACTGAGGGCCACAGAAACGTTAACCAGGGACACAGAATTGTTACTGAGGGCCACAGAACCGTTACTTAGGGCCACATAAAAGTTAATCAGGGACACAGAATTGTTACTGAGGGCCACAGAACCGTTACTTAGGGCCACAGAATTGTTACTCAGGGACAGACACAGAATTGTTACTGAGGGACACAGAATTGTTACTGAGGGCCACAGAACCGTTACTTAGGGCCACAGAAACGTTAATCAGGGACACAGAATTGTTACTGAGGGCCACAGAACCGTTACTTAGGGCCACATAAACGTTAATCAGGGACACAGAATTGTTACTGAGGGCCACAGAACCGTTACTTAGGGCCACAGAATTGTTACTCACGAACAGACAAAGAATTGTTTCTTGAGGGACACAGAATTGTTACTGAGGGCCACAGAACCGTTACTTAGGGCCACAGAAACGTTAATCAGGGACACAGAATTGTTACTGAGGGCCACAGAACCGTTACTTAGGGCCACGTAAACGTTAATCAGGGACAGACACAGAATTGTTACTGAGGGACACAGAATTGTTACTGAGGGACACAGAATTGTTACTGAGGGCCACAGAACCGTTACTTAGGGCCACAGAATTGTTACTTAGGGACACAGAATTGTTACTGAGGGCCACAGAACCGTTACTTAGGGCCACAGAATTGTTACTTAGGGACACAGAATTGTTACTGAGGGCCACAGAACCGTTACTTAGGGCCACAGATTTGTTACTTAGGGACACAGAATTGTTACTGAGGGCCACAGAACTGTTACTTAGGGCCACAGAATTGTTACTCGGACAGACACAGAATTGTTACTCAGGGATACAGAATTGTTACTGAGGGCCACAGAACCGTTACTTAGGGCCACAGAATTGTTACTCAGGGACACAGAATTGTTACTGAGGGCCACAGAACTGTTACTTAGGGCCACAGAATTGTTACTCAGGGACACAGAATTGTTACTGAGGGCCACAGAACTGTTACTTAGGGCCACAGAAAGGTTACTCAGGGACACAGAATTGTTACTGAGGGCCACAGAACTGTTACTTAGGGCCACAGAATTGTTACTCGGACAGACACAGAATTGTTACTCAGGGACACAGAATTGTTACTGAGGGCCACAGAACCGTTACTTAGGGCCACATAAACGTTAATCAGGGACACAGAATTGTTACTGAGGGCCACAGAACCGTTACTTAGGGCCACATAATTGTTACTCAGGGACAGACACAGAATTGTTACTGAGGGACACAGAATTGTTACTGAGGGCCACAGAACCGTTACTTAGGGCCACAGAATTGTTACTCAGGGACAGACACAGAATTGTTACTCAGGGACACAGAATTGTTACTCAGGGACACAGAATCGTTGAATTAAAGAGTATGTCAGACAACATGCAGAGGAGTGGCAGAGGAGGCAATGTTTTAGGAGCGAGCAGACGTGGCAGCAGAGGAAGGGGTCGAGGCAGCACTATTCCCAGCCAGAGGCCAGTGCTCCCGGTGTCATCCAGCGGTCGTGTCTCCACCGACAACCCTGCCGTCGTCGATTGGTTGGCTCGGTCGTCTTCCTCTTCCCAGGTCACCTCTGACACCTACAGCCAACGGTCGGTGGGTACGTCAGACACAACCGTTAGTTGGCATGGCCCGGGACCAAGCCCACTGAAATCACGTGTCCTCTACCTGCCCCTGTCCTTTGGTGTTCCCTCACCAAGCGAAGTATCGCATGCTGTGGGCTCAGCCCCACTGTACAGTGAGGAAGAGCTAACAGAGGGCGGTCAGGAACGGGGGGAGACATCCGCCTTTTCAGCAGCCAGGCGAAGAAGTAGTGGCGAGGAGAGTGGCTCGGTAGCCGGTCTAGAGACAGGTCTGTCTCCTGACCCAGACGCAGCCGAGGGGGCTAGTAGTGAGGCGGAGACCCTACTTGATGATGAGGAGGTTGATCGCACTTGGCAGCCTCGTCGTCATCAGGCAATTTCTTCCGCATCATCAGGAGAAGAGGGTGGCAGCTTGGCAGCGAGCAAAACAGTCGGTGGGTTGCCCAGGAGACAGCAGCAGGGTCGCAGCAGTGTCAGTGGAGCCAAACGGCCACGGAGTAGAGCACCAGCTCCACTGCAGCCTACCACCACGGCCAGTAGTGGTGCCGGTGTGCACGGAGGAAGCAGCAGTCAGCCAGTGAGGAGTATCGGGGGCAAAGTTTCCTACTCGGCGGTGTGGCAATTTTTTGTCAAGCCGCCCGAGGAAGTAAACGTAGCCGTATGTCGACTATGTGGCCAGAAAGTCAAGCGTGGCCAGGGGGCCCATGTTGGGACTACAGCGTTGCGGCAGCATATGCAGCGTCGCCATTTGGTGGCCTGGGAAAACCGTGATAAAGATACGGCGGTTCTGCCCGCCCCAGCCCCCGCTCCATCACCCGCTCCGTTACTTGCTCCGTCACCTGACGTCAATCGCCCTCCATCAGCCAGTCAAGGCTCCAACACCTCTGCTGAGGGGAGTTGTCGCTCGTTGGCATCTTCCGCTCGTTCAGATGCTCCTTCTCCTGCTACTCCTCTTCACGGATTCCGTCAGCAGTCTTTCTTGGAATCCGTTTCCAAGAGACAACAGTTTGCGAGCACGCACCCGACGGTGCAAAAGCTGAACGTCCTCCTGTCCAAGTTGCTGGTGCTGCAGTCCCTCCCTTTCCAAGTGGTGGACTCAGCACCTTTCCGAGAAATGATGGCTTGTGCCGCGCCGCGGTGGAGAGTGCCAAGCCGTCATTTCTTCGCCAAAAAGGCAGTGCCAGCCCTGCATTCACATGTAGAAGAGATGGTGGGCCAGTCTTTGAGCATGTCGGTCTCTGCCAAAGTGCACGGCAGCGCCGACGTGTGGAGCTGTAACTACGGTCAGGGACAGTACATGTCATTTACGGCCCACTGGGTGAACGTGGTGCCGTCACAGCCGCACCAGCAACTTGGACAGGTCACGCCGCTTTTGCCTCCACGTTTGCACGTCCTTGGTCTGGCAAAGATGTCCGCCTCTACCACCTCTTCTTCCGCCGTGTCCTCAGCCGCCACCCCTGTGCCAAGTCCCATTACCCGACCGGCATATCACATGTGCAGGGCGCAACGGTGTCACGCTGTGCTGCACCTGGTATGCCTTGGCGAACGTAGTCACACAGGGGAGGAACTTCTCAGTGTAATGAACAGAGAAATCGACAGATGGCTGTCTCCGCGCAAACTGAAAATTGGAACCATGTTGACCGACAACGGAAAGAACATGTTGTCTGCTCTGCGTCAAGGAAGGTTGTGCCATGCGCCATGCATGGCTCACGTGTTCAATCTGGTTGTCAAGCGGTTCCTAAAATCCACCATCCCACTGCAAGACATCCTTAAAATGTCACGTAAACTTTGCATGCATTTCAGCCATTCCTACACCGCAAAGCACACCCTCCTTGAGCTGCAGCGGCAGAACGGAATTGCACAGCATCGCCTGATCTGCGACGTTGCAACAAGGTGGAATTCAACCCTACACATGTTAGACCGCCTTTACGAACAGCGAAAGGCCATCACCGATTTCCTGATGTTACAAGCGGATAAAGGTACTCCCCTGTGTAACTTTGATGTCAGCCATTGGCAGCTCATGCGTGACACCTGCCGCTTGCTCAGGCCCTTTGAGGAGGCCACGCTATTCGTGAGTCGGCAGGACTATGGGATGAACGACGTCATTCCTCTGTTGCACGTCCTGGAACAAATGCTGTTAACAATGGCTGGTCAGGGTGCGGTAGACGTGGCGCACAGATCTCAACGCCACATGACCCCTGTGGGGGCAGGACAGGAAGAAGAGGAGGAGGTAGAGGAGGACATTTGTGCTCAGGAATTATTGAGTGAAATGGGTGGTTTTTCCACTCAGCGGACAGGAGTGGAGGAGCAGGAGCATCTGGTAGAGGAGGAGGAGACAGGGGACCCAGACGCACCGTGGCAGTATGCTGTGGAGATGGAGGCAGGGAGTCCCTCGCATTTCTTGGCACAAATGGCCCATAGCATGCTCGGTTGCTTGCGTAGCGACAGCCGAATAATAACCATCAGACAGAGGGATGACTTTTGGCTGTCCACCTTGTTGGACCCTCGCTACCGTTCAAAAATGGTGGCCTTTTTCACACCTGCTGAGAGGGAGGCCAAAATAACGTACTATAAAAACCACCTATCTAGTCAGTTGGTCTCTGCCTTTGTGCGCCAACGTCCATCCTCAGACACTGTGGGCCCTGTGCGCTCGCGTTCCGCTGCCATGGCAGCAGGGGAGGGGTGGGGTGGTAGGAGCAGTGGCAGCTCCACCAGCAGCGGCTGCCTCAGTCTGCAGTCGATGATGAGTAGCTTTCTTCACCAGCTCAGTGAGGAAACTACTAACCAGCCGCAGCAGCAGCAGCAGCAGCATCAGGTGGACCTGGAGCAGGACCTCAAACAACAGGCTTGGGCCTACATGGACAGCACCCTGCCAACCGAGGTAGACAATCCCCTTGACTACTGGGCAACGAAACTTGACCTTTGGCCCCAACTAGCTGAATTTGCCCTTGAAAGGCTGTCATGCCCGGCCAGTAGCGTGGCATCGGAGCGCGTGTTTAGTGCGGCAGGAGGTATTGTAACTCCGCGGAGGACACGACTGTCCACCCAAAGTGTGGAGAGACTCACGTTTGTGAAAATGAATCAGGCGTGGATTAGTCTGGATTTCAAACCACCAGTTCCTGACACAACTGACTAAATCCGCCATGAATCATGCCTCAAACATGTGCCACTTTCAGGTCTCCTCACACACTGCTGGTGTGTTCCATTTTTTGTCATAGGGTGCTGGCAGATTACGGGCCTCCCATAGCTGCTGCCAGGCCCCTAATCTGCCATGGGCCCCTATATACCGCCTCCTCATGCTGCTGCCAAGTCCAGAGTCTGTCATGGGTCCCTGTACGGCCTCCCATTGCTGCTGTCTCCATCGCCACACTCTGCCATGTGCCACTTTCAGGTCTCCTCACACACTGCTGGTGTGTTGAATTTTTTGACATAGGGTGCTGGCAGATTACGGGCCTCCCATAGCTGCTGCCAGGCCCCTAATCTGCCATGGGCCCCTATATACCGCCTCCTCATGCTGCTGCCAAGTCCAGAGTCTCTCATGGGTCCCTGTACGGCCTCCCATTGCTGCTGTCTCCATCGCCACACTCTGCCATGTGCCACTTTCAGGTCTCCTCACACACTGCTGGTGTGTTGAATTTTTTGACATAGGGTGCTGGCAGATTACGGGCCTCCTATAGCTGCTGCCAGGCCCCTAATCTGCCATAGGCCCCTATATACCGCCTCCTCATGCTGCTGCCAGGTCCAGAGTCTCTCATGGGTCCCTGTACGGCCTCCCATTGCTGCTGTCTCCATCGCCACACTCTGCCATGTGCCACTTTCAGGTCTCCTCACACACTGCTGGTGTGTTGAATTTTTTGACATAGGGTGCTGGCAGATTACGGGCCTCCCATAGCTGCTGCCAGGCCCCTAATCTGCCATAGGCCCCTATATACCGCCTCCTCATGCTGCTGCCAGGTCCAGAGTCTCTCATGGGTCCCTGTACGGCCTCCCATTGCTGCTGTCTCCATCGCCACACTCTGCCATGTGCCACTTTCAGGTCTCCTCACACACTGCTGGTGTGTTGAATTTTTTGACATAGGGTGCTGGCAGATTACGGGCCTCCTATAGCTGCTGCCAGGCCCCTAATCTGCCATAGGCCCCTATATACCGCCTCCTCATGCTGCTGCCAGGTCCAGAGTCTCTCATGGGTCCCTGTACGGCCTCCCTTTGCTGCTGTCTCCATCGCCACACTCTGCCATGTGCCACTTTCAGGTCTCCTCACACACTGCTGGTGTGTTGAATTTTTTGACATAGGGTGCTGGCAGATTACGGGCCTCCCATAGCTGCTGCCAGGCCCCTAATCTGCCATAGGCCCCTATATACCGCCTCCTCATGCTGCTGCCAAGTCCAGAGTCTGTCATGGGTCCCTGTACGGCCTCCCATTGCTGCTGTCTCCATCGCCACACTCTGCCATGTGCCACTTTCAGGTCTCCTCACACTGCTGGTGTGTTGAATTTTTTGACATAGGGTGCTGGCAGATTACGGGCCTCCTATAGCTGCTGCCAGGCCCCTAATCTGCCATAGGCCCCTATATACCGCCTCCTCATGCTGCTGCCAGGTCCAGAGTCTCTCATGGGTCCCTGTACGGCCTCCCATTGCTGCTGTCTCCATCGCCACACTCTGCCATGTGCCACTTTCAGGTCTCCTCACACACTGCTGGTGTGTTGAATTTTTTGACATAGGGTGCTTGCAGATTACGGGCCTCCCATAGCTGCTGCCAGGCCCCTAATCTGCCATGGGCCCCTATATACCGCCTCCTCATGCTGCTGCCAAGTCCAGAGTCTGTCATGGGTCCCTGTACGGCCTCCCATTGCTGCTGTCTCCATCGCCACACTCTGCCTTGTGCCACTTTCAGGTCTCCTCACACTGCTGGTGTGTTGAATTTTTTGACATAGGGTGCTGGCAGATTACGGGCCTCCTATAGCTGCTGCCAGGCCCCTAATCTGCCATAGGCCCCTATATACCGCCTCCTCATGCTGCTGCCAGGTCCAGAGTCTCTCATGGGTCCCTGTACGGCCTCCCATTGCTGCTGTCTCCATCGCCACACTCTGCCATGTGCCACTTTCAGGTCTCCTCACACACTGCTGGTGTGTTGAATTTTTTGACATAGGGTGCTGGCAGATTACGGGCCTCCTATAGCTGCTGCCAGGCCCCTAATCTGCCATAGGCCCCTATATACCGCCTCCTCATGCTGCTGCCAAGTCCAGAGTCTGTCATGGGTCCCTGTACGGCCTCCCATTGCTGCTGTCTCCATCGCCACACTCTGCCATGTGCCACTTTCAGGTCTCCTCACACACTGCTGGTGTGTTGAATTTTTTGACATAGGGTGCTGGCAGATTACGGGCCTCCTATAGCTGCTGCCAGGCCCCTAATCTGCCATAGGCCCCTATATACCGCCTCCTCATGCTGCTGCCAGGTCCAGAGTCTCTCATGGGTCCCTGTACGGCCTCCCATTGCTGCTGTCTCCATCGCCACACTCTGCCATGTGCCACTTTCAGGTCTCCTCACACACTGCTGGTGTGTTGAATTTTTTGACATAGGGTGCTGGCAGATTACGGGCCTCCTATAGCTGCTGCCAGGCCCCTAATCTGCCATAGGCCCCTATATACCGCCTCCTCATGCTGCTGCCAGGTCCAGAGTCTCTCATGGGTCCCTGTACGGCCTCCCATTGCTGCTGTCTCCATCGCCACACTCTGCCATGTGCCACTTTCAGGTCTCCTCACACACTGCTGGTGTGTTGAATTTTTTGACATAGGGTGCTGGCAGATTACGGGCCTCCTATAGCTGCTGCCAGGCCCCTAATCTGCCATAGGCCCCTATATACCGCCTCCTCATGCTGCTGCCAGGTCCAGAGTCTCTCATGGGTCCCTGTACGGCCTCCCATTGCTGCTGTCTCCATCGCCACACTCTGCCATGTGCCACTTTCAGGTCTCCTCACACACTGCTGGTGTGTTGAATTTTTTGACATAGGGTGCTGGCAGATTACGGGCCTCCTATAGCTGCTGCCAGGCCCCTAATCTGCCATAGGCCCCTATATACCTCCTCCTCATGCTGCTGCCAGGTCCAGAGTCTCTCAAGGGTCCCTGTACGACCTCCCATTGCTGCTGTCTCCATCGCCACACTCTGCCATGTGCCACTTTCAGGTCTCCTCACACACTGCTGGTGTGTTGAATTTTTTGACATAGGGTGCTGGCAGATTACGGGCCTCCTATAGCTGCTGCCAGGCCCCTAATCTGCCATAGGCCCCTATATACCGCCTCCTCATGCTGCTGCCAAGTCCAGAGTCTGCCATGGGTCCCTGTACGGCCTCCCATTGCTGCTGTCTCCATCGCCACACTCTGCCATGTGCCACTTTCAGGTCTCCTCACACACTGCTGGTGTGTTGAATTTTTTGACATAGGGTGCTGGCAGATTACGGGCCTCCCATAGCTGCTGCCAGGCCCCTAATCTGCCATGGGCCCCTATATACCGCCTCCTCATGCTGCTGCCAAGTCCAGAGTCTGTCATGGGTCCCTGTACGGCCTCCCATTGCTGCTGTCTCCATCGCCACACTCTGCCATGTGCCACTTTCAGGTCTCCTCACACTGCTGGTGTGTTAAATTTTTTGACATAGGGTGCTGGCAGATTACGGGCCTTCTATAGCTGCTGCCAGGCCCCTAATCTGCCATAGGCCCCTATATACCGCCTCCTCATGCTGCTGCCAGGTCCAGAGTCTCTCATGGGTCCCTGTACGGCCTCCCATTGCTGCTGTCTCCATCGCCACACTCTGCCATGTGCCACTTTCAGGTCTCCTCACACACTGCTGGTGTGTTGAATTTTTTGACATAGGGTGCTGGCAGATTACGGGCCTCCTATAGCTGCTGCCAGGCCCCTAATCTGCCATAGGCCCCTATATACCGCCTCCTCATGCTGCTGCCAGGTCCAGAGTCTCTCATGGGTCCCTGTACGGCCTCCCATTGCTGCTGTCTCCATCGCCACACTCTGCCATGTGCCACTTTCAGGTCTCCTCACACACTGCTGGTGTGTTGAATTTTTTGACATAGGGTGCTGGCAGATTACGGGCCTCCTATAGCTGCTGCCAGGCCCCTAATCTGCCATAGGCCCCTATATACCGCCTCCTCATGCTGCTGCCAGGTCCAGAGTCTCTCATGGGTCCCTGTACGGCCTCCCATTGCTGCTGTCTCCATCGCCACACTCTGCCATGTGCCACTTTCAGGTCTCCTCACACACTGCTGGTGTGTTGAATTTTTTGACATAGGGTGCTGGCAGATTACGGGCCTCCTATAGCTGCTGCCAGGCCCCTAATCTGCCATAGGCCCCTATATACCGCCTCCTCATGCTGCTGCCAGGTCCAGAGTCTCTCATGGGTCCCTGTACGGCCTCCCATTGCTGCTGTCTCCATCGCCACACTCTGCCATGTGCCACTTTCAGGTCTCCTCACACACTGCTGGTGTGTTGAATTTTTTGACATAGGGTGCTGGCAGATTACGGGCCTCCTATAGCTGCTGCCAGGCCCCTAATCTGCCATAGGCCCCTATATACCGCCTCCTCATGCTGCTGCCAGGTCCAGAGTCTCTCATGGGTCCCTGTACGGCCTCCCATTGCTGCTGTCTCCATCGCCACACTCTGCCATGTGCCACTTTCAGGTCTCCTCACACACTGCTGGTGTGTTGAATTTTTTGACATAGGGTGCTGGCAGATTACGGGCCTCCCATAGCTGCTGCCAGGCCCCTAATCTGCCATGGGCCCCTATATACCGCCTCCTCATGCTGCTGCCAAGTCCAGAGTCTGTCATGGGTCCCTGTACGGCCTCCCATTGCTGCTGTCTCCATCGCCACACTCTGCCATGTGCCACTTTCAGGTCTCCTCACACTGCTGGTGTGTTGAATTTTTTGACATAGGGTGCTGGCAGAATACGGGCCTCCTATAGCTGCTGCCAGGCCCCTAATCTGCCATAGGCCCCTATATACCGCCTCCTCATGCTGCTGCCAGGTCCAGAGTCTCTCATGGGTCCCTGTACGGCCTCCCATTGCTGCTGTCTCCATCGCCACACTCTGCCATGTGCCACTTTCAGGTCTCCTCACACACTGCTGGTGTGTTGAATTTTTTGACATAGGGTGCTGGCAGATTACGGGCCTCCTATAGCTGCTGCCAGGCCCCTAATCTGCCATAGGCCCCTATATACCGCCTCCTCATGCTGCTGCCAGGTCCAGAGTCTCTCATGGGTCCCTGTACGGCCTCCCATTGCTGCTGTCTCCATCGCCACACTCTGCCATGTGCCACTTTCAGGTCTCCTCACACACTGCTGGTGTGTTGAATTTTTTGACATAGGGTGCTGGCAGATTACGGGCCTCCTATAGCTGCTGCCAGGCCCCTAATCTGCCATAGGCCCCTATATACCGCCTCCTCATGCTGCTGCCAGGTCCAGAGTCTCTCATGGGTCCCTGTACGGCCTCCCATTGCTGCTGTCTCCATCGCCACACTCTGCCATGTGCCACTTTCAGGTCTCCTCACACACTGCTGGTGTGTTGAATTTTTTGACATAGGGTGCTGGCAGATTACGGGCCTCCCATAGCTGCTGCCAGGCCCCTAATCTGCCATGGGCCCCTATATACCGCCTCCTCATGCTGCTGCCAAGTCCAGAGTCTGTCATGGGTCCCTGTACGGCCTCCCATTGCTGCTGTCTCCATCGCCACACTCTGCCATGTGCCACTTTCAGGTCTCCTCACACTGCTGGTGTGTTGAATTTTTTGACATAGGGTGCTGGCAGATTACGGGCCTCCTATAGCTGCTGCCAGGCCCCTAATCTGCCATGGGCCCCTATATACCGCCTCCTCATGCTGCTGCCAAGTCCAGAGTCTGTCATGGGTCCCTGTACGGCCTCCCATTGCTGCTGTCTCCATCGCCACACTCTGCCATGTGCCACTTTCAGGTCTCCTCACACTGCTGGTGTGTTGAATTTTTTGACATAGGGTGCTGGCAGATTACGGGCCTCCCATAGCTGCTGCCAGGCCCCTAATCTGCCATAGGCCCCTATATACCGTCTCCTCATGCTGCTGCCAGGTCCAGAGTCTCTCATGGGTCCCTGTACGGCCTCCCATTGCTGCTGTCTCCATCGCCACACTCTGCCATGTGCCACTTTCAGGTCTCCTCACACTGCTGGTGTGTTGAATTTTTTGATATAGGGTGCTGGCAGATTACGGGCCTCCCATAGCTGCTGCCAGGCCCCTAATCTGCCATGGGCCCCTATACCGACTCCTCATGCTGTGACGTTGCAACAAGGTGGAATTCAACCCTACATATGTTAGACCGCCTTTACGAACAGCAAAAGGCCATCACAGATTTCCTGATGTTAAAAGCGGATAAAGGTACTCCCTGTGTAACTTAGATGTCAGCCATTGGCAGCTCATGCGTGACACCTGCGCTTGCTCAGGCCCTTTGAGGAGGCCACGCTATTCGTGAGTCGGCAGGACTATGGGATGAACGACGTCATTCCTCTGTTGCACGTCCTGGAACAAATGCTGTTAACAATGGCTGGTCAGGGTGCGGTAGACGTGGCGCACAGATCTCAACGCCACATGACCCCTGTGGGGGCAGGACAGGAAGAAGAGGAGGAGGTAGAGGAGGACATTGGTGCTCAGGAATTATTGAGTGAAATGGGTGGTTTTTCCACTCAGCGGACAGGAGTGGAGGAGCAGGAGCATCTGGTAGAGGAGGAGGAAGAGGAGACAGAGGACCCAGACGCACCGTGGCAGTATGCTGTGGAGATGGAGGCAGGGAGTCCCTCGCATTCCTTGGCACAAATTGCCCATAGCATGCTCGCTTGCTTGCGTAGCGACAGCCGAATAATAACCATCAGACAGAGGGATGACTTTTGGCTGTCCACCTTGTTGGTCCCTCGCTACCCTTCAAAAATGGTGGCCTTTTTCACACCTGCTGAGAGGGAGGCCAAAATAACGTGCTATAAAAACCACCTATGTAGTCAGCTGGTCTCTGCCTGTCTGCGCCAACGTCCATCCTCAGACACTGTGGGCCCTGTGCGCTCGCGTTCCGCTGCCATGGCAGCAGGGGAGGGGTGGGGTGGTAGGAGCAGTGGCAGCTCCACCAGCAGCGGCTGCCTCAGTCTGCAGTCGATGATGAGTAGCTTTCTTCACCAGCGCAGTGAGGAAACTACTAACCAGCCGCAGCAGCAGCAGCAGCAGCAGCAGCAGCATCAGGTGGACCTGGAGCAGGACCTCAAACAACAGGCTTGGGCCTACTTGGACAGCACCCTGCCAACCGAGGTAGACAATCCCCTTGACTACTGGGCAACGAAACTTGACCTTTGGCCCCAACTAGCTGAATTTGCCCTTGAAAGGCTGTCATGCCCGGCCAGTAGCGTGTCATCGGAGCGCGTGTTTAGTGCGGCAGGAGGTATTGCAACTCCGCGGAGGACACGACTGTCCACCCAAAGTGTGGAGAGACTCACGTTTGTGAAAATGAATCAGGTGTGGATTAGTCTGGATTTCAAACCACCAGTTCCTGACACAACTGACTAAATCCGCCATGAATCATGCCCCAAACATGTGCCACTTTCAGGTCTCCTCACACTGCTGGTGTGTTCCATTTTTTGTCATAGGGTGCTGGCAGATTACGGGCCTCCCATAGCTGCTGCCAGGCCCCTAATCTGCCATGGGCCCCTATACCGCCTCCTCATGCTGCTGCCAAGTCCAGAGTCTCTCATGGGTCCCTGTACGGCCTCCCATTGCTGCTGTCTCCATCGCCACACTCTGCCATGTGCCACTTTCAGGTCTCCTCACACTGCTGGTGTGTTCCATTTTTTGTCATAGGGTGCTGGCAGATTACGGGCCTCCCATAGCTGCTGCCAGGCCCCTAATCTGCCATGGGCCCCTATACCGCCTCCTCATGCTGCTGCCAAGTCCACAGTCTCTCATGGGTCCCTGTACGGCCTCCCATTGCTGCTGTCTCCATCGCCACACTCTGCCATGTGCCACTTTCAGGTCTCCTCACACTGCTGGTGTGTTCCATTTTTTGTCATAGGGTGCTGGCAGATTACGGGCCTCCCATAGCTGCTGCCAGGCCCCTAATCTGCCATGGGCCCCTATACCGCCTCCTCATGCTGCTGCCAGGTCCAGAGTCTCTCATGGGTCCCTGTACGGCCTCCCATTGCTGCTGTCTCCATCGCCACACTCTGCCATGTGCCACTTTCAGGTCTCCTCACACTGCTGGTGTGTTCCATTTTTTGTCATAGGGTGCTGGCAGATTACGGGCCTCCCATAGCTGCTGCCAGGCCCCTAATCTGCCATGGGCCCCTATACCGCCTCCTCATGCTGCTGCCAGGTCCAGAGTCTCTCATGGGTCCCTGTACGGCCTCCCATTGCTGCTGTCTCCATCGCCACACTCTGCCATGTGCCACTTTCAGGTCTCCTCACACTGCTGGTGTGTTCCATTTTTTGTCATAGGGTGCTGGCAGATTACGGGCCTCCCATAGCTG
Source organism: Staurois parvus (assembly GCF_062004578.1). Classification (NCBI taxonomy): domain Eukaryota; kingdom Metazoa; phylum Chordata; class Amphibia; order Anura; family Ranidae; genus Staurois; species Staurois parvus. Next base: position 932,568 of record NW_028319132.1, read on the forward strand.
CTGCCAGGCCCCTAATCTGCCATGGGCCCCTATACCGCCTCCTCATGCTGCTGCCAGGTCCAGAGTCTCTCATGGGTCCCTGTACGGCCTCCCATTGCTGCTGTCTCCATCGCCACACTCTGCCATGTGCCACTTTCAGGTCTCCTCACACTGCTGGTGTGTTCCATTTTTTGTCATAGGGTGCTGGCAGATTACGGGCCTCCCATAGCTGCTGCCAGGCCCCTAATCTGCCATGGGCCCCCGTACCGACTCCTCATGCTGCTGCCAGGCCCGTAATCTGTCATTGGCCCCTGTTGTCGCTTGTTGGCATATTCCGCTCGTTCAGATGCTCCTTCTCCTGCTACTCCTCTTCACGGATTCCGTCAGCAGTCTTTCTTGGAATCCGTTTCCAAGAGACAACAGTTTGCGAGCACGCACCCGACGGTGCAGAAGCTGAACGTCCTCCTGTCCAAGTTGCTGCTGCCAGGCTCGTAATCTGTCATGCGCCCCTGTACCGCCTCCTCATGCTGCTGCCAGGTCCAGAGTGTGTCATGGGCCCCCGTACCGACTCCTCATGCTGCTGCCAGGCCCGTAATCTGTCATGGGCCCCTGTACCGCCTCCCCATGCTGCTGCCAGGTCCAGAGTGTGTCATGGGTCCCTGTACGGCCTCCCATTGCTGCTGCCAGGCCCGTAATCTGCCATGGGCCCCCGTACCGACTCCTCATGCTGCTGCCAGGCCCGTAATCTGTCATGGGCCCCTGTACCGCCTCCTCATGCTGCTGCCAGGTCCAGAGTGTGTCATGGGTCCCTGTACGGCCTCCCATTGCTGCTGTTTCCATCGCCACACTCTGCCATGTGCCACTTTCAGGTCTCCTCACACTGCTGGTGGTTTCCATTTTGGTCATAGGGTGCTGTATGGCCTCCCATTGCTGCTGCCTCCACCGCCACACTGTGGCTCCACACTCTGGTTTTGGCCCCGTGACTGCCCAAATGAGTGAAGTGTGCGGTGATTCTAAGATCGACGGCACTCATCTGCATGTCATACTGACTGACAGTATTATTTCTCTTCCCCAGCAGACTCCAAGGGCATTTAAATTAAAGGTACAGTGTTCTGCACTAATATTGAGTCTCTCTGAAGCCTAGAAACACCCTTTTTTAAGTTAAATTCACAGCGAATATATTCGAATCGAAATTTTTCCACGAATTCGCCGAATCAGTCGAATCGAATTTTTGAATACTTCGCTCATCTCTAATCATTACTATTGACTTGTATACTGTAGTATAAAAGCAGTTCAAATACAGCAGAGCAGGGAATTCTGTATTTACGAATGCATGGCAAGACCAACGAAAAACATGTTTCCACTGCTTGAGACCTTCATGATATTCAAAATGTACGCAATGCAGTTCAGATCCAAAGTGTTTTACAAATGCATGTCAGCAGCTAAAATTAAACGCCAATAATCATGGTCATAAATATGTTGGGAGATATCTGCCCAAGTCTGAATACACTGTAGCCCACCTTCATTATGTGTCTTGGCCAAGGGATACCATTGCAGTCATACTAACTTCCATATTGTAAATAAGATTGTATTTGATAACAAGTACTTTTATATGAGCAGAAGCACTTATCTTAAACTAGAGCCCAAATGACTCAACCAAGGCTGGGGTAGGAACGGCTTATGGCCACTCCTATTGACAGGTACAGTACATCAAGTCCCAGAAGACTGATGCAAGAATTGGCAAGTTTTTATCAAAATGCCAAATGTATCCCCATAAAGATGATCGACTTTAATTATCCATATCTCTTGTTTCATCCACAGTGAAAGTTATAAGTCCTCATGGAAAACAACAACCACAAACGTGTGTCCAGCATTATACTGTAGATATTGCATTTATTCTTTTTTTCCGTATGACAGGAGGGGCAGTATAACTAATTTGTTTAAAATCACCTACTTTTCCAGTTCCTATAACCTTTATACAGGGGCGGACTGATCATTTGGAAACTCGGACACTGCCCGAGGGCCCAGGGTCAGTAGGGGGCCCCATGAGATGCCCTTGGTACCTTTTTTATAGGCTTTTTTGAGTTTGGGCAAAGACACAGGGGCCCGATGATCCCCTATTGCCCGGGGGCCCCATGAGTTGTCAGTCCGCCCCTGCATTTATAACATTAACACAGAAGGACAGATATAATGTACAGTATGTCACATAGTTACATAGTTAGTCTGGCTGAAAAAAGACATAAGCCCATCTAGTTCAACCATAAAAAAAAAAAAAGTTATAATCCAACACCCACAGTTGATCCAGAGGAAGGCAAAAATAACCGAGCAAAGCATGATCCAATTTGCTCCTGCTGGGAAAAAAATTCCTTCCTTATCCCCCGAGAGGCAATCGGATATTCCCTGGATCAACTTTACCTATAAATGTTAGTATCCAGTTATATTCTGTGTATCTAGGAAAGAATCCAGGACTTTTTTGAAGCAATCCACTGAGCTGGCCAGAACCAACTCTTGAGGGAGTCTATTCCACATTTTCACAGCTCTCACTGTGAAGAAACCTTTCCGTGTTTAGAGATTAAATTTATTTTCCTCCAGACGTAAAGAGCGCCCCCTTGTCCTCTGTGATGACCTCAGGGTGAATAGCTCTACACCGAGTTCACTATATGAACCACTGATGTACTGTATTTATACATGTTGATCATATCCCCCCTTATGTATTATACATGGTGATCATATCCCCCCCTTATGTATTATACATGGTGATCATATCCCCCTTATGTATTACACATGGTGATCATATCCCCCCCTTATGTATTATACATGGTGATCATATCCCCCCTTATGTATTATACATGGAGATCATATCCCCCCTTATGTATTATACATGGTGATCATATCCCCCCTTATGTATTATACATGGAGATCATATCCCCCTTATGTATTATACATGGTGATCATATCCCCCTTATGTATTATACATGATGATCATATCCCCCCTTATGTATTATACATGGAGATCATATCCCCCCCTATGTATTTATACATGGTGATCATATCCCCCCCCCTATGTATTATACATGGAGATCATATCCCCCCTTATGTATTATACATGGTGATCATATCCCCCCCTTATGTATTATACATGGAGATCATATCCCCCCTTATGTATTATACATGGTGATCATATCCCCCCCCCCTTATGTATTATACATGGAGATCATATCCCCCTTATGTATTATACATGGAGATCATATCCCCCCTTATGTATTATACATGGAGATCATATCCCCCCTTATGTATTATACATGGTGATCAATCATATCCCCCCCTTATGTATTATACATGGTGATCATATCCCCCCTTATGTATTATACATGGTGATCATATCCCCCCTTATGTATTATACATGGTGATCATATCCCCCCTTATGTATTATACAAGGATGATCATATCCCCCCTTATGTATTATACATGGAGATCATATCCCCCCTTATGTATTATACATGGAGATCATATCCCCCCTTATGTATTATACATGGTGATCATATCCCCCTTATGTATTATACATGGAGATCATATCCCCCCTTATGTATTATACATGGAGATCATATCCCCCCTTATGTATTATACATGGTGATCATATCCCCCCTTATGTATTATACATGGAGATCATATCCCCCCTTATGTATTATACATGGAGATCATATCCCCCCTCATGTATTATACATGGTGATCATATCCCCCCTTATGTATTATACATGGAGATCATATCCCCCTTATGTATTATACATGGTGATCATATCCCCCTTATGTATTATACATGATGATCATATCCCCCCTTATGTATTATACATGGAGATCATATCCCCCCTTATGTATTATACATGGAGATCATATCC